>NC_044033.1:422029513-422666177 GCF_901765095.1 Microcaecilia unicolor
CAAGGTGGCACAGTAGTGCCTCCACTGTAGGTAAGGAAAGAAGTCCACCCTTCCTAAGTTCCACTTAGCCTGTGCCTGTTCAAACGAGGGGAGTAAACCCTCCTCAGATGTAATAAATTGCCCCACATAACGACAACCATTTCTTGCCCATACCTGGAACCGCGACACCCCCTGTCCCGCTGGAAAAGCAGGGTTATCCACTGCAGCCAGGAATGGAGATGCACCCGTCGCCTTACCCAAACATCCTCTCCACCACTCCCAAGCCCTCTGCAGCGGTTGAAGCAGAAACTGCGATTCTCCCTTCCTACCCATCCTCAGTTGTATCATGTTAAATGCAGAATAGGAAAAAGATTCGTCCTGCCAGATGGATTGCGGTGCATACCTAGCCGTTCCCTCATGCAATTCATGAATCCACCTAAGTATAGCTGCCACGTTGTACAAGCGAAGGTCTGGAAAGTTTAATCCACCCTTAGTTCTGGGCAATGTTAGCTTGGCAAAACTGATTCTAGCCCTGCGCCCAGCCCAAATAAAAGTGCCTATAAAACCTTTGTAATACAGCTCATCCTTTTTTGTGATCCAAAGTGGCAACATTTGCAGAGAATACAGAATTTTTGGTAACATGACCATTTTAACGAGGGCTACTCTGCCTAGCAGAGAAAGCGGTAAGTCCTTCCAACGCTGACACAACGCCTTAAGGCTATCCAGCTTATCCTGGACATTCCTCCTGTAGATCACTCGCATATCTTTATGTAGATATACTCCCAGGTATTTCAACGTGCCCGTTGACCATGCCAAAGGGAAAGTAGGCAACTGCCTGCATGCACACGGGAAAGACACCGGCAGAGCCTCAGACTTGTCAAAGTTTATCCGCAAGCCTGAAAACGATCCAAATTGTACGAGCAAATCTACTAAGTGGGGGACACTTGCCGAGGCGTTATCTAGGTAGATAAGCATGTCATCAGCAAATAAATTAATTTTAACTTCCTGGGACCCCAATCTAATACCTTCTACGTTATTAGTCTGGCGAATTTTAATAGCAAAGGGCTCTAATGACAGTACAAATAGCATAGGTGACAGTGGGCATCCCTGCCGTGTGCCCCTTTCCAATGAGAAAGCCTGAGACATTGCCCCGTTTATTAGTATCTGGGCTGTAGGGTTACTATATAGAGCTCTAATTCCGCCCAAAAATTCTCCCATTATGCCGAATTGGGGCAGGACCCAGAACAGATAATCCCATAAGATCTTGTCAAAAGCTTTCTCAGCGTCTAAACTTGTGATTATTGCATCCCCAGGAGCCTTTCCCTTTCTTTGCAAAACTGTCAACGCTCTCATGATGTTAGAAGAGGCGTACCTCCCTGGCACGAACCCTGCCTGATCCGTATGTACTAACTCAGGCAAGACCCTCCCCAGTCTACTCGCCATTATATTTGCGAAAAGCTTAATATCTTGATTCAAAGCGAAATTGGCCTATAAGAGCCCAACTTCTCCTCATCTCTTCCGGGTTTAGGAAGCACTACTATATGGGCATGTGTGAGACCTCCTCCCGCCCTTCCGGTTGTACATAAATGATGGCAGAGTTCCTGAAAAGGGGGGCAGATTTTGGCTCCCAAAATCTTGTAAAATTCAGGCCCTAGCCCATCCGGGCCCGGTGCTTTGGCTAGCTTTAATCTCTTGATCGCCTGTCTAACCTCCTCACCCACTACTGGCTCATTCAGTTTATCTCTCTGCTCATTAGATAGCTGTGGTAGAGAAATATCCTTGAAAAATACCTCCCTCTGCACCCCGTTCACCTCTCCTTTATTGTACAGTGCTTTGTAAAATCTCACAAACTCCTCCTGTATACCCACATTCGTTGACACTATCTCCCCGATAGGCGACTTTATCTTTGTTATGATCTTCCTGGCCCCTCTACTTTTCACCAGTGACGACATCAATTTCCCTGCTTTATTCCCCCAACGAAACAAATTGTATTTATATATGCTGATGTCTTGGGCCGCTCTTTCATTCAAAATATCACTAATGCATCTTCTTGTCGTCCAATACTCTTTCTTCGCCTCCTCATCCCTCTGACGGGCACATCTCCCCCTTAGCTGCTGCAGTTGATTTGACAGGGTCACCAATCGCTCATTCCTCTCCCTATTCTTTTTTGCTGTGTACGCCAAAATGTGTCCCCTTAGTACAGCCTTCCCCGCTTCCCAGTACACAACAGGGTCTACTGTTTCCGGATCATTTTCCGTTATGTAATTACCCCACATTTGCAATAAAAAGGTATGAAATTCCAAATCCAGATACAAGGTAGGGTTCATTCGCCACATCCTTGTCTCGCTGTCCTGCCTCCATTGTATATCCACCCATACTAAGCAGTGGTCGGACACTGCCCCATCTACTATCTCCGCTGCACGCGCCTTCGAAAGTAGGGAGGAATCCACCAATAAATAATCTAACCTTGCATACACCCCATGCACCTGTGAGAAAAAAGTATAGTCGTAATCCTCTGGGTGCAGCACGCGCCATATGTCCAATAATCCTAGCTCCTTCATTAGAAAATTTACCCCTTTATCCTGCCACATTGGGGAACGTGGTTTTGCTGGCTTGCAATCTATCAGGGGATCTGCAGTAATATTAAGATCTCCCCCGACTATCAATTTGTATCCGCTTATCGACACCAACTGCGCCAATACCCCCGAAAAGAAAGAGTGAGAGTATATATTGGGTGCATATATAGAGCAAAGGGCTACTCTGTGACCCGCTACCTCTCCCAGCCAAAGAACATACCGTCCTTCCGGATCCTGAACTGTCCTATGTGTAGTAATGTGGTGCTTTTTATGAAACAGAATAACTACACCTCTTTGCCTGTTGTTGAAGGATGAGGATACTAATTCTCCCACCCATCCTCATTGTAATTTTCTGTGCTCCTGCTGCGAGAGATGAGTCTCCTGCATGAAAAGTACATCAAGTTTGATCCTGACACAATAGGACAAAATCTTAGAACGTTTAACTGGGGAATGGATTCCATCCACATTTAGAGACCCGAATCTCAAACTACCCATGTAGCTGTATGGGCCTAGTAAGCCTGCTATCATTCCGAAATCCAGAGGTGGTGTCCCAGCTCACCACCTCCCACACAAAAATGGGTTTTGCCCTCTGCCTCCTCCGCCCTGCACATCTAGCCATGGTCCCTCGTCTTCCAGGAATAACTTTCCCTCCCCCCCCTATTCTACTGCCCAACTCCCCACCCATCTCCCCCCTCCCCTTCTCCCCTTCCCCTCCCCCACAACCACATTTCTTATGCCATTCACACACCCCATCCATACCCCATGCTCTCCCTCCACTCATATTCCCTTGCGCTTCCTCCCCCCTCCCCATCCCTGCCCTTCTTCCCAGAACACCCAGTGTTACAATCCCTTCTCAAAGAAGCTGCTCCCCTCTCATTCCCCTCCCCCCAACCCTCCCTCTACCATGAACGCTAGAATTACAAGAGCACTGCTCAACAGCTGCTCCTCCACTCTCTAAACAAGTGTAGTAATACATCATCTAAAAGTTAAAAAAAAAAAAACATATCAGAATAGATGCAACATTAGACTACATATAACAAGAAAACGAAGAATAAGAAAGGAGAAAGGGCAAATTAATTCCACAAATGTTTCTTTCTCTCTCCTTTTCCCCTCCTCCCCCTTTTATATATAAGGTCCCCAAGTATCAAAGCAATACTGTCCTAAATTGCTCACACATCTCTACACCTCTGCTTCTCCTGGCAAACTTCTTGCACACTACTTAAAGCAGTCTTCCACTCCAATTGTAGCCTCTCCTGCTCCTCAAGGCAACTTATCCACGAAGGCTCCAAGTTCTTTTGGATCCGTAAAGAATAAGGTTTTGTTATCATGAGTGAGCCTCACCTTGGCAGGATAAAGGAGGGCAAACTGCAGTCCCTTGTCATACAAACGCTTGCAATGGAGGCCCATTTTCTTCCTTTGGTCGGATACTGACGCAGAGTAGTCCTGAAACAACAAAATCTGATGACCTCCACACGCCACTTTCTTCTTTCCCCGAAATGCCTGCATGATCTTATCCTTATCCGCATAGTTGAGGATTCGCGCCAGAACGGCTCGCGGTCACTGGTCTCCCTCGCGGAGCACTCCCACACGGTGTAATCTTTCAGCACGCAGTGTTTTCTCTTGGAGTTTTATATTCAGCTGCTCTGGGATCCCCTTTTCTACAAACTCCCATAGCTCTGCGTCCTTTACTGTTTCAGGTAATCCGATAATGCGGATGTTATTGCGCCTGCTGCGGTTCTCGTGATCATCGACCTGCTGAGCCAGCTGCTTGCACTGGCCCTCCAACGCAGCTATCCTCGCCTCCGTTGTCTCTGCTCTATCTTCTTGTCTAGAAATGCGTTCTTCAGCCAATTGCAGCCTCACATTCTGTCCCTCCAATGCCTCCGTGATATGATCCATCCCTGCCTGTAGTCTGGTCAATTTCTCATCCAACGCTGCAGTAATCTGATGGGTCAGGTCCCGGATCGTCTCTGCTGGCATCACGAGCTGCTGAGGAGTGCTGTTTGCCGCCACCACCGCCATTTTAGCTCTCTCTTTCAGTGCACTGTGTTTCCTCGCCCGCGGGGCCCTAGATGGCATACCCCCTCGCAAGCACTCCACCAGATTCCGTTTCCACCTCAAAAGAAGCGCTGCTTATTGCTGAAATCGCCAATGGTAGAGGGAAGATCACTCCGGTGAGTTTACAACATTAAATTAGCAGGTTTTTGATCGATGGGAGCGGAGCCAGCCTTCGGGACGTCCGTTCAGCTCCGCCACATCACGTGACCCCCCCAAAATGGGCAATGTGATAATAATGGGTGACTTCAATTATCCAAATATAGACTGGGTAAATGTAACATTGGGACACACTACAGAGGTACAATTCTTTGATGAAATCAAGGACAGCTTTATGGAGCAACTGGTGCAGGAGCCGACGAGAGAAGGAAAAATTCTAGACTTGGTCCTTAGTGGAGCGCATGATCTGGTGAGGGACGTTATGGTACTGGGGCCACTTGATAACAGTGACCATAACATGATCAGTTTTGATATCGACCTTGAAGTAACTGTACACAGAAAGTCAAATACGTTAGCGTTTAACTTTAAAAAAGGAGACTATGATAAAATGAGAAGAACGGTAAAAAAAAAACTTAGGGGGGCAACTGAGAGAGTAAAAACTGTACAACAGGCGTGGACGCTGTTCAAAAATACCATCCTGGAGGCCCAGGCCATACATAGTCCGCGAATTAGAAAAAAAAGACGGAAGTCCAAAAGACAGCCGACCTGGTTGAAAAGTGAGGTGAAGGAAGCTATTAGAGCTAAAAGAAACGCCTTCAGAAAATGGAAGAAGGAACCGTCTGAAAATAACAAGAAGCAGCATAAGGAGTGTCAAAGCAAATGCAAGGCGCAGATAAAGAAGGCCAAGAGGGATTACGAAAAAAAGATAGCATTAGAGGCAAAAAAACATAGTAAAAAATTTTTCGGTATATTAAAAGCAGGAAGCCGGCAAAAGAATCGGTTGGGCCGCTGGATGACCGAGGGGTAAAAGGGGCGATCAAGGAAGACAAAGACGTAGCGGAGAGACTGAATGAATTCTTTGCTTCGGTCTTCACCGAGGAAGATTTGGGTGGGATACCGGTGTCGGAAATGGTATTTCAGCGGACGAGTCGGAGAAACTTACTGACTTCACGGTAAACCTGGAGGACGTAATGGGGCAGTTCGGCAAACTGAAGAGTAGCAAATCTCCTGGACCGGATGGTATTCATCCTAGAGTACTGATAGAACTGAAAAATGAGCTTGCGGAGCTACTGCTAGTGATATGCAACTTATCCTTAAAATCGAGCACATCCGAGGACATGGATTACTGAGACCGAGTCAGCACGGCTTTTGTGTGGGGAAATCTTGCCTGACCAATTTACTTCAAACATGTGGACAAAGGGGAGCCGGTTGATATTGTGTATCTGGATTTTCAAAAGGCGTTTGACAAGGTACCTCATGAAAGGCTACAGAGGAAATTGGAGGGTCACGGGATAGGAGGAAATGTCCTATTGTGGATTAAAAACTGGTTGAAGGATAGGAAACAGAGAGTGGGGTTAAATGGGCAGTATTCACAATGGAGAAGGGTAGTTAGTGGGGTTCCTCAGGGGTCTGTGCTAGGACCGCTGCTTTTTAATATATTTATAAATGATTTAGAGATGGGAGTAACTAGCAAGGTAATTAAATTTGCTGATGACACAAAGTTATTCAAAGTCGTTAACTCGCGAAAGGATTGTGAAAAATTACAAGAGGACCTTACGAGACTGGGAGACTGGGCGGCTAAATGGCAGATGACGTTTAATGTGAGCAAGTGCACGGTGATGCATGTGGGAAAAAAGAACCCGAATTATAGCTACGTCATGCAAGGTTCCACGTTAGGAGTTACGGACCAAGAAAGGGATCTGGGTGTCGTCGTCGATAACACGCTGAAACCTTCTGCTCAGTGTGCTGCTGCGGCTAGGAAAGCGAATAGAATGTTGGGTATTATTAGGAAAGGTATGGAAAACAGGTGTGAGGATGTTATAATTCCATGGTGCGACCACACCTTGAGTATTGTGTTCAATTCTGGTCGCCGCATCTCAAGAAAGATATAGTAGAATTGGAAAAGGTGCAGCGAAGGGCGACTAAAATGATAGCGGGGATGGGACAACTTCCCTATGAAGAAAGACTAAGGAGGCTAGGGCTATTCAGCTTGGAGAAGAGACGGCTGAGGGGAGACATGATAGAGGTATATAAAATAATGAGTGGAGTGGAACAGGTGGATGTGAAGCGTCTGTTCACGCTTTCCAAAAATACTAGGACTAGGGGGCATGTGATTAAACTACAGTGTAGTAAATTTAAAACAAATCGGAGAAAATTTTTCTTCACCCAACGTGTAATTAAACTCTGGAATTCATTGCCGGAAAATGTGGTGAAGGCGGTTAGCTTAGCAGAGTTTAAAAAGGGGTTGGACGGTTTCCTAAAGGACAAGTCCATAAACCGCTACTAAACGGACTTGGAAAAATCCAAAATCCCAGGAATAACATGTATAGAATGTTTGTACGTTTGGGAAGCTTGCCAGGTGCCCTTGGCCTGGATTGGCCGCTGACGTGGACAAGATGCTGGGCTCGATGGACCCTTGGTCTTTTCCCAGTATGGCATTACTTATGTACTTATGTACTTGTGGTCTGACTACAAAGGGTTTGCACCGGCTCCAATTGATTCAGAATGCTGCAGCAGGACTCATAGAAGGTTGCAAGCGATATGACCACATCACACCATTTTTGCATAAACCTTCACTGGCTACCAGTATGATACAGGGCTAAATTTAAAACTCTATGTCTGATCTTCAAGGCCCTTAAAGGAAATAGCCCCGAGTACTTGAAGAATAGGATGACCCTCTACACACCTCCAAAGACACTAAGGTCCTCCCAAGGGGTATCACGAACCACATGCTCTCCAAAGACATTACATGATGTGATACCTATAAGAGAGCCTTCTCCGGAGTAGCCTCCACACTCTGGAATGCACTCCCTAAAAGGTTCCATTTAGCACAAGAATATCTCTACTTCAGGAAGCAGGTGAAAGCTTGGCTCTTCAACCAGACCTTTAATGGAAGAAGTAACTAACTTAGTCTCACATACACATAAAGTGACACAGGCTGCACATGCAGCAGCAGGACATGTTTATCCACTCCTACCCTACATTTTTTACACTGAATGATGTATACCACATTGGAAGAAGAGCATGTAAAGGATTCCTTTACGTTGAATATTTTTTCCTTTGTGAATGACTATCACGGGGTCCTGTGAAATGTTTTGGCATAGTTTGCAGCTGGATATATTGCAAGGATATGTGCCATTCTCTTCTTTTTGAGTCTGTGTTGGGAGCTTACTTCTAATTAGCTTGTGTTTTAAGTTGAGGCTGTCGGAAAGCCATCACTGGTGGGGATGGAAATATTTATTTCAGTAATTCATCCTCCTGGAGTAGAAGCTGCAGATCTTTTATGATTTTTCTTAATTTTTCCAGCTCTGGGTTGTATGTCACTATAAGGGGGATTCTGTCTGTGGCTTTTTTTTCTTTGTACTGTAGCAGATTTTCCCTGGGTATTTTGAGGGAGAAGGCAATATTCTTGGAGATTATTTTGGGGTTGTAGCCTTTCTGTTCGAAGGATGCAGTCAGGATTTCAAGCTGTCTGTCTCTGTCCCCTGGGTCAGAGCAGATACAATGGTATCTTGTGGCTTGGCTGTAAATAATGGGTCTTTTTGTATGTGAAGGGTGGAAGCTGGAGTTGTGGAGGTAGCTGCATCTGTCTGTGGGTTTCTTGTATATAGATGTTTGTATATAGCCATCACTGATTGAGACTGTGGTGTCCAACAAATTGATTTTTTCTGGGGAGTAGTCAATTTTGAATCGAATTGTAGGATGGTATGTATTGAAAGAATTGTAAAAGAAATGTATTGTTATGTCCAATAAAAAGGTATCATCTTATTTTTTTTCCATGTTTTATTTTGTTTTATTTCTATTGATTCCCTTTAAAAGTGGACTAACACGGCTACCACACCTCTCTTTTCAATATTTAAAAGGATCGGAGTAAGTGCCAAAATGGTATTGTGAAGCTCAATGGTGAAGGGTAGGAATATGTAGAAGTTGATTAGGATAAAGCTGAACTGCTTAACAATTATTTCTGTTCTGTGTTCATGTATAAAAGGGTGGGGTAGGACTGCAGAAAACAAATGTTAATGGGATTGGATATATGGTAGAGCAGGACCGAGTCTCAGAAGACTGTGTTCATGAGGAGTGAGCTAAATTAAAAATAGGTAAAAGTGATGGTACCTGATGGGATCCATCCAAGGGTACTCAAGGAAATTGGATACGTTCTGGCAACTCCATTGTCTGACCTTTTCAATGCTTCCTTAGAGTCTGGACTGGTACTGGAGGACTGGAGAAGGGCATATGTTGTCCCTCTGCACAAGAACTGAAGGAGGAGGTTGGAAATTACAGGCTTCTTAGTCTGACCATAGTGTTGAGTAAAGTAATGGAAACATTTCTAAAGCATAGGATTGTGAGGTTTCTAGAACTGAATGGACTGCAGAAACCAAGGCGGCATGATTTCACTAGAGGCAGGTCTTGTCAGACAAATCTGACTAATTTCCTTGACTGAGTGACCAAACAGTTGGATACGGGAGCAGCGCTAGATGTGGTGTACTTGGATTTTAGGAAAGTATTTGATATGGTTTCATATAGGTGACTGATAAATAAGCAGAGTGCCTTCCTGTTCAAGGGAGCGTGGCGCCCTGAGCCAACTTTTGGTTTGGTACACTCCCATTGGTGTGCCCTCCCCATTGATAAACCCACCTCCCCGAGCTACCTTTAAAGGCAGTTTTCCCTCCTGAATTCTGACAACATTTTACCTAATGATACCTGCATCAGCCCCTGCATCTTCCCCCCTGCTGTGCCCATGTGGAAACAGGAAATTATTTCAAAGGAAGGGCCAGGGCACGGCAGAAGGAAGATGCTGCAGCTGATGTGGGTAGTGTTAGGTGAAATGTTGTCTGTGCTTGGTAGGTGAAAACTGCCTTTAAAGGTAGATGGGGGAAGGTAACCTATACAGCCAGTGACATCACAGGTTCAGGCGTTTGGTTCGGTTTTTCTCTGGCACCCTGGGCCAGATCCTCACCTGGTCCATAGGTTAAACTGGCTGGCCCTGCTGACTGGGTTAAAAAAACTAGTTAAGTGGAAGGAGACAGAGGATAGTAGTAAAAGGAGTTTACTCTGAGGAAAAGGACGTTATCAGTATTATAGTGTAGAAAAGGTGGCAGTCAAAGCCAGAAGGATGTTCGGGTGCAGAGGAATAGCCAAGAAAAAAAGTTCCCTGGTGAGGCCCCATTTAGAATACTGTCAGGGTTATTTTCAAAAGAGAAGGGTGCCCATCTTTCGACACAAATCAGGAGTTGGGCGTCCTTCTCCCAGGGTCGCCCAAATCGGCATAATCGAAAGCCGATTTTGGGCGTCCTCAACTGCTTTCCGTTGCAGGGACGACCAAAGTTCACGGGGGGGGGGGGGGGGTGTCGGAAGTGCAGCAAACGCGGGACTGGGAAGTGCCTAACACATGGGCGTCCTCGACCAATAATGGAAAAAAGAAAAGGATAGTGGATGCTGAGGATGAGCAGAGTGGATGGGTTATTTGACTCTTATCTGCCATCATGTTTCTATGTAGGTCCTGGCCGATATTCAGCCAGGAGTCTGGGATGAATATTAGCCAGGATCCACATAAGTATATCTGCCCTCTTCTGATGCCTGTCCCCCCTCCCCCCAGAAGCACATTTTAGGGAGGCAACCACAATGGGCAGGAACGAGTGGGCATTGCTCTACCCATTTTCCCACTGAGCCACTGTTAGAAACCAGATTCTGGGCTAGGCGGACCTTTGGTCGACCCAGTATGGCAACTCTTGTATATAAAATGAAGAAAAATAGCAGTGTTTATACATAATTTTTTTTTCTGTCCATTTGCTATGCATAAACATTGATTTTCTGCTCTACAGCAAATGTAGGTTATCCCTGCCAGCTTGGCACACAAAAGGGAATAATGGTGGCATAAAACTGGTTTCACAGCTTGAACAGTGAGCAGTTTATGTGAAACAGGACTGGAATATCATTCATTTTCTTCCTGACTTGTAAAGCATTACAAGAAAGTATTTTGTATGCCCTAGCTCAACTAAAAACATATGTGTCATAATCACTGTGCCAGTCTCCTGCTGGGATTTTTCTTGTCTCTTTTGCCTTCTACTGCAATTATTTTTCTCTCTTTGACAAATGTTTCCTAAGTAGATGAAATACTTTATACAACTGGATTTGTTCTTAGTGATTTTTGCTCTCAGGCAGACCTGGTGGGCCCTACAGTCCTCATCTGTGTTATATTGAGCTTCTGGAATGGTGATTGGCAAATTAAATGAACTAAAATGATCAGTTAATATTCATAAATTGATATAAATACAAATATACATTTCTAAGGTAGAATTTCCTATTAGCAGCTATTTGTCAGGATTTATCATTATGTTCCCTACAAATAATTATTGTGTATTCTTTATTAATTTTAGTCTTTCAAATGAGAGCAAGTTACACTTTTCATGTATGATTTCTGCCCTGTAACTAATAGAATTTGATTAGCAATTTCTTTCATTAATGTGTCCTAAATAACTTGACTTTTAGGCAACATCCAAAGCTTTTTCTTTGTATATGACTCACAGCCCCATCCCTTTTGGACTCATATCCTTAAATTAGGCATGCAATTGGGTGAGCAAATATAGAATAGACCAGTTACATGCATAACATAAATAATTGGGACTAAATTGGCAAGCAATTGGTGATAAAAAATCAATAATTGGCATTAAGTTCTAATTGATGCTAATTTGAAGTTACATGCATAATAGACTCCTGCCCCTGCACACACAGTTTAATTGATAAATGATCCAATTAACACTGAAAATTTGGCACTAATAATCAATTATCATTGTTAATTGGCATTGATTAAAATTTGCATGCACATTTTTAGGTGCCAGTATCTGTGTGTAAATGACTCTGAAAAGGGAGTGTGGCCATTTGAGGGGCATGAGTGGATCAGGTTCATTCCTCGAATCTGCACGCAATGTTATAGTGTAAGGGAGACCTGAACCTAATTTAAGTGCGAGAATTTACACCAGGTTTTACTTGGTGTAAATCCTCACATCCAAAACTCGGCGTAGATTTCAGTGCCAAACGCCATTCTATAAATGGTGCCCAACTCTAAGTGCCATTTATAGAATAGTGCTTAGCACTAATTTTTATTGGTGCCCAAATTTGGACACCATTTATAGAATTGAGTCCATGTGGGTAAGTGGGAATCCCATCTATGTACTGCCTATGCTTCATCCCTGTGTACACCCCCTTGGAAATGTGCCCTGTGCACGATAGGTGGGTATTTATAGAATAGCACTTAAGGTGAAATATCGGCATGTATGCATATATGTGTGCACATACAAGTGTCTGTTTTAGTATTCTAAAAATTTACATGTGTAATGTGTGTACAAATGTTAGAACCTAGTTTATAGAATTACCCCCAAATGTACATATAATCAACTGTATTCACAGGTGCAATTTGTAAATCCCATTTTTATGTAGATAGGCACACATTTACCCACATTAAAAATTTTCAAAAATTGACCCCTACACCATTAATGTGGATCAGTCTAATGACCCAGAAATTGTGGTTGAAGATACTATGGGTGCAAATATTACGTGCAAATTTATGCCACTGCAGTTTGCATGCATAGGTTATAGAATAATAGCAGTTTTGCACAATTAATTGCCTAATCAGGTGTGAATTGTCACTAACAATCAATGACTATTGGAGTTAATTGATACTAACTGGCCCTAATTTGTATTTACACGCATAACTGCACTTAGTCATTAGTCTAACATTTAGCGCCTACTTTCTATAGCTTGTAACTGGGAGAGGGGCACAGACTTGGGAGGGCATGGGGAGATCAGGGGTGTTTCAAGCACTGACAAGTTAAACTTTCAGTTATGTGTGTAATTGTTGCATTTAGGCACAAGCATTTACACCTGCCATAAAGCCAGCATAACTGCGGAATTACGCTGGTATTCCAAAACTGCAGACTTACGCTGGCATTCCAAAATAACAACTGTTTAATTGCTATTATGAAATTCTCACTTAGGGCTACATTCCAATATATATGGCGCCAAAAAAATCAATGCCTCCAAAACACTTCTACAAAATACACTTAAAATTAGGTATGGTTGGGGTGTTTGATTTAACATCATCCTTTGATTCTAGATCAGTGTTTTTGGTTCATCTGTTATATAGCTGCCTGGGAAAGTTGTTTGTATTTCTGGGAGGTTAGTACATTGGTCTATATGTTGATTAATCAAAGGGAGTAAGAGGTCTTTTGCATTAACAGGGTAAGGGAGAGGGGAGGCAATTTTAAGGGGGGGGGGAAAGATTGATGACTGGAGGCCATGTAATCTTACCAGCTAAATGTTTTCCTCACTGGACTTATTGTGTGGTCATGAATGTATGATATTACTTTGTCATCAATAAAAAATGTTGAACCGTAAAATTAGGTATGGTTTATAGAATAGCGCTTATGCCTGGGAATCATGCCTTACTTTAGGGGTGGCCATTAGCACCAAGTAAAACATGGTACAAATACCCATGCATGAATTTAGAAGCAGATGCCCTTAATCTCTAACTATGCACGTAACTTAAAGAAATGCCCTCGAACAGCCTATGACCCTCCCATTTCCATATACCCTTTTATTGACTTGCTTGTAAAATTTAGGTGTGTATCCCACACCTAAATTTATGCACATACATTTCAATTAAATCTAATTAGTGACAATAATTTGTTACAAAGTCAATTATCATCACTAATTAACTCAATTATTCAATCATATTGGGTGTCCAAAATGGGTACGCATCCAAATTTGTGTGCGTAATTTTAGTGGCTTTTATAGAATTAGGAGGTTAGCACACACACTTTAGGTGCCTAACCAGCTTATAATCGAACGAGAAAAACGCCCAAGTTCCGACCTAAATCGGGAGATGGGCGTTTATCTCACAAAAACGAATAACGCGGTATAATCAAAAGCCGAATTTGGGACGCTTTCAACTGCACTCCGTCGCGGATGCGGACAAAGTGGACGGGGGCGTGTCGAAGGCGTGTCAAAGGCAGAACTGGGGCGTGGTTATCACCCGAACAGAGATGGGCGCCCTTCGCCGATAATGGATGCGTTTGTAGCTAGAATTTAGGGCACTTTTCCTGGACCCTGTTTTTTCACGAATAAGGCCCCAAAAAGTGCCCTAAATGACCAGATTACCCCCAGAGGGAATCGGGGATGACCTCCCCTGACTCCCCCAGTGGTCACTAACCCCCTCCCACCACAAAAAAATGATGTTTCACAACTTTTTATTTTCACCCTCAAATGTCATACCCTCCTCCCAGGCAGCAGTATGCAGGTCCCTGGAGCAGTTGTTAGGGGGTGCAGTGGACGTCAGGCAGGTGGACCCAGGCCCATCCCCCCTACCTGTTACAATTGTGCTGCTTAATGCTTATTAGTCGTCCAACCCCCCCAAACCCACTGTACCCACATGTAGGTGCCCCTCTTCACCCCTTAGGGCTATAGTAATGGTGTAGACTTGTGGGCAGTGGGTTTTGAGGGGGATTTGGGGGGCTCAACACACAATGGAAGGGTGCTATGCACCTGGGAGCTCTTTTACCTGTTTTTTTGTTTTTGTAAAAGTGCCCCCTAGGGTGCCCGGTTGGTGTCCTGGCATGTGAGGGGGACCAGTGCACTACGAATCCTGGCCCCTCCCACGAACAAATGCCTTGGATTTATTCGTTTTTGAGCTGGGCACTTTCCTTTTCCACTATCGCTGAAAAGCAAAAACGCCCAGCTCACACATTGGCGAATAAAACATGGGCGTCTATTTTTTATCGATAATACGGTTCGGTCCGCCCCTTCACGGACCCGTTCTCGGAGATTAACGCCCATGGAGATAGGCGTTTCTGTTCCATTATGCCCCTCTAAGTTTAGGTGACCTATATAGAATTACCCCCATGATATTCACAGTCCCTTATGATAAAGTTTCAGCTATTGCTCAAGGGTGAGATATGATTGGCTCAAGACTGCAGTTGTGCATGGTTCCCAAGGAATTTGCAGTTAATACATTTTATCTGGAGGAGTGTTGCTACAATGATTGGGTTAGGAAAGAGTATATAAAATGAGAAAATGATTACTGATGAATGAAAGTTAATGGTGTTCTGGCTCAAGGTGGGGCTGGCTTTGATTGACGTAGATGTCCAAAAACATTAGAGGAACTTGCAAGGCAGAAAAAAAAAGTAACTAAAAATTCTTCCAGTCAATATTCAGCCAGTAGCAGTCAGCGTTTCTTAAGTACTCAAAGTGTATGGCTAAATTAGCCCTGTATATTCAATGCCAGACCATGTCCGAGCACCAGCATTGAACGTCCGGATCTCACTGGACATATGCTGGCCTTAGAGAGTTATATGGGTCCCAGTTGATATTTTACGCAGTGAGCTTTGTGGCAGTTGGGACTAGATTCTATATATGGTGCCGAAAAAATTGGCATGGAAAAAAATCATGCTTAGTGCTAGTCTATGACCCACGCCTAACATTAGACATGATTTATACACTACAAGTAGTGTTCTGACCCGTGATTAAATTTAGGTATGACTATTTACGCCAACTAAAACCTGGAATAAATGCCCATGCCTAACTTAAGAACAGATTGAGCGTGTTCTATAACACTGTGAGTAGTTTCTTAGAATTCCCACGACCTGTCCATGCCCCTCCCATGGCCACACCCTCTTTTGAGATCCATGCATTAGAATTTACACGTACCACTTTACAGAATACGCTTACAAAGTTGCATATATAAATTCTAATTAGTGCCAATAAATGCTCAGTATTGTAGCGACACCAGTTGGTTTGTTAAACAATTAAGTTGCACACACAAATTTGCACATGGAACTTTAGTTGCCATATATAGAATTTGGGGTTGCAAAAACTTGATCATGCACTAAGGGACCAATTCTATATATGGCACCTAAAGTTAATGCGCATTAGCCAATCACGCCTAAGCGTATTCTAAATACCATGTGTAAATCTATGTGTGGTATTTAGAATACGTTTAGGCATAGATCATGCGACTAAATCTACGTGCGTCCATTTACACCAATGAAAAGTTGGTGTAAATCGCTGCGTATAGATTTACATGCACTGGCCCATATTTTATAACAACACGCGTAAATTTTGGAATGCCCACAAAATGCCCATTTCCACAACCCGTAACCACACCCCTTTTTTCCTGCACGCTTAGAAATTAGACGCAGTACATTACAGAATATTCTTAGCAATGTGTGCATAAATATTTTGCCAATTAGTGCTCATTATTGCTTGCTAAGAGCTGTTAACAATGCTTAACAGCTTGTTAAAACAATTAATCTATGTGCGTAGTTCTAGAATATGCCTAGATTTATGCACAGAACCACAAGTAACTATAGGTGCGCTTTATAGAATCCGGGTCTAAGCATTAATAAATAGAGGCCCAAGTGAACCGATGATTTAGCTGCCTTAATAAGTCCATTGAAAATTATATTCAACTATTGTAACTAAAGTTTCAAAAGTTACAGAAACATATGTTAGAGAAAATAAATTTCTTAAACCTATTTCACATTAGCCTGCAAATAGGTGGGAAAATGTGGGGTATAAATGTAACAAATAAATTAATGTCCTTTCACAATAGTATAGCCCTAGGGCAATTACATAGACTTTAACAAATTGCCACACAAAGTCAAGCTATAGTACATTAATACAATGTCAAAGCCTTAGAAGGTATAATTAATTTCTTAGCTGGAAGGGGAATTGATTGCCCCCACTATCTAAAACTGCAGAAAAAAATCCATTTAATAGCCATTTGAAATAAGCATGTCGGTAGTAAGTGGGGGTGTATATTTTAGGCTTAATGATTTAAATATAATTAAAATAGCATAGTTTATAGCAGATGAAAGAGTACCTGCACATCCTCATTTAACGTGTAGTAACTCTTCTCCATGTATTTGTTCAAACATTCTTTTGAATTATCAGACTGTTAAACTATTTGATCTCAAAGTGTTTCTGGATGGCTAGTTATAGAATTTCATGCTTCTTGCTCAGATTTAGACTGCAGTTCCTTTGTGCATAAATACATCAAGCTCTATTGAAAACAGAACTTTATCTGTGCATGGGGCTCAGACACTTTCTTTCTGTTGTTGGGTAAGGCAAGAAAAAAAAATCATTTTTTTTCTCTTTGATTTAAAAAACTGATTTATCTAAGTTTACATTTAAAGCTTCTGTTTCAGATGTGCTTGCTTTCAAGTTTCTACATGCTACCTAGATTTATTTACCCACATGTAAGCTCTGATTTCTAAAGAGTGTACTTTCTTGGCTCAGTATAAATCTTTGCTAGAGACAGCACATGGAAGGCAGCACTTGCAAGCCAAATATCACGTCCGTACAGACCAAACTGTGCATCAAACTATTTTGAGGGAAACAGTGTTTGTAAAACTGAGATTGATTAGTATCCAGCTTCTTAGATACACATAAAATAGCTTCCTGCAAATTTATCTAACATCTGTGCCAAACGTTTCACCCATACAATATTTATCAAAGTATTGAGGACTTGGGGAAAATCCACTATTTCTGGGATAAGCAGTATAAAATGTTTTGTACATTTTTGGGATCTTGCCAGGTATCTGTGACCTGGATTGGCCACTATTGGAAACAGGATGCTGAGCTCAATGGACCTTTGGTCTTTCCCAGTATGGCAATACTTATGTACTTATGGCCATTTTACCGAGCCATGTAAGCGCCTACGCATGTCCAACGCATGCCAATTTGGAACTATCGCCCGGCTACCACATGGCCCAGGTGATAATTCCATTTTTTATGTGCATCCGATACAAGCGTTGGAAAATATTTTTTATTTTTCAGTGTGCGGTGCTAACCGGGCAATAATAGGCAGTGTATGTGCGCTGATGCTTACCTCCCGGTTCGATGGCAGTAAGGTCTCAGACCCAAAATGGATGCATGCCAATTTTTATTTTGCCACATGTCTATTTTCAGCAAAAAATAAAGGCCTTTTTTACAGACGCGCTGAAAAATGGATCTGCGTGCATCCAAAACATGCACCTACACTAGCACAGGCCATTTTTCAGTGCACCTTAGAAAAGGACCCCTGAATATATTGAGGGTAATTCTACAACAGCATGTCTAGGTGGGAAGGCACATAGACGGATATGATGTGCCTATTTTAGAAGAACTGATACATACAAATTAGAACACCAAAACCTTCAAGGAAATTTTCCCCTGGATTCTATATATGGCGCCTGAAAATCTGCATGAAAATCAAAGCATATTCTGAAACAATGCATGTACCTTAATTGTTTAACTAGCTAATCAGTTGTTATGGTTGTGGCTGTGCCCTTATGTCCAGACCTACTGTTTTTCTGTATCTTTCTGTGACCTCTCCAGTCTGCCTTTTTCCTGCTGCTGTTCTTCCTGTGAGCCATGCCTCGCTTTGGTGTCCCTGAAGACAAGCCTCACTTTGGTTTCCCTGCTTCTGCTTTCATTTTGTTCTTGTGACATCAGCCTACTCCTTTATAAGGACCCGGAGAGCTTTCCTGCATTGCCTTTGCAACAGTCTATTCCCTTTTTTGCTGTTCTGTTTTTGTTGTTTGATTCTGAGGGAACTGGTGTTCTTGTAAGCTGTGCCTTTGGGCACAGCCCTGAGCCCTGTGTGTGTGGTTCTGGTTTGAACCTGTATGGATTACCTTCCTGTTAGCTTTGCTCTCATGCAAAGCCCTGTTCTGAGCCCTATGTGTATGGTTCTGGTTTGAAACTGAATGGATTACTTTTCTGTTAATTATGCTCTCCAGCTATGCCTGTTCTGTTTCCCTGTGTGTGTGTGGTTTTTGTTTGTACCTGAAGGGACTAGTTTTCAGTTAGCTTCATTTTCAAGCTCTGCCTGTACTTTTTCTTGGCATGTGTAGTTCTTGAGAGTCTGTAGAAGTTAGCCTCATTCCTGATTACTTCACCGCTGTGCAGCTGTGTCAGCTTCTCTCTCTCTCTCTCTCTCTCTCTCTCTCTCTCTCTCTCTCTCTCTCTCTCTCTCTCTCTCTCTCTCTCTCCCCCCCCCCTCCCTGCCTTTCCTTTCCCTCCCCAGCTGTGTGCTGCCTGAGTTCTGGTAAGAACATTCTTTGTTTGGTTTTCCTTTTGTTTGCTATTACCCTTTGTCTGCAGTGTTTGTTATTTAGCTCTGGTGAGCACTGCTTCTTTCTGACTTGTGTATTAGAAGCTGACCTTCCCTTTAGCATACTTTAACTCTTTGTATGCTGTGTTTGTTTCCTGGTTCTTGTGAGCATTGCTCCTTATTTGACTTGTGCATGTAAAGGCAGCCTTCCCTTTTTGCTTGCTTTTCCCTTTTTCTCTTGTGTGTTATTTGACTCTGTGCCACAGCCTTGTGTATTCCTATGAGTGGTTTCCCTTTACCCTTGAGTGCCATGTGGCACAGCCTTGTGTATTCCTATGACAATGACACTTTTAAAATACTCAGATATTTTAAAATATTTTGGGGGGGGCACTGTGATACATATTTGGGGCAATTAAAAAATTGGCAGTGAAATGTGTGTATATGGACTAGGTGCTTTTCTATAAGGTAACAATTATAAACATATCTAACTGTCCTTTGAATAAAACCCAGGAGGAGATATTGGAGTTAGAATTAAGTTTTGTTCCTATAGTTCCTCGTAATGCCATTAAAGCTTGATTAGCTTTATGTTGATTGTTTTGGAAATTGCAGCTGACTCACTATTTTTCTTTGCACCCACCAACAATTGACTGTTCTGTTAAATGACCCAAGTTGAATTGGTATCCTCCAGACCCTGTGGACCCTGCTGTAGCTACTTTTCAGAATGTGGTTCTACAGGACCTTACTGCTGTTGAACGGGCAGGTGATAAGAAGTATCATTCATCTAATCTTACTAGCATCCAGAGAAAAGTTTTAAAATTTCTGAGTTTGGAAAGGTTAGTTGACATCCTAAAAGCTGATAAAGGTGGGGCAGTAGCTGTACAGTCCATAGAGATATATTTAATGGAAGCTAACGGAGAATGGATGGACACTACAATTTATTGTAAATTATCTGCCAATCCTGTCCATTTTTTTTTTGCAAGGTACAATCAAACAATTAGTTTACAATGCTTTAAAACAGTATATCATCAACTCCAGGTAAGCAGCGTTTCTTTGTCTGGAAGGTCCATCTACCCAGAGGATCTATTTTTTACTAAGGTGCATAAAGATTTGAGAAATCCACCACGGTGCTCAATTATCTCTTTGAGGGGATCTATTCTAGAACTGTTGGCTCAATTTATTGACAGTTTCCTCAAACTAGCTGCCATGTCAGTACAATATTTTTTGCAAGATACCACTCATCTGCTTAGAGAATTGGAATCGTTACAATTATCTTCATCAACTATTCTTGTCACCATGGACATGGGCTCCCTGTATACTCAGATTCCACAAGATAAAGCTTTGGATACAATTAAGACAATTCTTGTCAGCTAGACCTGATCCACAACGTATTTCCACAGCTTTTATGATGGAATTTCTAAATTATTCATTGAAAAGAACTATATTTTGGTTTCAAGGGGACTTTTTTTGTACAAAAGCAAGGAATGGTAATGGGGACAACTTTGGCCCCCTCTGTTGCCACTCTATTTATGTCAGAATTCAAAGAATGCAAGCAAAGGAGGAATAGGATGATCTCGCCTTGTCAATCAACCAGGGAGACGTATAACACTGCAAAGTCTTTATTAAAGAACATCAAGCAGCTCGACACAGCAGCCGTGTTTCGGCGCATATGTGTCTGCTTCAAGAGCCTTAAAAGTGTTCCAAAGGTTTATACAGAACAGAAACAAAGTTTCTTGTGCAGTTAAGTTATTGAATGTAACAATCCAAACAATATGAAATGATACTTCCTAAGTCTGCAAACAGCAGTTTGAGCGAAAGTTTCAAATAATGTCATATTTATTCATCTGCTTCGATTTCAAGCATCTGCTATTGGAAGAGTTTCTTAGATAACATACTATTTTTTTGGAATGATACTGAGGAATTTTACTATGCAGTGGCATTGATAGTCATTGGAAATTTTGGATGTCTTGATAAGTCAAGAGGGAGATTGCATTTGATCCTCCCTGTATCAGAAGTCAGTATCAAAAAATTCTTTCTTACATTTCAATAGTTTCCACCCACACCACTTAAAGACTAGCCTCCCCAGTAGTCAATTTCTTCATATACGCCGGATGTGTTCCTCTTTGAATGATTTCAAGTTGCAAGCCAGGAATCTATTTGCCAAGTTTGTTGCAAGAGGCTTTCCAGTAGGGACCATATGTAAGGCTTATTGTGGATTCGCTATGCTCACTGTGCACTATTGCTGCATTATCAGACATCAACTAAGGATGACAAGCTAGTAGCTATCTTACCCTTTACAGCTCTCTACAATCTCTGCTATTTTGCATGCCCATTGGTGAGTTTTACAAGTACACACATGTTTTGTGCACCTACCGCCATGGGAAAAACATTGGTGAATACCTGACTTACAAAGACTTGATTGCTGTGATGTGGTGACTATTCAGTTAGGTCACTTCAGTTGTGAGTCCTGTCAGTGATGTGAGTCTGCATTGACAGGGAGAGATTGGGCTGATCCTCAAACTAAATGCAGGATTTCTGCTCATTCCTATACCATATGTGAGTCTAGAAGCATTGTATACATTATTTTGTGTCTATGCAATCTGGTCTATGTGGGGCGTACTTCTAGACTAATCAAGATGCGTCTCACAGAACATAAATCTTGCATTGTTAAGATATTAACAGCTCCACTCATTCAGCATTGGATGGACCTTTCTTATTCTTGGAAGAACATCATATGGAGAGTTATTGATAGCATTCACCTAGGGCAGGAGGGTGGAAATGCTGAATACTGGCTGAACTACAAACAGCAAAGTTGGATTTTCCATCTTAATTTTGTTCAGCCTCATGGACTGAATTTAGAGATCAAATAGTGGTTTCTGGTGTGAGTAATCCAGTACAGGTTTTCCATTTTACTTCTTGTTCACCTGCGGAAGGATCACGTGTTAAATGCTATCCTTTTTGAGGTGGATTAGATGCCACTGCTATTTGTATTAAAGGAAGACACAGTATGAGAGTAGTAGTAAGCAGCAGTTTTGTTTTATAAGACAAGTTTACAGCTGACATCTAATTTTTTTATTGATTTTTACTTTTTTTTTTTTTTTGTCAGTGGACCCTGACTCTGATGCAGATTTTGATGCACTGGCTATGTTGGTTAGTTGATCTGATGGATTGAAGATGGATAAGCTTTAAAAACTAATAAAAGCTAATTCAGTTGAAGTTCTTTAATACTACACAGCAATGTATCTTAAAGCACTGCAGCACTCATGCACTTGAGAAATCACAATTTGACAAATTACAAGACTCATGGGAGACCGATGATGAAACAAGTGGTGGCGAAATGCAGTTTTGTTCACCTCAAACTATCCACTTCAGATGCTTCCCTTTCACATTAACTTATTATATAGGACTTGGAAGTTTATTAGATGCTGGCATTGGGCTATTTTATTCATATGAAGGCACATTTTAGATAGTTTGTCTGTCCTTAAGAATATACATGGGAGTGACCATATAGATTTGTCATCATTTTATTATTATTTTTTATCAAAAGAAAACATCTTATTACAGAAAAAGCGGAACAAGTCACACAAAATAACCACAGAAAAGGTCATTTCCATAATAGATCCCCAATTCATCATATTACATGATCTGCTATGCCAGTCCACAATTAAAGGAGGAAAATGTCTCGGGTCCAGAAAATGAACACATTCAATTTACCATAGAATTCCAAGTATCAATGGGCATTTCAGGAAGAGCTACTGGCTCAGATTTACAAAATGTGACCAAATGTTCAGTGTCATAAAATATATAATTGCACATTAGCAAGGATAATTTAACAACAACAAAATGACCCCTCCTAATTGTAATACTCGTAATCTTAATAACAAGAATTGTGAACATCTTCTTTGAGTGGATTTAGCAACATCTGGGTAAACTTTCACTTTACAATTCAAGGATAAAGTACATCAATGAGGGGGGGAAAGTGTGAAAATCCAATCACCAACAAAATTAACTCTTAAAATTGCTGGAGTAACTCCCTTAACTTCATCTTCTAAAGTCTGTGTTAAATTTAAAATGTCAAAAAAGACATCTGCTGTAGCCACAAAAGATTGACCACTATCCTTTTTGACAATAGCAAATCATATACTTTGATAAAGGAGGATATGACTGCTCTGAAATTTTAAGCACTTCTAATAATGTTTAAATGCAAGTACTGGTGCCACAGAAGGAACTTTAGCAAAATTAATAAAACGAAGAATGTGAGAGCCAATGCATTGTCTAGATTCTCATTCTTATGGTAAAGAAGTATGTTATCCTTTATAAGAGCAGAGAGTGGTTCAGACAGTTTTTTTCTCACCTTTTGTATTAGCCATCCTTTGTTCCAATGAAAATAGATTTGGCTTTAATTCATTAAACAGGGCATCAGACTTCAGTATTTGAAAAGATAATAAGGTCACAAACTTGTAAGTTAAAGAAAGCACCAGGGCCTCTCATACTTTACTTAAGGTAATCACAGCTTCAGTAGCCAGAGGCCTCTCATTAAAGCAAGCCTGAGATGCTGGTACTGCTGGTGAACACTGCTCCTCTGGGCTCAGAGTGACATCAGCTTCAAGTGGGGGGAGTGTTTCACCTCCTGATGCTCCCACTCACAGCAAAGCACAAACTCTGGACTCACTCACTGCCACATTACAGTGATCCATTGGGCCAACCACGGGACTTCTAGTTGGCATGAAGGTCAAAGGTAAAGATTTTTAGGAGGCAAAAAAAAAGGAGTTGACTCACTTCCCCTCAGGTACCATCTTTTCTCACACTTTGCTGTCATCATTTTAGAATTGCAGGAGTACATATGTAAGTACCATGTAAAACTAACATATTTGTGCCCTACATCTGTATAGGGTGGCACATACAAGGGTAAGCTAGCCATTTTGCTAACTTACACATGTTTATCTTCCTTGACCACAGAGCTATTGAAAGCTCCTCCCCAGTTCAGAATTCCCCTGATCAAAACCCCTCCCAATCTGAATCCCCCACACTCATCAGATCCCCCCAATCAGAACCATCTCCCCAGAATAGAAAGTCCCCTGGATCTGATCCCCCTCCCCCCCCAAACAGACAATCCCCTCTTCTCACACCCCACTTGATGGCAAAACCTCTCTCTGCAGTCCCCAAATCTCCAGGAACAAATATGTTGCCCATGACCCTTAACAGTGGTCTCATGGTAGTACTGCTAGGGGTCACCCTTCCATATAAGGGCCTTCTGCTTACTGTATAAAGTAAGTGCTATGTTTTTCTAACATCTACATTTATTCATGTATATGTTGAGATCATTTTGTAAGCAACTATTTCAGCATGTAAAATATTGGTCTACTTATTCAAGTCACCTATATGAAGTCACCTGTTGATTTATCCCCATCAGGTCATAATTTACAAACAATTGTCCAATCATATGTAAGTACAAAAGGGAGGAGGTTAATTATTAATTTTAATACATTTTATTTTCCAAACATAAGAAAAGAAAATGGAAAATATTATATTTTATAATAAATTTTTAAAAAAAGAAAACAAATGATTTCCAAAAAGCCCACATGTATAGGAGAGAGATGAAATAATTTTTCTGCATTTTCTGACTTCATAAGCAATTTTTCCTTAGGCTAATCACCCTTATTTTCATCTAGTACTTGTTACTCTATCATATCTGTTCATGTGTTTCACCTCCGCTCACATCCTATGCTGTCTAATAAGATTTTTTATTGTACATTGTGTCGATATTGTATGTAGCGTACTACACCATAATGTGTATTGCTATTTGAATGTTTTTACTGTTGTAATTGTTAATTGCTTATGTTTGGCTTATTCCTGCTGAATACCAACTTGGGTGAATTTCTTCAAAAAGGTGGTAAATAAATCCTAATAAATAAAAATAGCAAGAAGAAATAAGCAAGGGGGATAATAGAGTACCTCCCACTTAACCAGCCATATTCAAATTACCCCACAGATTCCAATCATATCCCCAAGACACAGTCATTCCTTCTGTAAATTTCTTCTCTGATAGTCAGTCAGATGCTTACAAGGAAATTTCAAGAAAAACGTAGCACCCAATACAAGTACTTGAGGGTTTAGGGTCAGAAAAGCTTTACTATTTATTCAGATGTGTGATACCATAATGAATGATGTTTAGTTGGAACCATGGATTGACAACTGTGATGTACTTCAGGGACTCCTAGGGAGGAGTGGCCTAATGGTTATTGCAGCAGGCCTTGATCCTGGCAAACTGTGTTCAGTTCCCACTGCAGCTCCTTGTCACCTGGGGCAACTCACCTATCCATCCATTGTCCCAGGCACAAAATCTTAGATTGTGAGCCCTCTAGGGGCAGAGAAACTACCTGCATATAATGTTTACAGTACTGTGTACATCTAGTAAGTGCTACAGAAATGAGTAGTAGTAGTAACATCTTTATGAGCTCTTTTGAGAGAGGACTACAGGATCTGGAGGTTTGCTTTTTCAGTTATGTAGACAACATTACTTTATTAGTTCCAGTTAAATCATCTTTGGTTGATTTGATCCCTACTATACAGAAATGTCTGAGGGGTGGGTTTCTTCCCATTTATTAAAATTGAACAAAGAAAAAAAAACAAATTTTTGTAGTTCTGTAACTCACAAGAGGGTCTTTCAAATCAAAGGAGCAGCCAAGTGGTTAGTGCCGTAGCCTAAGAACCAAGGGAGCTGGGTTCAATTCCCACTTCAGTTCCTTGTGACTCTAAGCAAGTAACATAACCCTCCATTGTCCCAGGTACAAAATAAGTATCTGTTTAATAATATATAAATTGCTTTGATTGTAACCACAGAAAGGTGGTGTACAAAATCCCTTTCTTTTATAGATGGGGTTTGTTTTCAATTCAGACATCTTTAAAGGTATTAGGAGAGGTGTTACTAGACCCATTCCTGAGAATGGAAGCTCAGATCGATATATTAATGAAAAAGATTTTTTGGGGAGACTCTGACAATTAAGATGGATTAGGGGTTACTTTTCTTATGATCATTTTATTGTGTAAGCATGTTCTTACACAACTTGATTATAACAGTATTTATAGGGGATGATCACAAAAACATGTTAAACCCCAAAGTCTTCAAAACACAGCAGCCAAACTTTTATATAATATAAGTAAATTTGATAGAGTAGCATCACGTCTCTAAAAATTGCATTGGTTACTGATAGTGTCTCAAATTATCTTTAAAATAAGTTGTATGGTATTAAAATTTTTACAG
This sequence comes from Microcaecilia unicolor, assembly GCF_901765095.1. NCBI lineage: Eukaryota > Metazoa > Chordata > Amphibia > Gymnophiona > Siphonopidae > Microcaecilia > Microcaecilia unicolor. Next base: position 422,055,633 of record NC_044033.1, read on the forward strand.
GGTCAAGTTCCTGTACACTTAAGCTGCATGATCTGAAAAAAGATGTTAAAGATCTAAAAGTCAGTTGATGTTGCATTTTCTAAATACCAGAGGAATAGGATCTAAAAAAAAAAAAAAAAACTTTTCCTATTAAGCAGCGTTGTTCTGGAATGAGATACCTCTTGATAATCACTCACAATATATTTACATTTCTTTAAGAAAACCTTTGAAAACTTAATTTTCAGAAATTTTTTTGAACATTTGAATTGTTTATTATGATGTCATGGAGTATTTTATGTTTAGTTTAAGTTGTACAATATGGTATACTAGTAGAAAAGGCCCGTTTCAGGCAGAAATGAAACGGGCGCTAGCAAGATCGCCTGCCTCCCCCCCAGTTCCAGACTCCCCGCCCTTGGAGTTCGAGACCCCTCCCTCCCGCTCCGAGTTCCAGACCCCACCTCCCTGCCTTCCTCCCTCTGATTTCCGCCCCCCTCGGAGTTCCTGACCCCCCGTGTCACGACCCTCTGGAGCCCCCTTCCCGCCGCCAAACCTCCCCAGCCGCCGTTGCGTACCTGTGCTGGCGGGAAACCCCAACCCCCACCAGCCGAAGTCTCCTGTTGTCCGCCGCACAGCTTGAATGATGACCCATGGAATCAGTTTGTGCTCGTGTGTCTGACGTCAGACGCACACACACAATCAGATTCCACGGCGTAATGCGTCATGACGTCAGCTGAGGCTTCGGAGACCCAAGTTATGGACACAGGCAGCCAGATTTTAGAACGTTGGAGGTGAGAATTATATATATATAGGATTTGTTACTTCCCAGTAATGGCTAGTTAAGCTTTTTGTAATCTTCTAGTGCTAGAAGTAGTGCCAGTGGGCACTCTGATCTCCCCCAATCAAAGAACTGACACCCCTGATGCAGTGGCTCATAAGCCTGGCACCCATGATGTACCCTATCATAAGCCTGATATCCCTTGATGCAGCAGATCACATGACCTGACACCCCACGCACTGAATCACAAGCTTCCAGCAAACACCCACCCCTGATATAGACCCATATCCCCGATCACAGCCTGACACCCCATGAGGTCAAACACCCAATGCCAAAATCAAACTCTCACCCCGTCATTATCCCACTGCCATGTAAACCCCACTGCCTTAGCGCTGCCCCCCATCTTCCAATCTCTCAGGACTTACCTGGAGGTCTTCATTGGTGGTTGAGTGGTCCCCATCATCAGCATTCGGTATCCTGTTTAATCATCAAATATGCATACTAATTTATCTACTATATAATACAGCTCCTGTACTTATTTAATATTTATTTATCATATTTCTGGACCACTTATTACCTAGGTGGGTTACGTTAAACATATATCATTAAAAACAACAATTTACAACTCAAACAAGACAACCTGCCACATGATCTACAATTTAACAATCTCATATCAAATTCAGAAAGAGAATGCCTGTGAGAAAAAAAATATGTTTTAAACTGCTTAACGTTGCATTCTCTCATTATTTTGTACTATTCAAGTATTCATTATAAAAAAAGGAAAAAAAACCTCAGAACATGCCTTGGCAGAACATCATCTGCTCAAAAAGACATTAATGCCAATCATTGGTCTAAGAATCCTTTATTATTATAATAGTTTTATCCTTATGTTATTATATTTCTTCATCTTCACATGTGAACATAACTGTTCATATACTCACTTATATTCTTCTGGTGTCGTCTTTTAAAATGAGCAACCCCATTAATTTAGCTTAAATTAACAAAAGTCCACAGTGTCTTGAAAAATAATTACCTTTATGGTGTTCTGGCAGGACTATTTGAACTGCTTCAAATTTTTACAAGAAATCCAATTCTTCAATGCTAACATCTTGCTTTCTCGGCATGAGGGAGTCAAAGGGGCACTTTTAGCAAAGTGAGGTAAAATTTGGGCTTAGTGGATTCTAACACGGGACTTTCTCAAATGTTAAATCCAGATTTCATGTGGCATTTTTGTAGGACTTTTTTGTTTTTTTTCTGCAGGCCATGTGCTAATGTTCCCATTAGGGTGCAGCGCCTGAAAAAAAATTAATGCGAGAGCACTTCCTGCCTCCAATTTAGGAGGTGCTAAGTGCTCCCACGTTAACTCTGCATTATCCAGTTAGCACATGCTAATCCTAATGCACTAGTTAGATAATATTACTCTTCACCCATGACATGTCCCCTCCAAAAAATATTTTTTTAAATAGGTAATTTATGGGTTAGTGTGCATAAACAGATACAATATTGCAGACTTCTGTAATGCTTTCTACAGTAGACTGTTAGCATGTGCTAATCAACCATTAACCCTCAGATTCTATATAGTGTGCCTAGAGATTGGTGCCAAAATTGGCATTGATTCTATAACAATGCACGTAATTTAACAAGCTAATGAGTGCTTATAACAGCACTTAACAAGCACTAATTGTCACTGATTAGAATTTAGGTGCACAACTCGCTAAGCATGCTCTGTAACAATGTGTGCAGAACTTAATGTACGCAGGCAAAAGGGGTGTGGTTATAGGTGGTGAAATGGGTGTTCTTTGTGCATTCCAAAATTTAGGCACCTAGTTATAGAATATGGCCAGTGTGCCTAAATCTGTGCACCAAGATTTACATCATGTTTTCATTGGTGTAAATGGATATACGTAGATTTAGGCGCTGAAATATCAACTGAGCGTATTTATCAGCGCTTAACTTTAGGCACCAATTATAAAATAGGCTTAGTCAGTGTTGATTTCAGCACCAGTTTTTTAGGCGCCATATATAGAACCTCTCTCTAAGGGCTTAACACCCTTTAATAAAAGAGTCCCAAAGTTTCTTTCATTTTTTCATACAAAAGAGGTCAGCTCATAGTTGACAATGCAGGAAATAGCAGAATGTTACCTTCATTCTTATCTATCACTTTTTAAAAATAAAATAGTACCTTTAAAAGAAATAGCCATGTTAGTCTGGTGAAATGGACTCTGGTTCTTTTGCCTCAATAAATTTGTTCAGTCTATAAGTGCCACCTATGTCTTTATCTCTATCTCTAATGACCTTGGCTCAGTGCTATGTACTGAATCTATTCAGAGAATTAAACCTGGAGCTGCTTTTAATAAGAGGAGACTCTAATCCTTAATCCAATACTTCATTTAATACAGTTGATGACAAGATAAAACATACCGAGTAGTCTGTGGCTCTAATTAGCCCCTTACCCATAAAGAAAAACTGTCAGTGAGTGGTAATTGAAATACTGAAACACAGCACAAACAGTACCACAGCAACCACAAACAGGTGAAAAATCACTGCATTACTACCTGAGAGGAAAAAACAAGCACCAGTTTACTGTCTCAGAATGGAGGGTTCAAGCTCTCTACACACTGGATCTATGACCTAGATATAGCTACCATCTCTCTCAATTTACCTCAAGAGAGCAATGGGAGGAATAGTGGAATTCTGATCCTCCCAGAATGCCTGGAAGCAGGCAACAACAACAAAGCTTCAAAAGGCATTGAGAGCAGAACACAGGTATTCATAAGGGCTAATCACAGAGTACCACAGAAATGCAGGGATCTGGTCCATTATACACAGCTTAATAAATGTACAGACATTTAATCTGTTACACACAGATAGCACAAGGGTACCCCATGTAATGGGGGCAGAACACTATAATGTTTTTAAATAGTAATGATACATACATGAGATGAAATTGATTTTTATTTTAATCATAACAAATTACTTAGTCTGAATCTATTATCTTTCACCTCTCTAGAGTTTTAAATATTTATAATAACTCTCCCTTCATTTCCAGACACCACTATTCAGAGCTGCCTTACACTATGTTTCTCATGTCAAAGGTACTTATCTGAAAAAGGTTTCAATCATATGACTAGATTCCCGTGTTATTCATGCATTTCTATAAAATGTAAACTAAATATCCATTTCTGTTCTTTGAGAAAATCTGGTGGCAGCCTCCACCATCTATTATTAAAGGAATTTCACTAATACAAAAACAGTATAACAATTAAAACTCATGCCCCATTATAATATAGTGAGATACAACAGGTGGATCAAGCTTCTAATATTTTAAACAGATTTTATGTTCCCTACATGGACCAACCTTAGTGTGTCTACAACAGAAAGGTTATTACAGGGGCAAACAATAATACAAGTCACAATTTAAGAATCTGCAAACTTTTTTCAGTATAAGCTGTTTTGTCATCCGAGTGGTATTTTTCTTACTATGGTGTTGGAAAAGTTGGTCTTAGAACAGTTACAAAATTTAATTGATGAAAATGGGTTTTTAGACTAATTTCAATTTGGTTTTAGATTTAAACACAATACTGAAACTTTGTTAATTTCGGTACTGGATTTCATCAGGTCGAGTTTTGACAAAGAGACTGAGTTTCTAATAGTAACACTTGACATCAGTGTAACTTTTGATATAATCAACCATCTGCTTCTAATGAAGAGTTTACAACCTTTAGGAATTTCAGGTCAAATATTAAAATGGTTTATTTCCGTTTTACAAGACCATCACGTTCAAGTCAGATTGGGTTCCCTTTGTTCTAGATGTTCTCCTATCCATTCTAGAGTACCTTCAAGGTTTTTCTCTTTCTGCATTGCTGTTCAACATCTACATTGCTACACCTTAAGCTGTTTGGGCATTAACTATGTTGATGACATTCAATTTTATTTTCCAATTAAAGCACTACCTTTAGAGATTGTTGCATTTTTAAGACTGTTTAACCAAAGTTACAACTTGGTTGTCAGTAAATAAGCTAAAATTAAATCCAGCTAAAATGTTGGTTCTTCTTCTCACAGGCTAGAATTTATCGATTTTCTAGAGTTTCTAAATTTTTGAAGACATTAAACTCCAGCCTTGAGAGAGATGAATTATCTGGGAGCATTACTTGACACTTCTTTGACTCTGAAGCCATACCTTACATCAATCATTCAGCATGTTTTCTTCAAATTAAAACTATTATGACCTTTAAAGAATATATTGCGTTCCACCAGTTTTCACACAGTGGTACAAACTTTTGTCTATCGTTTACTTGACTACTGTAATTCTTTATTCCTGGGTCTTTCTAAAAAATGACTTGCAGGCCCTTCAAGTGGCCCAAAATGGTGCTGCTCGCTATTACTGGATGTCCACGCTTTGAGCATATTACACTATTTTTGAAACAATTTCATTGGTTACCTGTTATTTGATGAATACATTTTAAAGTTTTAACATTGATTTTTAAAATTCTTTTTGATAAGGCTCCATCATGCTTAGCTGCCACCTTGAAGATTTATAACTCACCCCTCTCTTTGAGCTCCAGCAACCAGGCTTTACTCGAGGTTTAAGCTTCTGACACATCAGGCTGGCTGTAGTAAAAGCAGGTAGCTTAATGGGGTTCAAAAAAGGTTTGGATAACTTCCTAAAAGAAAATTCCATAAGCCATTATTAAAATGTACTTGGGGAAAATCCACTGCTTAGTTCTAGGATAAGCAGCATAAAATTTATTGTACTGTTTTAAAGTCCACTGCAGTGATTACTAAGCCACCCCTCTGCTCTGCAAGGACGTCTGTGTGGCCATTTTTGTACAAATGATGCCAGACAGATGATTGTGTGCCTGCTTTTTTTTGGTGTTCATATTTTGAACATTTCATCAAGGAAAATGGCAATTCATTTTAGATGTTTTCAGTGCAAGAAAACTTCCTTCTAACGTACTTTTGAACAGGAAATCCCAGTGTTTTTCCTGTTCGAAAATGACTGTGAGATGAATTATTAGGATTCAACTTCAGTCTGTTATTCAAGACCAGTTCTGAACCCTGTCCATACAAGAAGACAAATTATTTAGTCTCCCCAAAATCATCTACTACAATTATCAACATCAAAATATCATCTGCATAAGAGAATAACAAGATGTTTATTCTACTCTATTTTTCTTTTCTAAATAAACCTCATAAAATTTACTTGTGAACTTTTCATTATCTGACTTTTCACATTATTGAAATACTAGTAAAAAAGGCCCATTTCTGACACAAATGAAACGGGCGCTAGCAAGGTTTTCCTCGGAGTGTGTATGTTTGGGAGAGTGTATGTGAGAGTGACTGTTTGAGAGTCAGAGTGAAAGTGTGAGTCCAATCCATGCTCCTCTGTCACCTGGCCCCTCCATTCATCCCTATCCAGCAATTCCGCTCTCTCCCTGAGGCCTGCCCTGCAATCCATATGCATCCATGGCCATCTGTCCCCTCCATTCATCCCTATCCAGCAATTCCCCTCTCCCTGAGTCCTGCCCTTCCAATCCATGGCCATCCATGCTCCTTTGTCACCTGACCCCTCCATTCATCCCTATCCAGCAAGACCCCTCTCTCCCTGAGGCCTGCCCTGCAATCCATATCCATCCATGCCCATCTGTCCCCTCCATTCATCCCTATCCAGCAATTCCCCTCTCTCCCTGAGTCCTGCCCTCCCAATCCATGCCCATCCATGGTCCTCTGTCCCCTGCCCCCTCCATTCATCCCTTTCCAGCAATTGCCCTCTCTCCTTGAGCCCTGCCCTCCCAATCCATGGCCATCCATGCTCCTCTGTCCCCTGCCGCCTCCATTCATCCTTTTCCAGCAAGTCCCCTCTCTCCCTTCCATGACCCCCCCTCGCATCCATGCTCCTCTCTCTCCCATGTGCCAGCCTGGCCCGCCCTCTTCTCCCCCCCCCCCCCTTTGCATCCATGCTGTCGTTTCTCCCCTGCCCTCCCGCTCCCATTGTTGTACTTTACTGGCCACCCTCTTCTCTCCTCCCAACATGCGTGTTTTTGTTTTTTTCTTGATTTTAAATTTACCTCCGTGGCGGGGAAGGTTTCCCTTTGCTGTGTTCCACCTTCTTTTGATGTCATCCTTGACGTCAGAAGAAGGCGGAACACATGGATGGGAAGGCTAGATGTCGGGAGCGCCGCCTCCTTCCCTGACGCTTCGCTGCCGAGCGATGCGATTGGTTGCGTGTCATTGCTCCGCCCTCGACGTCATCACGTTTGACGCGTGGGCGGGGCAGACACAATGCGATCTCACCCCCTTCACTTTGCTAAGAGAGGCTTCATTAGAACGTTGGAGGTGCGTTTTATATAGAGAGATTAATTTTAAAAGCAAAAAGACCTCAAAATATGTCTTTGCAGAACATTGTCTTCTCAAAGAAGATATTAAGGTCAACCATCAGTCTAAAAACCCTCTTTAATTATTTTAACAATTTTGTCCTTATGTTATTTAATTTTTCCCATTCTTACATGTGAAATAAATAATGTTCATATAATCACTTATTCCAGTGATCTCTTCTTTAAAAATGTGAAACCCCAATAACTTAGCTTAAATTAACAAAACTCCACAATGTTTTCAAAAATAAAGTTTCATAATGTCCTGCCAGCAATATTCAAACCGCTTCAACTTTTTACAAGAAATCTAATTCTCTGGCACTGACAACATTTTGCTTAGAATGCGTCAGGAAAAAATGAAATGTTACACTGATTTTTATGCATCACTTTCTTATAAAATAGTAATGATGCATACAGGAGATGAAATCAGTTCTCTAAGGGCTCCTTTTACTAAGCTGCGTAGGTGAATGCACACCAAATTGGAGTTACTGCCTGGTTACCGCATGGCCCTAGCGGTAAATTCAATTTTGGCGCGCATCCACTACGCGCATCTGGAAAATATTTTTTATTTTCTGGTGCGTGTAACAGATGCACGCCAAGTGGCATTTGATGCGCGTAGGTCATTACCACCCAGATTCTTTACCACTAGGTCTATGGCGGGTGATAAGGTCTCAGACCCATAATGGATGCGTGGCAATTTTGATTTTGCCGCATGTCCATTTTCGGCAAAAAAGAGGCCTTTTTTACAGGCACGCTAAGAAATGGATCAGTTTGTGCCCAAAACCCATGCCTACAAAACCGCAAGCCATTTTTCAGCATGCCTTTGTAAAAGGACCCCTAAATTTATCAACGTCCAACTCTCTGGATTATCATTAAATATGCTGATCTTGTACCCTTTATTGTCATCCAATCCCCCTTCTTTGGTGTCTTACACTCTGCCTTCCAAATTGTTAAAGGCAGTGGCGTAGCTGCTATGGGGCCACAGGGGCCTGGGCCCCCGTAGATTTGGCCCTGGACCCCCCTGCCGATGACCTTCTCAACCCCCCTTTCCACTGCCAACCCGCCGTCAACCTGCCATCGCCATCTGCTACCTTTGCTGGCGGGGGACCCCAACCCCCACCAGCCGAAGTCTTCTTCCTTCGTTTGGTTTCCGAGTCTGACGTCCTGCACGTACAACTTGCAGGACGTCAGACTCACAGAAACAGAACGAAGCTCCATTAAACCATGCCTGTGTATTTATTTAGGGGTCCATTTACTAAGCTGCAGGAAAAAGGGCCCTGCGCTGGTGGCGAGGACTGTTTTCCCCTTGCACCAGGGCCCTTTCTCCCGCAGCCAGTAAAACCCCAATAAATGAAATGGCCACACGGTGAGATAACTCTCACCGTGTGGCCATGCAGCAGGAAGCCCTTACTGACACTCATTGAGGTGGCAATAAGGGCTCCGGCACAATCCTCCCGCACTTATTTGACAGGTCTAGGCTGTCAAAAGCCTAGACCTGTCAAACACATGGGGGCTGGGTGGGTCTCCAGCCCCCCTAACTACTACTACTACTACTACTTAGCATTTCTATAGCGCTGCCAGGGTTACGCAGCGCTGTACAAGTTTAGACAAGGGGAAGGACAGTCCCTGCTCAAGAGAGCTTACAATCTAAAGGTAATAACTCCTCCTAGTATCCCCTGAATTAAATGGGCTTTTATATGCCCTAATTTTTATGATTCTACAGGGAAGGCTGTTACCAATTTCATCTGACTCCAATCTTTGAATCCTTTGAGTTCCATTGAAAACTGATTAACTATGGACCATCCATGTCACCCACTACAGTAGAAGTTCATAGAGTAACTTTACCATGATCTTCCAACTCTGTCAGGGGTCTTCCTAGGAATGTGCACTTTCCCAGGTAGACCCAGAAGGAGTGTCATTTTATTCTAGTTAACCTTTACTATTTACTACTATTTAACATTTCCCTCTGTCTATATCAGATCACATGTACTGTAACAGATTACCCATAAATAAGAAATAGAGAGAATTAGAGACAGGTTCAATTATAGGATTTATTACTCACCAAAGCCAGGTTACATATGAAGCATTGATTTAAAAAAATATAATTAAATATTCTTATGGGGAGATCTTTGATAGGGTGATACAGGTCAACCTCTAGTCTGACTGTCCCCCTACAGGAAGGCTATCAGCCATATTTATACTCTTGACTTACATTAGGTTCTATGGAGTTCTAAAAAAAACTACTTTTGCGCAGATGGCACAGATGGCCGGATGGCAGTTTTTTTAACACTAACTGCAGAATATTTTTACCCTTGGAAAAAATCCCCCACCTTTTTCCGGCAGATGGACAACTGTCTTTGACCACAAATGTTCTTTCTCACTTCTGCTTTTTTCATGCACCTGGTACACTAGGTTCTGAGCTATTTCTGTTTCGTACTTCTCAACTTGACAAGCTATGCCAGCTAGAAGCTCTTTTGATTTCAATTAATTATTGGCCTGTATTTCCCAGCAGCCCTTAGGCTGGGCCAAGCTCTTCCAGCAGGTCCCAAGCTGGGTAGTAGGCCTCAGGCCTGTACTATATTTATACAGCTCCCCTCTTGCTGTCCCCGCTGAGGGGGCAGCATAAAGAAGAGGTTATTACTGTCTATTCCAGAAGGTGTTAGACTATCACTGTACAGGCAATTTCCGCTCAGTATTGCCGGCGGTAGCTACCGCCTGTCCAGTGATCCTGAAGCAGAATATGCAAATTTGAAATGCTGGCCGCCGTTGATCACGGTCAAAGGCAACAAGAAAACATAGAGATAAATTAAGCTAAGTTGATTTAATTCTTGTAGCTGAGCTTATAAGTCTGAGATTGAAAACTATAGAACAGGTTTTTCTGGCCGATGTTGAGGAAGTCCAACCCCATATTGACCTGTTTTATGTGTCAAGGGGTTTCTTGAGGCCTTTTCCTCTGTAAAACCAATCAGTGTATTTGCTACGAGTATTGAGAACCCTATATATTTACATTTACAGGCAAAATTTTCCATGTCAGTTTTTACACTACCTTAAATGTCTAATCATGAAGAAGTGGCATCTGTGCAGAGTGTTAGATTAATCTCTAGTCACTTTGTTGGGCAGACTGGATGGACCATGCAGATCTTTTCCTGCCGACATTTACCATGTTATTATGGTGCCCATTTTCAAAAGAGAAAAACATCTGAAAAACCTCATAAAGCAGCAGAAGGACGTTTTTCTCTCCAAAATGTATAAGTTGCGATTTTCAAAACTCTGATTTGAGATGTTTTTCTCCTCAGTTCACCCAAATTTGAAAGGGCCGGGGCGGGACTTGGATGTTCATAAAAGTTACACATTTTTCTGCTATAATGTCAGAAAAGCAAAACATCTGGGGCAAAAATTGAGACAGCTTTGTCTAGACCTGTTGAAAACACAACTAAATTACAAAAAGGTGCCCTAAATGACCCTTAATTCCCCAGTGGTCACTGACTGCCTCCCACCCCAAAAGATGTGACAGTAATAATACATATCAGGCTCTATGACACCTTCACATATGATGACATTCTTATTAGACCAGCAAGCTGGTCCCAGGAGTAGGCTAGTGGTCAGTACAGTTGACTGTAGAGAAGGGAACCCAGGGCCATATTCCACTCTAACTGGTACACGTGTGGAAAGTTTGAGCCTTCCAAAACCCACTAAAAATCTGCTGTACCTACATATAGGTGGCACCTGCAAACTTGATGTCTATTGTAGTGGTGCAAAGTAAGATACAGTGATTTTTCTTCTGTTCCTGGAGAGCTCACAATACAATATAAGGGAGTTATGGGGAAAGATGTACCTGGAACTTTTTATGTGAAATGCGCTGCAGTCCTCCTAGGCTGCCCCACTGCTCTGCTGGGATGTTTGTTTGGCCAGTATACTGAGACTGAGAATGCTGGACCCCCAGACATCCCAATGGCTTGTTCTTGTGCATTTTCCCTAGGACTTTTTTTGCCCCAAAATGGTACCTAAAGCAAGGCACACTGAGCATAAAAATGTCTAGAAAACGGTGATTTTTGAAACAAAAAAAAAGGTCATTTTTCTGGTTCAAAAATCGTTCTATTCTTCACTCGATTTTTGGATGTTTTTTTACAGCACATCCCAAATTGGACTTAGTCATCATATGAAAAATGCCCCTCCACATTACATAGGTTTTTTAAAAGTGCTTTTTTTGGCCAAGACTGTACATGTGGGATTAAAGTAGTCATTCTCCTTAATCCCACATAATATCTGTTCACTTCTGAAATGAAATCGTGTTAAAATTAAGGCCTTATTATTCAATTGGCAGCACATATATTTGTAGGTTTTTAAAATGGGACAACTACACATGGATGTTTTCTCTTGGCTTCCGCAGCTGGTGTCATGATAGTTGCGGTTGTCCAGCCTTGTTGTACATAAGTAAATGGAATCAACACTGCAACAATTACACATGGATGTGTTGGCACAAATTGCCATTCTACGTGTAATTACCAACATGTTCATGTAGAAGCTGTTGGGTCCTAGCTGCTCATTTATTTCAATGTGTATATTTGTTAAATGGCTGTTCCTGTTGCATGTGTCAGCAAAATACTTGTGCCCTCCTGCAGATCCTTCTCTAAAATGGCACATTCCAACCTGAATGCCTCAATTCTGATTTCTGTGTGAAATGGGGCTTCATGTATACTAAGGAAGAAATGTATTTATTTATTTAAAAACTTTTCTTCCACTCGATCCAACGTTCTCAGCGGATTACATAACCACATACATAATACAAAACCAAACTAAACATTCAAACAACATCACAGGATATCCTAGAAATCAAAATCCCCAAACAGCTACTAAATCATCAGTCATTGCCCCAGCTGTAAGTCTGCATAAATAACAAACTCCTTGTTTACTAAGCCACCCTAGCAGCTGCCTCACAGCAGCATTAGCACAGCAGCTGCTAGTACAGCTTAGTAAACAGGGGGGAATATATTGAGCTCTTTTTAAAATTCTTTAAGATCTGTAATATTCCTTATTTCATTGGCAACTTATTCCAGTAAACTGGGCCAGCAACATAGAAGATCTTGCTTCTATATTCATCAGAGCTTATCACATGATGAGATGGAATATCAAAAATGCCTTCTCTTTTCCTCAGGCCTTGATAATGTTTGCCTGTGGTTGAACAATACTGCTTAACTGGTTGACTTCTCCATGTTATTATTTTTTAATGTTGTAATGTTTCATTGTATTCTTGTTTATGCTTTCCTAAATGTGCCTTGATGTGACAATTTGACAAGGTATGTTCTTAGATGCTTCCCATTTAATGAATATTACAAATGTTAATTACGTTTTGAATTGTATTTTGGTTAATTGATGTGCCATGATATTGTAATCCACCTAGAACGTTCAGTTAAGCAGAATATTAATCCTCATTTTATTAAGTTCTATATATGCAAACAGGTGAACATGAAATGTTCCCTGAATGAGCAATACATCAAGGGTTTTAAAACAAATTGATGTTGTGTTTTCTTTTTTTATGTGAGCTATTATGATTATAAAATCACAAAATATATAATAAATTATAGATAGATAGATAGATAGATAGATAGATAGATAGATAGATAGATAGATAGATAGATAGATAGATAGATAGATATAAATATATACTACACATTAGAGCTAAAAGTTACCATTGGACTTTTATGGGTTGGGCTACTCCTTTAATAAGATGTCAGGAATAACCTTTTTGGATAGTTGTGCTCTTTATGGTACAGTTCTGAAATGCCAGTTCATGATATCTTAGGAAGAATGGAATGGAAAATGACTCATCGTTCTAGAAAGGAGAAATATATTGTTCATGAAATACGTGTTTCTTTTAGACATGTAGTGCTGGAGTGAAGGAAATGAGAAAGTTGCAACGTGTGTGGTGTAGTAAGACACACAAATCTTTCTGTTTTTAACTTGCACAATTATGTCAGCTTTCTCAGTCTTCTGTGCAATCATGTTTTCTGCCTACTGCTGTAGATTTTCATTTTCCTTTAGTCATCAATTTTCTTCATTCATTCCTATAAATTTTATGACATTTTTTTAAGGCATTCATATGATGCAGAGTGGTAATTGATGTGTGGGCAAGAGTTTTTTTTGGTCTCTTCCTCTTAGTTTGAGCTGACCTCATGGCGTGAGCATGATCGCTTTGCCTTCTTTGTCCAATTCCAGATGGTGGTGGTATCAGGAGAGAGTCTATGCATAATGGAAAAGGGATCGTGAGTTTAATGCCTGTTGACATCAGCCACAAAAAGCATGTAGTATATATACTGTGATAATTACACCAAATCAACAAAGCACAGAGCCCGGAGCATGGATGGGAATGTTCTTCTCCAGAGGAAGTATCCTTGCAAAATTCTCTTTGAGATGCATTGCCATTTGACCATTTTCTGAAGACCACTGTCTCTAGAGTCAAATTGTATGGACTGTGTTTGTAATAAAATGGAAATATGCTCTGTACTTCAAATTCTAAACTTTGATGATCATGTTAGACTGTGCAGATTCCACTTCTGACTGTTTTTAATTTATCTGCTAAGATACTTTAATGTCTTGAAGTTACTCTTATAAATCAGCAGCAAGCCATAATGTTCATACACATTTTTACAAGACATCACCTCTCTTTGTGCTCATCAATCCCAGATTTTCCAGCACTTCTTTTATCATTCCCACCCATTTACACATTCACTGGGACAGTCTGAGTACATGTCCCATTAAAAAAATGTGCTGGGTACCATAACATAAATAGCAAATTGTGCAAAGTAGTGAAGATTTAGCATGATTTATTACTTACCAGTGTAGTAGAGTCATCTGGGTCTTGTTGAGATCCAAGTCATCAATCACTTAAAATCTGTGATGTACTGTAATGCACTATACACTTTACAAATGCAGCTTCTGAATTGTTCTTTCTGTTGTTAGAAAGTTCCAAGTATAATGGTTATAACATTAGAGGAGCACATATATCTCCCAAGGACTGAATACATTGAGACTTCTCGTTCTTTTGCAGTGGTTATTCCCAAAATTCTCACCTCCAACATTCTATGGGTCTGGCTGCCTGTGTCCGGAGTTGGTTTGCTAGGCTCCGTAGCACAGGCTGATGTCACCGAAGCCATTATGAAGTCAACACCAGAACCCGCGCAAAAAAAACATGCGGTCAACAGCCACCCTCCCGACTTACCGCTGTGGCTCAAGCCTGCCTGCCTTGCGAATTAGCCACCCTCCCAGTTAATGAGTGACGAGACACGAGAGCGAAAAGCAACAGAGAATAAATAATGACGAAACAATAGAGAACCACGCCGCAAAAACAACTTACATGACGCCCTTCCACGTTGCCGCAACAACCCTCAAACATCGCAACCACCCTCTCCACACATACCAGCAAGAGAAAAACAAGGTCCTGCACGCACCTGTGTCGCCATAACGACAGACTCTCCTATAAAGTAATAGAAGGTTATTGGGTGGCTGGGTGGGGGATGGGATCCTGAGACCACAGGGGAGAGGAGGGAGTCCTGAGACCTGAGAGGGGGGAGGGGCAGGGGGCAGGGGGAGGGGATCCTGAGACCAGAGGGGAGGGGGACCTGAGACCTGAGAGGGGGGTAGAGGGGGCCTGAGACCTGTGAGGGTGGGGAGGGGAGGAGGGGGAGGGGTCCTCATACCAGAGAGGGAGGGAGGAGGGGGTCCTGTGACTACAGAGGTAGGGGGGAGGTATCTCTGTCACACACATACACTCTCTCACACACACTCTCTCTCACAGTCAGTGTCTTTCTCTCTCTCACTCTCACACACTGTCTCTCACACACTCTATGTCTCACACTGTATCACATTCACTCTCTATGTGTCACACAGTCACTCTCACACACTCTCTCTGTCTCACTCTCGGTCTCATACACTCGGTCTCACAGAGAATCTGTGTATCGCACACTTACTCTCTCACACTCTGTCTGTCACACACACTCTTTCTCTCACACACAGTATCTGTGTGAAATACACTCCTCTCTCTCTCTCTTTCTCACACTCACTGTGTCTCACATGCGCACTCGCACGCACTCTCAGTCAAACACACACACTCTCATTCTCACAGACACACTCGTACCCAGACTCACTCACTCTCTGTCACACACACACACTCGCACATTCACTCTCTCTCTCTCACACAGTCACTCTCATACACACTCTCTCAAACATACACACTCCGAGGAAAACCTTGCTAGCGCCTGTTTCATTTTTGTCAGAAACGGGCCTTTTTTACTAGTTATATCTATTTTTTTATTTAGTACAATACATTCTAACTCTCCCATCTTATTTCTTAGGCTTCTGGCATTCACATTTACATTTCAAGCTATGTTTGTTGTTCCTATTTACATCTTTCTCAGCAGTTGGCAGTGTTAATTTGCATTCTTTTGTCTGCTTTTTAATTGAAAGACACCTGATCTACTATGGTCTCTATTGCAACCTCACTATTGGGATACCATATGTTCCCTAATATTTCAATTCCTGTGTTTTGGGGAAACTGACCTACAGTTCTATCATGGCCTAGAGAATGTTCCTGCCCCATAGTGATTCCACTTTCTGTCATCCCTACTAGCATGAAATCGACAATCAATATAGGTTCGCCTCCAATGAATATTTTGATTGGTTTTCTTAATTACGTCCAAAATCATTTTTTATCAAAGATATTTTAATACATAACAACCTCTCTCTTCTGTGTCTCAGAGAAACCTGGCTGCGATCAGGTGAGGAGTCTACTCTTTTTGCCTGCCTTCCACCAGGCTTTGAGGAGTAGCCTAATGGTTAGTGCAGTGGACTTTGAGCTTGGGGAACTGAGTTTGATTCCCACCACAGCTCCTTGTGACTCTGGGCAAGTTACTTCACCCTCCATTGCCCCTGGTACAAAATAAGTACCTGAATATTTGTAAACCGCTTTGAATGTAGTTGCAAAAACCTCAGAAAGGCAATATATCAAGTCCCATTTCCCTTTATGGTCTTCAAAGCTCAGCAGGGTCTTGCTATCTCTCATGAGAGTTAGAAGTTACTGAAATCAGCTCTCCCTTTTCATATTCAGAATTGTTAGTCCTGAAGATAGGAACATTACACCCTTGCTATGTTCTATTGCCTACCATTTCTGACCACCGAAGGGTAGGAAACCTGTCAACAAACAATATTGGAGGCTACAATCTGATTCCCTACTTTACTAATCCTGGGAGATTTCAACGTTCATGTGAATAATCCCAATGACTATAAATCAAAACACTTCCATGATTTCTTGTTAGATTTGTCATTGAAACAGTGAATCTCTTTCACCACACACAAGGCTGGTCATACTCTTGTCCTAGTTTTGATGCTACAGGACTCGTTAGTCCAACTTTTTTTTTCTGCTACTGATTTCTCCTGGACAGATCACTCATTGATTCAGTTTAAACTTTCAGTTCTTTCATGATCTCGGATACCCATCCCCACCAGTACTGGCCTTCCGACAGCCACCCAACTTAAAACACAAGCTAATCAGAAGTAAACTTCCATCACAGACTGAAAAGGAACAGAAGGGCACACTTCCCTGTAATTTATCCAGTTGCAAACTATGCCAAAATATTTCACAGGACCCCAAAGTCATCCACAAAGGAAAGATATTCAACATAAAGGGATCTTTCACTTGCTCATCTTCCAATGTGGTATATATCATTCAGTGCAAAAAATGTAACGAAGGATGCTATATTGGAGAAACAGGCCAGATGCTTAAGACAAGATTCAATTTACATAGACATCATATGAACAATACAGCCAGTAGGGCCCCCACCCCGGTGGGACAGCACTTCACAGAACCAGGACACTATACCAGTGATTTCACAGTGAGAATACTGAAAAGTAACTTTAAAACCATACAAGAACGTAAGACCTTTGAAGTCAGAATGATTGAATATTTTAGCACCCAACAGAAAGGACTTAACAAGGATCTGGGGTTCCTGGCCCATTATAAACCATAAAGCTGTATGTCTCTGTTGATCATCCCACCCCTCACCTATCCACACCCATCCTGTTAGAATATCAATGATATGCTTTGATGTCCCCATACATACCTCCGACCCACCCCCATCCTCCCACCCTGTCAGACTGTCATAGTAATGCTTGAATGTTTTCACTTATATACACTGTCAGCTAGCACATTTGCTTATTTCCGATCTGACGAAGAAGGGCAACCTTCGAAAGCTAATCAAGAAATGTATTAAGTTATGTCCAATAAAAAAGGTATCATCTTATTTTCTTTTCCATGTTTTATTTTGTTTGATTTCTATTGATAACTATCAAATTAAAGCTGAAAAAAGGGCGTATATTTCTGAAATGCTTTCTAAGTCAGCTAATGTGTCCAAGAATCTTCACTTACTACTCAAACAATTAAATAGTCCACCTGTAGTGCAGCTTAATGTCTCTGTTCCCTCAGTAGAAACCCTTGCATGTTTCTTTTCTGATAAGATTAATACCTTAATGAACTCTTTTGGATAATTAACTACTCCGGTTGCCCCCCCCCCCACACACACCATTAGGAAACCCCAGTCTTGGTGCAAAGTGGTTCACCTTTGAGGAACAGTCACTTATTTAATTATAGAAAATGATAGCCACAATGAGGATCACACAAAGCTATGGAGATCCTATTCTCTCCTCTTGGTTAAACTTACCAATTTAGGGCTCTTGCCAATTCTTTTGTCTATCATCAATCTAAGTCTTTCTTCAGGAAAGTTCCCAAAGTCCTGAAAACTTACAATAGTTTGTCCCATCCTAAAAATAAAAATACTCTAGACCCTTCAGTTTGCAGCCACTATCATCCAGTCTCAAATCTTCTCTATATGTCAAAAAGTCTTGAGAAAATAGTTTTTGATCAATTCAATTTATTTACTGAAAAAGCATTAGTCCTCCATCCCAGGCAATCAGGTTTCAAGAAGCATCACAGCACCGAGACAGTCATAACTGCACTCATAAGTGAGTTGCATTCACACTTCAAGCAACACAAAATTGTTCTTGCCATTTCCCTCAACTTGTCAGCAGCCTTTGACTTTGTTGGCCACTTGCTCCTCATTTCCAATTTTGCCTCTTTAGGTCTCTCTGGTCTAGTGTTATCATGGTTTTCATCATTCTTGTCAAAATGATCATTCCAGGTTCATGCCTCTGATATCTTTTCACAAAAGCAAGACTTAACACTGTGGTGTTCCCCAGGATCTATTCTTTCGCCCTTATTGTTCAATCTCTCTCTAAGTTCACTGGTCACCCTAATCCAATCATTTCATATCTCAGTGCATGTATATGCAGATGGCATTCTTCTACTTCCCCTCTGTCACCTTCACTTGGTCCTCTACTATCATGTCTTAATGTAGTGGCAACATGGCTAAAAAACCATTGTCTAGTACTCAATACAGAAAAAAACAGTTGTCTATTGGTTCTTTGGTGCATTAACACCCTCATCTTCTCCTATTCCTTTGTTTGACACTGCTATTACTCCTGTTTCTTCTGTCTGCTATTTAAAAATCTATAAAGTTTTTGGTATTCGTGTTCAGAAGGTTTGTGATACATGCTCTAAAAAACTTCTTTGCAGGATTTAGTGTTTCTTCACAAAGTACCTGGCAGTGAAGGGATTTTGTGTTGTTATTATTGAGGTACTACCAGAACTTGAATATATTTTTCCTATGGAAAGTTGTAAAAAGAACTATTCTAACTATGTTCTGAATGCTACAGATGTACAGTAGGTAGGAATAAATCTTGATGTTGACAGTAGGATTTTTCTTATTTCATCACTGAGAAATCTGGATCTTTTCTTCATGCAATTTTTGATGTGTTGAAGAATAGACAAAGGTTAACATTTTCTGAAAAATGTAAGGTATTTACCTGTTTTGCTTAATCAGGCATTTACATTTGTTATAAAGCAAAGTTTGAATGATATATGCCATTGCAGTAATTATATTGCAGGATCCTGTCACGTTTGTTGAGATATTTGCCATTAAAGTAAACTTATGTCTGGTCAAGTTTAAGATATGAGATAATGTAACTATATTTAAAAATAGTATTTTTCCTTTAAGTATATATGTGGTTTATGTTGATGCAGGACAGCTGTTGGGCAGAGAATTCCATCATCAAGTGCATTCTAAGGCATTATTTTATAGTATCCCAAAACACTACTCATATCTATAGTGCCCACCCATATTAGCTCTGGGCCCACCCAAAAAGTCAGGTCTGGCTACGCCACTGCTCCATTCTGTTTCTGCAGCATCAGGAAGCCATGAGTCAGCTGCAGTCCCCTTTTGCCACTGTCTTCAGGTAAGCAGAGACCTCTGATAGTTTCCCTTCTGCTAGGGTGATGACCTGAAACCTTATAAGTCTCTTTTAGCAAAGGACTCCTTGCTTTTTGCAGGACATAGCAGCTGGACAAGATACAGAACAGGCACTGGTCAGCAGGAACACAAGGGGCAGCAGTAGACTGTGGTACAAACTATTTTCATGCTATTTACCTCTTTATTGTTGACCAACTGATGCAATGGGATGATGGGGATATATGTAACTGTGAATGTCATAGAGACACCCATTTGTGGCTGCCTGTCTGACCAGCGAGGGGGGGGGGGGGGGTAATGCTCTGTGAATGGGTGTGTGCACCATGTTATCCCCAGACCTGAGGTTCACGAGGTCCATATTTGGTGACTTCTCTCCAGCCTTGCACTAACTACTACTACTACTACTACTACTAATCATTTCTATAGCGCTACTAGACATATGCAGTGCTGTTCACATTAAATACAGGTACTTTCTCTGTCCCTATGGGGTTTATTTATTTATTTATTACATTTGTATCCCACATTTTCCCACCTTTTTGCAGGCTCAATGTGGGTTACAATACATCATGAATGGTGGAAATATATTAGAAAATAGACATTTAGTGTTACAGAAGAATTTTGGGTAATATGATAATGATAAGACATGATAGTAATATAACAAGTAAATATTATAAGACTGATCTGAGTATTTGTGAAGGAGTGGTTCACTTTCTAAGGTTTTTTTTGGTACCAGGGACAATAGAGGGTTAAGTGAATTGCTCAAGTCTCTTAACAAGGTCTCTTTTCAGCTGCCTCCTCCACATCTCCATTTGTAAGGTAGACCACATTCAACTTTGTCCATGTGCCCACCCATTCCCATCAGAATTCCAGCTGCTTTTGATGAAATCTCTGTCCTGCCCCTGATGTTCAGTGGGTCCTAAGGTGGGGCGCCTACCCTCTATAGGACATCTGCAAAATCAACAAAGGGGGAACTTCAATAATAGCTCCTGCTGTTCCTCCCCTGCAGGTGGCTCCTTGCTGGTGCCTACCCTAATCCCATGCCCTCTGGCCTGATGAACACAGGGTAAACACTAGTCTCTCTATGGTTAAGGACACCTGCTGTTGACTACCTGACTGTTTGCTATTGTGGGAGAACAGACTTATGTATAATGTTTTTCTTCCCCTCCTCATGTACATATCCTCCATAGTTGTATCTAGTTTGTTTCCCTTCCCTCCCCTCCAATATCCACCATTGCTGTAAATGTCAATATATAGCTATGAACCAGCTGTTTATGCACCTTCCAAAGCCTTCAGTCTTGTTGGTTTGGGGCAAGGAAGCATGCAGAACAGAGAGTAAAGTATAGGTACACCTGCTGGTTGGTACTAGCTGGATGGCTAGTGAGAGACAACACAACTTAACTTTTAGTAGCTCTATGCAGTCTGATAAAGAAGTGTGGGGCTGCAGGGTGAAGTGGGGTTATGGGGCTGGTCGCCTGCTATAAGTTGTCAGGAACAGACAGGGAAATGCTTAGAGTAGCGTAATTGTGGACAACATAGTAGATGTGGCCTACTACCTGGGGCCAGCAGTACAAATGTCTACCTAAAATCTTTGGCAAGTGACACCTTTTATGGGAAATTGGTTCCAGCCTCCAGCATGGAGCTGGACTGGGAGACCAGTATGCTAGATTTGCACCAATGTTAAGTTCATGGACCATGCAGCCCTATCAACCTGCTTGACCCCAGAACAGATATCTGTTGGCAGCATGAGTATAGGATAATGGGTAGATTGTGAACCCCCAAGGGTCACATGGCTACAGAGTGCAATGGTGATGTAGGTGGATAGTCTGGCTCATACTGTGACCTACAATGCTGTTTTTGTGACCTGCTTTGTATTCTCGTATCTATGTAACCATAACTACATTAGGGGATAATCTCCTTTGTTCATTTCACCTTCAAAACCTTCCCCTAGGCCATAGAGGGACAATGGCTGAGCTCATGGTTGTGGGGCATCTGGAAGTGGAGCCCTTTCCAAGGCTTGATAATGCCTTGACAGGTCCTAGGGCAGGCCGTCCCTCAGTTAGTGAGAAGCTGGCCCAGGAATCTGGCAAAGAAACATGTGCATGCACCGGCCACATTCCCTGCACATGTCTATCAGACATTTGGCTTGGCCATCTCCTCATCAACTGAGGATCTGGCCTGGCAGAGCAATATCTGACCTCATGAGTCATCTGGGGAACGGCCCCACTCCCAGATGCCTTAAACCATGACCTGGGAGAAAAGAGTGGATAGGGAGACTTCAGTCCTGCATGGTTCCTCCCCCTCAGGGAACTAGGTAGCAGCTTGTATGGACCTCACACCTGTGTCAAGTTCTCTGGTAGGCAACCTTAGTTCCACCTTTACTGCTGGCTGTGGCAGGCCCTAAGACATTTGCCATCATATAATTTTTTGCCTACTGAATGCACGGCATGATGATTTGGGGTGTGGCCTAGGATCCTGGGAAGACCAGGTTTGAATCCCACACGGTCTTCTTCTGCTGCAGCATAGCCCTCTGGTCAAGCAAATGAAGCAAATCGCCTCATTGCATCGGCCCTTCCCTCACTGTGTCCCGCCCTGGCAGAAATAGGAAGTTACATCAGAGAGTGGAACACAATGAAGGAAGGGCCGATGTGACAAGGCGATTTGCTTGATTTACAGCAGAGCAGACGCGAGGTGCTTCACAGATTTGTTTTAAAGGCTGGGTGCTGGCCGGGTGGCAGGAGAAGAGGGTCGCTTGTCGACAGAGCTGGTGGTAGGCAGGTGGGGACTGCTGCGCCAGTGGAGCACCCCCCACCACCACCTCACCCTTGGTACGCCGCTGCAGCTATGTTTATTTGTTTGATGCTACACTTATTTTCTGCCCTACTTTGAGCCAGAATGTTTCCAGGAGGATGAGGTATTTGTGTACTTGTGCTTTATAATTTTCCCTGGCCTTTTTTGTAAGCTTGTGTTTTCTCTTTGAACTAGCAAACTGTCCATTCTCATCTATGTTCCCAGAATCATCTAGCTTGGCTTGAGCATTTTGTTCAGTCTGCTTAGTTACTTCACTCTCTGACACAATAGAATGTACCATTGCTTTGCACTGGTAAAAATAACCCTTTTTTTCTTTTCTTACAACACCCTCTGCAGTGACTGTGAACCTTGGCTCTGTGTTTGAATTGCTAGTTTTTGCTGTAGCTAGAGCAAAGATGGGGGATGTGCAGTAGCTTCTTCCTCTGCTAACAGATAGTGAGGGCTGGTTGGGTGTGAGGGAGGGAAGAGAGGAATAAAAGTTTGAAAGAACAGTGTGAGGTGCTTTGGAGGATGCCAATCAGGAACACCAACTAGAACCTGCTGGTCCTGGGGTGCCAGAGCCAGGCCTACACCTGCATTTGCTAGAGGTCCTGGAGGAAGACCTTCAGCTTATCACTGGGCTGTTGGTACAAAACATAAAAACAACTGTTTAATGTAATTTAATTTAATTGTACATTTCTATTTCTCTTATACCAGAAATAATTGCTCAAAACAGATTACAATAAGAGTAAATTAATAAATAATACATAGAATCAAGTTCAAACAGCATTATTTCCAGTGCAATTTTTCTAGCAAAAAAGGTGCCAGTACTCAAATGCCAGGCCACTCTCCAGGGGTGGGGTCGGGTGATCACTGAGGGACTCACTCCACAATAGCCAGGCCCCCTGCAACCAGTCACAGAATCTATGACAAGGCAGAATTGGTGTGTTCAGCCTGAGCTCTTTTATTAAAACTTGTGGTCCATGGGTTAATTTATTAGCAGACACTGGAAAAGGTGCCGGTACTCAGTACCCCCGAGTGTCCCCTCAAAAAAAGCCCTGATTATTTCAGTAGGAAAGTATTTCTGAAATAATTATGTTTTCAATGATAGGTAGTAACATAAATAACAGGTTTGAAATTAGAGTTCTAGTGGTTTGATCATTCTGTATTTTAGGCTAATACCAGCCATACAATGTTTCTTCACAGATTGTAATCTAAATGTGTTGATAGCAGGTAGTATTGCTCAAAATTAATCAATTGAATATAACTAGTGTATGAGGAAAGTGACTTTCACTATGGCAGGTTGACGCTGACCTGCTACAAGCAGCTGAGGCAAGTTCTGAGCCTGCTGTAGTTGTAAATGTATTCATGAGGTTATTTCATAATTTTGGTGGCATATGTGAGCACTTGGTACTGAGTGGAGGAGTGGCTTAATGGTTAGCATAGTGGCCTGAGAACCTGCAGAGCTGGGTTTGATCCCTACTGCAGCTCCTTGGGCAAGTCACTCAACCCTCCATTGCCCCAGGTACAAAATAAGTACTTGTATATAATATGTAAACCACTTTGATTTTAACCACAGAAAGATGGTATATGAAGTCCCACCCCCTGACCTTCTTTATCCTGTAACTGTGCCCAGAGCTCCTCCAGCCAGTCCCATCAATGTAGGTACAGATATTTAAGCTTCTTTTTCACATCCTCAATCTGCACAGAGAGGAGAAGAGAAAGAGTGAGTCACACAGTTGAATTAGAGAGGTTCCTTCTGCCACCTTCCACATGGTTGAGCCCTTTATAGAGAAGCTGCCTTACCCTTTTATCTGTGCTGTTCCTGGGAGCCTATCCAGCTGATTTTCGAAAGAGATCGCCGCCCATCTTCCGACACAAATCAGGAGATGGGTGTCGATCTCCAGAATCCGGCCAAATCAGCATAATCGAAAGCCGATTTTGGGCAGCTTCAACTGCGTTCCGTTGCGGGGCCAGCGAAAGTTCAAGGGGGCGTGTCGGCATGGTAGCAAAAGCGGGACGGGGGCCCGAAAATGGAAAAAAGAAAGCCAGCCTACACGAGAATTTGGTCCGCCTTATTTGGACCCTTTTTTTTCAGGTCCAAGTCCCAAAACACTGCCCAAACTGACCAGATGACCACCGAAGGGAATCGTGGATCACCTCCCCTGACTCCCCCAGTGGTCACTAACCCCCTTCCACACACACAAAAAAAATTTTAAAACATTTTTTGCCAGCCTGTATGTCAGCCTCAAATGTCATACCCAGCTCCCTGACAGCAGTATGCAGGTCCCTGGAGCAGTTTGTAGTGGGTGCAGTGCACTTCAGGCAGGTGGACCCAGGCCCATCTCCCCCCTACCTGTTACACGTGTGGTATTAAATGTGAGCCCTCCAAAACCCACTGTACCCACATGTAGGTGCCCCCCTTCAGGCCCTAGGGCTAAGGTAATGCTGTAGAGTTGTGGGGGAGATTTGGGGGGCTCAGCACCCAAGGTAAGGGAGCTATGCACCTGGCAGCTATTTTTATTGTTTTTTTTAATTTTTAGAAGTGCCCCCAGGGTGCCCGGTTGGTGTCCTGGCATGTCAGCGGGACCAGTGCACTTCAAATGCTGGCTCCTCCCACAACCAAATGCCTTGTATTTGGCTGGGTTTGAGATCGCCGGCACTAGTTTCCATTATCGGCAGAAATCAATACCGGCCATCTCTAAAGCCGGCCAAAATACTGAGAATTGGCCGGCCCCGACCGTATTATCGAAACGAAAGATGGCCAGCCATCTTATTTCGAAAATACGGTTGGCTCCTCCCCTTCATGGCGCCGGCCATGGAGATGGCCGGCACCATTTGATTATGCCCTTCTATGTGTTCCTTCTTCACCTACTCTCCTCTGTATCTCCAGGATGCATCCCCTTCAGTGCTAACAGTTGTTACCCTTTAGAGGTTCATCATGCAGCTTGGCAACCTTTCTCCCACTCTTTAAGCCTCCTCTGTCACTCCTGTGAGCCTTAGGATCAGAATGTCAGAGCCTGATAATGGATAATGGGCAAGCTTATGGATGCCATTAGAGTGAAGTTTCCTGGGTCCTTGGCATCTCCCTTCACTAAGAGGTACATTTGATATCAGACCTAAGCACATATTTGTTACCACTTCATAAAGGAGCTTATGTATTTGGGATTGTGAGGTGGGTTACTTCTTTGTGAGTGAAGCTGGGTCCTTTGTAACTTGCCCTCATAT
Organism: Microcaecilia unicolor; assembly: GCF_901765095.1. NCBI lineage: Eukaryota > Metazoa > Chordata > Amphibia > Gymnophiona > Siphonopidae > Microcaecilia > Microcaecilia unicolor. The sequence goes on from NC_044033.1 coordinate 422,081,126, forward strand.
AGCCTCCACTTTATGTTCTTTCACAGCACAAATCAGATCTTCTCAATAAGTGGTGGTGTTTTATCTATGGGCCACTTGTCTATCACTTGCATGTGGACCTTTTTGTAGAATGAAGACACTGTTAGGCATGTCTGACTATTTACCATGCATGTCTGGCCTACTTCACCCTTCCTAGACCTGCTTTCTGTTGTCAGCCTTTCCCAGGGCCTACCCATATTCTCAGAATTCCTCCTCTGGGCATGCACTGGAATCACCCAGTTTCCATAGCCCAGCATGAGCCTGGCTAGGAGGAGGGTGTCAGCTGTACCAAAATTGGGAATTGGCAGTTTTTGAAATGACCCTGCACCCTGTACATGTATATATCTTCATGCCTTACTACAGATGAACATATACTGTTGCTCCCATGTACATACTTTTTGAAAAGTGGGTGCTCACTTAAAAGCACTTTATAAAATACAATTGTGCATCTGGGTGGGGCCATATTTAAGAACACCAAAAATTTAGGTGCCCTTATAAAATTGCCCTCCATGGAGGTCATGCTTTAAAGGTCTCCTACAGTTAGGCATTAAAGCTAGCACCTTTGACAGTGAACCCCTGAAGCAGCATTTTCCTTGTGAAATGAGGATCTTTATCAGGTTTTCCATCTTTGAATATGAGCAACGAAGTGCTTGTTTATTAATAACTAGTGGAACCATGCCCGTTTCCTCAACAATGAAACGGGCCCTAGGAAGGCTGTCATGTAAGCTTTTTTTTTTCCTCTCTCCCCTGCTCTCCCCTCCATGTCCAGCGATTCTCCTCTTCCCTGCCCTCCCATCAGTGTCCCGTGATTCTCTCCTCTACTGTCCTCCCATCCCATCCATGTCTGTCAATTCTCCTCTGCCCTGCCCTTCCCTTCCTCCCTCCCTCCCCTCAATGTCCCGCGATTCTCTCCTCCCCTCGATTTGTACCTGAACATTCTCTGGCTGGCTAGTGCTGGCTTCCGTTCCCTTCATAACATCCCTCCTGACGTCAGCTCACCTCCAGCGTTCCCTTCCCTCTCACTGTTCCGCCCTCTGACGTCATTACTGTTGGATTATTTGTAGTAAATAATTAGCAGATTTTAGTACACACAGCTTCAGCTTTAGAAATGTTAATTTCTTTCTTCATCTCTCTCTCATTCACCCCTGAATAATTCACTGCTGAGTCACTTTAAAGTTGAAGTAACAAAACATCTGTTTACTCACAGTTTGTAGTTAGATTATAATCAGACAGGCTTATATATACATATTACTATACATTTGTCTTATCAGCTCCTTCCATGTGCTTAGATGGTAATGGATGCTCACACCACCATAGATCCTCTCAGGTTAGGAGAGATCATGAGCTCCATGTGCTCCATGTGCTGCATCTGCAGTGTCTGACCCCCACAGGAAGTTGCATAGCTATGTGACCTCTCTAAGTAATTCACATCAGAGGTCACAGAGTAATCACAGAGAAATAATAGGTGACAGGCAATGCATGTAAAATACAATTACATTCCAACAAACCCCTTCTCATGCATAACTGTCATGCAATTATTTATTCATACAAAGTCCAAGCTTTATACGCAGATTCACAAAATGTTCTCTGGGTAACGGTTTGGTCATGATGTCAGCTGTCATCTCACTGGTGTGACAATAGTGTAGACTGATGACCCCTTCTTTCACCAACTCTCGCACGTTGTGGTATTTCGTTGCGATGTGCTTGGTGCGTGACTGAACCTTGTCATTCTGTGACAGTCGGATGCAGCTCTGATTATCTTCCATTATCTGGATTGGTCTCTTTTCAGCTATTCCGAAATCCAGCATAAGTTTTTCAATCCACATCAGTTCTCTGCACGCTTCCGATACGGCCACATATTCAGCTTCTATAGAAGACAAACTCACAATACTTTGTTTATGACTGGCCCATGAAATTTGTACATTTCCATACATAAACACATATCCACTTGTGGATTTATAATCAGAATGATCCCCTGCCCAATCTGAATCACAGTAACATATTAGTTTTGGATTACTATTGGCTGAAATCTTTAATTTACAATCAATGGTACCCTTTAAATACCTTACCATCCTTTTAACTGCAGTCCAATCTGATTTGGTAGGTGAGCTGACCCTTCTGCTCAAAATTCCTACTGCATTTGCTATATCAGCCCTGTATGTGGTAGCTAGATATAAAAGCTTACCTATGGCTGATCTATATTGGATGTTATCTGGTAAAGGTTCTCTTACTGTTTCATCCTTCAGAAAATCAGTGATCATGGGAGTGCTTACAACTTGGGCATCTTGCATACCTAAACTTTCAATAAGCTCATTTATTTTCTGCTTCTGGCTTAGAAGATAAGAACCATCATTTTGTTTCTCAATTTCTATACCAAGATAGTATGACACATTACCAAGTTCTTTTATCTCAACATTGTGGTTTAAACATTTTACAATGTCCTTGTACTCTTGCTCACTTTCGCTTGCAATGAGCAGATCATCAACAAAAGCTAAAATGTATGCATATTGTCCATTTGTGCACCTAGTGTACAAGCATTTATCTGCTTCACCTTGCTTAAATCCTAAATTTGTCAATATTTCATGCAATTTTTCATTCCAACATTCTGCACTTTGCTTTAATCCACAAAGACCTTTGTTTAATTTACACACTAGCTGTCTTTGTTTTGTATTTATGAAACCTGTTGGCTGTTCCATGTACAAGTCTTCAGTTATATCTCCGTGAAGAAACGCTGTTTTCACATCAATGTGGTTGACTTGCATGCCTTTTGAGACTGCAATGCTCAGAAGTGTTCTTATTGTCGTGTGTTTCACTACAGGTGCAAACACTTCATCAAAATCTTCTCCATATTTTTGAAGATATCCCTTTGCCACTAATCTGGCTTTATACCTTTCCACTTTTCCTTGTGCATTCCTTTTTAACTTGAATACCCATTTGCATCCTATAGCTTTCTTGCCAGGAGGTAATTTTGTAAGAATCCAAGTATTATTTTTATCCAATGCATCAATTTCTTCTTGTGCAGCTTTATGCCATTCAGCAGCTTCTTCTGCTGGCATTTTCTCAATCTCATCCCATGTTAAGGGCTCTTGAGCTTCTGCTGACTTTGTTAGGTAAGACAGTCTTGGGGGTGGAACACCTTTGTTTTCCCTGGATGAGCGTCTGACAACAGGTTGGTCTGACCTTTCCGCATCCTCTAAATCTGAGAGTTCTTCTCCAATTGATTCCCCTTCTCCAACTGTACTGTCTTCTTCAATGATCCTTTCTGTGTCTGTTTCCTCTGCCTGTTCCTCGTTAGATACAGATGAGTTGCTTTCAGACATCTGCCTTGGTATGGCATTTATATACACTGGCATGTCTATTATGGTTCTAGTTTCATATTCTGGATGATAAGGCTCATCTGGGATAATCCAGCCTTTATCAACCCTTTTGTTTTCATCAAAATATGTAACATGTCTTATGCCAACAATGCCAGTTTTCAGATTCAAAATTCTATATCCTTTGTGTCCTGGAGCATAGCCAACTAAAATGCCCCTTTCTGTTGTGGAATCCAGCTTATGCCTTCTTTGCTTTGGTTCATGAGCATATGCTGTACTTCCAAATGTTCTTATGTGTGACAGGTTTGGCTTCCTACCATGCCATGTCTCATGTGGTGTGCGCTCAGCGCCTTTAGTTGGCATTCTGTTTTGTAGGTACACTGCTGTGAGAATGGCTTCCCCCCATAGTCTTTTAGGGAGATTGCTATCTGACAGCATACATCTGGTCATTTCCACAAGTGACCTAAATTTTCTCTCTGCAACAGAATTTTGCTCTGGTGTATAAGCTACTGTTGTGATATGTTGAATGCCTTCTTGTTCTAGAAATGTGCGCATGCTTTGTGAAGTGAACTCACCACCATTGTCGGTCTGAAGAACCTTTGGTTTTCTTTCAAATTTATTGCTCACCATGGCTACGTATTTCTTCAGCATGTCTGTGACTTGACTTTTCTCTTTCAGCAAATAGGCCACACAATATCTAGAGAAATCATCCAAGAATATTAGCACAAATCTGTTATTTCCCAATGATGGGATATTAAACGGTCCACATAAGTCACTGTGTATTAAGTCCAGCACTTTATTACTCCTATTTCCTGTGTATGCAGGAAATGAGGGTCTCACACCTTTTTGAGTAACACAGTCTATGCATTTCTCCATTTTACCAGCATCTGCACTTATCTGAATGCCGGTGGCCAGTTGCTTACTGTAAAGATCCTGGATCACCTTAGAATCACGATGTCCCAGGCGGCGGTGCCAGATTTCCAGACTACATTTACCATCATTCTTCCTTACTTGCGCCATATGTGAGGCTTCACCTGAAATGTTCAGCTTATAAACATCATTATGCATAAAAGCTTCAGCATACACTTCATCATTTTTAGAGATTGTGCACTTACTGTTTTCAAAATGAATCACAAATCCCTTCTTATCTAATGTAGATACACTAAGCATATTACAAACTGCTTGGGGAATATACAAGACATCACTTACAGGAATTTCTTTAACTTCATTAGACACTTTGCATTTTAAGAATCCAATACCTTTTGCTTGGATCTTAGCAGTCCCTGCGTTTGCAGTTTTAAGAATACCTTCCTCTGGACACATTTCCTGAAAGAAATCCTTACAATTGGTTAAATGGCATGTGCTCCCTGAATCCAAAATCCAAGTACTTTCATTTGAATTATTATTTACCATAGTCAAAGATTTTTCTGCCATTAGAAAGCCCTTGTGTTTATCTTTGTCCTTCATACATTTCCTGGTTTGAAAATTCTTTTGTTCCATTGGCTTAGGTGAGCTAGAGGGAGTGTTTTGTGTTTCCTTACACCATTTAGATACATGTCCCTCCTTTCCACATGAGTAGCAAATCAGCTTGCCCTTGGGTGGAGTTTTCCCATAGCTCCGCCTTCCTCTGTTCTTTGCCAAGAAATTTGTTTCATTTCTCTCTGACTTGCTTTGAGAACACATCTCCTCAGAATCATTTATTATGCATTCCTGCCTTAGTTTTGATGTTGCCTGTTCAAAAGATTGCCCTTCAATGGCCTCATTTACAGACCTAAAAACATCAAACTTCTTTGATAGTGAGGTAAAAAGAAATGCTCTTTTCAATGCATCACACATGGGAATTCCAGAAAGTTCTAGCTTTTGAAATGAAGACATAAGATACATAATGTGATCATTACATTTACTTTTATCCCTTAATTTGGTTTCATTCAACTCTGCCAGCCAAATTGGTTGCTGCTTTGCATATGTAGTTGCATACATAGTTCTCAGTTTATATAAAATGTCCTTTGGTGTATCTTTTCCCTCCACTAATATGGCTTGTTTCTCTGAGAGAGCTTCCAAAAGCATGCACTTCACATAATAGTTTGCATTGTCCCATTCAGCCATATTTTCAGCTGTTCTGTCTTGGTCTAAGCATATATTTAATCTTTTTGCTCGAAGGAGACATATGAATCTTAGTTCCCACTGCCGATAATTAAACTCAGTTAATTTAGGCACCTTGAGAGAATAGAAAAATGGTGAATTTCTTCCCTCAGCCATTTTCTTAGCCTTCTGTCTGCTGTGTGGGGGGAGAGAGAGACAGACTGAATCTTTCCTTTAAAACTTAAGAGAAAAATGTGGCCTTTTTTTCTGCCTGGTAATATTTCTCTTCTTTTTCAATTCCTGGCCCCTGGGCCCATAACCCTTTTTGTTGGATTATTTGTAGTAAATAATTAGCAGATTTTAGTACACACAGCTTCAGCTTTAGAAATGTTAATTTCTTTCTTCATCTCTCTCTCATTCACCCCTGAATAATTCACTGCTGAGTCACTTTAAAGTTGAAGTAACAAAACATCTGTTTACTCACAGTTTGTAGTTAGATTATAATCAGACAGGCTTATATATACATATTACTATACATTTGTCTTATCAGCTCCTTCCATGTGCTTAGATGGTAATGGATGCTCACACCACCATAGATCCTCTCAGGTTAGGAGAGATCATGAGCTCCATGTGCTCCATGTGCTGCATCTGCAGTGTCTGACCCCCACAGGAAGTTGCATAGCTATGTGACCTCTCTAAGTAATTCACATCAGAGGTCACAGAGTAATCACAGAGAAATAATAGGTGACAGGCAATGCATGTAAAATACAATTACATTCCAACAATTACATCTTGACTCAAGGGCGGGACAGTGAGGGGGAATGGAATGCTGGAAGATGGCTGATGTAAGGAGATGTTATGAACCCAGGCAGCCAGACATGGAACGTTGGAGGTGCAAATTATTATATAGGATATTTTTGATTAAACATATTTGAAGATATGAAGTTATATTTATTTTGAAAACTTGCAAATATAAAGTCAGATTAAGAGGCATATTTTTGGAATCATCAATTGATAAAAAAAAATTTGCCACAGTCAAACTTTTGGACAATTATATCTGAAGTTCCTTTTTTCTCCTCTAGCTTTTATGTCTTTATGCTTTTCTATTGTATTTGATGTTTTTGTACTGGGTTGATGATATCGTCTGTACCTCTTTATTATTATTATTATTATTATTCTTTTAGTTTTGCACACACCATGACAATACTGAATTTCACTCCTAAGCCTGAGTATGTGAGGTATGATCTCAGTTTCTCAAATGTACTACTAACCCTCACCAAGTACTTGCATCATGCCAAAGAGAGCTTCTTTCTGGAGTTCATAAGCTGTAACATATATAAGCAACCTATCCAGGTGAGCTTGAAAATTCATTTCCATCAAGCCCCAGGCTGCCATTTCAATGGAACATATTTCTGTATCTTTCTGCCATATTTTCTTGGTTCCTGGCTACATTTCTTGGTACTTAAGTACCCCCCTATTGTATGGGGTAACTGAAAGGATAGAGCCCTGGTAGATCACTGGGGGGATTATCCTGGAGGTCCCTGGGTGGGAAGTAAGCCCAGCCCAAGAGGACGGGTTAGGAAATAAGATGATGCAGCTAAGGGGATGAGTGACAAATTGGGATGAGTTAAGAGAAGATAAAAGGACTACCATGTGTTTGCACATGGTCTTTTGGCTGTTCCAAAAATTCCTCTGCTAGAGACCAGGGTGGAGCAAGGGGAGTCCCTGATTAAGAAATGGCAACCCATGGGTTTGGAGAAAGAGAGAAGTCATAGTCCATACAGACAGAAACTGTCAGAGAGCTCTGGAGAGTGGATTAAGGGGACCACTTCCAGGAGCTGGAGATGAGAACTGGGGAGGGTTCTATCTCATAGGGGAGTCGGGACATCAGAGTCCTGACCTGAACCTGTGCAAAGCCCATGCAGGGTTGATTACCAATTGGAAAGGATGGACAAGGAGAGACGCTGTATAAAGTGTATATATTTCTGATCTGCATTCCTGTACATACTCTGCCAAAATCAAGGCAAGTTTGGACTGCTCTCTATTTCACTAGTTTGAACTGTCTGAGCTGCTGGTTGCAGAAGTTAATAAAAGTTCCAGTTATTTTTCATAAAACCTGCTGGTTTGTGGAGTGATTTAATCCTGGAAAGTGTCGTGGGAACCAAGGGCTCTCAGGAGCCATTCTAACTGTCATCTTGCATCCCTCAGGAGATCTGGAGCAGAGACTGAATTCCTGGGAGGAGAAGAGGGTCTCCAAACCCACTAACCACTTTTTTCCCAGGTGGAGGCACTGCGTATCAACTGTGGGGTGAAAGGTTCCAAAGGAGTCTGCCTATCAAGGAGGCTCCCTGCCCATTTGTTCCCTGGACCCAAGGAAGCACTGGGAAGGGGCGTTTCAAAAGGATGTTCTCCCTCTCCACCCTATCCACAGAATGAATGATTGGGACTGACATGTCTATGATCAATGCTGACCTGGCGATTTCTTTTCATGTACCACTATGTACAGTTTCCTTGCATCCAGCTTTTCAGTCAGTCATTATGGGGATATTCCAGGTGATCATAACCTCTTCATTCTCCATTAAAGTTTTAGGGTTATAATCCCATTGATTTTCCAGTACAGCCATTTTGATCAGCTATAGATGTCTGTGACTTCAGTGTATCTATGATTACTATCAGTTTAGCACTAATATTTTTAAAAGACACATAAATGGTGTCTTCTCGTCCTCCAAGTCTAGGTGACCTGTTATAAAATTACCCTCTAAGCTACTATATTACTCTGAATATCTTCTAATGATATCACTCTTAAAATCACACCTTTCCAGTTCTATAAATATCTGATTTTTACCAAGAAAACCATGGCAATAACTGTTGTTTGTATGACAAACTGTAAATCTGTTAAAATATTCTTTATACAAGTAAAACTGCAACATGGAATTAAACATAAAAGTTGCATTTTTATTAAATGCACGTATTGGACAGAATGTATGGAAATACTTCCATCTAGTGGTCTTTTTAAAGTACTGAACAACTGATCACTGCTTGCATTAAAGAAAATCTTACTGCGTTCATAATGCAGCAGTTCACATAAGATTTTGTATAATGGTTGGAGAGCTACTAACTGTCTCAGTTTCTTTAAGACATGAAAAGGGAACTGTTTGCTTCAAAAAGAATATATTATTCCAAAGCAGAAAAACAATGAAGAAAATATCAATAGGAAAACAAACCAATTGATGTTCTATCCTACCAGTCCACAATAAGAAAGGGGGTCAAGGCATAATTCAAGCAACAATAAAAGCAAACAACTTTTAAACCTGAGTGTACAGAGAAAATGAACCAGGCTAATTAAATCGTGGTATAGATCTGCAGCACAGGAGCTGGTGAACCAACAGATTTAGGGCCCTGATTATAAAGACACACTAGCATTTTTAGTGCACGCTAATTTTTAGCACATTCTAACTGTATAGACGCCCATAGGAATATTATGGACACCTACATGGTTAACGTTTGCTAAAAACGCTAGGGCACCTTTGTAAACATTGCCCTTAGATTTCAAGAAAGCAAGCCAATGCTTAGGATCAAAATATATATATATTTCACAGAATACACTTGCAGGGAATACCAAAAATGTCTTCCAATCTGAAGAACCTGCGGTCTCAATTTCAAAAATTGTTGCTCTCTTTTTTTGTGTGTAGCTCTAGCTGCATCTGGATAGGCTCTAACCTTGCAATTATGAAATAGAACATCTCTGGCGAAAAAAGAGTTTCAAAACCCAATCACAATCCGGTTCCAAAACAAAGTTTGACCCCTGCATGATCTTCTTCCTAAATCTGCTCAGTGCTATGGAATAGCTCTGATAAACTGGTTACAAGAGCTGTTCTACAGCACTACACAAACAGCAGTTGTGAATTTTGCATAAGTTTGATGAGTATTTTGTATACACAGTATTGGTGCAGTTGTTGATGTCAATCTCAACATCTTTTTCAATTATTGTGAAAGGGTTGGTACAGAATCCTGATGCAGGCCTAGCAGCCAAAACATGGCTTGTATAATAGGCCCTTAAACCAGTTATGAGGCTACAAATTTAATTAGGGCATCTCTATCGGCCAGTAATTAGCTCTTAGAAATACAATCTACTTAAATCCATAGAGCAGAACCTACTAACATTAAAATAATAATAAAAACTCAATTTTAGTGTAGCAGTCCAGCAGCGATAAGGGGGCTCCCAAGTCTTTTGCAATGAGTATTACATTTTTGATTATCTCCCAGTTGGTGAAAAGTCATATGTGTGTACTTGGTGCAAAGAGATCTAGCACTCAGGGAATGGGTCCGATCTCTGGAGTAGCTGAGGAAGACAGAGAGAGGTGTATAGAAGAGGCCTACAGGGATATGGTAGAGAAGCCCAAACTCCAGTCTGGTAAAGTCTGTGTTGCCATGGAAGAGAATGGTCTCCTGAAAGGAGAGCATCACTATGGAGAAGCATGAAGTGATCCTGTAGCCAGGACCTGCCATCCAGGGGATGCAATATCCTCTTGCACTGAGGATGTATCTCTAGGGGCTTCTGTCAAGGCGTAAAGGGTTAGGATGGGCATTGTAGTTGGAGATTCAATCATTAGGCATGTAAATAGCTAGATGGCTGGTGGATGTGAGGGTCGCTCAGTCACTTGCCTGCCTGGTGTGAAGGTTGCGGACCTCATGCGACACCTAGATAAGATTTTAGACAGTGCTGGGAAAGAGCCTGCTGTCTTGGTACATGTTGATACCAGTGACATAGGAAAATGTGGGAGGGAGGTTCTGGAAGCTAAATTTAGGTTCTTTGGTAGAAAGATCAAATCCAGAACCTCCATGGTAGTATTTTCAGAATTGTTCCCCATTCCAAGTGTAGGAACCATGAGACAGGCAGAGCTCTGGAATCTCAATACAAGGATTAGGCAATGATGCAGGGAAGAGGGGTTTAGGTCTGTTAGGAACTAGGCAACATTCTGGGGGAGGATGAGCCTATTCTTAAAAGATAGGATCCACATTAACCAGGGTGGGACCAGGTTGCTGACATTAACATTTAAAAAGGAGATAGAGCAGCTTTTAAACTAGAAACTGGAGAAAAGCCAACAGTCAGTCAAAAGCACTTAGTTTGGAGCAAGGTACCTTTAAAAATATCACCAAAACAGGGAAGATAGGGCATTCCCATAGTTAGGTTGCAATAGAGACCATATTAGACCAGGAGGGGCATTTTTGAAATAAATGTCTAAATCAGAATTTGGATGTTTTACAAAGACGTCCAAATTCCGAACAGGAAAGAAAGACATTTTTAAAAAAGATGGACATCTATCTTTTGTGTTCAAAAATACTATGGACGTCCTGTGATTTGCATGTTTTGTGTTTTGGACTTCCATTTTTTTGGTCCATTTTCAAACAAAAGATGTCCAAATGCAAGCTGTCCAAACCAGGAGGAGTGGCTTAATGGTTAGTGTAGTGGGCTTTGATCCTGGCAACATGGGTTCAATTCCCACTGCTGTTCTTTGTGACTTTGGGCAAGTCAAATGCACAAGGGGCATTTTTGGATATGACATCTAAGTCTGAATTTGTAGGTTTTTCGTAAAACGTCCAAAATCAGAACAGGAAAGGTCATTTTCTACAAACAAAAAGTATTTTCCTTTTTGAAAATGCTGTTTGGAAAAATGTTTTGTGATTTGGATGTTTTATTTTTTGGTCCATTTTCAAACAAATACATCCAAATGCAAAACATACAAAATACACAAGAAAATCCATAATAAAGTGAAACAATTCACATGTTCTAAGTGTGGTAAAAGCTTTGGTTGTAATGTAAATATCAAAGTGCATCACAAAGTCCACATGGGAGAGAAACCATTTGCATGTATAGAGTCTGGTAAAAGCTTTGGTCAGAAGGTAAACCTCACAATGCACCAGAGAATACACACAGGAGTGAAACCATTTACATGTCCTGAGTGTGGTAAATGCTTTGGTTGGAAAGAAAGCCTCACATGGCATCAGAGAATCCACACAAGGATGAAACCATTTAAATGCACTGAAAAGGCAAAAGCTTCAGTTGCATTAGGACAGGTAATTAGGCAATGTACACTCTTGCTATGAAGTATGGAAAAATAGCACTCTGGTATTTAGATATAAGTTATGAGACCTCCTTTTCATCTATAGTTCTGAATTCAAAGCCCAAATCTAATGATAAACAATAGACACAAGGCTCAGATGTTATTAAAAAAATAGAAAGCTTGGCATCAGGTAGAATAGTGGAAAAGTGACATCCCAGGAAAGCAATAGGGCCTCCTTGGGGGCACTGCAGTTGACATTATAAAATGCTCCTAGGTACACATCTGACCTTTGCTCCCTTACCTTGTCTGCTGAGACCCCCAAAACCCACTACCCCCAACTGTACACCACTACCATAGCCCTTACAGGTGAAGGGAGCACCAATATGTGGATACAGTGGGTTTCTTGTGGGTTTTGAAGGGCTCACAGTTTTCTCAACAAGTGTCCTCAACAAGCGTAACAAATAGGGGGAGGAAGAAGCCTGGGTCCACCTGTCTGCAGTGCACTGCACCACTACTAGACTACTCCAGGGACCTGCGTGCAATTCTAATTGAGTTGAGTATAAGATCTGAGGCTGGTATAGAGGCTGTCAAGTAATATTTTTAATCACATTTTTTGGGGTGGGAGGGGGATAGTGACCACTGGGGGGGTAAGGGGAGGTGATCCTTGAGCCCCTCCAGTAGTCATCTGGTCATTTGGGGCACACCTTGTGTGGAGTAGAAGAGTAGCCTAGTGGTTAGTGCAGCAGACTTTGATCTTGGCAAAGTGGGTTCAATTCCCACTGCAGCTAGTCCCTATAAAATCAGGTCTAGCTCAAAATGTCTAAGTTTTAGTCTTGGACGTTGTTTTGTTCCATTATTGCTGGCATGTCCCCTTGAGATTTGGACAGACTTCAGAGAAAGACGTCCCAAAAGAGGTTTCAATAATACTGATTTGGACATTTCTGTGAGATAAATATCCAAATGCTGACTTATGTCACTTTTTGGACGTCTATCTCTTTTGAAAATGAGCCCCAAAGTGTCTTTAAATAAAGAGCAGACAGATTTTCAAGATTGCAAATTATCATTGTCAACTGCTGAGCAAGTAGTAAATAGGAACAAAAAACAATGTTTGAAATGTCTGTATGCAAATGCCAGAAGCCTTAGAAATAAGATGGGAGAGTTAGAATATGTTACACTAAATGAAAATATAGATATAATAGGCATCGCAGAGACCTGGTGGAAGTAAGATAACTAATGGGACACTGGCATATCAGGATTCAAATTATATCAGTGAAAGGGTAAGTCAAATTGGTGAAGGGGTAGTATTATACATTAAGGAGGGCCTTGAATCAAATAGACTTAAAATTCTGCAGGACACAAAACACATTTTGGAATCCCTACTGATAGAAATTCCATGTGTTAAGGAGAAAAGCATAGTGATAGGAGTGTACTACTGTCCACCTTGCCAAGATGAACAGACAGGTGCAGAAATGTTATCAGAAATTAGGGAGGCTATCAAATTGGGGAACATAAAAATAATGGGTGATTTCAATAACCCCAGTATTGACGGAGTAAATGTAACATCAGAGCACGCTAGGGAGGTAAAATTCTCAGGAGTCTCTCATGAGGAACTTTATCAAAAGCTTTCTGAAAATCAACTGGCTCACCTTTATCCACATGTTTATTCATGCCTTCAAATAAATGAAGCAAGTTGGTGAGGCTAGACTTCCCTAGGCTGAACCATGCTGACTCTGTCCCATTAAACCATGTTTGTCTATCCGGCTTATTTTCGAAAGTGAAAGACACCCATATTTCGACCCAAATCGGGAGATGGGCGTCTTTCTCCCGTGGGCGAACAAATCGGTATAATCGAAAGCTGATTTTGGTCGTCTTCAACTGCACTCCATCGCAGGAACGAACAAAGTGGACAGGGGCGTGTCGGAGGTGTGGTGAAGGCGGGACTGGGGCGTGGTTATCGGCTGAGGAGAGATGGGCGTCTTTAGGTGATAATCGAAACAAGAAGGGCATTTTGGACAAGAATTTGGTCCGCTTTATTTGGACCCTTTTTTTTCCGATCCAAGTCCCCAAAAAGTACCCCAACTGACCAGATGACCACCGGAGGGAATCGGGGATCACCTCCCCTGACTCCCCCAGTGGTCACTAACCCCCTCCCACCAAAAAAACCCACTTTACAAACTTTTATCCCTGCCTGTATGCCAGCCTCAAATGCCGTACCCACCTCCATGACAGTAGAATGTGTTCTATCCTCTGACAGCCTTTCCCTGGTTCTGATGTGGCTCTCAGGTGAGCGTGACACCTTTTCTGTTATGCGCACTGCAGAGTCACATCAGCAATGCATTGTGGTGGGTGTAGGGTATTGGGCTTCGTGATTCCACTAGCTTGTGTTATATGCTCACGATGTTGGTAGTTGGTAGGCTCTACTCCCATGGTGCTTTTCCCTTTGCTTACTGGGTCAAAGTGTGCCCTGTTTTGTTTCCGGTAGTCCATGAGGAAGTGGCCATTTTTGTAAGCCAGTTTTAGCTCCCTTTCATATGTTACCCACGTTACTGAAAGTGGGCATTGTACAACATTCTGCCAGCTCGAACCTACTGCTAATCTCAGTACTAGGGAGACTCTTTGCCAGTGGGGCACAACCTCTGATCTGCAGTTAACTGTGAGTAAACGTGCTTATTCAAATAAAGGACGTTTTCGGAGACATTAATCTTCAGGTGTCAACTGGTGTGCCAAGGTTCTACAGCAGCAACAAGTCCTATAGGCCTGCGTGTTTGCAGGTCCCTGGAGCACTTTTAGTGGGTACCGCCGTGCACTTCAGGCAGGCGGACCCAGGTCCATCCCCCCTACCTGTAACACTTGTGCTGGTAAATGGGAGGCCTCCAAAACCCACTGTACCCACATGTAGGTGCCCCTTCACCCCTAAGAGCTATAGTAGTGTTGTACATTTGTGGGTAGTGGGTTTTGGGGGAGGGGGTTGGGGGCTCAGCATCCATGGTAAGGGAGCTATGCATGTGGGAGCTGTTTCTGAAGTCCACTGCACTGACCTCTAGGGTGCCCAGTTGGTGTCCTGGCATGTCAGGAGGGCCAGTGTACTACGAATCCTGGCCCCTCCCACAACCAAATGGCTCGGATTAGGACGTTTTTGAGCTGGCCGGTTTAAGTTTCCATTATCGCTACAAAAGAAAACCGTCCAGCTCAGAAACGAACAAATCCATGGCATTTGGTCCGTACAAACCGTATTAAAAAAAAAAAAAAAAGACGTCCATTTTTTTCGAAAATACAGTCTGTCCCTCCTCTTCACTTACCCATTTTCGGACATAGACGCCCATGGAGATAGGCGTTCGTGTTCGATTATGCCCCTCTATGTGTTCTATAATTTTATCCTTTATAATAGTTTCCACTATTTTGCCCGGCACTGACATCAGGCTTACCAGTCTATAATGTTTCAGATTATGAAGAGAAACTTGCCACAGAGTCAAAAATTCACAGTAACAACTTTTTCAGGTACATCAGAAACAGAATGCCTGTGAGGAAATCCATGGGACAGTTAGATCATGAAGGAGCAAAAAGAGCACTTGGGGAAGACAAGGCTATAGCAGAAAAACTGAATGAATTCTATGCTTCGGTCTTTATGGAAAAGATGTGAGAGGTCTACCTGTACCAGAAATGGTTTTCAAGGGTGATGACATGGAGAAACTGAGAGAAATCTCGGTGAACCTGGAAGATGAACTGAGCAGAATCGACAAATTAAAGAGTAGTAAATCACCTGGCCTGGATGGCATACATCCAAGATTACTGAAAGAACTCAAACATGAAATTGTTTATCTGCTGTTAGTAATCAATAACCTGTCGTTAAAGTCATCCATTGTACCTGAAGGTTGGAGAGCGGCCAATATGACGCCAAATTTTTAAAAGGGTTCCTGGGGTGATCCTGGAAATAAAACATGGTTTAATGGGACAAAGTCAGCATGGTTTCAGCCGATCATGCCTCATCAATTTGCTTTATTTCTTTGAAGGCATGAATAAACGTGGATAAAGATGAGCTGGGTGATGTAGTGTATGTAGACTTTCAGAAAGCTTTTGACAAAGTTCTTCATGAGAGACTCCTGAGAAAATTAAAGAGTCATGGGATGGGAGGCAATATTCTTTTGTGGATTAGGAATTGGTTATTGGACATAAAACAGAGGGTAGGGTTAAATGGCCATTTCTTTCAATGGAGGAGGGAGTATAGTAGAGTGCCACAGGGATCTGCACTGGACTGGTGCTATTTAACATCTTTATAAATGATCTGGAAATCAAAATGATGAGTGAGGTGATTAAATTTGCAGATAATACAAAACTATTCAAGGTGGTTGAAACACATGCGGACTGTGAAAAATTGCAGGAAGACATTAGCAAATTGGAAGACTGGGCATCCAAATGACAAATGAAATTTATTGTGGACAAATGCAAAGTGATACACATTGGGAAGAATAATCCAAATCAGAGTTACCTGATACTAGGTTTCACCTTGGGGGTCATCACCCATGAAAAACATCTAGGTATCATTGTAGACAATATGCTGAAATCTTCTGTCCAGTGTGTGGCAGTGGCCAAAAAAGCAAACAGGATGCTCGGAATTATTAGGACAGGGATGGTAAATAAGATCTAGAATACTAGAATGCCTCTGTATTGCTCCATGGTGAGACCTCACCTTGAGTATTGCTTTCAGTTCTGTTCATCATATCACAAAAAAGATATAGTGGAATTAGAAAAGGCTCAAAGAAGAACAACCAAAATGATAAAGGGGATGGAACTCTCATATGAGGAAAGGCTAATGAGGTTAGTGCTCTTCAGCTTGGAAAAGAGATGGCTGAGAGAAGATAGGATTGAGGTCTACAAAATCCTGAATGGTGTAGAAGGAGTAGAAGTGAATCAATTCACAAAGTACAAAGACTAGGGGACACTCAGAGGGGCATAATCGAATGGGGCGCCCAAGTTTTCATGAGGGCGTCCTCGCAGGACGGCCCCGCAAAGGGGCGGGGAAATCCGTATTATCGAAGCAAGATGGGTGTCCATCTTTCGTTTCGATAATACGGTCGGGGACGCCCAAATCTCAACATTTAGATCGAGCTTAGAGATGGTCGACCTAAATGTTGAGATGGTCGACCTTAGAGATGGTCGTCCCCGTTTTTCAGCCATAATGGAAACCAAGGACGCCCATCTCAAAAATGACCAAATCCAAGCCCTTTGGTCATGGGAGGAGCCAGAATTCGTAGTGCACTGGTCCCCCTCACATGCCAGGACACCAACCAGGCACCCTAGGGGGCACTGCAGTGGACTTCAGAAATTGCTCCCAGGTGCATAGCTCCCTTACCTTGTGTACTGAGCCCTCCCAAACCCCCCACCCCCCAAAACCCACTCCCCACAACTGTACACCACTACCATAGCCCTAAGGGGTGAAGGGGGGCACCTACATGTGGGTACAGTGGGTTTCGGGTGGGTTTTGGAGGGCTCAAATTTACCACCACAAGTGTAACAGGTGGGGGGGATGGGCCTGGGTCCGCCTGGCTGAAGTCCACTGCACCCACTAAAACTGCTACAGGAACCTGCATACTGCTGTCAGGGAGTTGGGTATAACATTTGAGGCCGGCATATAGGCTGGCAAAAAAAAATTAAGTTTATTTTTAGGGTGGGAGGGGGTTGTTGACCACTGGGGGAGTAAGGGGAGGTCATCCCCGATTCCCTCCGGTGGTCATCTGGTCACCTTTTTATGACTTGGTCGCAAGGAAAAATGGACCAAGTAAAGTGGGCCAAGTGCTCATCAGGGACGCCCTTCTTTTTTCCGTTATTGGCCGAGGATGCCCATCTCTTAATCACGTTCCAGTTCCTCCTTCGCTACAGTGCCGACACGCCCCCGTGAACTTTGGTTGTCCCCATGATGGGAAGCAGTTGAGGATGCCCAAAATTGGCTTTCGATTATGCCAATTTGGGCGACCCTGAGAGAAGGACGCCCATCTCCCAATTTGTGTCAGAAGATGGGTGCCCTTCTCTTTCGAAAATAAGCTTATCAATGAAGTTACATGGAAATACTTTTAAAACAAATAGGAGGAAATATTTTTTCACTTAACGAATAGTTAAGCTGTGAACTCTTTGCCGTAGGTTATAGTAACAGCAGTTAGTGTATCTGGGCTTTAAAAAAGTTTGGACAAGTTCCTGGAGGAAAAGTCCATAGTTTGCTATTGTATAGTAAGCTACTGCTTGCCCTGGGATTGGTAGCATGGAATGTTGCTACGCTTTGGGTTTCTGCCAGGTACTTGTGACCTGGATTGGCCACTGTTGTAAACAGGATACTGGGCTAGATGGACCATTGATCTGACCCAGTATGGCTATTCTTATGTTCTTATGACAAAAGGTCAATGCGGCATGGAACACTACTCTGTCTTTTAGCCACAATGGAGGAGGCCAATTTTTAGACAGCAATATACACAAATATGAACACTTTTTACTCATAAAAATGGCTTTGAAATTTGTCCTTAAAATAAGAAAGCAGTAAAACAACCTTGTAATTGAATTAGATATTCCACTGTTTATTCATGTATTCACCTCTCCTTGTCCTCTGGCTGTCTCCACTGCCTTAGTCATACTGATTGGTAACTATAAGGTGATCCAATATAATTACCATCAGATACCTCACCGGTTTAGTTGTCATTTATCTTGTATCTTCTTTCTGGCGTGACTTTCACAAGGTTGTCCTTTATTCTGTATCATAGAATCATCTTTCTAGTCAGTTTACAGCCTTAGTTCTAATCTGCACATTATCCATCCTGTTTTTAATTTTCTTATTTGAAATAGTTTTAAAGGTCTTATTGAGATCTAGCCTTTTTCTGATGTATCTGATGAAGTCTATAGTAATTACAATCAGTGATTGATGTAAATATCATATCTTGCATTTTTTTTGCATATGTTCATAAACCAGTTAGATTAGATCTGAAAAGGGAGATGCAGATTAATTAATAAAGACAATAGTAGATTCTTTCTAGTTCCTGTAAATTGACTCCATGCCTTTCTAGTTTTACCATAGCTAGATTTGTGTTGAAATCTGAATGACATTTATTGAGGAAGAAGGTAAAGTTTTGCTTTTCGTACTAGCTAGATAGGTCAGAGTGTTGTAATATAGAATCTGCTAGGGCAGTTTTCTGTTCTTCGGAGTGCAGGGGGTGGGAATGCTGAAATGGTGTTCATAGCCCTTGTGCGAGAGGAGGACTTAGGTAGCATGCAACAGTGACACCTACTCAATATATTTTGAGTGCATGCAATACCTTGTTCCTGAGAGAGATGGAATGTAGGAGTAGCCTAATCATAAGGGCAGTGGGCTGAGAACCAAGGAAGCTTGATTCATATCCCACTATAGCTCCTTGTGACCTTAAGTAAGCTACTTAACCCTCCATTGCCTCAGATACAAACAGGTTGTGAGCCCTCCAGGGACAGGGAAACACCTACTGCACCTGAATATGACTCATTTTAAACTATAGCTAAAAATGGCAAGAATCAAATCCTAATTAATAAACAGCAATAGCCTGACCATCTCTTGGAAAAGGTGACTAAAGTTGCAGATCCATAATCTTGAACATGGCCAATTTTTCACATCAAGGGTCTATAATCAGTCTGAAAAAGTTACATGTTTGAACTTATGTATCCATGGGTTCACTTATGTAACCATGTTGTATTTCAAATTGTTTACTCTAACAGAATTCATTAAAACCTAATTTTTTGTCTCTGGTGACTTTAGTCACATATAGCCCCTGGACAAGTAATGATGGGTCAGCTAAGAGATGGAGAGAGAGAAAATTGAAGGACAATTCTAACAAGGGTGTCTATATTTAGACACCAACTGTGCACACTGATTTATTGAATAGGTGTGTTATGCGTGTGAATGATGTCACAAATTAGCATTTACACACATATGTGCAATGCACTATTCCAACCATTCCCAACCCAGTCCTCAGGGCACACCTAGTCCCATCGGGTTTTCATGATATCCACAATGAATATTCATGAGTTAGATTTGCATGTGATTGAGGCAGAATGAATGAGAGTATGATTGAGATATATTAATGAAAATGTGGGATTAAATTGATGATGCACACAATTTAGAACAAACAAGAACCAGTATTTATAATGTTCAAGTAGAAGGAAGAAAGTAAATAAATCAGTTGAGATAACAAGAATTTTGTGGAAGTTAAAGACTGATACTGTGAGTGACATATTCATAGTGGATATCCTGAAAACCTGATGGGACTAGGTGTGCCCCGAGGACCAGGTTGGGAATGGCTGCATTATTCTATAACATTGGCATGCTAGTTGCATGACATATAACACCAAATGGGCTGTACCAACGGAGGGACATGGGTGTGTCATGAGCATTTCACCTAGCAGTGTACATACCATATAAAATATCAGGTGCACACATTGCAAGACCAACTTACGCCTATTGACCTGATGTAAGCTGTTATTCCTAAGTCTTTGCATACAATTTTCAGCACACCTGCTGTTCTATAATGGGTTAGGCACACTTTAATGCAGTTATAGAATTGGCGCTAAGCGAGTTTTGGCATACAATTTTCAGCACACTTATATTTTCAAAGCACTTTGGGAGGCTAAGTTCCATAGGTTTCTATGGAACTTTGGGAGGCTAAGTGCTTTGAAAATATGCCTCTTACTGTTCTATAATGGGTTAGACACACCTCGATGCTGTTATAGAATTGATGCTAAGCGTGCTTCTTTTTTGTACCTATATTTCGGCACCATTTTACAGAATTTCTCCCATTCCTCTGATATTCAAAGGCATTTAACAGGCCAGGATCAGCACCTGGCAGGTTAAAAGCTTCATGGCTGGCTATCGACCAATATTCAGCAGGACATAGTTGGTCATGTCCCACTGAATATTGCCGGTTAGTGGATTTCAGATAGCCTGTTATATCAGGCGATATAATTGGCTATCCACTGGGTTTCAGCGCATTGCCACTTAACTTTAGCAGCCATATTTAGCTGTGCACAAGGCAGTGCTATCTTTGGACAGTTCGACGTTGACCGGACAGCACTGAATATCAGCTTGGCCAGTCAAAGTCGAACCGGCCAAAAGTAAACTGGATATTCAGTGCTGGTCAACAGAAATGGCCCAGCATTGAATTTCTGGGTTTAGTGCCGACTGCGGGAATTAGCCCGTCTAACT
This sequence comes from Microcaecilia unicolor, assembly GCF_901765095.1. Lineage (NCBI taxonomy): Eukaryota > Metazoa > Chordata > Amphibia > Gymnophiona > Siphonopidae > Microcaecilia > Microcaecilia unicolor. Next base: position 422,101,813 of record NC_044033.1, read on the forward strand.
CCCGTGGTCTGAATATCTTCCCCACTGTATTTAGGCGTATATGAAAGTTAATGGCATCATAGAATTTGTATGGTACAATTACAATTGATTTGGAAAACTGAAGGAGCAAATGGACGGTTAAATAGCACTTAGCTGGCTAAGCGCTAATATTCAGTACGAGATAGCTGGTTATCTCCACTGAATATTAGCACTTAGCGGCTAGCCATGTGACTTAGCTGACTATCAGGCTTATTTTCAAAAGAGAAGGGCGCCCATCTTTCAACACAAATCGGGAGATGGGCATCCTTCTCTCAGGGTCGCCCAAATCGGCATAATCAAAAGCCGATTTTGGGCGTCCCCAACTGCTTCCCATCATGAGGATGACCAAAGTTCCTGGGGGCATGTTGGAGGCGTAGCGAAGGCAGGACTGGGTCGTGCCTAACAGATGGGCGTCCTCAAGCAATAATGGAAAAAAGAAGGGCGTCCCTGACGAACACATGGCTGACTTTACTTGGTCCTTTTTTTATGACCAAGCCACAAAAATGTGCCCTAAATGACCAGATGACCACTGGAAGGAATCGGGGATGACCTCCCCTTACTCCCTCAATGGTCACTAACCACCTCCCACCCTGAGAAAAAACAACTTTAAAAAACTTTTGTCTTTTTTTCTTAGAGTACGGGTGAAGGACATCCTTCGCTATGCCTCCGTCCCTGCAATGGCAATTGAGGATGTCCAAAATGTGGATGCTTGTGAGAGGGCTGTCCATGCCTGGATGTTTCTGTGAGTAGGATGTCCATGCCTGCTATGCATCTGACAGTCCCTTTATTTATTTGGCTTTTGGATCACAAGTAGCAGCATTGGGATTTGAACCTGATACCTCTGGATTACAAGACCAGTACTGTAACCACTAGGCCACCCCTCCACTCAACTCCACTTCATTGAAATTTGGCCATTCCTGTGGTAGGGGGCAGTATGCAGGTCCCGCGGGGGGGGGGGGGTATGTGTGTGTCAGCAGAGGCATAACGAGGGTGTGGACATCCTTCTTTCAAACATTTTGGACATCCTCAACTGCCCCCCCCCCCACAGGGATGGCCACATTTCAAGGGAATGGAGTGGAGTAGAGGAGTGGCCCAGTGGTTAGAGCACTGATCTTGCAATCTAGAAGGGGCCAGTTCAAATCCCACTGTTGTTACTTGTGGTCCAAAATCCAAATAAATAAAGGGGGTATCAGAGGCATAGCAGGCATGGACAACATAAATGCCTAAACTCTGTATCACAACATAACCAAAGCTTGTAATGGACACTACATAATCTTTCCTCTCCTTGATCCCCATTGTAACTGAAACATGTTCCTTATTCAACCACAATACCACCTGTATTTGCTTCTTTACCAAACCTGGCAAACGCCTCTACGGTACTATGTAAACCACATTGAACCTGCAAATAGGTGGGAAAATGTGGGATACAAATGTAACAAATAATAATCCTACTCACAGAAACATCCAGGCATGGACGTCCTTCTCACAAACATCCACATTTTGGACCTCTTCAACTGCCGTTGCAGGGAAGGAGGCATAGAAATATCCAGTGGACCTGAATGTAACTCACCTTGAGCTACTACTGAAAAAAGTGTGAGCAAAATCTAAATAAATAAATAAATAGCGAAGGACATCCTCAACTCCTATCGCTGAGGCATAGCGAAGGACATCCTTCACCCATACTCTAAAAAAAAGACAAAAGTTTTTTAAGTTGTTTTTGGGGTGGAAGGTGGTTAGTGACCACTGCATGCCTTTTTCCATTTAGTTAGTGCATCAGTTAGTCCACTGCAGTGCCCCCTAGGGTGCCCGGTTGGTGTCCTGGCATGTCAAGGGAACCAGTGCACTACGAATGCTGGCTCCTCCCATGACCAAATGACTTGGATTTGGTCGTTTTTATCGACAAAAACCGGGGATGACCCTGGGAGAAGGACGCCCATCTCCCAATTTGTGTAGAAAAGATGGGTGACCTTCTCTTTCGAAAATGAGCCCAACTGTGTACTGGCGTTACCATATGTCTGGATTCTCCTGTACAGGTCCTCTTTTTCAGGGGACTGTTGGGGGTCTGGGCAGCTTTTACCAGCCTACTACTACTACTCTGAATTTCTGGACAGATGGGCTGGCTGGCAGACAGGTGGGTGGATAGACAGGCAGACGGACAGACTGGTTGGCAGGCGGGCGGGCCTTCTCTCTCCTCTGCCTGAACCTACCATAATGCGCCCTTGTGATCTAGTGACCTCTTCAGAGCAGGAAAGAACACCACTCTTTCCTGCTTGCTGCAGCTACATCTTCAAAATGTCTGCTGAGACTTCATGTGGTGGCCTCGCGAGACTTCCATGGATGGACAACTAATCTGAATATTGGCTGGTGCCTGGTTAACTTCCAGGTGACTGCACATACCTGGACATTCAATGCCAGAAACCGGACATAACCTGGCATGGAATATTTGGGATTAATTTAACCCATGGCTGTAAGCAGCTTAAAAACCACTGACCACTGCAGGCTGAATATCTATACCTAAGCTCATTACACTGTAGTGATTGCAGATTTCTGTAGATATGTGTTGTCAATCGTTGACAGCTGTTCACAATCAGCTAATGATTCTATAGTAGAGTGTCCTATGGGTGCCATAGCAATCTACAACTTTATGGTAGTTTACATTTTAAACATCAACTATGATGTCTTGATTTTTTTTTTTCTGGTTGTTGTTTTGTTTATCAAAGATGTGATGAGTCATGCTCTGTAAATCCAAGTAATTCAGCTCAGTGAGCTTCCTAATGCTCACGTAGCTCTCCAGATGGACTCCATGGATTTCTCATTTAACTACTGTGGTTTGAAGCAAAACTTATGTTATCCCTTGAGCTGCAAAAACAGAAAATAAAATGTGGCTTTCTTATGCTGTAAATCTTCAATGAGACTCCCTTGTGTCTGAAAATGATACCTTTGCCATATGGTGCTATCCTACATGTTATCCCACAATATTTTACTCTTTCAGAGAATTTAGACAGTGAAGATTAATCCTTTATATTCTAAAAACTTTAGGAAAATCAATGTACTCCTATATAAAATGAGTGAAGAAGAATAAATGAGTTGTCAAGCTAAAATGTGTTTTCCGTTATTGACCACTTATAGTTTATGTTTGTGAAGCTCCTTATGACAGGTTGACCCCTAGCAGTAGTATCTCCAGACTACTGCTAAGGGTCATAAGAAGGAGCAGAAGGGGCCTGCTCTAGCCCTAGCCCCTAGACTACCAGGGCAACCATGGGGTGAGTCTCGGGAAGTCAGAGGGGAGGGTCCAGGTATAATGGCTGGGTGGTTGTACTTGGTGAGAGGTTCTATTCTGGGGAGGTTCTACTGGGTGAGGGGACTTGATTGGTAGGGTATAAGGATTGGAGGGGGTCTTTATCAAGAAGGAAGAACATATAAGAAAGTAGATTGAATCAAGGGGTATTAGGACCAAGGAGATGTGCTTCAAAGGATTTCAGATTTGGGTATTCTGTATGGGCAGTGCCGGAGGGCAGAGGGTAAGGATTGCACCACACTCTTTAATTGCAAAGTGAAAACATGCATTTATTTTTAAATTCTATTTGAGCATTGTCATGCATGCAAAATACACATGGCCACTTACACCTGCCTTTTTTGCAAGTAGAATTTTGCTGGAAAAGTGCATTTGTAGATTTGAAAAAGCAGTCTACATCTGCTTGGTTTTCCCTCCAGCCTTAACAAGCCTCTCGGAATGTATTTTTTTTTCAGTGCCAGGAATTACCTTCCATGCCTTGGCAGTCTGCTAAGGCATGCACCAGTATGGTAAGTATCTGCTCTGTACAGGAAATGTAAGGCAGATGCTGGCCACTCTCTCCTGCATTTACTGCACAGGCTTTGCACTTACCTCAGCTTAAGTTTTGCATATAAACATATCCCAAAATGCTTTTTCAAGCAACAAAATGGCTAGCTCACTAACAAATGTAGAACCTCTTGTCAATAATTACTGAAAACACCATGGTCATATGCCAACACTATGAAATATGTATTAAATTTCAAACTTTTTTCATTCATATAGTAAAGCACTGACAAATCAAAAGTTGTAAAGGAGAGAGAAGTGTAGAGGGGCATTTTCGATATGACGCCCAAATCCAAAAGTAAACGCCTATCTGAAAATGATCAGAAAAGCACTGGTAAAATGGAATGCCAAGAAAGATGTTTATGAATGTTCAAAAATACCCCCAAGAACCATCCAAAATAAAGACGCACTGCAGACTGACATAGACATCATCAGATAGTTGTGTCTGCCAATGGAAAATAACCCTTGGGAAACGTCCACATGCAGAAGTGGTCCCACGCTGAAAAAATGTCTGCCAACGTCAGGACGTCCCCTCCACATGTACCATTTCTATATATATGGTGCTGCACATAGAAGGGTGTTTTCCATACTGTTTCAGCCATGTCCTTGAAAGAGAGAGCCCAATTTCTCACTCAAGAAGTCACAGATACTTGTACTCCTATGCCTCAGACACAGGAGAGAAATAATAAAGATAAAGACTCGCAAGCAAATGCTGAAAAATTTTGTAGCAGAAGATGGGAAAAACCAGGATTCTCTACTCCCGTATATACTATTTGCAATCTGGGAGGTGCCCCTGAGTTCAATAAGATTCTCTCCATTTGAAATATTATATGGAAGGAGACCTAGAGGAATCTTGAATGTGGTTTGGGAAGCCTGGGAAGAGGAACCCAGCCCGGGAAGGAAATTGGCTGAATATGTGCTCACCATGCAGGAGAGGCTGAATAAAGCCAATGAGATAGCAGGTCAAGCCCGAGCTTGGAATCAGAAAGTGGTACAGAGAATGTTCCAGCTAGGGGATAGAGTCGTAGTCCTCTTACCCTCCTCATAGACTAAATTATTATGCAATTATTATGAAATTGTGGAAAACACAGGACCTGTTAATTATAAGGTGGCCCAGCCAGACAAGAGGGACAAGGTGAAGATCTTCTACATTAATTTGTTGAAGAAGTGTGTCCCCATGACTGTAGAACTGGTCCAAAGAGAAGCTTTGGGCCAGAGGTCCCAACAGAGTCTGGGTCCCTGCAGCATCCATTTGACAAGCAGCTCTCCATTTCACAGAAGGCTGACCTAGAGTAGTTGGTACATCAAAAATCAAGATGATTTTCTGGAGTGCCAAGCTGGACCCACCTTTCAACACACGGCATTCTCACTGAGCCAGGAGTGGTAGTCTGGCAACATCCTTATAGGATTCAGGAAGCCCAGCAGCAAGCTGTGGTGAAAGTGGTCACTGAAATGCTAGAATTAGGCTTCATCGAGGAATCAAACAGTAACTGGTCATCTCCCATTGTGCTGGTGCCAAAGCCAGATGGGAGTATCCAGTCTGGTACTGAACACTGTCTCCAAGCTAAAGGCCTATCCAATGCCGAGGGTAGACAAACTCATTGAGTGACTGGGAGGAGACTGATTCCCCTTGACATTGTATCTGAGCAAGGAATATTGGCAGGTGCCTCTTACCCCGGCTTGCAAGGAGAAGACAGCCTTTTCCACAACCCAGGGTTTGTTTCTGTTTCCAATGTTGCCATTTGGCCTTTATGGGGCTCCAACTACCTTACAGCACCTTGTAGCTTGCTTAAGCAAACCACATGGAGACTACACAGCTGCTTACCTAGATGACATTATCATCTACGGTAAGGATTGGAGGACACATCTCATCCAGGTAGAGGCAGTAATGAATAGCCTACAGACCGCCGGGCTAACAGTGAAGTCTAAAAAGTGCTTCTTTGGAGGACAAGAAGTCTATTATCTGTGGTACTCGGTTTGGAAAGGACAAATGAGACCCCAGATCCAGAAGGTAGAGGCAATCATCCAGGTGCCAGTACCTCAGATGAAGAAACAAGTATGAGCCTTCCTCAGCCTTGTTGATTATTACCACTGGTTTATTCCAGAGTTTGCTGAGAAAGCAGAACCACCAAGCTGCCTCCTACAGAAAGAGGGTCTAGAATGGATACACTGGACCAAAGAGCTAGATGGGGTCTATCAAACCCTGAAGAGGGATATTTGCTCAGAGCTGGTGCTGGTCAGCCAGACTTCAGCCAGCCCTTTACTGTGCAGACTGATGCATCAGAGGTTGGTCTCAGGGCCATTCTGGCCCAGGAAGTGGATGCGGAAGAGTACAAGGTGGCCTAAATTAGCTGGAAGCCTTTCCCAAGAGAGAAGAATTATGTGGTGATTGAGAAGAAGGCTCTGGCAGTCAAGTGTGCATTGGAAACATTACAATACTATCTATTGAGACACTTCCTGCTGATTACCGAACATCAACCCCTTCAATGGATGGCTCAAAATAAAGACAAAAATTCACATATGTGCTGGTTCCTTAGCCTCCAGCCCTTCAGCAATTGGGGAGACATTGGGAGGACTGAGATCATGCTGTCACGTCTGTGGCCGTGACCACCCTCATACTCACCCTGTTTCTGGGAGTCAGTGGCTGTGCTGGCTTTTGCGTGTCTCTGTGTCTGTCTCTGTCTTAGTTTCTCTCTGGCTCTGTGTGCGGATTGCACTACTGAACCTCACCTGTGTGGGCTTTGCCTCTTCCAAGATGGCTGCCGCCTCTTCGTCTCTGCCAGTATCCAAGATGGCTTCCGCTGTTACTTTCTATGGGATGCCTGCTCTGAGTGTCAAGCCTCTGTTTGGTTGCAAGGTGATTGCTGCACCTGTGGCTCTGGTGTTGAGGGGCTTTATTAGTGACTTGGAAACTACAGTCCTGGCCTTTGCATTGCGATTTCCTCTGCAGTGCCTTAGGTCCCGAGGTTAGTGTGCTGTTAGCACCATTTGCTTTCCTTGTCTTTTGTTCTGTGGGTTTTCAGCCCTTCTGTGTTTATCGCTTGTGGGTTTCCAGCCCTTCTGTGTTTATAGCCCTGTAGGGTTTCAGCCCTTCTGTGTTTATCGCTTGTGGGTTTTCAGCCCTTCTGTGTTTTTCGCTTGTGGGTTTCCAGCCCTTCTGTGTTTTTAGCTCTGCAGGGTTCTCTGTGTTTGTTTCCTGTGTATGACTTGTTAGCTTGGGCACAGCTTTGTTGTTAGCTGGTGTATAGCTTTACAGGTCTCCTGAGTTTGCTCTGTGTATGTTTCCAGTGCTTGACTTGTTAGCTTGGGCACAGCTTTGTTGTTAGCTGTGGTATAGCTTTACAGGTCTCCTGAGTTTGCTCTGTGTATGTTTCCAGTGCATGACTTGTTAGCTTGGGCACAGCTTTGTTGTTAGCTGGTGTTTAGCTTTACTAATCCCCTGAGTTTGCGCTGTGCATGTTTCCAGTGTATGACTTGTTAGCTTGGGCACAGCTTTGTTGTTAGCTGGTGTATAGCTTTTCTAAGTCTCCTGAGTTTGCTCTGTGTATGTTCCTGTGTATGACTGGTTGCCTGGGTATAGCATTCCTATTAGCCTGGGTACAGTCTACTAGTCATTGTGTTGATTCCTGCTGTCTGCCAGAACCCGGACAGTTCCTGCTTGTCTGCCTTGCCTTCGCCTAGGTGCCAGGGGGCCCCCTGGACCTTTCTTCCTGTTGTTCCTGTAAGTCCTACCGGCTGCCAGAACCTGAGGGCTCAACCCGAGGGGGAGGCAGTCAAGTGTAGGTGAAGCCTAGGTCCAGGGTGTTCCAGTTCCGTTCCAGTGTGTTCCAGTCCAGCGGGTTTCACTCCTGTATGTTCCTGTCCAGTGGGGCCACTCCAGTGTGTCCAGTCCAGCGGGCCCCACTCTAGTGCGCACCCGTCCGGTGCGTTCCAGTTCCGAGTGTTCCGGTGTAGAACTCCAGTCCGGAGTTCCGGTCCAGTTTTGTTTCCTCTCTACCTGGAGGGTGATTTGCCTTAAGGACTCACAAACCTCGCGCTCCCGGGGAAGAAGCCTGAAGGTATGCAAAGGACCTCGAAAGCGCGTCCCGCATGGGCGGGCACGCGACAGAATGCAAAGGCCATGAGTCCGGCAAGATCATCCGTCCAGCTGGGCTTCCTGCCCATGACTTTGGTTCCAATGGACAATCCAGGGTCCAGCACCAGTGCAGTTCCTGATTATGGTGTGGATTTCTACAACCCAATTTTTTCTCTGAACCCTGTTTTGACGCTCCATGATTACCGGGAAATACTTTTGTCTGATCCGGCCCTGAAGGATACTCCTGAAGCAGCAGCTGAAAGAAAGCGTCTCTGGTGGCGTCTGGTCCGCCATAGCCCAGTTTCTGACATGAATCCTGCTATCTCGCTCTGGGATTACCGCCTCAGACTTCTGGAGGAGCCAGCTCTGCGGGATACTCCGGAGGCTGAGGCCGAAAGAAGACGCCGGGGAATTCCTCCGCTCAGGCCCCCTCAGCAGAGCAGCCTGCGGTACCATAGCGGGTTAGTTCCTATTCAGGATTACAGTCCACCAGCGCTGAGTCCAGTCCGAGGAGGGTTTCAAGCAGAGCCTTCGAATCCTGTTCAAGTGAAGCCGCCAGCTAAGCTTCTGAGTTCAGCCCGAGGGACGGTTCTATGCAGGTCCATGAGGTCCGGCCGAGTGAGACGGCGTACCAAGCCTCTGATTCCAGTCCAAGAAGGGCCGACACCTAGGTCCCTGAATCCAGTCCAGGGGGTGCTTCATACTGAGCCTCCGATTCCAGTTCAGGTAGCGCTCCCAGTCAAGCCTCTGAGTCCAGTCCGAGGGACGCTGCAAATTGAACCTCCGATTCCTGTTCGAGTGGCACAGCTGACCGAGCCTCTTGTCCTCCTTCAAGTGGCAAGCCCTCTGAAACCTCTGAGTCCAGTCCGTGGGGTGCTTCTGACGGAGCCTCAGATTCCTATGCAAGTGGCGCTCCAGGTCGAGCCTCCAGTCCTCGTTCAAGTGGCACGCCCTTTGAAGTCTCCCAGTCCAGTCCGAGGGAAGCCTTCGATGGAGCCTCAGATTCCTTTGCAAGTGGCGCTTCGGGTCAAGTCTCCGGTTCTTGTTCAAGTGACCCGTCCAGTCAAGCCACTAAGTCCAGTTCGAGGGGGGCTTCTAACCAAGCCTCCGATGCCAGTCCACAGGGTGGTTCAGGTGGCACCTCCGCTTCCAGTCTGGAGGGTACCTCCAATCAAGCTCCGAAGGCCAGTTCGAGTGGCGCTTCCGCTCGAGCCTCCGATCCCTGTCCAAAGGGTGTGTTCTGTCAAGCCTCAGTTAAAGTCCAGTTCGCGGGGCGCTCCCAGCCAAGCTCCTGAGTCCAGTTTGAGGGGCCCTGCCAGTCAAGCTTTTGATACCAGTCCGGGTCCCGGTCCCGGTTCAGCTCCTGTCCAGAGTTCCCGCTCCAGTCAAGACTCTGATTGTAGTCCGGGTCCCAGTCCCGGTTCAGCGCCTGTCCAGAGTTCCCGCTCCAGTCAAGACTCTGATTGTAGTCCGGGTCCCAGTCCCGGTTCAGCTCCTGTCCAGAGTTCCCGCTCCAGTCAAGACTCTGATTCTAGTCCGGATCCCAGTCCCGGTTCAGCTCCTGTTCAGTCCGAAGCAATAGCTGAGAGAAGATGTGTTCAACGGCTTGGGGCCCGGAGAAACCCATTTTCTGCATTTCAGCCTGCTAGCATGCTCTGGGGATCCCAGGGCCGTCTCCTCTTGAACCCTGCTCGGCAGACGCTGCCTGAAGCTAATGTTAGAGAGACGTCCCAGTCCGGCCAGAGGGGGGCGTCCAGCCTTGCAGCTGAATCTCTTCCGAGTTCCAGTTCCAGCCAAGATGCTGAGCCTGCTCCGAGTTCCAGTTCCAGCCAAGATGCTGAGCCTGCTCCGAGTTCCAGTTCCAGCCAAGATGCTGAGCCTGCTCCGAGTTCCAGTTCCAGCCAAGATGCTGAGCCTGCTCCGAGTTCCAGTTCCAGCCACGATGCTGAGCCTGCTCCGAGTTCCAGTTCCAGCCACGATGCTGACCCTGCTCCGAGCTCCAGTTCCAGCCAAGATGCTGAGCCAGTTCCAAGTTCCAGTTCCGGCCAAGATGCTGACCCTGCTCCGAGCTCCAGTTCCAGCCAAGATGCTGAGTCCGTTCCTAGTTCCACTTCCAGCCAAGATGCTGAGCCTGCTCTGAGTTCCAGTTCCAGTCAAGCTTCTGACGCCCGCCTGGGTCCCAGTTCCGGTTTGCTTCTTGACTCTAGTCCGGGTCCCAGTCCCGGTTTGCCTCCTGAGTTCAGTCTGTGTTCCCTCAGAGAAGGGTCCCTTTTGAACATGGTTCCTCTTGATGCATCCAAGTTCCTGAGTTGGCCCAGCGGTGATTGGAAGGAGCCTCCTGTTGACAAGTTCCGCTCCTGTCTGCCAGTTTTGAACTTCTTTGTGACTTCCAGTCCAGTGATCCATGTCTGGGGGTTGAAACCGATCAGAAGGTTTCACCACAGTTACCCCTGGACACCTGACCTCCTCAGGGAGACCGAGAGGGGGGTCTTGAGGAGGGGGTACTGTCACGTCTGTGGCCGTGACCACCCTCATACTCACCCTGTTTCTGGGAGTCAGTGGCTGTGCTGGCTTTTGCGTGTCTCTGTGTCTGTCTCTGTCTTAGTTTCTCTCTGGCTCTGTGTGCAGATTGCACTACTGAACCTCACCTGTGTGGGCTTTGCCTCTTCCAAGATGGCTGCCGCCTCTTCGTCTCTGCCAGTATCCAAGATGGCTTCCGCTGTTACTTTCTATGGGATGCCTGCTCTGAGTGTCAAGCCTCTGTTTGGTTGCAAGGTGATTGCTGCACCTGTGGCTCTGGTGTTGAGGGGCTTTATTAGTGACTTGGAAACTACAGTCCTGGCCTTTGCATTGCGATTTCCTCTGCAGTGCCTTAGGTCCCGAGGTTAGTGTGCTGTTAGCACCATTTGCTTTCCTTGTCTTTTGTTCTGTGGGTTTTCAGCCCTTCTGTGTTTATCGCTTGTGGGTTTCCAGCCCTTCTGTGTTTATAGCCCTGTAGGGTTTCAGCCCTTCTGTGTTTATCGCTTGTGGGTTTTCAGCCCTTCTGTGTTTTTCGCTTGTGGGTTTCCAGCCCTTCTGTGTTTTTAGCTCTGCAGGGTTTCGGCCCTTCTGTGTTTATTGCTCTATGGGTTTCCTACCCTTCTGTGTCTAGCTCTGCTAGTTCTCTGTGTTTGTTTCCTGTGTATGACTTGTTAGCTTGGGCACAGCTTTGTTGTTAGCTGGTGTATAGCTTTACAGGTCTCCTGAGTTTGCTCTGTGTATGTTTCCAGTGCTTGACTTGTTAGCTTGGGCACAGCTTTGTTGTTAGCTGTGGTATAGCTTTACAGGTCTCCTGAGTTTGCTCTGTGTATGTTTCCAGTGCATGACTTGTTAGCTTGGGCACAGCTTTGTTGTTAGCTGGTGTTTAGCTTTACTAATCCCCTGAGTTTGCGCTGTGCATGTTTCCAGTGTATGACTTGTTAGCTTGGGCACAGCTTTGTTGTTAGCTGGTGTATAGCTTTTCTAAGTCTCCTGAGTTTGCTCTGTGTATGTTCCTGTGTATGACTGGTTGCCTGGGTATAGCATTCCTATTAGCCTGGGTACAGTCTACTAGTCATTGTGTTGATTCCTGCTGTCTGCCAGAACCCGGACAGTTCCTGCTTGTCTGCCTTGCCTTCGCCTAGGTGCCAGGGGGCCCCCTGGACCTTTCTTCCTGTTGTTCCTGTAAGTCCTACCGGCTGCCAGAACCTGAGGGCTCAACCCGAGGGGGAGGCAGTCAAGTGTAGGTGAAGCCTAGGTCCAGGGTGTTCCAGTTCCGTTCCAGTGTGTTCCAGTCCAGCGGGTTTCACTCCTGTATGTTCCTGTCCAGTGGGGCCACTCCAGTGTGTCCAGTCCAGCGGGCCCCACTCTAGTGCGCACCCGTCCGGTGCGTTCCAGTTCCGAGTGTTCCGGTGTAGAACTCCAGTCCGGAGTTCCGGTCCAGTTTTGTTTCCTCTCTACCTGGAGGGTGATTTGCCTTAAGGACTCACAAACCTCGCGCTCCCGGGGAAGAAGCCTGAAGGTATGCAAAGGACCTCGAAAGCGCGTCCCGCATGGGCGGGCACGCGACAGAATGCAAAGGCCATGAGTCCGGCAAGATCATCCGTCCAGCTGGGCTTCCTGCCCATGACTTTGGTTCCAATGGACAATCCAGGGTCCAGCACCAGTGCAGTTCCTGATTATGGTGTGGATTTCTACAACCCAATTTTTTCTCTGAACCCTGTTTTGACGCTCCATGATTACCGGGAAATACTTTTGTCTGATCCGGCCCTGAAGGATACTCCTGAAGCAGCAGCTGAAAGAAAGCGTCTCTGGTGGCGTCTGGTCCGCCATAGCCCAGTTTCTGACATGAATCCTGCTATCTCGCTCTGGGATTACTGCCTCAGACTTCTGGAGGAGCCAGCTCTGCGGGATACTCCGGAGGCTGAGGCCGAAAGAAGACGCCGGGGAATTCCTCCGCTCAGGCCCCCTCAGCAGAGCAGCCTGCGGTACCATAGCGGGTTAGTTCCTATTCAGGATTACAGTCCACCAGCGCTGAGTCCAGTCCGAGGAGGGTTTCAAGCAGAGCCTTCGAATCCTGTTCAAGTGAAGCCGCCAGCTAAGCTTCTGAGTTCAGCCCGAGGGACGGTTCTATGCAGGTCCATGAGGTCCGGCCGAGTGAGACGGCGTACCAAGCCTCTGATTCCAGTCCAAGAAGGGCCGACACCTAGGTCCCTGAATCCAGTCCAGGGGGTGCTTCATACTGAGCCTCCGATTCCAGTTCAGGTAGCGCTCCCAGTCAAGCCTCTGAGTCCAGTCCGAGGGACGCTGCAAATTGAACCTCCGATTCCTGTTCGAGTGGCACAGCTGACCGAGCCTCTTGTCCTCCTTCAAGTGGCAAGCCCTCTGAAACCTCTGAGTCCAGTCCGTGGGGTGCTTCTGACGGAGCCTCAGATTCCTATGCAAGTGGCGCTCCAGGTCGAGCCTCCAGTCCTCGTTCAAGTGGCACGCCCTTTGAAGTCTCCCAGTCCAGTCCGAGGGAAGCCTTCGATGGAGCCTCAGATTCCTTTGCAAGTGGCGCTTCGGGTCAAGTCTCCGGTTCTTGTTCAAGTGACCCGTCCAGTCAAGCCACTAAGTCCAGTTCGAGGGGGGCTTCTAACCAAGCCTCCGATGCCAGTCCACAGGGTGGTTCAGGTGGCACCTCCGCTTCCAGTCTGGAGGGTACCTCCAATCAAGCTCCGAAGGCCAGTTCGAGTGGCGCTTCCGCTCGAGCCTCCGATCCCTGTCCAAAGGGTGTGTTCTGTCAAGCCTCAGTTAAAGTCCAGTTCGCGGGGCGCTCCCAGCCAAGCTCCTGAGTCCAGTTTGAGGGGCCCTGCCAGTCAAGCTTTTGATACCAGTCCGGGTCCCGGTCCCGGTTCAGCTCCTGTCCAGAGTTCCCGCTCCAGTCAAGACTCTGATTGTAGTCCGGGTCCCAGTCCCGGTTCAGCGCCTGTCCAGAGTTCCCGCTCCAGTCAAGACTCTGATTGTAGTCCGGGTCCCAGTCCCGGTTCAGCTCCTGTCCAGAGTTCCCGCTCCAGTCAAGACTCTGATTCTAGTCCGGATCCCAGTCCCGGTTCAGCTCCTGTTCAGTCCGAAGCAATAGCTGAGAGAAGATGTGTTCAACGGCTTGGGGCCCGGAGAAACCCATTTTCTGCATTTCAGCCTGCTAGCATGCTCTGGGGATCCCAGGGCCGTCTCCTCTTGAACCCTGCTCGGCAGACGCTGCCTGAAGCTAATGTTAGAGAGACGTCCCAGTCCGGCCAGAGGGGGGCGTCCAGCCTTGCAGCTGAATCTCTTCCGAGTTCCAGTTCCAGCCAAGATGCTGAGCCTGCTCCGAGTTCCAGTTCCAGCCAAGATGCTGAGCCTGCTCCGAGTTCCAGTTCCAGCCAAGATGCTGAGCCTGCTCCGAGTTCCAGTTCCAGCCACGATGCTGAGCCTGCTCCGAGTTCCAGTTCCAGCCACGATGCTGACCCTGCTCCGAGCTCCAGTTCCAGCCAAGATGCTGAGCCAGTTCCAAGTTCCAGTTCCGGCCAAGATGCTGACCCTGCTCCGAGCTCCAGTTCCAGCCAAGATGCTGAGTCCGTTCCTAGTTCCACTTCCAGCCAAGATGCTGAGCCTGCTCTGAGTTCCAGTTCCAGTCAAGCTTCTGACGCCCGCCTGGGTCCCAGTTCCGGTTTGCTTCTTGACTCTAGTCCGGGTCCCAGTCCCGGTTTGCCTCCTGAGTTCAGTCTGTGTTCCCTCAGAGAAGGGTCCCTTTTGAACATGGTTCCTCTTGATGCATCCAAGTTCCTGAGTTGGCCCAGCGGTGATTGGAAGGAGCCTCCTGTTGACAAGTTCCGCTCCTGTCTGCCAGTTTTGAACTTCTTTGTGACTTCCAGTCCAGTGATCCATGTCTGGGGGTTGAAACCGATCAGAAGGTTTCACCACAGTTACCCCTGGACACCTGACCTCCTCAGGGAGACCGAGAGGGGGGTCTTGAGGAGGGGGTACTGTCACGTCTGTGGCCGTGACCACCCTCATACTCACCCTGTTTCTGGGAGTCAGTGGCTGTGCTGGCTTTTGCGTGTCTCTGTGTCTGTCTCTGTCTTAGTTTCTCTCTGGCTCTGTGTGCAGATTGCACTACTGAACCTCACCTGTGTGGGCTTTGCCTCTTCCAAGATGGCTGCCGCCTCTTCGTCTCTGCCAGTATCCAAGATGGCTTCCGCTGTTACTTTCTATGGGATGCCTGCTCTGAGTGTCAAGCCTCTGTTTGGTTGCAAGGTGATTGCTGCACCTGTGGCTCTGGTGTTGAGGGGCTTTATTAGTGACTTGGAAACTACAGTCCTGGCCTTTGCATTGCGATTTCCTCTGCAGTGCCTTAGGTCCCGAGGTTAGTGTGCTGTTAGCACCATTTGCTTTCCTTGTCTTTTGTTCTGTGGGTTTTCAGCCCTTCTGTGTTTATCGCTTGTGGGTTTCCAGCCCTTCTGTGTTTATAGCCCTGTAGGGTTTCAGCCCTTCTGTGTTTATCGCTTGTGGGTTTTCAGCCCTTCTGTGTTTTTCGCTTGTGGGTTTCCAGCCCTTCTGTGTTTTTAGCTCTGCAGGGTTTCGGCCCTTCTGTGTTTATTGCTCTATGGGTTTCCTACCCTTCTGTGTCTAGCTCTGCTAGTTCTCTGTGTTTGTTTCCTGTGTATGACTTGTTAGCTTGGGCACAGCTTTGTTGTTAGCTGGTGTATAGCTTTACAGGTCTCCTGAGTTTGCTCTGTGTATGTTTCCAGTGCTTGACTTGTTAGCTTGGGCACAGCTTTGTTGTTAGCTGTGGTATAGCTTTACAGGTCTCCTGAGTTTGCTCTGTGTATGTTTCCAGTGCATGACTTGTTAGCTTGGGCACAGCTTTGTTGTTAGCTGGTGTTTAGCTTTACTAATCCCCTGAGTTTGCGCTGTGCATGTTTCCAGTGTATGACTTGTTAGCTTGGGCACAGCTTTGTTGTTAGCTGGTGTATAGCTTTTCTAAGTCTCCTGAGTTTGCTCTGTGTATGTTCCTGTGTATGACTGGTTGCCTGGGTATAGCATTCCTATTAGCCTGGGTACAGTCTACTAGTCATTGTGTTGATTCCTGCTGTCTGCCAGAACCCGGACAGTTCCTGCTTGTCTGCCTTGCCTTCGCCTAGGTGCCAGGGGGCCCCCTGGACCTTTCTTCCTGTTGTTCCTGTAAGTCCTACCGGCTGCCAGAACCTGAGGGCTCAACCCGAGGGGGAGGCAGTCAAGTGTAGGTGAAGCCTAGGTCCAGGGTGTTCCAGTTCCGTTCCAGTGTGTTCCAGTCCAGCGGGTTTCACTCCTGTATGTTCCTGTCCAGTGGGGCCACTCCAGTGTGTCCAGTCCAGCGGGCCCCACTCTAGTGCGCACCCGTCCGGTGCGTTCCAGTTCCGAGTGTTCCGGTGTAGAACTCCAGTCCGGAGTTCCGGTCCAGTTTTGTTTCCTCTCTACCTGGAGGGTGATTTGCCTTAAGGACTCACAAACCTCGCGCTCCCGGGGAAGAAGCCTGAAGGTATGCAAAGGACCTCGAAAGCGCGTCCCGCATGGGCGGGCACGCGACACATGCCAACGCTGATTTTTTTCTCTAGGGAGGTGGACCTGATGTGGCAGGTGCTCAACTGGGCATGGTTGAGTTTCAGGGGTAGGGTATGTGAGGGGCTGTGGGGGAGGGTATGTTGGGGTATACAGAATACTGCCCCTAACCCTTAAGGATAGTTGATCAGATAGCCTGAGCCACCTTAAACCCATTAGTCCCACCCAGGGAGGAAGTGACATGGGAGAGGTGGAGCCAAAGCAACAGGAAAGAGGAAGTATGAAAGGTAGGACCAGACTAGGCTTAGGGAGGCCCAGGGATGGAAGATTTGATGCCCCACCATATGCTCTACAACTTATGTCTAGCAACCATGACTTGATTTGTGACTTACAAGTCTTGCCCTGAGGTCTGGCTAGAGCCAAACCTGGACCTCAGAGAGAGAAAAAGAGAAGGGCTTACAGGCTATGCTCGGAGTGTGGCAGCCAACATCCTCAGACTTTATTAAATCTGTATTCATTAAATCTCTGGTTAAGACTGTATTTGTTAAAACTAAGTAGACTTTTCACCTTGAGGGCAATATTCAAAGTGATTTAAGTGGGGAGGGTCTTATTCCAACTTTTCAGCAGTAGTTCAATTGATGGATACAGTAAGCTGGACGGGGAAAGATTAGCTACACTCAGGAGAAGAGGGCCTTGATTTTACTTCTAGAAAGACTAACACAAGGGTCTTGCATTAAAATGGTTCATCTAGCCCTGTATACTGTTTTCCAAACAGTGGCCAAGCCAGGTCACAAGTACCTGGCAGAAACCTAAATAGTGGCAACACTCCATACTACAAATCCCAGGGCAAGCAGTTGCTTCCCCTGTCTGTCTCAATAGCAGACTATGGACTTTTCCTCCAGGAATTTGTCCAAACCTTTTTTTAAATCCATATACAGTACATTAACCGCTTCCGGCAAAGAGTTCCAGAGCTTAACAATTTGTTGAGTGAAAAAATATTTCCTCCTATTTGTTTTAAAGGTATCTCCATGTAACTTCATTGAGTGTCCCCTAGTCTTTGTACTTTTGGAACGAGTAAAAAATCAATTTACTTCTACTCATTCTACACCACTCAGGATTTTGTAGACCTCAATCATATCTCCCCTCATTCATCTCTTTTCCAAGCTGAAGAGCCCTAACCTCTTTAGCCTTTCCTCATATGAGAGGAGTTCCATCCACTTTATCATTTTAATTGCGCTTCTTTGAACCCTTTCTAATTCCTCTATATCTTTTTTGAGATACGGCGACCAGAACTGAACGCAATACTCAAGGTGCGGATGCACCATGGAGCGATACAAAGGTATTATAGTATTTTTGGTCTTATTCTCCATCCCTTTCCTAATAAGTCCTAGCATCCTGTTTGCTTTTTTGGCTGCTACAGCACACTGAGCAAAAGATTTCAGCGTATTATCTACAACAGTACCTAGATTTCTTTCTTGAGTGATGACCCCCAAGGTGGACCCTAGCATCAGGTAACTATGATTTGGATTATTGTTTCCAATGTGCATCACTTTGCATTTGTCCGCATTAAATTTCATCTGTCATTTGGATGCCCTGTCTTCCAATTTCCTAAGATCTTCCTTCAATATTTCACAGTCCGCATGTGTTTTAACAACCTTGAATAGTTTTGTATCATCTGCAAATGTAATCACCTCACTCATCGTTCCAATTTCCATATCATTTATAAATATGTTAAATAGTACCAGTCCCAGTACAGATTCCTATGGGACTCCACTGTTCACCCTCCTCCATTGAGAGAAATGACCATTTAACCCTACCCTCTGTTTTCTGTCCAATAACCAATTTAAAATCCACACCAGAACCTTGCCTCCTATCCCATGACTCTTTAATTTTCTCAGGAGTCTCTCATTTGAAACCATACAGGTCCCCACAGTATCTAAAAGGTCTGAAAAAAGCTTTGTCCCCTCCACTGCCACCATATGTGCAGGAACAAAATTAAGACAAGTATAGCCTAATATAGACTGCAGATAACAACTGTATAACCGGTCCTAATAAAAGATCATTAAAGGGAACATTTGAAACTTCTACCACTAACAGGTATGAAAACTCTAGGACAACCTGAAATACAGGATATAAAATCTTTGAGGCTGATTAAAGAGGCATAGGGAGACCTATATATGAGGAATAAACCCACACTATCCAGTGTGCCTAGCTTTAAAAGTAGGTGCACATATCCCATTGGCAATTCTAATTTTATTTAACGGTAAGAATGACTTTTTCAAAATAATTGTGATAACCATTTACATATCCTGGGAAGTGCAACACGCTGTACCTCAGTGAAAAAAAAAGAAAGCAAAGTTCCTTCTTTCTTATTGCAACATATCTAAAAAATTGGATATGACTAAAGTTTCATTAGCTACTGAATGAGCGTTAAAGCAGCAGCACTTGACTGAATTTTGAACATTAACAGTCTTTCCAGTATCCACGTGAGTAAAGCCTGCTTCCTAGCACATTCCTAGCAATTACCTTTGCAAACAGTCACTGTAATGGAGCTTTGAGTCAAGTCCAGGCTTAACTGGGGAGAAAAGAAGTAATGAAAATATATTCATTTAACCTGATTTACATTAGGTTTACAGGGGAATATCCTATGGCCAAATAATATTAGAATGTAAGGTAATATAATGTAATTGTAGCTCTTGTATCCCACTAACTCCCATAGAGAGTGGTTCAAAGCATGTAATAATTCAGGGGCCTTTTAATAAGCTGGCCCGTGTGGTAATTTCAATTTTTGTACATGTCCACTACGCATGCCAGAAAATAAATTTTATTTTCTGGCGTGTGGCGAAAATCAGGTGGTAACTCTGACTTGATGCATGTAGGTGATCTCCGCACGGTTAACATGAGAGACCTTACAACTAAGTCAATGGCTGGCAGTAAAGTCTCAGACCCAAAATGGTCACGCAGCAATTTTTATTCAGGCACACTAAAAATGGATCTGCGTGTGCCCAAAACACGTGCCTACACTACCGCAGGCCATTTTTCAGCGCACCTTAGTAAAAGGGCCCCTCAAAGATATAGTATAGTAGAATTAATCTAAATATTTTGTATACAGGTTTTCAAATTTTTACGAAAAGAATAATAGGAACCCAGAGAATGCAGAACTGATGAAAGAGATAACCAAAACTGATGAGCTTGATAAAGAAAAGAATCTGTGAAATAGTGCTTGTATCTAATTCCTGAAAAAGAAGGCAGAAACAAGCAAAAAGGGTCTCCAGCTCTATTAGAGCTGTTAGCTGTAGGAAATGGAAAAAAAAATTTAAGAATATAAACCGGAACAAAACCATTCGTTGTCAGTGAATGTGGAACGGATAGACGTGATTTGTTTACTATTTCCATAAATACAAGGTCTAGGGGACACACAATGAAACTACAAAGTAGTAATTTAAAATGAATTGGAGAAAATATGTATTCACTCAGCATGTAATTAAACTCTGGAATTTGCTGCCAGATAATGTGGTAAAAGCAGTTAGCTTAGCAGGGTTTTAAAAAGGTTTGGCTATCTTTCTAAAAGAAAAGTCCATAAGCCATTATTAAGATGGACTTGGGAAAATTCACGCTTATTTCTAGGCTGTTGCTAGAACTCTCGGCGGCCATTTTAAACAAGTGGCAGTGATGAGAGGATCAGCAGCAGCGGGCAGGAAAGTGTGGGGCCCTTTCCTGCCCCGAAGCAAGCCACTAGACCACCAAGGTGGTGCGAGTTATATGTGGGGAAGTTTATAAATTGTAATCAGTGTGTCATTTGGAGGAGCTATTTAAAGGGATAACCTAACACTGTTACATTCGTGCAGAGATTTTTTTCTCCTACCAATGGGCCACTCCAACATATATCATGTTATGAGAATCAGATGCTCAACATTCAGACTATCTATCTATGTATTTACTTATTTATTACAATTATATCCCACGTTAAGCGTGAATTAGGTTGAAACCTGGGGGCATTTAAAATCCTTTTTTTTCCTGTGCCTACATTAAAAGAAAAAGATAGCATGTGGGAATTTGCTCCTTTTGTTTTGTGAATTGCAGTGGTATATTATAGAAATGCACTTGCTTTATTATTACTACTATTTCACAGAGAGGTATTGAATAATGAGGGAAGGGTTTCCTTGATGTAGAAGTTCTGTCCAACATCAGTCTAAATATGCCAACATTGTCCAGTTCAGCATAGTATTAGCTGCCAAGTTTATACAAAGTTAATTATGTTCAGTGGAAAATAAACCTGTTGCCTCAGTCTGCTTGCTATGTGAATATTCTATCACTGTTTCACTTCTACATCAAGGAAACCCTTCCCTCATTATTCAATACCTCTCTGTGAAATAGTTGTAATAATAAAGCAAGTGCATTTCTATAATATACCACTGCAATTCACAAAACAAAAGGAGCAAATTCCCACATGCTATCTTTTTCTTTTAATGTAGGCACAGGAAAAAAAAGGATTTTAAATGCCCCCAGGTTTCAACCTAATTCACGTTTAACGTGGGATATAAATGTAATAAATAAGTAAATACATAGATAGATAGTCTGAATGTTGAGCATCTGATTCTCATAACATGATATATGTTGTAGTGGCCCATTGGTAGGAGAAAAAAATCTCTGCACGAATGTAACAGTGTTAGGTTATCCCTTTAAATAGCTCCTCCAAATGACACACTGATTACAATTTATAAACTTTGCTTTAATTCGTTTATCCAGTCCTTAGATGCACATGGTTTTGCTTTTTAAACCCAAAGGTAATTCCTAAGGGCAGTTGAACAATTAAGTATAAACTGTGTTGTTTCTGACTTTACTTGTTATGAACCGCTTTGGATTCTGCTAATCTGTGCATCTACTGTCTTAGCAGAGTACAGAAGAAAATGATTTATATTACTTTTATTAGAATTTTTACTGCTTGCAGAATCTGACTTTCTTGGGGGGGGGGGGGGGGTCAAAGTGACTGCAACACAGCAAAGGCTGGGCAGGCCGGGAGCTGGGAAGGAAGAGATTACTTGCAGCTGGGATGGGCGTGGACGGGTTAGATTCCCCACAGGGATGGGTTACATTTCCACGGGGACGGGCAGAGATGGGTTAGATTCTATCCCCATGCAACTCTCTGCTGCACACTATTCTATATGGCAGAGCACCTAACTCCCATAGTGCATATCACAAAAGGGGGCATGGCCATGGTAGGGCCATGGGCGTGTCAGAGGCATTCCAAAAATTTATGCACATAGATATAGAATAGTGCCTTAGCCCACCCAACTTGGGCACCAGTATTTTTATCAGGTTTCAGGGTTCTGCCACCCAAAGGTGGCATACCTAGCTTAGTTGCCATCCAGGGTGGAGCACCCCCGTCCTCCAAGCGTGTCACCCTCCCTCCCTCCAAGCAGTAAAAGGATGCACTGAGCAGTCACACAGTTGTCAGCTCTGCCAGTCCCCTGCCCCCTCTGATAGCAACTTCCTGTTATGGGACAGGGGACCGGCAGATTGACAACCACATTACTGCTTAGTTCACCCCTTTACTGCCTGCACCCAATTCCCCACCCTTAAGATGCCACCCTTTATAGAATAGTGCTGATTTTTGAGCGTCATTTATAGAATTTCCCCCATATGTGTGAAGTGGAAGAGTAGCCTAATGGTTATTACAGCGGGCTTTGATCCTGACAACTTGGGTCCATTTCCCAGTGCAGCTCTTTCTGACCATGGGCAAGTCACTTAACCCTCCATTGCCCCCTTGGTACAAAAACTTTGATTGTGACTCCTCTAGGGACAGAGAAAGTATCTGCATATAATGTATATGTGGTGGTGTGTACATCTAGTAGTGCTATAGAAACGCTTAGTAGTAAGTGTATGCATTGCTCATGAAGAGAATGCTCCCTTTCAAACGGTGTGAATTATTCATAGACACCCTCATTCTATAACAGGTTGCCTAACATTAGATGCTAATTGCGTGTGTAAATTATGGAATACTAGTACTTATGCATATAAGTGCTAGCCGCACGCTCAGTGGTATTCTATATCATAGATGCACAACACACTTAAGGCTAAATTTAGTAAATGCCACCTAAATTTGAGCACTGAAAAAAATGCACACTAAGCGCTATTCTATAAACAACGCTCCAAATTGGGCGTCATTAATAGAACAGCACTTAGTGCCAGGATCCGTGCCCAAATTTAGGTGCTAGGATTTACACTAACTGATACCTGATGTAAATCCTGTGACTTCTATAACAATGTTTCCCCAAGTCATGTCCTGAAGTACCTTTTACCAGTCAGAATTTCAGGATATCCACAAGGAATATGCATGAGAGATATTTGCATATAATGGAGGCAGTGTATGGAAATCAAGTTCATGCATATTCCTTGTGGATATCCTGAAAACCTGACTGCAGAGGGTTCTTTCATCCGACATGTTTTGCCAACAAGTGGCTTTTTCAAGGACAGCCCTCTGTTACTTAATTTCTGCCATACATGCTGGCACGTATAGTTCTGAACGTCGTTCAGAGGGCTGTCCTTGAAAAAGCCACTTGGCGAAACATGTCGGATGAAAGAACCCTCTGCAGTCAACCCTACTAAACATGAGTTAAGTTACTCTATTTCAATACACTTAAATCATAGTAAGCTTCTTTGAAACAAGGTGAATGAATATAGATCACGGGGTGATTGATATAAGTTAAAAAAAGGAAAAAAAGAGACACATCAGGACCAGTGATGACATTGGGGAAGCGGTAGCATCATTTGAAAATAACTGCACGTAACAGCACCCAGGCTGAGGTCCACACATACATTTAAATATTTTATTAGACAAGCCGACCGTGGGTGCTTGGAGTAATACAAGGAGGCATACATAGGTCCCACATCACATGTATAGTTTACAGAATACTGTAAGTTTGCATTAAAGTGCCACATTTATGTGCACGCATTTACACCTGCTACTGACACAGTGTAAGTGGGTGTGCTGAGTTACGCTTTTATAAAAATAGCTCTTAGCAAGCTTCATCTTGATGCCTGACTTTTTGCCCCCGTTATAATTGCCCCCAGAGTGTGCACCATTCATGATACAGGGAAAAAAAACAAAGTTCATTTCTTTCCAGTCATTTCAAGGTAACAATGCATGAGAAATGTCATTTTAAATAAATGTAAATCCCATATAGATGTACTGTATATATAACTATATAGATATGAAACATGTAAAATAGTAAATGATAGCAGATAAAGACCTGTATGATCCATCAAGTCTCCCCAATAAGTGGGCTACAGTTGTATATGCTATTCCATTCATCTTACACCCTTCTATGTCCTGTTTAAAGAGTGGAAGATCATTTAAATTTTGTTTTGAATCCATCCTCTATCTCTGTAGAGATCCTCTCTGTTTTCCCATGTGTTTTTTTTAATTTCATCACTGTTATTATCCCCACACCAACACCAGTAGGGTATTCCAGGCATCCACCAACCTCTCCATGAAAAAGTATTTCCTGGTGATACTCCTAAGTCTATCATCCTGGATCCGTAATTCATGTCCTCTAGTTCTACCACTTCCCTACCTCTGAAAAAGATTTATTTTTGTATTAATACCTTTCAAGTACTCATAAATGTCTGCAGCATATCTCCCCTATTCCTTTTTTCCTCTGGGGCAGAGGTGCTCAATGTCAGACCTTGAGGTCTGCAACCCAGGGCCAGATGCACTAAAAACAAGTCCTTAACGAGCAAGTAGTAAACCCTGGCATGCACTAAATGCCATTTCCCGATCACGGTAGCAGCTAACGAAAACGAAATGCAAATCATTATAATGAGCTGCAGTACCATTGCAAGGCTATTATAATGATATGCACTAACATTTACCGATTCCCTTTACGGTGGAAACCCTAACGTGAGGTCTGCACCTTTCGTTAGGCAGGGGCTGCTGTGTGAAAGGAAAACAAAAACAAACAAACTGCGCGTCTGTGCCTAACATTGACGTCCTTCAAGGACGTCCCTGATGAGCACTGCTTTCTTTTTTCCCTTCTGACGCCCCCCCCCCCCCCCGCCCAAGGTCACTGCCACTGCTCCCCCTCCCCCCTGCATTGAAAGAGCTTTCCGTAGCCCCGAGTCCCCCCCAAGTCCACCGCCGCCGCTCCCCCCTCTCTTGAAATTTCAGCTTCCCTGCCATCTTCTGCACCCCCTTGGCCCCACCCCCGCTGCCCCCTGAGGTCGTCCCCGCTGCCGCTCCCCCTCCACCCGCCCCCCTCCATCTGCCACCGGGCCCTCCCAGCGCCTCTTACCCCCATGTGAAGGCACTGCACTGGCCGCAGCAGGCAACAGCTGATCGCTTGGCTTCAGGACTTCCCTTCTTTCCTCCTTGGCCCAATTTTGCCTTTTTTATGAACTTGCAGAAAAGGGGGGAACAGTTTTGCCCACGTGTTGGACACTCCCTACAAAACAAACCCATAGTGGAGTAACTGCTATATTTTAAAGTGGAAGCAAAACCTCACCAAACTGTAGAAATTGCTATAAAAATATCAGAGGTTTAATAAAATGCATTCCTTTTGAATTTAGAAAACACTTTTAAGAGAATGCTGAAAGAAAATGTGTTGTACTTTATCTTCCTCATTTGCCTCTTGCCTTGTGCACCATATCATAGAATTGATATTAATTTCATTTTCCAGAGTAAAGAACCATAGAAGCCTGAATATACTTAAATCTATTTAAAAATTAATAATCAGTTTAGACATCGGCTCAACCCAAACCCATTAATGCTTTTTGTGACAATGCTGAGAAGCACTTGGCACGGAACTGAGAAATTGATTACAAGGATTTGCATGAGGTGCATATTCTTACATCATGATATTTAAGGTGCATTTGTGAGCCAAGGACATTTCCATTTCACTGCATGTGCCAAGAAACTGTAGGTGTGGGGAGCACATTGCATCAGCTTTCTTGAACAATTTACATCAGTTGTAAAAAGGCCTGAATTAGCCCTTTTTTATGGTCAATATTCAAAGCACTTATCAGTATAGTGGCAAACACAATACAATTTAACACTCTATCTGCTGATTTTCAGCAGCACTATATGGATCGTGCCAAAGAGGAGTGATGGCAGAGTGCAGATATTCTGCCTGACTCTACAGATAGTTGCTGATATTCATCTGCTATCCAAATAGCTATGTAGATAAATTTAGGACATAAGAACAAAAGAACATAAGAGTAGCCATACTGGGTCAGACCAATGGTCCATCTAGTCTAGTATCCTGTTTTCAAAACAGTGGCCAAGCCAGGCCACAAGTGCCTGGCAGAAACCCAAATCATGGCAACAATCCATACTACAAATCCCAGGGCAAGCAGTTGCTTCCCATGTCTGCCTCAATAGCAGACTATGGACTTTCCATCCAGGAATTTGTCCAAAGCTCTTTTAAATCCAGATATGCTGTTACCACCTCCTTCGGCAAAGAGTTCCAGAGCTTAACTACTCATTGAGTGAAAAAATATTTCCTCCTATTTGTTTTAAAAGTATTTCCATGTAACTTCCTTGAGTTTCCCCTAGTCTTTGTACTTTTGCAATAAGTAAAAAATAAATTTACTTCTATTCGTACTACACCACTCAGGATTTTGTAGATCTCAATCATATCTCCCCTCATTTGTCTATTTTGCAAGCTGAAGAGCCCTAACCTCTTTAGCCTTTCCTCATATGAGAGGAATTCCATCCCCTTTATCATTTTGGTCACTCTTCTTTGAACCTTTTCTAATTCCGCTATATCTTTTTTGAGATACGGCGACCAGAACTGAACGCAATACTCAAGGTGCACATGCACCATGGAGTGATACAATGGCGTTACAGTGTTTTCGGTCTTATTCATCATCTATTTCCTAATAATTCTTAGCATCCTACTTGCTTTTTTGGCCACTGTCACACACTGAGCATAAGATTTCAGCATATTATCTACAATGGCACCCAGATCTTTTTCTTGGTCACTGACCACAGAGGCGGACCCTAGCATCAGGTAACTATGATTCGGATTATTTTTTTCCATTGTGCTAGCTTAAACCACATAGTTAATACAAATAGCTGCTGAATATTGCTGATATTTGTAGACCCAGTAACAATCAACACTTTCCACCCATAGTCAGCATCATTCGCTATCCAGATAGTACTACTAACATATGGAACAGGTTTAAATGCCAATATTAAGGCTGATATTTAAAGAATGCTGACTACAGCCTTTGAATACTGACCCAAGAATACCGATGTGAGAACATAGCCCATGGATACTTTTTTACACATGGGGTTTACCCCAATAACTAAAGCAAAACTATGCAGGAAAAGTACCCCAGAAATTACATTAATGTTAATTAGATAAGTTTTCTGCCATGAGCAGCACACATAGGGGTTCTTTCACTAAGCTGTGTTAAGCAGCTAACACAGGTTTTGCCAGGTGGTAGAACTTAGTACCTGATATCTTGTGTGCTAACAAAGCAACCAGTGTGGTAAAAAAAAAATCCTGCATTAACTGCTTAGCACTGGAATGAACAGGAGCTGGGTGTGACACGGACGGGACAAAGGAATGGCCCGCTTTGACAGCTAGAGCATGGGTAGGTACCATCTCCTAGATTCGATCAGGACCGCTCAGATTTGGCCATGGATCCCACTCCTGTGTGCAAACTAATTAGTTATTGAGCTGTTAATTAATTATTGATGTTAATTGGCACTAATTGGGACGTGCTGAATCAGCTAGATGCTATTTTATAGCACTGCATGCCTAAATTGTCTCATGTGCAATTCAAAAAGGGGCATGGCCAGGGAAGGGGCATGGGTGAGCCAGGGACATTTCGAAAATTAGCAGTGTTATAGAACAGAGCCATATACGTGCCTGACTGCCATTGGTTTTGCACCAGCATTTGCACCAGGTTTCATCAGGTGTAAATCTAATACTAATACAGTACTTGTATTCTGCATATACCTTGTAAGTTCAACGTAGATTACATAAAAAGACATCAAGCATGCCTGAGAATTTACATAAAAGCCTTACCAAATCCTAATAGAGAAGGAGGGGCATTTTCGATATGACATCTAAGTCCGACTTTGAATGTTTTACAAAAAATGTCCAAAATCTGAATAGGAAAGAAGGTCATTTT
Organism: Microcaecilia unicolor; assembly: GCF_901765095.1. Lineage (NCBI taxonomy): Eukaryota > Metazoa > Chordata > Amphibia > Gymnophiona > Siphonopidae > Microcaecilia > Microcaecilia unicolor. The sequence continues at coordinate 422,128,965 of NC_044033.1, forward strand.
CAAAAAAGAAAAACGTCTATCTTCTGTTTTCGAAAATACAAGGTTTTGTAATTTAGACGTTTTGATTTTTGTTCCATTTTCAAACAAAAAACGTCCAAGTGCAAAACGCACAAAATCAAGCCATTGGGATGTAGGAGGAGCCAGCATTTTTAGTAGACTGGTCCCCCTGACATTCCAGGAAAGCAATAGGACACCCTAGGGGGCACTACAGTGTACTTCATAAAATGCACCCAGGTACACATCTCACCATTGCTCCCTTATCTTGTCTGCTGAGCCCCCCAAAACCCAACTGTACACCACTACCATAGTCCTTATGGGTGAAGGGGGCACCTATATGTGGGTACAGTGGGTTTCTAGTGAGTTTTGGAGGGCTCACGGTTTCCTCCACAAGTGTAACAGGTAGGGGGACGTATGGGCCTGGGTCCGCCTGCCTGAAGTGCACTGCACCCACTAAAACTGCTCCAGGGATCTGCATACTGCTGTCATGGAGCTGGGTATGGTATTTGAGGCTGGCAAAAATATTATTTTTTTTTAGGGTGGGAGGGGGATAGTGACCACTAGGGGAGTAAGGGGAGATCATCCCCGATTCCCTCTGGTGGTCATCTGGTCATTTAGGGCACATTTTTGTGGCTTGGTCGTAAAAAAAAAAGGACCAAGTAAAGTCGTCCAAGTGTTCGTCATGGACGCCCTTCTTTTTTCCATTATCAGCCGAGGACACCCATGTGTTAAGCATGCCCCAGTCCCACCTTCGCTATGCTTCCGACACGCCCCCATGAACTTTGGTCGTCCCCGTGACGGAAAGCAGTTAAGGACGCCTAAAATTGGCTTTCGATTATGCCGATTTGGGGGACCCTGGGAGAAGGAAGTCCATCTTCCAGTTTGTGTAGAAAATGGGTGCCCTTCTCTTTTGAAAATAAGCCTGACAGTCTCTCAATCTTACAATATTATTAAAGTTGGAAAAATTCACTAATGAGATCATATACTGAGGAATGAAACAATATAGTATTTTTAAAATAATTGTACAAACTTTAAAATATATTCTCACCTGAACCAGCAGCCAGCGGGCCAGTGGCGTACCAAGGGGGGGGCAGTGGGGGCGGTCCGCCCCGGGTGCACGCCGCTGGGGGGGTGCCACGGCGTGCACCTGTCGGCTGCGAGTTCGAATCGCTATGCTAAATTCTCTTGTTCGCTGCAGCTCCCTCCCTCTGCCCCATCAACAGGTTACTTCCTGTTCCGGGGCAGAGGGAGGGAGCTGCAGTGAATGAGAGAATTTAGTGTAGCGATTCGAACTCGCAGCCGACAGGCGCGTGCCGCGGCACCCCCCCCCCCCCCAGCGGCGTGCACCCGGGGGGGTGTCATTTCACCGGGGGGAAGGGTGCATCGGCAATCCGCCCCGGGTGTCGTCAAGGCTATGAACGCCACTGCAGCGGGCCTTAATCAGTAGCGGAGTTACCTTATTAAACTTCTTTGCTGAATAAGCCAGCCAACAAAGTTTGCAATCTTTTCAAAATGTAGTCAGTTCATCCTGCCAAAAGCATATTACAATAGTCTAACTGACTCAGTATCAGAGCCTGAACAAGTAATTGAATTTATACATTTTCAACACAATGTCTAATCCTTCTTAATCTTCTAAAATAAAGATTTTTTTTCTTGTTAAAAAAGAAAGATGTTTCTCAAAAGAAAGTCTAGACTCTAGAGTTACACCCAGAAGTTTTATCTCTGTCTCTATTGGAAAAGAAGATCCATTAATAATTAAGCTCTGGCAACAGCTGATTGAGTTGAGTTAAAAGACAAAAAGAGGAACTTCATTTTATCTAGATTCAACTTCAGCTTATGAGCCACTACCCATTTCTCCACTATATTCACATAAGATCCAGCTTGAATATTAATATCAATCAATTTGTCCTTTATAGGCAGGGGCGTATCTGAAGTTCGGTGGTAGGGGGGCCAGAGCCAGAGTGAGGGGGCACATTATAGCCCCCCTCCCCCCATCGCCGAACTTCAGATACGCCCCTGGTTCATGTAATTAAAAAAATTAAATATTAAAAACAAGTAAACATCAATTAAAACATTATCAGAAAACAAGATTGACCATAGAAAGGAACTCCATTGTCTGATAGGAAGGAGACACTCATTCATGCAAGAAAACTGTAAAGATACATCAGTCCAATCTTACCCTATGCTCTCCAGTCTGCCCACCATCCTAAACAAGTCCCATCAACAGTCATAGACAACTGAAGGCGAAGTTGTCTAAACTTTGTGCAACATGAAAGCAAAAAAAAAAAAAAAAATTCAGTTCTTTCTTTCTCTGCTCCACCCCCTTCCGTCCTTCTGCGTTGAAATGCAAACGTTGCAGTCAGATTTCCTAGTTCTTCTTTGTCCTCCGTGTCCGACCATGCTGTTCAAAGGAGCTGCTGAATCCCGGAGTCTGACGTCGCTGCACGTTGTATGTGCAGGACGTCCTGCACATACAACGTGCAGCGACGTCTGACTCTGAAACTGGATTCAGCAGCTCCTTTGAACAGAATGGACACGGAGGACGAAGAAGAACTTAAAAGACCTCGTCTCGGCTGGCGGGGATTGCGGTCCCCCGCCAGCAAAGGTAGCCCAGGTGACGGCGGGGGAGGGTTGATGGTGGTAGAGGGGTCCAGGGCGAAATCTGCGGGGGCCCAGGCCCCCGTGGCCCCACGCAGATACGTCCCTGTTTATAGGTATAAGCAGTGTGATATCATCCACATATATAGTTGGACATGGGAATCCATGCTAAGTGTTATTCTATAAAGGTTGCTTAGTGCTAAGTGACCTTTATAGAATTGGGGCTTAGCATGGATCCTCCCAGAACCTCATTTTGGGTACCATTTATAGAATTTCCCCCATGAGTTAGATGACATGACTGCTAATAGTGCAGCTGCAATTACTGCACCCCTCAAGAGAAGCCAGTAAGTGTAACTGTGCTCCTGGCAGTCTGTTAGCACAGCTGCTGTAACCATAGGTGCTGGGTGGTGCTCCTTCCCCTGTACATCCAATCCCTCAACATCCCACAAAACAGCCTGACACCTCTGATCCCTTCTAGACAGACAGACACCCGATTCCTCCCGTCAGCTCCCCTACACCCCTTGATCTGTACCCACTTGTGACAAAGCTCAATCCCTGATCCTTGACAATCCCTGATCCAGAGACCAACCATCCTCTTACCCCCTTGACACCTCCTAGGACCTAGCCAGAGGTTGGCAGTGGGTGGTCCAGAGGACCCAGACAGGAGCAATGGCCCTCAGTTCCCACACAGGATCCAAAATGACACCGATCACTGCTAGGGGACATCCTTCCATAGAATTGCAAAGGGTGTGGCCTATGTCAGGGGTGATAGAGGTGTCAGGCTGTGTTTGGGAGGATCAGATGGGTCTATGATCGGGGGGGGGGGGGGGTTAGAAGATCAGAATGGGGCATCCGATGGGATGTGTGTGGTATTGGATTGGGGGGGGGGGCCTTGGAGTGTGTGATTAGGGAATGAGGAGATCAATCAAGGGGATGGAGAATGGATGGTAACACCCCAGGCAGCTGTCATTTTGACAGTTGGCACCGAAGCCGCATTATATGCATGCACTAATGTAACCCAAAAGGTTAAATAAACTTACTTGGGGTCGCTGGTTGAAAGGAGATCGTCAGCGTGCAGGAGCGCTGACCGGGAATCGCGCTGGAGCCCGGGTTGTTCTTGGGCTTGGGGCTTCTGGTGGGTTCGGGCGGTGGCATCTGAAGCGGCGATTTTGTACAGGGGAGGCAGGGCAGGAGGTCTCAGGTCGTCGGGGTGAGCTGCAGCGCTGGGAAGGCGCGGAAGAGACGCTGGATGCCGTGGAGGGGCGGAGTGAAGGAGAAGGGGAGGTCTGGGCGCTGATTGGCCCTGCGTCGGTGTCTGACGTCGCGTTATGACGTCAGACGTACACATCCGACACAGAGCCCAGGAGATCATTGAGCAGGAGAGCCGGTTCTGAAGATAAAAGAAGTCGGGAGTGGGACCGGAGATGGCGGGGAGAGTGCTCCGGTGCACTCTCCCAACGTTTTTATTTTATTGTTGTGGCGGTTCCCGGCGGAGAAAGTGCTGCACGCGCCGGACAGAGGAAGGGAGCGTGTGGGGAGTAGGAACAGCTGACGACACGAGCCAGCTGTTGCCTCGAGAATGGAGCGGCTAGAGGCTCGCGCTGGGATTAAAAAGGAGCTTTTCTAGGCTTCAGGAATACTCAGGTATCAAAATTTATATTGTTTAAAGATGCTATTAATATGTAAAAGTTTAAGATTTGTGAAAACTAATTTCAACATGCTGTGTTCATGTGCAAGGGGAGTGTGGAATGTTAAGCTCATGTCGAAGCTCGAGCTAGTGAGGGGTTCTAAAACCTGACGGTTTGTCAGTTGGGAGGTGAGTGATGAGCAGGACAGAGCTGTGTTTAGGAGCTGTGCTCAGCTGAGAGAGAACTTTGGGTTAAAACAAAGTAAAAGTGTTTAAAGATGTGTTTTATATGAGTGTGCTGTGAGAGGTTAAAAGTAGTTCATTTAATTTGAAAGCCCACCGCGTTTCAAAGGGCTTTAGGGAAAAGATTGATGGCTGACTGTGAGTTGGTGTTGTAAGTGAATTAAATTCATCAATCTTGATCCCAGATTAATGTGTTCTGGGCTCTCTGAGAAAGGGGTCCTGAGCTAGTGGTAACTGGAAAGCACTTTAGAACTCTATAGAACATAAATGGTTTAGAAAGAGTTAAAAAGTGAAAAGCTGGAAGAACTTCTTTTGGTTGGATTCCAAGATGGCGATTTGCACACATGCACCTGAGTAAGCTCCCTGAGGACGCTGTGAACTGTTGCCTCTTGCGGTTCCCTCGTCTCGTCGTTTGCGATGTGAAAGTGGAGGGGGAAGGTGAGGGAGCTCCCCTCGGCTCCTGGACCTTCGTCGGCATTGAGGCAATCGATTTTGCAGTTCCCCAGGACGCCGCCGGGACCTCTATGTACATCGACTCCTTCTGCCACTGTCGACGTGCCGACGTCGATGGGAAGCGGAGACGGGGTTTCTTTGAGCCCCGAAGACCGCAGGGAACCTCCACAGCCAGGAAGTGAATTATTCACCGCAGCCCAGACAGTATCTGATACCGAAGGGGTAAATCTGGAGCTGCCAGAGGGGAGGACAGCGGCGAATTTGAGTGGGACCACGGACTTTGCGTTTTCGGCCGAATTGGCCTCAAAGGTACTGCCGCAAACTATTATTAATAGACTTCCTCGTACCGAGACCCCAGCACACTCCCTTTTGCCAACAGGTGGAATAAGCAAGCCCTCTATAGTGACACTTGAGTCACTGTGGGATATGGTATATAACACCCACTCCTCTATGCAAAGTATGCTAAAAGAAAATACTTATGATATTAAAACTCTCTCAGAAGCAGTTCTGATTCGGGCACAGGTGACAGCACAGCAGTCCTCTAAGATTGAAAAAGTAGATACTAAGATTCAAGAAATGGGGTCTTTGGAATCCGCTTTGGTTAAGGACAATAATTTCTTACATAAATGTTTGGAATACCTTGAAAACCAGTCTCGGAGACTTAACCTCCGGTTTCTTAATTTCCCCAAGTCTCCTTTAATTTCCTCAATAGAGATGGTGAAAAAATATATGATTGACATTCTGGGAATGGACAAAGACTCATTGCCTCCCATAACTCGGGCCCATTATATCTGGAATATTAAGGGGACATTAGGAGATCCCCCTAGATGAGAAATGGGTGAAGAAATGAATCTTACTTCCTTCCTGGAAAGTTCACTGGATGTGATTACCTACAGGACTACAATGTTAGTCACTTTTGTGCTGGAGCCGGATCGGAATGCTGTGTTAAGACTTTCCCTGAGGCATTTAGATGAACTGTTTATGGGCTCCAAGGTTAGGATCTTTCCTGATCTTTCTAGGCCGACACAAGTGAGACGCAGGGCCTTTTTGGAACTCCGTCCCAGAGTAGAAGCCTTGAAAGCTAATTTTGTTTTACGTTTTCCTTGTATATGTATTGTTCTGCTTGAGGGCAAACAATTTCAATTTGTAGACCCTAAACAGCTTAAAGATTTTCTAGATGCTAGAGTTGAAGTGACTGTTACATGTCCTCCTACATAGCAGGCTGGAGTCTGAATTTAGAGGTAGCAAGTGTGTAATAATAATTTAATGCTTTTTCCTTTTTTTTTTTCCTTTTCTTGGAATCGCTTTTTCTTTAGTTGTGGACGGAAAAAAAGTGTTTATTGTTTCCTTATACCACTTTTTGTAAAGAATTTCTTTTGTTATTTCAATGTGAATTGTATTATCACACTGCTGTGTGAATCATTAAATGATTAATAAAGGTTAAAAAAAAAAAAAAGTGAAAAGCTAACCTGAAAGTTTAAGTTTTTAATTGATCATAAAGAAAAAGGAGTTTTCTAAATTTTAATTCTGTAATTTTGGAAAAAATTACTTAGCACACTCTGATTTTATTAAATTCTGATGGGGAGGTGAAAATAGAGTAGGGATTAATAATTATATGTTTTTTTAGGGGGGAAAGCTAGATAGGAAATGTGTGCAGTAGGCACCTGAATTGTGTGGCTCAGTTAGGTTTTAGGGTTATTGCTTTGTTAAAGATTAGAGTAGTAGGTGCCTCCGTTCCTGGTTCCTGTACCCTGGCCAGGGTTCAACTCTGCAGCAAGTTTATGTTATCCAACGATTGGCAGAATCAGAAGATACGAAACCAGCTGAATAGACGTTAATAAAAGTATCCTTTTGAACTTTTATGGAATAAAGAGAAAAAGGGTATACTTACCTTGAATGCTTGGGAGGATGAACCTGGAAAAAAGAAAGCAAAGAATCAATTCTATATAAGGGACTCACAATAGAACATAATCTTTTGCATGCACGTTTAAACTTTAGATTTAGGAAATTGAACTGTTACTTATCTGACTTAAAGTTGCTCTGAAGTTGAGTCTTGTAGTGAATAAAGGCATGTGACCTATGGGAATAAAGAAATGTAGGGTCAATGCTATTACAAGTTGAAATCTGTTGTGTTTATTAAAGTTCATGTTAGAATAAAGTAAACCTTTTCAAATCAATTTTAATTTCAAAGTTTTTTTTGTGTGCCCCTTCTTCTTTCCTGGGTGAATTTCTCGGCTAAGACTACATCCTTTTTGAACCCAGGAGTGGGGGAGGGGCCACACTAACATGCGGTAAGTTCAAAATTTACCGCACTTCAGTAAAAGAGCTCCATCATTTTGATTACACAAGAAAATACACACTGTTGCTTAGCCCACCCTTCCCTCTGAACGGAGCAGGTAAAACTGCCCAAGGTGTAGAACAAAGTGGGTAATTTTGACCACATTAAGTGTTGGCAATAACAAAAATTCCCCATAGGTAAAATACTGTTTTTTCCCCTGGAAATGCCAGTTTGAACCATTAAAAATGTGCTGGAAAACAGTAGCGTCAAGATCCACATATGCTTTTGTACCCTCAGACCTTTATGCAAATTTTCAGACGGAAAATAAGCTGGAAGTTTTCTTCTGAAAATTCATTCCATGTTCAGCCCATTCAGTGATCAACCATTTGTTTTAGTTATATTATTGAGGCAGATGAGCCATTACCAATGCTGACCTAAAAATTTAGGAAGATGAGACGTTCTATTGATTTACAAGCATTTGAATTCTGTTGGATCCAGCAGATCAATCAATTTTCTCATCTCAATGTATTCTTAATGCTACCGTCTTGGAATCATTCCCTTGTGCATAGTTCTGAATGTACTGCACCTAAGAAAAAGAAAACAGTATATTCTACAGTTAAATCTAAGGTGCTATAGCAGTCCTTGTGCAATTCAAAGAAAACACAAAACAAAACTCTGTGTTAAAAACCTTTAATAGTATAAAGTGATCACATAAAAACATATGTTTTACTGACATGCTGCCTTGAGGGGTTAATGTTAATATTGAGTATTTGAATCCATTGCCTTTCATTTGTGTAATCTGAAGGTTATTTTCCCAAGGAAGTATTCGAAATAATAAGCAGTTTATGAGCAGGGGATTTGTGTCCCATGGTTTATAGAACTTTGTTTCAAAATCTTAACATAGATCCCTGACAGAACCTGTCAGGTTTTTATGTGATCACTTTATGTTATTAACGTTTTTCTTAATACAGAGCTCTGTTTTGTGTTTTCTTTAAAGTGTAGACAGTCACAAACAGGAGGAAAAAAAAACTCTACTAAAAAGGGGGCACCAAAAAATGGAAAAAGTAGAGTAACGAAAACTCCCCACAGCTGATGTTCAAACCAGAATTTATTCAAAGTTCTTCTAAAAACATGGACGGCGACCCGACATGACTTAACCTTGTTTGCTTGGGCAGTTACTCTGATGTTAAATAATCTTGCTGACTGAACCCTGATGCAGTTTCCACGAAATGCTGGCCACCGTTGGCCCAGGGGCAAGTCTACATCATTGTTTGTCCCCAGTGAAGTTGCACTAAAGTAGAGTGGTTTTTTGATGTTACATTAAACACGTTTTTAACACTTTTACTAATATTTTTTGGCACTTCATTGGTGGTGTTGGAAGGTTTTTGCCTATGATGAAGTTAGGATTGTTTAGGTTCACTTCGCTCTATATGACCTTTGAAGGTTAGAGCGACTTTGAGTCTTTTCCTTCCTTTTCTTATATGCACTTCTGTATGGCTTCATAACTTTTCAGTGGATTTTTGTATTGCTTAAATTTTTAAAGGACCATCAGAAGTGCCCATCTCAAACAAGCAATCAAATACTGCTCTTTGCAGCCAACCCAACTGCTACTTATGCACTTGAAGTCGTCATTGGTTCTTCAACATTTTCTAACAATTTTAACATTTTTAATATCTTATTAGCTTATGTGCACGGACCCACTGCCCGCATGGCCAATGTTTTGATACTTCTTCAGAGAAGTGGTTCACTATAAAAACAGCAAAATAAAATTTTAATTAATATATCCTCTGTTGGTGTCCAACCATATACTTAGACTATGAGGGGCATCATTGAATGGGGACGACCATCTCTAAGGGCGTCCATCTATAAGGATGTTCCGGCAAAGGGGCAGGGAAACTCGTATTATCGAAACAAGATGGACGTCCATCTTTCGTTTCGATAATAAGGTTGGGGACGCCCAAATCATGAAATTTAGGTTGACCTTAGAAATGGTCGTCCCCATTCAATTATGCCCCTCATAATGGAAACTGAGGACGCCCATCTCAGAAACAACCAAATCCAAGCCATTTGGTAGTGGGGGGAGCCAGCATTCATAGTGCACTGGTCCCACTAACGGAATTGAAAAAGCCCTTCCCTTACTGATCGGGAAAGGAATGGATGTCCAAAATGTGGATGCCTTTGTGAGATGGACATCCATGCCTTTGCTATGCCTTTGACACCCTCTTTAGTTATTTAGATTTTGGATCACAACTAGCAGTAATGGGATTTGAACTGGCCACCTTTGGATTACAAGACCAGTGTTCTAACCACTAGGCCACTCTAACACTCCTCCATGCTACTTCACTCCACTCCCTTTCCCGATCAGTAAGGGAAGGGCTTTTTCAATTCCGTTAGTGACCACTGGGGAAGTCAGGGGAGGTCATCCCCAATTCCCTCCGGTGGTCATCTGGTCAGTTTAGGCACCTTTTTGAGGCTTGGTCATAAGAAAAAATGGACCAAGTAAAGTCGGCCAAATGCTTGTGAGGGACGCCCTTCTTTTTTCCATTATCAGCTGAGGACGCCCATCTGTTAACCACGCCCCCATCCCACCTTCAGTACACTGCTGACATGCCCCCTTGAACTTTGGTTGTCCCCGCAATGGAAAACAGTTGAGAATGCCCAAAATCGGCTTTCGATTATGCTGATTTGGGTGACTTTAGGAGAAGGACGCCCATCTCCTGATTTGTGTCGGAAGAGGGGCGCCCTTCTCTTTCAAAAATAAGTAGGATAGTAACATAGTATATTATGGCAGATAATGACCCACATATATGAATGACAAGGCATTCAAAAAGGTCACAAAACACCAAGATTTGCAAATAGAAACCATGAAAATTTAGAAAAATAAATCAAAATGGTAACAATTGTCATTGGAGAGCTAGATGGAATACCACAAGGACTCATATGAAATTTGGGCTGTCTAAAATTGGAACAAATTACAACAGCCCAACTACAGACAGTAGCACTGATGGGCACCTCATTCATTATTAGGCACTACTTTTATGATTCCCAAGCCCTTTGGCAGAGCTCGACTCATGATAAAGGGAACCAGTCAACATGTTCCCGCTAAGCTGAGCAGGAGTCCTCCATCTACAGTCCTGCTACTGGGTGGTCCTGTTTTGTTATCACATTTTCAGTAATGAGAGACAGGCAAGCTCTGCAGGACTCCAGGGAACCTGTCTGTATCTAGCCATTGAAAACACAATATTGAAACACCACCCCCTACTGGCAGCAATGCAGTTGGAGGACTCTCGCTCAGCTTAGAGGGAACAGTGGTCAACATTGGCTGTGAAACACTACTTGTGAATTGTAGATCATAATAATAATAATAGCTCTTCCCAAATCCAAGGTATGAGTAAGCATACTGTCAGGCTTATTTTCAAAAGAGAAGGGCGCCCATCTTTCAACACAAATTGGGAGATGGGCGTCCTTCTCTTAGGGTCATCCAAATTGGCATAATCAAAAGCTAATTTTGGGCGTCCCCAACTGCTTCCCGCCGTGGGGATGACCAAAGTTCCCAGGGGCGTGCCGGAGGCGTAGCGAGGGCGGGACTGAGGCATGCCTAACAGATGGGTGTCCTCGAGCGATAATGGAAAAAAGAAGGGTGTCCCTGACGAGCACTTGGCCGACTTTACTTGGTCTATTTTTTCTTATGACCAAGCCTCAAAAAGGTGCCCGAACTGACCAGATGACCACCAGAGGGAATCGGGGATGACCTCCCCTGACTCCTCCAGTGGTCACTAACCCCCTCCCACCCTGAAAAAACAACTTTAAAAACTTTTTTGCCAGCCTGAAATGTGATACTCAGGTCCATCGCAGCAGTATGCAGGTCACTGGGGGGAAGGTATGTGTATGTCAGCAGAGGCATAGCGAAGGCGTGGACATCCTTCTTTCAAACATTTTGGACGTACTGAACTGCCCCCCCCCCCCCCCACAGGGATGGCCAAATTTCAAGGGAGTGGAGTGGAGGAGTGGCCTAGTGTTTAGAGCACTGGTCTTCCACTCCAGAGGTGGCTGGTTCAAATTCCAGTGCTGTTCAAAATCCCAATAAAGGGGCTGTCAGAAGCACCACAAAGGCATGGACATCCTTCTCACAGAAACATCCACATTTTGGACATCCTCAACTGCCGTCACAGGGATGAAGGCATAGCAATAGACATCCTTCACCCATACTCTAAAAAAAAAAAAAAAGACGTGACGAGCACTTGGACATTTTCACCTAGCCTTGTGTTTTTCTAAGGTTGTAGACAGCTATTATACACGCAGCTTGTCTGCATGTATGAAGCCATCTTTGGCATGTGCAGAGCAGCCACGCGTAATGCTTGGCTGCTCTGCTCTGGCTTCCCCTCATTAGGAAGGAAATCATGTGGAAATGAGCTAACAGCGAGCAGCTCATTTGCATGCGATTTCCTTCATGCATGCCCGTTCCTTTCTGAATTGCTAAGGGATCGGTAAGGGAAGGGCTTTTTCCTTTCAGTTAGTGCATCTGGCTGAAGGTAAAGGAGCTATGTACCTGGGAACAATTTGTGAAGTCCACTGCAGTGCCCCCTAGGGTGCCCGGTTGGTGTCCTGGCATGTCAGGGGGACCAGTGCACTATGAATGCTGGTTCCTCCCACGACCAAATGGCTTGGTCGTTTCTGAGATGGGTATCCTCGCTTTCCATTATCGCTGAAAATCAGAAACAACCATCTCTGCTGGGGACGACCATCTCTAAGGTCAACCTAAATTTGCTGATTTGGGCGTCCCCGACCGTATTATCGAAACGAAAGATGGACGCCCCTCTTGTTTCGATAATACGGGTTTCCCCCGCCCCTTGCTGGAGCCGTCCTGCGAGGACATCCCCAGGAAAACTTGGGTGTCCCTTTCAATTATGCCCCTCTGTGTGTTTCAACATATTAAATGCAACATTGACATCTCACTGTAATGCAATGATCTAAGTCAATAAAGTTTATGAAGAACAATAAAATATAAGCTTCCAATTCAGCATTAAAGGAATGGATATAGGTTAGAACAAAATGTGTTTCTGCTCTAATGTTTCTTTATACTCACTAAAATCCATTATGTTCACTCAGGGGAAGGTGGTAGACATGCAGTTTACATGAAGAATGACAGATTTATTATATTCTGTTCTTATAGTATTTAGAGGGGCATAATGGAAAGATCGTCCAAGTACGAATTAGGACGTTCTTACGAAAACATCCAAAAATAGACCTGTATAATGGAAAAATAGTGTGGGCGTTTTTCGATAATCGATTATCCCTGTAAGAAAACAATCAAATGACGAGCGCATAAGCGTGACTAAATTGGGCGCCCTAACACGGTCGATTATTGCAGGTGCAAACGACCAAATCACGTGGTGTGTAAAATAATGTACATAGGTGTATCGCAAGTACAGTACATGTTGTTCAGGCCATCCAGGTACGGAAATATATGAGGAACGCATATATGTGTCAACTACAGACATATCATGCTGCTCCACCCATACTTTCATCATATGTGCCCATCTGAATGTCCGGATCTGCATGCACTGTACACCTACTGAACATGCAGTAAATGCATATTCTGTATATGTGAAAAGGGTCGGGTGGGGTGCGTCATACTCATCTATATAAGGCACGTTTCACACTCCTGCAGGCATGTGCACGTCAAAGACGTCTATGCTTACGAGGGCGTCCACGTGCTGATAGGGGCCATATATGGAATGGTCATCCATATATGGAGCTGTGCATGAAACGACGTCCCTCACGCAAGGTCATCTATATAAGGCACTTCTTTTCCAACACGTGGAAAAATGGCACAACGCAGGGAGCCAAATTTTGGAGAGGAGGAGAGCCTGCTGCTGGTGCGGCTGTGCGTAAGGCACCGGCACAGGCTGTTTATCCAGCACCACCACCTGCCCCCCAGGCTGCAGGCCATGCGAGCCTGGTCCCGCATCCGGGAAAGGTTAGAAAGGTAAGGTTATGGCCCAACCCCCCTCCCCTCCTGTACCTACACATATAACAGCTCCGTCATCAATGTTACCAGCAGTAACTGGAGTGTCCATGCAAGGATCATGAGTAATATAGGAACATGCACAATCACTAATAATTTGTATGTTATTGAAACGACCACCATTCCCACATCCCTACAAGAATGTATTTCGTTAGGTTAGGTATGTGACTATGCTATTAGTGTTATGTGACAATTTCGTTAGTTATGTGAAGGCCACATTTTCCAACCCCTCTTTGCAGCCAGTGGGTTACAACGCCTCCGAATAGTGGAAGCATGAGACCAATGAAACCTATACCATACTTTATAACATGGTCATGATAACACATATAAAGTAGTTTAACAAGCATACATTATAATGTATACAAACGGTACTGTCTGGCCTCATGCCCACCTCTCTGGCATCATCTGCATAGGAACCAACTCGGTGGCTGCTGTGGGTGCTTCACCACCCCACCCCCAATATCAAATATGTATGGAGGGAGGGGTCATCTCCACTGGGGGTTCCACCCCCCAAAATGGTAAAAAGGTGGCTCCTATGATTCACTACCAATAGAGGTGCCCCCCCCCCCCAACACTGTAGACCCTCTCTCTCTGGTATGTGAATAGCAAATGAATGTGTGCAGAGGACAAAAAGGACCAACACCCCTGACCCCTACTCTACAAACTTATATCTTACAGACGCTTTGGAGTCCACCGGGACCTGGAGTCCCTGAGGAGGCGGTTCCGGCGGGTGAGGCGGGAGAGGCCCGACCTCATCCGGGCGGTGCGAAGGCACCTCAGGGCTCGCCGTAAGTATTCAAAAACAGGACACCTGTACAGATTACTACATACATTTCATGAATAAAGCAAATGTGTTGTACAATATCACTTCCCATGTGCCTAATAGCCACCTAGTAATACCATATCTGTCCCAGATCAAGGATGCAGGTTGCAGGGGTTCTCCCATGAGCGTGCCTGCAACGTCCGACCATCCCCCCGAGATGAATGAGATGATATGTCACACTTTACTATTCCCCTTATTGTGGTGGCTGATTACTGTGTCCTGGTACAGCTGCCTGAGGCCCTACTTGTACTGCATGTTATGGCCTAAATCACATAAAAGAATTGTGCTCAACACCCTTCCCACTGCCCCCCCCCCCCCAATAACTCCTACAACAACTGCCCATCAACCCCTCGTTGCATCTCACAATGCAAACATGCTGGTCAGCAATGAATTTGGTATGGCAACATGTCCTGCGTGGTGTGTGTCAGAGGAGGGTCCAGGGTTCTGTTTCATGTCATCTGATGCAGCTCATTCCCCATGGGCATAGGCTACGCCTTACCACACCCTGCCCCATCCCCTGCCTCACGCCACCCAGCTACTGCACTATGCAAGCCATGGTGTATGCACTGATCTCAATCACACTCCTTTTACATACACAGGGCTCCACCAGCAGGAAGCTGAGCGCCAGGATGAGGAGGGCCACCACCTCCAGGAGGAGGAGGAGCAGGAGGAGGAGGAGGAGCAGGAGGAGCAGGAGGAGCAGGAGCAGGAGAAGGGGCACCTGGATGAGGAGGAGGAGCAGCAGCCAGGCCAGGAGGCGGCCCACCAGGAGGAGGAGGAGGACTCGGAGGAGGGAGTCCTCATGATAGATGAGGAGGATGAGGACAATCATGAGGACCCCTCCCCACCTGCAGCTCCGTATGAGGCCTCTCCCTCCCCTCAGGCAGCGCCATCGCCTGGCCCACCTCCATCCCCTGGGCCAGCTTCCGTGTCCCCTGGCCCACCTCCATCCCCTGGGCCATCTTCCGTGTCCCCTGGCCCACCTCCAGCCTTTGGCCCTGCTACTGTGGTGCGCCTCCTGCAGCAGCTGGTAGATGGCCAGCAGCAGCTTATAGTTGGCCAGCACCAGCTGCTGCAGGAGGTGAGAGCCCTACGGCAGGGCAATGAGCAGCTCCAGGGCCCACTAAGGGTACTGCTGGGGCTGCTCATTGCCCTGCTACAGAGGGCCTTGCTAAGAGGGCGTGGCCGCCCTTAATTTAAATAGGGGGGGGCCTGTTGGGGGTGTGGGGAGTGGGTGGGGGAGGGAATTGTTGGGGTTGTGTGTGTGGGGGGAGGGAAATGTTGGGGTTGTGTGTGTGGGGGGAGGGAAATGTTGGGGGTTCTGTGGGGGGTGGGGGAGGGAATTGTTGGGGTTGTGTGTGGGGGGAGGGAAATGTGGGGGTTCTGTGGGGGGTGGGGGAGGGAATTGTTGGGATTGTGTGTGTGGGGGGAGGAAAATGTTGGGGGTCCTGTGGGGGGTGGGGGAGGGAATTGTTGGGGTGTGTGGGGAGTTGTGGGGGGGAGGAGGGCATTGTTGGGGCTTATTTTGTAGGGGTGGGGGTGGGGGGGAAATAAATGTTTCTGTTACAATATAACTATCAGGGTTTGTGTGTGTGTTTGTCTCCCTTGTGCATTACATATCACCAAATGGTGCTGTTGAGTTGAGAGGAAGGAGGCAGCAATATGCATAGCATTAAATGTGCTGTGTGAATGAGAAGGTGATGTATGTCTGAGAATGTTGGCCATACAGAACGCCACCTGTTCATTCCAACCTACATGGCCATATGTGCAGGGGGGTTGGGCCGTGGAGGCTGGATGGATATTTGTGTCCATTAATAAAAATGGCCAGCCAGCATCTCTCTCTCCCTTCCTCCCTCCCCTCCACCATACTGACCCACAATACAGAGTGCCATCAATAAGAGATTAATAGTGTACCACGTGTGATCTGCCAGGTACACACTTCCACATAACTCCAGGTACCACATACACAGTGTTTGCTGTCTGATGGACACATATCCTTACCCACAAGCCACATTGGTGGGGGGGGGGGGGGGGGCAAGAAGGACCTACAAACAGCTGGCTCATATTTTCACATTGAATACATCAGCTATGGTATATAATGCTGAGGAGCAAAAGGGAAACAATGGGAAACCCAATAGATGGATGGTTACTTCATCACAGTTGCAATGTAATACTTGTGTTAGGGAAGGGCACAAATAAAAATGGTGCTCATTATTTGCAGGTGTGATCACACTTTCTCCAGTTGTCGATCAAGGTGTGTTACATTCAAGTATTCTGGGTTTGTGTCAAACTTTTTCCCTGAAGTGACTTGCCTTAGGTGGGATTTGAACCAGCAACCTTATGATTATAAGGCTGGTGCTCTAACCACTTGGCCACAGCAGCCACCAGGGTTTAGCCACCACCAGTTACTTTGGGTTGGTACCTGTACACACCCCCCTCTCCCTCACCACCATGTCATAGGCCTCAGTGGCACTACCTGTAGCCACCTCGATCATTTTGTCCAGTCTACCGATTAAAAACAATGTAATGTGCATGTTCCCTACCCTACTACCTATGGAGCAATTTAGGAAGGTGTTCCATAATGTGCTATACACATCCATTGCATTAATCATTCTCCCCTCCCCCGCCTATGGACCTTGAGAATGGGTGGCCACTTCATAAATGGGGACTGGGGTACACCACATAAACAAGGAAGATGGAAGCTACCGGGAACCAATACAGCACCTCCAACAGCTGGCCCACACCACTGAGGACCTGCCAACCCCACAGTACAGTGCACAGGAACCTGGTGAAAAGAGAGCTACCTAACATCTGACTCCAGACTACATACATACAGTGAATGCACACTCCTTGACTATGAGCACAAAGAGAAGAGGTGGCAGACAAATGAGAGCTTACCATGAACGTCTGTTTCAAGACTGTGTAGTGCGCCTTTTATCTTCTGGAACATTAGCTGCACATCTCCCTGATTGAAATGACCCTTACCGAGGGGTGCTTGATTTGGGCCGACTGTACTAAATTCTTGGCCCCCACACACTGCCTGCTACAACCAGGCAGAGAGAATGGGAGAAAGGAAGGGAGCATCAGGGGATGTGGAAGACAGGAAACGGAAGGCGTGGTGGCTGAGGGCCAACAATAATTCCCCCCCCCCCCCCTAAATACACAGGTGTACCCAAGCATACATTGCTAAACACATACCTTCATATAAGTGAGGGTAAAACCCTGTAAATGATTATTACGAACAACGGGCAAGGTCTAAGTGCAGGAAATGGCAGGTAAAATGGCAATGAAGAAAGGGAAGGCAGGTGGAGACGCCCATACTTATCTACTCATAATCGAAATCATGTGTTCCTAATCGCTATCTGAACTGGGCACGCTTAGCAATTATGTGTATAATTGAAAAAGAAACGCCCATATCAGAAACGCCTATTCCCCCGTCTCAATGGGCGTTCTTGGCGCCTATATAAACGCCCACTCCGTATTTTCGAAAACCCATTGGTACAATGCCACCACGCATGCCGCCGACCCGGAAGGGTAATTTTGTCGAAGCAGAGGTGGAGCTCCTGGTGCAAGAAATAGTACAGCGGCACCGGAGTCTGTTTGCTCCCACAGGGCAGAGGCTGGCAGCAACATTAAAGCAGCGCGAATGGGAGGCAGTACGGGACAGCCTGAATGCTGTCTTCCATGCTGGGAGAGACGTGGAGGACTGCAAGAGGAAGTGGCGGAAGCTGAGGAGGGATGTTCGGAGGAAGGCGGGGGCCAATCCCCCAGGCAATGACACTGCCAATTTTACACCCATGGAGCTGATGGTGTACTCCCTCCTACCCCAGGAGGGCATCCACGGGATTGGCTCCCTGGACACCTCGGGCCAGGCTGAGGACTCAGGTAGGTGTTTCATTATGCAGTTGGGGTATCTGTTGTGCTGCAGTACACTTGTGTTATAGAAGTTGGGGTCAGGGGGAGGGAGGTGAGGAGTGGGGGGCAGGAGGAGGGAGGTAGGTGGGGGGGGGGAGTATCTCTGGCTGTCTTTATGTATATTAACAGGCCACCTTTATGATGCTGTTGTGACCTGGTAACCCCTACTCACTAGCTCTCTACCCTTACTCCCTATCCCTACTGTTGTCATTGGGTTTCCTCTTACTTGTCCTGTGTGCCCATATTTATTGAATTAATTGTAAGCTCTATTTGAGTAGTGGTAGTGGTCATGTGTGTTATAGGAGCAAGCAGACAGGGTGGGTGCTGTGTGTGTGTGTGAGCACCCCCAATATTGAGGAAAGATCATGTAGCTGTGCAGGGAGGAGTGTTGGTCACTGGGCTTAGCACCCCCAATACTACTTTCCAGTTGGCTCCTATGGGTGTGTGTAGGTTACTACTGTGGCAGAACTTTGGGGGCCGTCCTTCCCTACTACTCCCTCCTATTTTCCCATTACCAAACTGTGCCTAGTTCCTCCTGTGACCTCTGTGCTCTACTGAGTGTGGGCCACATGCATTCAACTGAAGGAGCCTGTAATGGGGGTCATAAAGCAGTTCTATGCAGTTTAGCAAGTCAGTAGTAACACAACACATGCTGCAATGTTGTTCATTTTAACAATTATACAACTAACAGCTTGAGCACAACGTTGTGAGTGGTGTCCTTCTCTTGGCTGCTCATCCACCACCTCTACCCAGCTGCCTGCGGGGCTCTCTCTTTCGTACCCGTGTCAATTCCATTCCTCCTCACCATCTCTTTGCTGGGTCATCAGGTTGGGGGACATACCAATGTATATGAATGCTGAAAGACAAAAGTGGGTTATTTGCACCAACACTATTCCTCACTCTTGTGCTCTACAGGTGATGACTCAGAGGAGGCTGGCCCTAGTGGCCTGCAAGGCCAACGCCCTACACCAGCAGTCCAGCCTCAACCTCCACAGCCTGCAGCACCAGCAGTCCAGCCTCCACCACCTGCACCAGCTGTGCATCCTCTGTGTCCACCACCACCTGCACCAGCTGTCCAGCCTCTACCACCACCAGCTGTCCAGCCTCTGCCACCACCACCACCACCACCTGCACCAGCTGTCCAGCCTCTGCCACCACCACCACCACCTGCACCAGCTGTCCAGCCTCTGCCACCACCACCACCACCACCACCACCACCTGCACCAGCAGAGGCCGCACCTCCAGCACCGGAGGACTTTGTTGAGGAGGAGGAGGGCCCAGCTCCCTGCCAGAGGCCATCCGGCCAAAGGAGGCAACTCCTGCGGCTGGCCACAGAACTACTCCGCCACAACGTGCGCTTGGAGGAGTACCGGCAGCAGAAACTGGAGCTGCAGCGCCAAGCACTGGAGGCACAGCAGCGAGCACACCAGGAACTCCTCGAGGCGCAACGTGAAGGCCACCAGGAGGTGCTCCAGTAACTGAGATGGCTGGAGCAGAGCATCCAACACCTGCGCCCTCAGGGCACCGCGCCTACTCCAGCCCCCGTGCTGCTGGAGCAGCCCCTGCCATCAACATCCTCCTCCACTGACCACCAGCAACCACCAGCTAAGAGGTGGGCATTGCGATCCTCAGCCTCCGCACCCTCTCCTGCAGCACCCACCACATCTGCTCCCATTCTGGGTCCTGTGGCCAGACCACTAGAACCAAGAAGGTGGCCCGATTTCCACGGTGCAGCCGAAGCCGCAGGCTGCCGTGGGGATAGGGAGGAGGACACTGGGAGCAGCAGCTCAGAAGAGGGTGAAGAGACTTCCCATGCAGCACCAGCTGCAAAGGAAGGGCGTGGGAGGGGTAGGAGGGGACGGGGGAAGGGAAGGGGAAAATGATGGGACATGCTGTAGGGTGAGGGTTGGTGGGAGGGGGGTGGGTGTGGGAGGGTGGTGGTGGTGGTGGTGGTGGTGGTGGTGGTGAACACACACATATGCACTGAATGTAAAAAATAAATGTTCACTTACTTTCACCTAAAACTTGTTTCAATGAGTCTTTGTCTTGCTCTTACGCCAAGCTGGTAGGCATTGAGCTCTGCTCTGTGGGCTGGGGGTGGAGGGGGCTCCTCTTCCAGCTCATCTGGGGCCTCTTCTGGTGGTGGCTGTGGCTCCTCTGGGAGAGGCTGTCCTCTGCGCTGGGCCAAATTGTGTAACATGCAGCACGCCACAAAGATCTTGGCCACCTTTTCTGGACTGTAGAGCAGCTCTCCTCCAGACCGGTCCAGACAGCGGAAGCGGTTTTTCAATAAACCAAAGGTGCGCTCAATGATCCCCCGGGTGCTGCGATTTCTCCTGTTGTAGGTTTCTTCTGGCCCTGGTTGTGGGTGGATTAGGGGGGTCATGAGCCATGTCCTCTGCGGGTAGCCTCAGTCACCTTTGCAGAAAAGCAGAATGAGATAGATGAGTGTGTATCGCTTGGAGCAGGTACAGGGGGGGCAGGGGGATTTGGATAGTGGGTTGTGGTGGAGGAAGCCAGGGCGGAGGGTTGCCCAGTGGAGGAGGTCTAGTATGGGTGGTACATGCATGTTGCACTTACCTAGTAGCCATCCACCAATGAACTCCCCTCGCTCGAACCTGCGGAAGATGCCCGAGTGCTGTAGGATGTAGGCATCGTGGCTGGAGCCGGGGTACCTGGCACACATATCTAATATCTCCCCCTGGGCATCACATACAACTTGCATGTTCATAGAATGAAATGCCTTCCTATTTCTGTAGGTGGCTTCGTGTGCCCGGGGGGGTCTGAGGGCTACGTGTGTGCAGTCTATCACACCGATGACCGAGGGGAATCTAGCAACAGCATAGAAGGCGGCCATATTGTTGTGCAGGGCCTGGGGGGGGGGGTGGGGAAAGTGATGTAGTGTGAGGTGTGAGTTATGAAGGCATCCAGGAACTGGGTGAGACAGTGTGAAATAGAAGCCTGGGTGAGGCCTGTGTTAGCAGCTAATACAGATTGAAAACTGCCAGTGGCCAGGACAGAGAGAGCGGAAGTGATTTTGAGGTGGGCAGGGATGGGGTTATTCCTACGTGTCTGGGGCTGAAGGAGGGGTGTCAGCTGCTCGCACAGCTGACGAATAGTGGCCCTATCAAACCTGAACCTTGTTAGACACTGCTGGTCAGTGAGTTGTAGGAAGGTGGTGCGGGGCCTAAACACTCGGGGCCGTGAATACCTCCTGCGGTGGGTGGCCTCTTCGTGTAGCATGCATGCCACAAGTGCATTAAGTGCATCCATATCCCCACCACCAGTGCAAGTATTAGGACTAGTAGTCAAACAAACAGCAACACACACAGATCTTTCACTTCCAGCCACCACGCCCTCTGGCCACTCACTCGCCAAACAGTACAAGAACACAGAGACAAACGGAGGTCAGGGAATAGAGTATACACGTGGGAAGAGTGAATGGGGAGGGATAGGGGGAGGGGAAAGGGGCGATGGAGCAAAGGAGTAGGAGTAAGGAACGGTCAAAGGGTAAGACACAAAAAGAGGCAGGGCACACAGACGACCGTCACAGGTACTCAACACGCTCGGCTTTCTCTCTGCAACCACCACTTCAGCTCTTCCACCAACAATATCGCCACTCTCCAACTACACACAATCGCTAATGGGTCTAAAGACGCTTTCCCCCTTGCTCTGGTCGCTTTTATTTCGGGTCCATCATATTACGCCCATCTTCCCGCTCAACCAGAGCCATTTCGCTATTCGTTATACATTGTACCCGTCCACGTCGTATCACCGCCCCTAACACGCCCCCGACACGCCTCTTATTTGGACGTTTTTACGTCCACGTACGAGCGACACGGACGCACTGAAACATTGCTTTCGATTATATGGATTTACTCGTTTTTGTGAGATTAACTTCCATCTCCCGATTTAGGTCGGAACTTGGGCGTTTGTCTCGTTCAATTATAAGCAGGTTAGTGACCTTTTTATGTTTTATGCTAGCTGGTGCATGAAATAAAATATAAGGTGGGTACCAAAGGAACCCACAAATTATACCTCACTCATTCATCATAAGTTTTGAAGGCAAAATGAAAATGATGATAAATCAGGAATGAAGTAGGTCAGCTGGTGTTCTCACTTACGTAATGTTCAGAAGTGAGTGGTGAATGTGCAGAGTAAATGTGCAGAGTAAAAATCAGAAGGGAGAGGGGGAGTCTTCCTAAAAATCCTATACAAGGATATATCTTTTTTTGTGTGTTGTTTTTTATAATATTCTTATAAAAGAAATGTCTTTCAAGGGAAACCACATAACTACAAGTGGAATATTCATCTATGAGGGATGTATTTAGATTAGTGGCTATGCTATTCTCTTAGTGAATCAATACTCTCCACAGTTCTAGTGCCTGATAACTGCCTGTGGTGAGATTTATGATGGTCCTTCATGGTATTTTTAAACATTTCAACACAGTTTTCAATTGCAGCTTCAACAAGAAAATTGAATGGGATTCAACTGAAACAATAGCTTTAGGTGGTACCAGGCTCAGGTTGTTTTACATTCCTTATCTGGTCTGATTATGCCTGTATCTGATTTTTAGAGAATTAACCTGCCTTCTCTTCCTAAGAAGGAGGTGAGAAAGAAAGACAGTGCCTTACAGGTCCCTTCAAGGCATCAGGGGAAAGAAGAGCTTAAGGGCCCTTTTACTAAGCCGCGTAGGTGCCTAAGCATTCCCAACGTGTGTCAATTCAGAGTTACCACCTGGCTACCGTGTGGCCTGTGCAGTAATTTCATTTTTGATGCACATCTGCTACATGCGCCGGAAAATAATTTTTATTTTCTGGCGCATGGCAGAAACCGGGCGGTAATCGTCATTCTACGTGCGTAGATGATTACCACACAGTTAACATGTGAGACCATACCGCTAAGTCAATGGCTGGCGGTAAGGTCTCAGACCCAAAATGGACGCGCGCCAATTTTTATTTTGCCACATGTCCATTTTCGGCAAAAATGTTAAAAAAGGCCTTTTTTACAGGCGTGCTGAAAAATGGTTCTGCGCGTGCCCAAAACACGCGCCTCCACTAGCGTAGCCCATTTTTCAATGCACCTTAGTAAAAGGACCCCTAAGTTTTCCCTCCAAGAGAGCACGAGGCTTGACAAGCTACCACCTTCTTCTTTAGAAAGAGAATTGGGGAATTCTGCATATTCTTTGAATAGCCTGCCAGTTTCATACAGGAGAATTGGTAGTGCAAAAGATTTTTCATATACCAGTTTTGTGACAGGTAGATCTAGATGTGCTGCAGGTCCTTTGTTTGGCCATATGATCTCCTGGTAGGAAGGATCAAGTGGTTTCTCAGGTTGTTCATACCTGTTTTTTCATCATCCTTGTGATAGAAATATTTTTTTTATTTTATGCATCATTAAGTAAGCATGTAATAAACCATGAGAATAATTTAATTTAAAATAGTTTTCTAAAAATTATTTCAACCCTTAATCCTACAGTAGTTTGCCACTTCTGCTCTGTATCATATGAACTGCCCTGATGCTGGGCAAAGGAAGAGGCACTTTTTTCAAAGGGCACATTCAGTGCTTCAGATTGGCTGGTAGAGTTGCCACAGCAACACCAGGCACCTTCCCTTCCTCACCCACCCTTGGCTTTCATCAAATAGGGAATCTGAATCTTACTCTTCCATGGTGTAGCCTGCTGTCCCAGAAAATTATTACTACTAATAATTATCACTCTATAGCAATACTTGGCATACACAGTACTTTACAATTGCACATAGGAGACAGTCTATGCTTCTTATACTGCTGACCCACATATTGTTGACTCTTGTCCTTTCATTGTTACTTTCAATGCTGGCTAGCTATCCTTTCTATTTCTTTGTTACAAAGAGCCATTGCTGGCTGCTCACCATGTTAATTCTTCTATCTGGTGCTGACTTGAAATGCAGGAACATTTTTAAACCTGATAGTGTGTTCAATATAAGGTTTATCCAGTTGTAGAACGCAGTATCGTCCAGACCATTTGCACTTGCCTAAAGATGGCCTTGAAGACAACCATATTTGCAATCTCAGCAATGTACGACTTCTGGCTTTGAATATCCAGGTTAGTGCAGCAACCTGAAAGCTAACTGTATACATGACAAGATAAATGTCACATCAGGAAATGCTAGGGAGATAAAGTTCCTAGATGAAATACATGACTGCTTCACGGAGCAACTGGTTCAGGAACCCACAAGAGGGAGAGCTATTTTAGTTCTAGTCCTTACTGGAATGCAGGACTTAATGTGAGAGGCATAGGTGTTGGAATGGGGGGAGCCACAGGTGCCATGGCACACCCAAAAAGTTTCTCTCTGTGAAGTGTTCATTTCCTTCCCCCTCACATGGTGTCCAGTGTTTCTCTCATTCCCTTCCCCTTTGTGGTCTCCATATATTTCTTCTTCCTTCTACCTCCCCTTACTCCCCCCCCCCCCCCCCAAGCTATTGAATCCCTTACCTTCTTCCACCAAGGTGACAAAGAGGGGCATAATCGAACAGAGGCGCCCATCTCTAAGGGTGCCCATCTTAGGGGACGGCCCCGGGAAGGGGCAGAGCCAACCGTATTATCGAACAAGATGGGCGTCCATCTTTTGTTTCGATAATACGGTCGGGGCCAGCCAAATCTCAACATTTAGATCGACCGAAATGTTGAGATCACCGGACTTAGAGATGGCCGGCCTCGGTTTTCGCTGATAATGGAAACCAAGGCCGGCCATCTCAAAAATGACCAAATCCAAGCCATTTGGTCATGGGAGGAGCCAGCATTCCTAGTGCACTGATCCCCCCTGACATGCTAGGACACCAACCGGGCACCCTAGGGGGCACTGCAGTGGACTTCACAAATTGCTCCCAGGTGCATAGCTCTCTTACTCTGGGTGCTGAGCCCCCCCCAACCCCCCCAAAACCCACTCCCCACAACTGTACAACACTACCATAGCCCTTAAAGGGTAAAGGGGGGGCACCTACATGTGAGTACAGTAGGTTTCTGGTGGGTTTTGGAGGGCTCTCATTTACCACCACAAGTGTAACAGGTAGGGGGGAGATGGGCCTGGATCCACCTGCCTGAAGTGCACTGCAGTGCCCACTAAAAACTGCTCCAGGGACCTGCATAGTGCTGTGATGGAGCTGGGTATGACATTTGAGGCTGGCATAGAGGCTGGCAAAAAATGTTCTTAATTTTTTTTGGGGGTGGGAGGGGGTTGGTGACCACTGGGGGAGTAAGGGGAGGTCATCCCCGATTCCCTTCGGTGGTCATGTGGTCAATTCGGGCACCTTTTAAAGGCTTGGTCATGAACAAAATGGGACCAAGTAAAGTCGGCCAAATACTCGTCAGGGCCGCCCTTCTTTTTTCCATTATCGGCCTAGGACGAACATCTCTTAACCATGCCCCTGTCCCTCCTTCGGTACACTGCCAACATGCCCCCTTGAACTTTGGCCGGCCCTGCGACAGAAAGCAGTTGAAGCCAGCCAAAATCGGCTTTCGATTATGCCGATTTGGCTGCCATTAGGAGAAGGGCGCCCATCTCCCGATTTGTGTCAGAAGATGGCTGCCCTTCTCCTTCGAAAATAAGCAGGATAGCTGCAAAAGCATCACAGTCAGCTGGCATAAGACCATGAGCATCTGCACATGCTCAAGGCCCTGCTGTCTTCCACCGCTCCAAACTTCCTGTTTCAGAGGGTGCAGAAACTGGCTGATAAGCTCTGGAACTCATTGCTGGAGGATGTGGTAATAGGAGCACATTTGGACAAGTTCATGGAGGAAAATTCTATAAACTGCTATTAAGGTAGACATGGTGAAAGCCACTACCCGAGGTTGGTAGCATAGAATCTTGCTACTCTTTGGGATTCTGTCAGGCACTTGTGATCTGAATTGGCCAGTGTTGGAAACTCAAAACTGGGCAAGATGGACTATTAGTCTTACCCAGTATGGCTATTTTTCATGTTCTTATAGTTTAACATCTAAAGGTCCTTAGTCTCAGGAAGATTTGTTTGCTGAAATTTTAAATAATGAAAAAAAAAATCCATGACTTTGTCCACTATTTCAGTCTGGGCTTTCAAGATCAATAATGAATCTAATCACATCCTAAGGTGATCACAAGCTTCTTTTAAAGGAAGTAAGGTTCCTTGAATACTGGGTATATGAATAAGGGGACAGGCTCTTTTCTACAAAATCAGACTGCCTCTGACTTTGTAGGATTCAATTTAAACTTTGTGTTCGGCAAGCCAAACTGCCACAGAAGATAGACAGGAGTTCAGCAGAGCAAGATCTCAATTACTAGGATCAACCGTGACTAAAAGTTGAATGTCTGTATAAATAAAATAACTAAAACCATGACTCTTGATCAAAGTTGACAAGGGCAATAAAAGCAAATTAAATAGTAAGTCCTGAATAAGGACTAGCTCCTACGTACAAAGTTTTGGTATTCACAGACTTTATACTTAATTTTTAAAGGGAAAGTGTATGTGTACTTTCCTTTGCAAAGTTGTCCACAGATACAAATGAGCCATAGACTTTGTAGCTGATCACCCTAATTGAAAAAAAAAGTAGACACACTGTGGAACTCTGTATATACTTCAGCTGATTGAGTGAATGCAACCATTTTCAGACAACCATTACTAATTCCCCAGAAACGGGCATTGGAAAATGTCCTAAAATGTGGTTGGAAACACTAATATACAGCAAAGAAACCATGTATCTTAACTTTCTGTATGTGAGCTTTGACAAAGTAAACTGTGTCTGTCACACTAGGAGCCTGACGTCCTAGCCAAAATGTGTTATCTGTTAACATCAAAATATGAGACTACAAGACAAGAGAAATGGCTAAAAATGAGAAAATATATGAATATTGCTTACAAACATTATAATAAAAGTAAATGGAAAGGATGGTTAAAAGAAAATAATACTTAGGTATATAGGAGAGGGTCATTTATTAACAAATTAGCATGTGCTATCTATCAAAAGGTCCTTAGGAATACAATAGGCCCTGCATCAGATAGCATACACTAATGGCATTAGCATCTGTTAACTATTAGTAAATGCATTCATATGATTACTCTGCAATTTTCAGTTCATCAAGAACAATTTTGTATTGTAGCAGCAGAAATTGGGGGTAAATCAATAATTTGGCACCAAGAAGTAGGAGCCACAATGAGGCAGCACCAATTCTATAATGGCACTTAGGCACACCTAAGTGGTTATAGAATACTAGTGCAAACCTGCTTTGGTATGCCAAAAGTTGGGTGTGATCCCCATCCCTTATGCCAAGTCGATGGTTGGCATGTGTGCACACCTAAATGTGCCAATCAACACATGCAACTGATAGTATTCTATAAGTTGTGCATGTTGTTTGGTGACACACCCATGGCTCTACCATGCTTCACCCACATGTGTACCCCCTTGCAATTATGTGCTATAACACTTAGGTGCTACCTTCTAGAGTAGAGCCTAGTGATAAGACACGCCACTGCTGATTATTGGCGCCAATGATGTGTGCAAGTAGCCTGTACTTTCAGGTGCCTATTCATATAATTGCCCTCTGAGGTAGTGCGGTTGGTGGCCAGGCATGGAGCCTTCACAGATACAGGCAGCAGGCAGTGTAGACCAGAAGAAAAGTATGTATTATGAGCCAAAAAAATAGCAAAATTCTGTTATTGGCACAGACCTGGTAAGCAAACATAGGCAGAGATCTTTAATTTCAGGTTCCCTGAAGCCCATATTCACTAAACTCACACTTTTTAACACAAGCAGTGACAGCTCCTAGAAGGCCCAGCTAAGTATTCTCACTTGTAATTTTCCACCTTGGCCTGTCTTTAAACACTGCAGCTACAGGCTAGGTAAACATTTCACAATATAATCTTCTTACCTTGACCTGTCTTCATACACTTTCCTGGACAACCCCTTCCTCTTGCCCTGGACCCATCTTCTAATACTGTTGCCCCAGCTTGGAGTCTCTCTTGGAGGACCTTGTCTCTCTGGCCCAGATGCACTAAACCTTAACGACCCTTTAACAACCCTTTAACGAAGAAATTCCTAACCGTTGCATGCATTAAAGGCCTTTTTCTGACGAAGCAAGCAGCTAACGAAAACGGAATACAAACGAGTAACTACCATTGTAATGTGGACGATTCGGGATGCACTAACAATACCGACGATTACACCGAATCATTTGCTGTGACATATTTAACGTATGGTTAGAGCAGTCGTAAAGGCCAGAGCTGTCATCTCCCCGCTTCCCCCTGCACCATAAAAACCCAAGCTGGCATGTTTAAAAACAAAAGTGAGATAAACAACACCTCCCCGCTTTCCCCTGCATAAAATCTAAAATCTAAACAAAAATAAAAAAAGGATCAGGAGGGGGCAAGGCACTCATCAGGAGCGTCCTGTATGGACGGCCTTGGGCCCCCCCCCCCCTGCCCGAGGTCACCACTGCTCCCCGCTTCTCTGCTCTCCTCTGAAGCCAATTTCCCAGTTCTGAAAACAACTTTAAGCTGCCCAGGTCCCCCTCCCTTTCTCTGTTCCCCCAGCCAGGGGCGGGCCCAGGTCTCTCTGCTGAGCTAAAGGGGATCACAGTGAAAGAGGTCTTTTGTTAGAAAGGGGGGTTTATGAAGGACGTCCTTTTGGAGTCTTGAGGAGGACGTCTTCAACTGCACTCTCCTGCTAGGATCACAGAGCTAAATGCTCGCACGTCCCGATCCTCCCCCCTCGCACACCCCCATCTGACTTAAGCAACCTACATAGGTTTAATTCGTTTGTGTTGATGTTTGTGGCTCTGCGCATGTTTTAGGAGCCGATTATCGACAGGGATTATGAATCTGTAATGCATTGTACTTTACAATACTGCACTGAATGTGTGCAACTTGTTTTTTGGTGCATTCTTCGTTTTTTCAAATTCGGTAAGCACTTTTACGTTTTAGATTTTTTTACGTTTGGTTGATGCATCTGGGCCTCTGTTCTGTTCCCACACTGGGGATTTTGACCTGTTCTCTGTCTGAGCCCTGTCCTCTTGACTCAGCAGTCTAGCTAACATTTCTTTAAGGTTGACTGGTGAGGGAGTGCTCTTACAAGGAACTGTGCTCATTCCTCCTTCCCCCGATTGTGTTTATATTCTTTGTTTTATAATATTCTTTTTGTTTGTTTGTTTTTTTGGAGGGGGTTATTACATAAGAACTACTACTACTACTGCCACTATTTAGCATTTCTATAGCGCTACAAGGCGTACGCAGCGCTGCACAAACATAGAAGAAAGACAGTCCCTGCTCAAAGAGCTTACAATCTCATAGACAAAAAATAAAGTAAGCAAATCAAATCAATTAATGTGTACAGGAAGGAGGAGAGGAGGGTAGGTGGAGGCGAGTGGTTACAAGTGGTTACGAGTCAAAAGCAATGTTAAAGAGGTGGGCTTTCAGTCTAGATTTAAAGGTGGCCAAGGATGGGGCAAGACATAGGGGCTCAGGAAGTTTATTCCAGGCGTAGGGTGCAGCGAGACAGAAGGCATGAAGTCTGGAGTTGGAAGTAGTGGAGAAGGGAACAGATAAGAAGGATTTATCCATGGAGCGGAGTGCATGGGAAGGGGTGTAGGGAAGGACAAGTATGGAGAGATACTGGGGAGCAGCAGAGTAAGTACATTTATAGGTTAGTAGAAGAAGTTTGAACAGGATGCGAAAAAGGATAGGGAGCCAGTGAAGCGACTTGAGGAGAGGAGTAGTATGAGTAAAGCGATCCTGGCGGAAGATGAGACGGGCAGCAGAGTTTTGAACCGATTGGAGAGGGGAGAGGTGACTAAGTGGGAGGCCAACAAGAAGCAGATTGCAGTAATCTAAACGAGAGGTGACAAGGGTGTGGATGAGGGTTTTGGTAGAGTGCTCGGAAAGAAAGGGGTGGATTTTACGGATGTTGTAAAGAAAGAAACGACAGGTCTTGGCGATCTGCTGGATATGAGCAGAGAAGGAGAGAGAAGAGTCAAAGATGACCCCAAGGTTTTGAGCTGAGGAGACAGGGAGAATGAGAGAGCCATCAACAGAAATAGAATAGCCATAGTGGGTCAGACCAATGGTCCATCTAGCCCAGTATCCTGTTTCCGACAGTGGCCAAGCCAGATCACAAGTACTTGGCAGTACTAATTCTGATGGCAAACTTCATCCCACGTTGAAATTCAGTTTTGCATAGCTCGCTGTCAGCATTCACACTCTGTAATCATTATCACACACAATATTGCAAATACTGATAACATTCCTTCAAGAAATCCATGGATTTAAGAATATAAGATAAGCCATGCTGAGTATCCTTTCTGAGATGGGGATCCTGAGCTGCACACAATGGGGCCAATATTCAGACCGCGGGAGACCAGTATTGAATATCCAGTTTATTTTTGGACGGTTTAAACTTAACTGGCTAAGTTAATATCTGGAGATAGCCGGTTGTTTAAACCAGCCAAAGATATTCCAGTTATTTAAGCGGCTAATGATGCAATTAATGTGAACATTTTTCTTTTTGTTGTTGATATTCAAACCACTAACCATTTGGACTTATGATGAGGGGTAAGAAGGTTTGATTTGGACTGCTTTGGGATCCACAAGGATCCGGACGGAGTTTACCCCAAGTTGTGGGGAAGTTCCCTCAGACATTCAGTCCATGTTTACAGTGGACGGTGTATACAACTAGAGACTTTGCCCATGCCATTGGGTGGGTGGCGGAGTGAGAGGAAACTCGGCCTATGCCCCTGGGCAGGCATTGTGACAATATAACATGCTTTATGCCAAATTAGCTCTTTAGAAATGTTTATTTTTATTAGTGGGGAATTTAAAAGGTACTTAAAATAAAAAAAAAAGTTTTAAAAATCAATGAGGCTTGTATAGCCAGGAAAGATAAAGACCAAGATATAAATGTCCTAAGGCTGAATATTTGACCATGAAAAAAAAAAAAAGAACACAAACAAATCTACTGTTCTTTCAACAGTCCCTTAATGCTTTAGACAAGAACTAGTATTGATTGCAGTTTGCAGAGGAAGTCACTCATTTACTGTTCTCTTTTAGAAAAATTGGTATTTTTAGGGGGAGAAATAATTGAAGGACTGGAAAAAGAACAACAAACTGTCAGGCCCGTGAGTTCTGCCAGCTGACATAAAATAAAGAAAGGATAGTCAACCAGTATTGCAGTGCTGGGAAAACAAAATTATGGTACAAAAAACTGTGTTTTCATTGACAACTTTTCTGATGTTTCATCACCCATCACCTATCATGAGACTTCCACCAAATCGGCATAACCACCAGCCCCTATAGCGCTTAGATTTAGGCGCGTGTAACTTAATTGGCATAACAAGCTAATGAGCACTGATAACAGTACTTTACAAGCAATAATGAGCAGTAATTGGCACTGATTAGAATTTAGGTGCACAATTTGTTAAGTGTATTCTCTAACGATGTGCACAGAACTACTAACACACGGAGGCAAAAAGGGGAATGTTTATGGGCGGGGAAATAGGCGTTTCATTTGCATTTCAAAATTTAGGTGCCTACTTATAGAATATGGCCCAGTGCACCTAAATCTGAGTGCTGAAATTTACACCAGATTTTCATTGGCGTAAATGGATGCACGCAGATATCGGCGCTGAAATATCAACTAACAATATTCTATAATTGGTGCCTAAATCTAGGTACCAATTTCTAGGTTCTGTTTCTTGCTCTTCTTATCACTTTAATGCCTTTATTTGTGCCAGTCTGGGGCCCTGATTATCTTATATAATAATTTACACCTCCAACATTCTGAAGCTGACTCCCGTGACACTGAAGGGTTCATAGTGTCCGTGCGGTTCATGGGGTTCGTGCTGCCTGTAACCATCTGTCTCACTGTCCCACCCTCGCGTCATAACGTTATGACGTCGAGGGCTGAACAGTGAGAGGGAAGGGGACGCAGCATAGTTGCCAGGCAAAGCAACGGAAAGTTAAACATGAGGGTATTGTCGTCCCTCCCTTCCTCCCTCCCTCCCTCCCTCCCTTCCAGTTCCATGCCCCCTCCCTCTGATGTTTAAAAGTCATCTTCACTTACCAAGTCAGGGTTACAGCGGCCGCCAGCAGCAGTAAAACGCGTGCAGCCTCGGCCCTTTTCTCTCTCTCAGCTGTGGTCCCGCCCTTGCGAAAACAGGAAATGAGGGCGGGACCACAGCTGAGAGAGAAAAAAGGGCCGAGCCTGCATGCCTTTTACCGCTGCTGGCGGCCACTGTATCCCCGAGGTAAGTCAAGATGACTTTTAAACTTTGTATGGAGGGGGCCTGGAACTGGAAGGGAGGGAGGGAGAAAGGGAGGGACAACAACCCTGGAACTGGGAGGGAGGAGGGAGGGGGACCCTTGAACTGGGAGGGAGGGAGCCTGAAACTCAGACGGAGGGGGGACCCTGAAACTCAGAGGGAGGAAGGGAGGGGACGACCCTGGAACTCGGAGGGAGGGAAGGGCCAACCCTGGAACTCGGACAGAGGGAGGGGACGACCCTGGAACTCGGAGGAAGGGAGGGAGGGGGACGACCCTGGAACTAGGAGGGACAGAGGGAGGAAGCGAGGGAGAGGGGACGACCCTGGAACTCAGAGGGAGGGGAACGACCCTGGAACTCAGAGGGAGGGGGGATGACCCTGGAACTTGAAGGGAGGGAGGGAGGGAGGGAGGGGGACGACCCTGGAACTTGGAGGGAAGGAGGGGGGACCCTGGAACTGGGAGGGAGGGAGGGAGGGGGGTGACCCTGGAACTGGGAGGAGGGGGCCCTGGCACACACTCTCAATCTCACACACACACTCTCAATCTCACAGACACACTCACACTCAGTCTCACTCTCTGTCACACACACACACTCGCACATTCACTCTTTCTCTCTCACACAGTCACTCTCACACACAGTCTCAAACATACACACTCCGAGGAAAACCTTGCTAGCGCCCATTTCATTTCTTTCAGAAACAGGCCCTTTTTACTAGTCAAAAATAAACACAGGTGCTAAGAGCCATTAACGCTATAGTAGCACCTGCATTTACCAGTGCAGAATGATCAGAAGGGTCTAGCAACCCGTTAGCACCAGGCCTTAGCGCAGATAGCATGCATATGTAATCAAGCTCATTTAAATGAGATCATTTTACATTCCTCCCCACTGATCAGAAAAGAGCACCTGAAACAAAGGTGCATTACAACTGTAAAAAATAGTGCCAGGTCTGAGCAGGCGTTAGGGTGTTGTAAGAGAGGATTTTCCACGATTCTCATGTTTCTCTCATGATTCTTTCTGTACAATCTACCGGTTTTGATTGCTTTTGGAAACAGAAGGATGCCAGTTGTGAAGAATAAGGGGCTGTCCTATCCTGGGTAGGCCACTAGGTGGTGCTGTTCCCATAGCAATGGGGGGAAATGCTTATGCTTAGGATGAGTCACTAGAGGGAGCCAGTAGGGGGAAGGTCCAGGTGGAGGTCGCTAGGACCTGGGAAAGTCCTGGGTTAGAAACAGGTGAAGGTTGTTATGGGCTGGGTTCTGCCTGGAATTAGGGGGAAGAGCCTAAAGGGGTGTAGAAGCTAGTCACCCATTTGATACCTGCCTGAGTTTGGAAAGGAGAAGAGAAGAGAAAGGAACTGGAGAGCTGGCAGC
This sequence comes from Microcaecilia unicolor, assembly GCF_901765095.1. NCBI lineage: Eukaryota > Metazoa > Chordata > Amphibia > Gymnophiona > Siphonopidae > Microcaecilia > Microcaecilia unicolor. The sequence goes on from NC_044033.1 coordinate 422,162,561, forward strand.
TGAGGAAAGAGGATTCCCTGAAGGTACTGGCTGGGCTCTAGAGAGACTGTTGTGTTAATCTGTTGTATATAGAACTGTGTAAGAAGACCAAGGAACTAGCAGCCAGGGGCTAGAGGACAGAAGGCTGTTAGCACTGAGCCCAGGTGTCTATGGGTGTGAGGCTCAGTGGGAAGATCTGTGGAAGTGTTTGAAGCTTGTGATAATGTTTAAGCTGGAAGAAGGAAAGTGTTTTAAGCTGGAAGAAGTGTGCCCCAGGGGGCTGGAATAAAGAGCTGATTGATGAATATGCTGTATTGGACTTGAGTAATTTGCATCTAATCTGCATATTCCCTGGAGCACACCCTGAGTGAAAAAGGGGCCCAGGATCTTGAGGTTGGAGTGTTCAGGATACTGGGAAGAGACCGCCTGGAGTCCTGCTTGGGAGCCAGAGGCCAGTGAGACCTGCTGAAGAGCAGGAGGAGAAGCCTCGTCTTCACACAGTACAAACCCTCAAGTGCTGGTTATGAGAAAGAGCAGACCTGAATGTGAAGAACACATTGGAGTTCTTGTCCTGCATCTAAATTTAAAGTGGCCATGCTTTAAAAAAAAAAATAAAAAAAACACATATTGGCATCTGTTGCTTACATCTAAATATATACATACAGAAAAAAAAATGCTTATATTTAGGCTGCAGAAAACAGATACCAATGTATGCTTCACATTCGGGATTTACCAGGCGCATGCACACAGGAGCTGAGCTTACCACTGAACTCTTCTGCGCATGTGCCAAGCACAATCCTCCCGCCAAACTCTCTAATGCTTAAAGCCATGAGCATGCATATATTTGCATCTCATTAGCTTTGAACATTAGGGCATTGTTCTTCTGCATTATTCTGGCACTATTTTATGGCGTTATTTAAAATAGCGCAAGAGGTTTGATCATCTGTCCCTGGGTGACTAAGCAAGATTTCTATTTATTTCTGAGTCCTACATTGCTCAGGCTTGGCTTGAAGGTTCTCCTTTTTCTTCTAAAGGGTCAGAGGCAGGAGATTCAAACCTGTTGCTATGAGGCATCTCTATTTTATAGTCAGACGAGGGTCTCTGCTGCTACCAGAGCCTTCCCACTGATTATACTGGCACTTCTTTTGTTCTACAACGATCCAGATTAATCTTACGAACCATATACCTAACACATGCCCCCATGATAACGACATTGACCCAGACTTCATCTCCCTCCTTACTCCCCTCTCCATTGCCCATTTCTACCTACCCATCTCGTCTATTATTCTGGTATACTTAACATTTACCCTCTCTAACAATATTCTGTATTCCATTTACTGTGTAAGCCGCATTGAATCTGCTTTGAGTGGGAAAGCGCGGGATACAAATGTAATAAATAAATAAATAATAATACAAGTGTGGAGGGCAGTTCTATAAAGGAGGACTTATATGTAGGCACCTACAAGACACCGATCTATACTACTATAATACTTCTCTGTGTGATAACTGTCTGGGAAGACGCTGAGAACCCCTTCAAATGGTTAGAACAAATGTTTTGCACTTAGCATGTGTTAATTTTTGCATCTAACATGAAAGTCCACATCACCAGGACTAAAGGAATGAAATGCTTTGACATTAATATGAAACTCCCTGCTCCTGACCAAACAGCACAATCCTATCTTCATCTTCACACTGTCAGACTCCTGAGGCAGGCACGTTTTATGCCGAAACATGATGCCGTGTCAAATCTTGAGTACTGATTTTATGTTATTGTATACTGTTTTATACATATCATAGCAATACATTTTTAATCTCATCGATCCTGACGTTTGTCTAGCCTTCCTTTGTTCCCACTTGTTTGTGCACTACTATTGTTCTCATGGGACTTTTCTGTTCAGTTGCCGTTTGGTTTCAAACAGGGTTGGTATCAGATCTGAAACTTCTGCATCCCTCCTTGAAAAACAAAATAAGTTTTCCTTAACTTTTCCCTGGTGAAGATGCTATAGCATGATACCTCTCCATTTTGTTTTCTATCCTTTCTTAGAGACTGTGAAATGAGTAAGTCTGAGGTATAGATACAAAAATCATTGCTGAGAGCCTAGGTTTGTGTTGGGATTGGAATTAGGTCTGTACTAATTCAGTTAGTTTCACTTATAAAATATTGATGATCTTTTAAATGTATTTTCTGCTTGTTCTACTATATATTATAAAATATGTATGCTTGCCGTGCCTTATTTCAGAGTCCTCCAGAGGCTTACACTTTTATTTGCTGTTCCTGTACTTTGAAATTTATTGTGCAATTGTTTGAAAAATGGCTAAATTATTAAATGCATCTGTATTTGGAATCAGGCTTTGAAATAATAATTTTATTTAAACCACTGGGACCGGGTAGATCTTTCCACTCTAATTATGTTTACTCTCAATTTGTTTTGGTTTTAACTCTATACTACAAACTTCACTTGTGTATTGTAATAGGAATTGGTGCTGAAAGATCTTACTTTAAAACAGAGACAAAAGGACTTTTATTAAAATGTAGTAAGCAATTACCACATGAATTAACAACACTTAGCACATGCTAATTCACAGGCTAAGGGAGTAATTCTATAAGCAGCCAGCTAGATTTCCACACGTGAGGAAAGGCTAAAGAGGTTAGGGCTAAATAGGTTAGGTGAAGTGCTGTCAGTCACTATTTCACCTTCCAATCCCTCCTGGCACCCTCTCTCCTTCAAAGGTAGAAGCAAACAAGGTCTAAGTGACCAGCCCAAACAGGAAGTAAGAGCATCAAAAAACTTTTAGTGGGACTAACAAGCCTTCCTCAGGGGTCTCAGCTCACAATTGAAAAGGAGCAGAGCATCAGGTTAGGGGTGAATGGGGGCACCTACATGTGGGTACAGTGGGTTTTGGTGGGGTAGAGGGCTCAACACTTACCACCACAAGTGTAACAGGTAGGGGGGGGTGTAGACCTGGGTCCGCCTGGCTGAAGTGCACTACACCCACTAAAACTACTCCAGGGACCTGCATATTGCTGTCATGGAGCTGGGTATGGCATTTGAGGCTGGCATAAAGGCTGGCAAAAGAATGTTTAAATTTTTTTTAGGGTGGGAGGGGGTTGGTCATCCCCAATTCCCTCCGGTGGTCATCTGGTCAGTTTGGACACTTTTTTGAAGCTTGGTCCTGAAAATAAATGGACCAAGTAAAGTCGGCCAAATGCTCGTCAGGGCCAGCCTTCTTTTTTCCATTGTCGGCTGAGGGTGGCCATGTGTTAACAATGCCCTGTCCTGCCTTCGGTATGCCTCCGATACGCCCCCTTAAAGTTTGGCCGGCTCCGCGACGGACTGCAGTTGAGGCCGGCCAAAATTGGCTTTCAATTATACCGATTTCGCTGGCCTTGAGAGATGACCGGCCATCTCCCGATTTGTGTCGGAAGATGGCCGGCCTTCTCTTTCGAAAATAAGCAGGAGTGGCTTCAGAAGTTGTGCGAACCAGGAAGCAGGTCTGCCGAAACACAAACCCATGTTGGGTCTAACTTCGGTGCCTCAATAAATAATTTTTCATTTGTTACTCCCATCTTAAAAAATGTGAGTCACCCTCTACTCTGTGTTGTATCTTAGAAGTTTCTTCCTGTTTTCCTGTGTATTCTCAAAGTCTGGTCAGTGCCTTGTGCATGGGGAAATGATCAACAAGCACACATATGTGAACAAAACAACAAAATGTAAAAACATGTACAAGTTAAAAATTTTATTTGTACTGTCTTTTAAAGCTTTGGTGATCCATAGAATTTGTTCTTTATTTACGATGGAGCATTTTACTTTGCTAGTTCAGGCACTTATCCTATCTCACTTGGATTATTATAATAGTTTATATTCAATTGCTTCAGCCAAACTTTGTACCAAGCTTCAACTGCTCCCGAATGTTGCTGCCAAACTCATTTTTTTCATTTGAAAAAATATGACAGAATGACAACAGCATTGACTCATTTGCACTGGCTTCCAGTACAAGCTAGGATCGAGTTTACGCTGGCATGTTCGATATATAATATGTTTTATGGTACCAGCTCTGAATATCTAGTAAGCTTGTTTTCGTTTCTTGGTGACTTTAGTTCATCCAGAGCATTTGGATCTGAACTTTATTTTCCCACAGTATCTATGTTTGCAATCATCGTGCTTTTTGAGAGGTTATGCACATTTCTTCTATATTACATGTTTTGGCGAATGATTGATGATAGCAGCAGCGTTCTGTGTTAGAGCAGTTTTCTGTCTTAAACTATTGTGCTGTCACTTGTATTCGTATTTATATCATTGTTTGTACAGCACCCAAGGACCCCTGAAAAAGGAATTCACTGAAATACAGCCATGTTGGGTCATTTTCTTAATAAAGATTCATCCATTATTCAAGGTTCCTGCAGTACTTCCTTCTACCCTTTGGTCATCTTCTCTTTTGTGTCTCAGCTGTTAATGTGTCCCCTTCTAGAAGTGACTCTTCTTAAGCTATGACAATTCAACCATCACAATCCTTAGAGGGGCATAATCGAACGAAAACGTCTATCTCCATGGCCGTTTATCTCCAAGAACGGGTCCGTGAAGGGGTGGACCGAACCGTATTTTCGCAAAAAATAGACGTCCATGTTTTATTCGACAATTTGTGAGCTGGGCGTTTTTGTTTTTCAGCGATAATGGAAAATGAAAGCGCCCAGCTCAAAAATGAATAAATCCAAGGCATTTGTTCGTGGGAGGGGCCTAGATTCGTAGTGCACTGGTCCCCCTCACATGCCAGGACACCAACCGGGCACCCTAGGGGGCACTTTTACAAAAACAAAAAAAAAAAGGTAAAAGAGCTCCCAGGTGCATAGCACCCTTCCCTTGTGTGTTGAGCCCCCCAAATCCCCCTCAAAACCCACTGCCCACAAGTCTACACCATTATTATAGCCCTAAGGGGTGAAGGGGGGCACCTACATGTGGGTACAGTGGGTTTGGGGGGGTTGGACGACTAATAAGCATTAAGCAGCACAATTGTAACAGGTAGGGGGGACGTCAGACGCACGCAGAGAAACTTGCAGAGAAGATGAACAACGCGAAGGGCACAACAGCACTTCGGCTGTCGGGGGTTTGGGTCTCCCGTCAGCACAGGTAGTCCACAACAGTGACGGGGGCAGTTTTCGGTGGGCCGGGGGGGGGTCGAGGGGGCCATAGTGCGGGGGGTGACAGATGATTCCAAGGCAGGGGGAGGAGTAGGGTTCCCTACTCCTCCCCTTGCCTTGGAATCAGCTGTCCTGACGTCAGTGACGTCAGTGCGTGTCTGCCTAGCAGACCACCACCTCCAGGGAGCCACGGTCCCAAGCACAGAACGTTGGAGGTAAGAATTATTATCTAGGATTATTTGCATTTTAAAATAATTTTTAATGTTTTAAGTGTAATATCAGACACCAGATCTTTTGTGGCGCTTTCCTTATGTTTGCATCATTTTCTGCAGTATTTTTACAAATGTTTTCTTTCTAAATGATTTTTGCCAATTTTTCTTTGCCTGGATGTGGTACTAGAGGACTTGAAAGATGTTCCACAGGGAAGCTGGTCTATGAGTATCGATCTAATTTTTATGTAAGTACTCAATGCAAACTGGAAAGAGTATATAGAATGTAATTACAGAAATGAGGTGGATTTATTTACAGTTTGGGATGCAGCCAAAGCAATTCTGAGAGGGTGAATTATAGTATTACCCTGTCTGCACTCTGCAGCTTTGAAGAAACAGATGCAGCTAAAGCTGAGTTACAGAAAGCTAAACTGCTTCTTCTAGTGGGGCTTCGTAGGAAAAAAAGGACAAGAACTCACTGGGGAAATCAGATTAAGGTATGAGATTAACTCATTAGAATCCTCTCGGACAATGTATTACAGGCTAGATTTGCTAAAGTGTTCAATCGTGTTAGTATATGCTAACACCGGTAATCCACATTATTAGCAAATAGGCCTCTTGGAGCTACAGTAAATGAAGATAATTCAATAAAGCGGCAAAATATTTTTCATTCAAAGAATAGTTTAGCTCTGGAACTTGTTTCTGGAGGATGTGGTAACAGGGGTTAGCGTATCTGGGTTTAAAACAGGTTTGGACAAGTTCCTGGGATTGGTGCCATGGACTCTTGCTACTACTTGGGTTTCTGACAGGTACTTGTGACCTGGATTGGCTACTGTTGGAAGCAAGATACTGGGCTAGATGGACCATTGGTCTGACCCACTATGGTTTTTCAAATGTACCTTTATGCACCTACAATGTGCCTCCTTGGAGCCTATTCAATCAAGAAAAGTAGGCATCTACTTTCTTTATAGAAAACCAATGTAAAATGCCACAAACGTGCCCAAATTTAGGCGCAATCACACCAGCCATAGAGTTGGTATAAATGATTGCTCTTAAAGAACGCACATAAATTATACAATTCTATAATCTACATAAGCATCTGTGCCCAGATTCCATCCATGTGAACACCCACCTACAAACTATGCACTACTGCATTTAGGCACTATTTCACAGAATAGCTGGAATATTGGCACTTACATGCATATGTGGGCGTATATTTATTTATTTAGATTTTGCTCACACCTTTTTCAGTAGTAGCTCAAGGTGAGTTACATTTAGGTACTCTGGATATTTCTCTGTCCCAGGAGGGCTCACAATCTAAGTTTGTACCTGAGGCCATGGAGGGTTAAGTGACTTGCCCAAGATCACAATATGCATGTAAATGTTGGTATTAAGGTTAATTACAAGTATTCTTGCACCTAAATCCTGGAACCCTCTTAATAGAATTATCCCCCAATGTATGTTAATGCATATTAGCGTGTGTTAACATGGTGGAGCATTTTAGTAAATCTAGCCCAATAAAGTAAACAAACTATCATAGCAGCATTTGAATGGGATAAAAATCAGAAAGAAGATAAATAAAACTCTTAGCAAACTTTGGTTGTGGAGTTTGTGAAGATAATTTTATAAGTATTTTTTTGCACATCAGGGTTCCTTTGTGCATGTAAAAGGGCTCAAATTAATTAACCTCAGGGGTTTGACTCATAAAAGTATGTGTGATGCAAAAAAGACAAAAACGGTTTATGCAATGTGTGTGTAGATATGCCCAGGGGCAGAGTTTGGGCAGAGTGCAGGCAGATTTTTTATTTATATACATTCTGCCCAATAGTCAGACCATGGGAGGTAGCCAGTCGGAGCTGAGCCCAGATATTCAATGCCAGACTATTTCCATTGACTGTCATTGAATATTGAGGTGTATTTTGGCCAGTTTAGATTTAACCAACTAAGTTGATATTCAGCACTGACCAGTTAAGTTTAAACTGGCCAAAGATATACTTAGCTATTTTGGCAGTCAAAATTAGCTGGAGATGTGCTGAATATTGCTGGCTAGCCACTTATATTGTGCGATATAACCAGCTATCCACTGGACGCTAACCGGCAATATTCAGCAGGAGATAGCCAGCTAAGTGCCGTTTAACCGGCCAGGAACCATTCTAGACCGGTTAAACTATTTTAAGTATCAGTTGGAGTGTTTATAAAATAAGCATGCACACACACACACTTTATACATGAATATTTCACACCTGTTCCCACGATTTCTGCTGTTGTGGCCCTATAATTTATAAATACACACAAGACCCTATCCCCTTGATTCTATAAAGGTCACCAAAAATTTCAGGTGCAAATTTAAGTGTGCTCCCAATTTGTGTGTGCAATTTACTAGAATAAAGAGCCAATTACTGCCAATATTTGACTTTATAACAAGCAATTATTAGCATTAATTAGATTTAATTGGAACTTAGCCACGTAAAGTTAGACATGGGATCCATGCCTAAAATTTAAGCATGGTCCAAAAAAGCAAACATTTTGGTGCAGATTGAGGGTGTGGTTTTGAGTTACACATGTATTTTCATTAGTACAAATGGTCGCTAGTGAATGACATGGTTACCATTACTGTGGCTATATTGTGGTAAACTGCAGTAAATCTGCGGTAATCGTAACACCCTGAAAAAAAGAACCAAGGATGCAGGAAGAAAACTTTGTACCACCCTGCACGAATGGTAAAAAGCCTTGTTTCCTCAGTAAAAAAAATTCATCTCCTCCCTGCAGGTGTCACTCAGGTGAGGAGTCACTTACACTTTCCTGAAGTCAGTCGGCGGTTCAGCGATTCACATAGGCCAGCTCTGTGGCCTTCCTCCTGTGAAGTCCCGCCCTCTGTACTGTAACTTCCTGCTTAGTGTCAAACAGTAAGTTGCAGTAGAGAGAGCGGAACTTGGCAGGAGGAAGATCATGGAGATGGCCTTGATGAATCGCTGTCCCGACGCATGCCGAATAGTAATGGCACTAAAAGCTTGACAGCCACAGCAGTCCACATTTAGAGGATTTGAAGGTATAGGATCTAGGAAAATCCATCCTTTTCTTTGCTCCAGTATTTTACAACCTGCCACATTAATAAATGTATCTGAATCCAAGATATTGGACAGATTGGAACAAATGCATAGAGGAGAAATTAGCAGTTTTCAAATGAGCTTTAATGGGGCCTCACCCCATTGTTATCTGAGCTTCTCTCTCCATACTGTCAGCAGATGGTAATTACTGGCTGAAGCTGGTGGGGATATGAGCCTCCACTGGCTCCCACACATACTTGGTTGTAACCCCCAGAAGCCACAATGAGGCCTGGGGATAAAGAAATAATGCTGCCAGTCACTCTTCACTGCTTCTCCCCTTCCTGAGGGGCATCACACAGCTCACACCTACACTCTTCTAAGGACATGCAGGAAGTTCTTTCCACCCCACTTGCTTCTCATTTCCCTTCCCCCAGGGTCCTAGCTCAACTCCTCCAGGGCCTTCTGAAGGGAGTAGGTGCTGTCAGCTGGCTGCAGGAAAGTGTAAGTAACACCGGGGGGAGGGAGGGTGGGGGTGAAAAGTGGTGGCTGGAGCCGCTGGACCCATGGGGGGAGAAGGAGGGGAGCTGGAGGGAAAGGAGATGGGGGATGGCTAGACCCATGGGAGGTGGTGGGGGAGCTGGACTTGAGATTTCTCGCACCGACATGGGCTCACTCTCTCTCCCCAGGAGGGCTGGAGAGGTGGGGGCTGGACCCATGGGAAGAGGGGAGCTAGTGGGAAAGGGGAGAGGTGGGGTTGGCGCCATGGGAGGAGGGGTGCTAGAGAGAAAGGTGGGGGCTAGACCCATTGGAGGAGGGGGGTAGAGGGAAAGGACAAGTGCTGGCTGGACCCATGGGAGGAGGAGGAGGCTGGAGGGAAAGATGCTGGCTGGACTCTGAGAGGATGGGGGGGGGGGGGCTACAAGGAAGGAAAAGAGATGCCAGACCAAGGGGAACAAGTAATAGGAAATCAAGTACTGAATCCACAGCAGGAAGGAGAAAAGGGAAGAGGGCAAACAGCAGACCTTATTGACCTACCACCCAGGAATGCAAAAGATCGGCACGCACATTCCTAAATCTTCACTTCCCCAGCTGTAAAGGTCTAAAATATAGACTAATACATGCATCCAGCTTTTCATACTTGAGTTCACAAATGTGGAATGCTCTACCATTGGACCTGAAAATAATTCACAACCTAATTAACTTCCGTAAGGCACTGAAGACACATCTCTTTAATTTGACATACCATAATGACTTATAATTGGAACTGTAATTCGCCATCATTTACTTAACAATAGGATTACTCTCTTCCTATACCATATTGTTTAATTTTAATATGCAATCCATGTTCAATATATGATACCATTTGTATATTTTCCCTTTTTTACCCGACTGTTCATTTAGCATTCATGTTCTATATATATTACCAATTGTATATGTATTCTGAAATGACATAAGTCATGATGGAAAAATTGTAAGCCACATTGAGCCTGCAAATAGGTGGGAAAATGTGGGATACAAATGCAACAAATAAATAAATAAACCAGATACTCCCAAGTCATTCTAAGTTTAGATGTGCTCTGAAAACTTGGTTTATCGCAAACATTTTTTCTAAGTTGTATCAGTGTTAGAAATTTTACTGAAATTATTTCACTTGAAGAAACTGTACTCCTTAGTAAATTCTATGTAAGCTGCCTTGAGCTCTGTTAGTTAAGTGTTCTATAAATGTCTATGATAAACTAAAATTAAAATAGCTGTGCTAGACTATCTGTGCATCTATATAAACTTAAATCATCTATTCTACCTAGCTGAGATTCATCCACCTTGGAGCTATCCATATATATTTATCTAGCAGCCAGAATAACCATTTATCTGTTTGAGTAAGGCCTATTTTGCTAGCCTAATTTAAATGAATATATTCTCTACAGAGTAGTTGAATTTTGCTGCTCAACGTATAATTTTGTTTAGAAACTCACTGGCCCATCCCTAACTCTGCTTCATATTGTCCATATAACTCATTTTAGCGTGGAGAAAAGGAAGAGGAAAAACATTGGGTGGGGAGAGATGGGACAAGGGGGAAAATGCTGATGGGGAGAAAGGGGCAAGGAAAGAGATGCTGGATGGGGAGAGAGGGGTCAAGGAAAGAAATGTTGGATGGGGAGAGGGGGCATGGGGAAAGATGCTAGATGGGGAAAGAGAGGAAAAAGGAGAAAAATATTAAATGGGAGAGAAGAGAGGGGGCAAATGCTGAATGGAAATGGGAAGAAGAATGAGGGGAAATGCTGGTTGGAATTGAGGAGGAGAGAGGGGGCAAATCCTAAATGGATGTGTGGAAGAGATAAAGGGCAAATGCTGGATGGAAGTGGAGAGAAGAGAGAGGAGCAAGCAGTAGGTAGACACAGTCAAAAGAGGGAAACTGAAGATTGGATCATATGAAAGAACTAAATGTGGATAAAGGCAGAAAATAAAATTGAAGAAAGCTGAAAGGAAAAGCATGAGAGAAAATGTACATGAGTTCCTTTTAACCAAGATTTCTGCAGGATTTGTGCTACTAATTTATAAACAGACCTATGTGCTTACATGTCTTTATAAGTTAGGCTATAAATAGATGCTTTCTACCCTTTACACATACTCCACGTTTTATAAAAGTACTCTCTATCTTTGATGCAACCTGGTCTATGAAGGGATTATCCAGGTAAAAACAATCTAACTCAATTATACAGGTCAAAAATAGGGAATCAAGATGTAAAAGGCAATTCTATAAACTGAACACATTGAGATGAATTCTATATATGGGGCCAAAAATAATCGGCACAGAAAAAAGTACTATTCTATTAACTCTACATAAGGTGCGGTTTATAGAATAGCGCATACGCCCAGGAATCACATCTAACTTTAGGCGTGGCCATTTGCACCTACATCAGAGGCATATCCCCCTCATTCTAAATGTAAATGTTAGAAATGCCCCCGTTCTGCCCATGACCCTCCTATTTCTGCTCCCCCTTCTTGAACTCCTGTGTAAAATTTAGACACAGATCCCACATGTATATTCCAATTCATCGGCACTAATTAGCTTGTTATTCAATTAAATAGCACACACAAATTTGCACATACAAATTTTAGCGACTTTTATGGAATTAGGGGGACTAGGCATGTAAATGTTTAGAATACTAGCACATAAAGGCAGAGGTACATTCTTCTTCACATATGGCAAGCTGTCTAAGCACTATTCTGTAAATATGTGACTATCTTTCATAGCACATATTTGCAAGGGGTATACATATGGGTGGAGCATAGGAAAGACTCCCACTTACATACTTTAAATCACACGCAGCCCTGCCACATTAATTACCTGCTCTTTGGACAGTGTAACTGCAGGTGCCTAAATATTAGGCACACCGATACTGGTTCACTCTAGTATTATATAACAGTACCTAGGTGCCTAGGTTCTGTTATAGAATAGGCTCAAACTGCACAGCCTCAGGGTGACTACATGGAGGTGCTCAGTTATAGAATTACCCCCATAGTTCTGTTAAATTTTGACAAGCTGCATTATACAGGTTTTGCTTCAGGAGTCAGACTTGACTTGAATAACTTGTGTTGCATCACAACCCCTGATATGTTTTATTTCTATTTATTGAATTTTCACCAAAAATGTTCATAGATGGTATAAAACAAAGTAGTCCCCAGAATCCATGTCCTTTCCATCTTTATGCAATCATAATATAATGGTGATGCAAACTCCCATCCATTGTGGCCGCTGAAGGATGACAAGGTTTAGAGTACACTGGGATGAGATTGGCAACACTGCATGCGCCACTAATGAACTGGAACTAACAGGTAGAACATATTGATTAACTCTGCTGAGTTGTGAGATAGCTTAGCAATATTTCCTCTGAATGAAAGCAAATGCAGCATTTAATATAGCAGCTAATCTATATTCAAAGAATGATCTTGGTAAAATAGTCTTGCATATTATAGTGTTATTTCTTCATGTCAGTTTCCTGGTAGCTAGTTTTAATATTCATAAAAATGTACCATTTCTTTACTCAAACTTTTTTTCAGATAACATACAGTGGGGGAAATAAGTATTTGATCCCTTGCTGATTTTGTAAGTTTGCCCACTGACAAAGACATGAGCAGCCCATAATTGAAGGGTAGGTTATTGGTAACAGTGAGAGATAGCACATCACAAATTAAATCCGGAAAATCACATTGTGGAAAGTATATGAATTTATTTGCATTCTGCAGAGGGAAATAAGTATTTGATCCCCCACCAACCAGTAAGAGATCTGGCCCCTACAGACCAGGTAGATGCTCCAAATCAACTCGTTACCTGCATGACAGACAGCTGTCGGCAATGGTCACCTGTATGAAAGACACCTGTCCACAGACTCAGTGAATCAGTCAGACTCTAACCTCTACAAAATGGCCAAGAGCAAGGAGCTGTCTAAGGATGTCAGGGACAAGATCATACACCTGCACAAGGCTGGAATGGGCTACAAAACCATCAGTAAGACGCTGGGCGAGAAGGAGACAACTGTTGGTGCCATAGTAAGAAAATGGAAGAAGTACAAAATGACTGTCAATCGACAAAGATCTGGGGCTCCACGCAAAATCTCACCTTGTGGGGTATCCTTGATCATGAGGAAGGTTAGAAATCAGCCTACAACTACAAGGGGGGAACTTGTCAATGATCTCAAGGCAGCTGGGACCACTGTCACCACGAAAACCATTGGTAACACATTACGACATAACGGATTGCAATCCTGCAGTGCCCGCAAGGTCCCCCTGCTCCGGAAGGCACATGTGACGGCCCGTCTGAAGTTTGCCAGTGAACACCTGGATGATGCCGAGAGTGATTGGGAGAAGGTGCTGTGGTCAGATGAGACAAAAATTGAGCTCTTTGGCATGAACTCAACTCGCCGTGTTTGGAGGAAGAGAAATGCTGCCTATGACCCAAAGAACACCGTCCCCACTGTCAAGCATGGAGGTGGAAATGTTATGTTTTGGGGGTGTTTCTCTGCTAAGGGCACAGGACTACTTCACCGCATCAATGGGAGAATGGATGGGGCCATGTACCGTACAATTCTGAGTGACAACCTCCTTCCCTCCGCCAGGGCCTTAAAAATGGGTCGTGGCTGGGTCTTCCAGCACGACAATGACCCAAAACATACAGCCAAGGCAACAAAGGAGTGGCTCAGGAAGAAGCACATTAGGGTCATGGAGTGGCCTAGCCAGTCACCAGACCTTAATCCCATTGAAAACTTATGGAGGGAGCTGAAGATGCGAGTTGCCAAGCTACAGCCCAGAACTCTTAATGATTTAGAGATGATCTGCAAAGAGGAGTGGACCAAAATTCCTCCTGACATGTGTGCAAACCTCATCATCAACTACAGAAGACGTCTGACCGCTGTGCTTGCCAACAAGGGTTTTGCCACCAAGTATTAGGTCTTGTTTGCCAGAGGGATTAAATATTTATTTCCCTCTGCAGAATGCAAATAAATTCATATACTTTCCACAATGTGATTTTCCGGATTTAATTTGTGATGTGCTATCTCTCACTGTTACCAATAACCTACCCTTCAATTATGGGCTGCTCATGTCTTTGTCAGTGGGCAAACTTACAAAATCAGCAAGGGATCAAATACTTATTTCCCCCACTGTAAATCAGTTCAGTCTCTGTATTTGCTAATATTTGTCACTGACACCGTGTGTTGCATTGTAAGAAAACCTCATAAGTAGATCCAATGAGCAACAATAAATAATAAGAACATAAGTGTTGCTATACTGGGCAGACCAAAGATCCATCAAGCCCAGTATTCTGTTTCCAACAATGACCAATCCAGGACACAAGTACCTGGCAAGATCCACGAACAGTAACACAGATTTTATGCTGCTTGTCCTTGAAATAAGCAATGGATTTTCCCCAAGTCTATCTTAATAATGACTTAGGAACTTTTGTTTTAGGAAATTATCCAAACCTTTTTTAAACCCTGCTAAGCTAATTGCTTTTACCACATTCTCTGGCAACGAATTCCAGAGTTTATTTACACATTGAGTGAAGAAATATTTTCTCCAGTTTGTTTTAAATTTACTGTAAAGTAGCTTCATTGTGTGCCTTCTAGTCCTATTATTTTTGGAAAGAGAAAACAAGCATCTACCTGTTTTCTCTTTCCAAAAATAATAGGAAGCATCTACCAGTTCCACTTCACTCAGTATTTTATAGACCTGCTGTCCACGGCTAAAGTTTTGTGGCTGTTCCCACGACCATAGAAGTGAACTGTGCATACCACGGACCATTTGGCTGTGGACAGCAAGAAGAAACTGTGCATTTATATATGATAAGTTTCTGATTCTTTCTTGGGGGTGTTGGGGGTTGGGAGGGGAGAGGTGGGGAGAGGTGGGGAGCAGAAGCAGGCAGCCTTTGCAGCTGCCTGTTTGTGTTTTCCTACTCACTGACAGCTTCAGAGCAGCTATAAAATTAGTTCATTATAGCTAGGCACTCTGGAGCTATGCATCGTCCAGAATGCTCATTAGAACACTAATGAGCTCATTGTAATACATTTGCATGTGGTTCTCAGTGGCTGCTAAGGGCACATGTTAGAGCCACAGAAAACTCCTCACTAAATAATATTTGCTTTAGACTGGCTACAACCAGTCTAAAACAAACATTCCCAGTATGGTAAGCTTTGTACATCAGGCCCTTAGTGCCCACAAATACAAGGTTCTCTAAGGACTCTGATACATGGCTCCCAGCTGAGGGCTGTGGTGATGAGCTGGGAATATATACAGAGTAGGGGGGAAATCCATTGGTTGTTGTGAATGGAAGCTCATGGTAGAGATGTACATTCATTAGAAATGACATAAGAAATGGCAACTACATTGCATATCATGTTCACATTAAAACAAGAGGAAAATAGACAAAATTCTGTGTTTTTTTCATGTCTCATTAATAGAGCATACTCTTTCCAAAAGAGCACAAACTCTTAACAACATTGCTCCCATTATTAAAAAAAAATGTTAACTCCCCATCACTACCCCAATCAAAACAAGCATTTCTATGAATGACATGGGAAACAACACAACATGAAAATTTTCAAACTGCACTATAATAATATTTCTGCAAAAAGCATCTCCCATTATATTCAAAATCTGTTTCTGGAGATCTTTCGAGGGATCTTCAATTATTTGATGATGTGTTCTGATCGTTCAATTGCCTGTCCACTTTCTTCAAATAAAGATTCACTTTACTGTTCTGCCATGTATGTCATGTATCTGCCTTTAAAATCATTAATTGATGGTTCAATCATAACTCTTGCAGGGCTTGTCTATGTTGCCAAGATAAATTACTCCTGTCATGAACTAATTTGAACTGGAAATCCAAAGGAGCAGGAACAAAGAGCCATACCCCAAATAAATAACAATCTAGAAGGCAGCTTTAGATCAATGTTTTATTATAAGAGAAAATTTAATTCTGTGCAATACCATTTTATAAATATATGCTCAGGTTTTGGTTGTGTGCTTGGAGCTCATAATTAAGCATTAAAGGGTAAGATATTCAACCAGCAGTGGTCAGTAGTTTTTTTTTTTTTTGGCTAGACTGCTACTGGTTTTATCTCCAGATATTCAATGCCAGGCTGTGCCCAGGCACTGGCATTGAATATCCAGGCATATGCTGCTGACTGACATGTATGTATTTAAATTAAATATTTTCCCATCATAATAATAATTTATTTTATTGGACTAATGTACTTCTTCCCAATTGTTTGTTTCTTGTTTGTTTTGTGCTACATTTGTCTATCCTTCTGTGTGTATCTCCTTTTTCTGCCAGATTTTTATTGTGAATGACTTAGATATATTCAAATGTTATTTATTTATGTATTTATTTATGACATTTATATCCCACAGTATCCCGCAAGCAAGCTCAAGTTCAATGTGGCTAACAGTTTAGATTAAAAATGCACAGTTTGAATGTCAACAATAGTGAAGTAGTATGATGAAGTGGCTGAGAGTAACAGATTAGCAAATATACTGCAAATACTACTACTACTACTTAACATTTCTAGAGCGCTACTAGGGTTAATAACTAAGGACGGTCCCTGCTCAGAAGAGCTTACAATCTAAAGGAAGAAATATCAAGTTGGGGTAGTCTAGTTTTCCTGAATAGAGGTGTTGTGATTAGGTGCCGAAAGCGACATTGAAGAGGTGGGCTTTGAGCAATGATTTGAAGATGGGTAGGGAGGGGGCCTGGCGTATGGGCTCAGGGAGTTTGTTCCAAGCATGGGATGAGGCGAGGCAGAAAGGGCGGAGCCTAGAGTTGGCGGTGGTGGAGAAGGATACTGAAAGGAGGGATTTGTCTTGAGACCGGAGGTTACGGGGAGGGACGTAAGGGGAGATGAGGGTAGAGAGGTAAGGAGGGGCTAATAGTGCACATGTTGATAGATTCGCAATACAGAAAAGAGACAAGATTATCAAACAAATATTGATGATGATGATGCGGTTACCATATGCAGTTAAACGTTGAGTATCAGCAAATTTGCTGACTCCGTGCCGGACTGCCCACAAAATAGCCTGTTTCAGCTTAGGTAATAACTGGGTATATTAAGCGGCAGTATCTGAATAAGTGCCACGAATATGCCCAGTTAACTACAGACAAATGATTTAAATGGCCAGGACCCTCTCCTAGCTATTTAAATTGCTTTGAATATTGACCCTTAAGTGATTTTGACACATATTAGGTTTCTGGTGATCCTGGTAGCTTAAATAGCAGAAAAATAAAGGTGACTATAAATCTGTGAAGAAATCATAAAATCTATTAGATTTCAAGTATAACGACTATCATTCTCAAGACCACAATGGTTAATGATGCATGAAGTTATTTTAAGAAAATCGTGTAAATTGTCAGTTCAGAACATTGTCTGCCCTAGTCTATATTTTCAAATTACTGACAGAACCTTGATGAAATTCATGGTGCAGAATCTATCTTCACTGTGATTGCTTTTTGATTCTTCAACATACTAGCTTAATCTTGCTTAAAACTATTCTCAGAATTTAAAAGCATTTGACCATCAAGCCAGAATATGTGGGAGAAATGAAAGCATTTTAAATATGGAAAAATTATTCTTTTTAATGGTTTCCACTATAAGTAAGCACAACATTCAGTTCTACCTGTTCCTTTCCAGAAGTAGTTCTGTGTCTTTATAATCAACAAGAAATTATGACTGAACTATGAATTTATATAATGCACATCAGATTTACCTAGTAATATTGCTGAAGTGCCTTTCAGCATAGTGGATTCAATCTAAACAGAAGTTTGGGAAATAAACTTTGGATCTGATTATACCAAATTATATTAGGGACTAAAGAGGTCTTTTACCAAAGCTTAGCTCGAGTTATCTGCAGCAGGGCCCATTTTATTCCTATGGGCCCTGCTGCAGATAACTGAAGCTAAGTTTTAGTAAAAGACCCCCTCAGTTCTTCCAAAGTTGGGAGACACATGAGTAGGTGAATATGAAGAAAGATTTGAGTTGTGGTTAATTTCTTGAAAATTTAAAAAATATATATTTTATACCTGAATTTTCACAGTTGCTTTCTTCTGAGAAAGAGATGAGAGAGAAGCAAAAGAGATCTACTGATGTAATCAGCTTTGCTCACACTCAGTTAACAGTGTTAGGCTGGAAGTCTGATGGTATTAGTCGTGGCCAACTCCCAACTTTCCCACCACTGAGCGTCAGAAAGCTGCACAGGTCACTAACCCCGCCCTTTACTTCCTAGAATTAAAGGGGGAAAAAAACTAAAATTTGGATTACTCCTGATTCTGAGGAAAAACAGACTAGTTTGTAAAATGTAATAATTTGATATTTATTCAATAACCTCAACAGTTTCAGTGCATAAAAATGGTAAACAGTTTGGAATAAATGAACTATAATTTCTATTATCAGTTTCCTTAATGGAATCAATACATTTACACAACATTTACCTTTTAACTTTTCCTTTCTTTACAGGTTTCTCAACTTTACCATTGCAGACAAGAACAAATCAGATAAGTACTATAATATTCACACTACCCCTTTTTAGAATTTGGAAATGTATATGTTTAAGAAAAACCCCTATAATCAGTGACCCACCCCTTTTTAGAATTTGATTCTTTGTTATTCTTTTCTTTACAGGTGTCAAGGATCTTCACTCCCGGGAGACTTAAGGTAAGTAATAACTTTTGTCTATTTCTGTTATCTGTATTCTTTAACTCTCTTTGTTATTCAATTGTACTTAGCTGTCGCCAAACTTGTACATAGGATCTTTCTTGCGGTGGGGCCCAACTTCGGATATCCACTCTTTCCTCTGTGACGTCTGTGTGCTACACCTCTCTCTTAATAAATAAAATTGGAGCAAAACCCTACCTTCTTATTTTAAATCTTTTAGAATATTCTATTTCTGGGAATTTATAATATTAAACTGGGCACACTAGCTAAAATTAAACAAAAATTAACTTAAACACCCTTCTATGTCAATTCTAGGCTTTCTTTTATATATGCCCTAGGCTACACAGAGTGTCTGATCACTTGCAGCAGAGCAGTGCAGCTCAACATTCCATGCCAGCCTTACTTCCCAACATTCCGCTCCTTCACCTTCCCTGCACTCATACAGCCTTTCAAGATTCTTTCCTTTACCCTCACCTAAAACCCCAAAACCCAACCTAACAAATACTTAACTCAACCACTTAACCTCCCCCCTCACCTTATCTAACCTAACTTTCACTCTCAATCACCTTTTACTCACCCAGGACATTCAAACTCAAAATAACCTTAATAGAACACTTTCCACTCTAAATTTTACTCACACATGCATACTTTCTAACTACCCTTAATAATTCTATTACCCTAAAATTATTTGTTCCCCTCTTTTCATTCAAAATCACTTTTCCACACCCACAACACCACAGCGCTTCCTCACTCTCTGAAGGTCAAAACCACTCTGACCAACTGTCCACCAAGCCGTTTCCTAGGAAACGGACCCTTCAGCTTGGGGTTCCAAACCCTAGTAGCCAATCCTACGTCCTGCTCAACATTCCGCAGCTGCCTGCTGACAAATGGAATGCTGAGCAGCACAACTAAATCTCCATTTTACATAAGAAATCCCCATAGAAATCTATGGGAAATTCCTAAATTATTTAAAAACCACAATAAATTTATGTTAAATCACCCCAAATTTACTATGCCCACTAAACTTCCCATTCCCTACTAAACTGTATTTTTAGAATTTAAATATCCCACAATTTAACGTCCGCCCGCCATTATTCCACCTAAACCCCTTCCAAAAATCCCAAACTCAATAAAAACCATTCCAAAGATTCAATAAATACTTCCTTAACCTGCCCTATCAAATTTATCAATTTAACCCTTTCCTAACCCGGTTAAATCCACGCTCGCCCAAAACCCCTATTTAAAAATTAAAAATTGAAAAACTAAATCACCACAAAAATCCTAAAAAATTCCCAGAACCCAAATCTGAAAACTAAATTTAAATAACTTGAAACCCCGAATTTTTAAAAATAAAAAACGCTATTTATGCAAATTTAAAATCACCCGATTAACATTTTTGGTCAAGTGACCCCTTACCTGATCCGGGATTTTCTCCTGACGTTTCCCCTTCCCTCCGTTCCGGTCCACGACTACCCGACGCGAAAACGGAGCCAAAACAAAAAAAGCTCCGAAGCCGGCCCAAAATCTAGGCCCCGGCTTCGGCCTACTCGCTAAACCGCGCGCCGCCGATTCGTGCATGAGGCGCGCTGCCTCATGCACATCAGTACAGCTCCTCCCCGACGTCCTCCTTGCCGGCAACTCGTGCCTCAGGAGCTCCGACGTCTCTTCACTCCCGGGACATGCCCCCATCCCCCGGGAGTCCGAAAATTGCCGCGCTGTTCCTCCAGCGCTCTCCTTCCTCCGGTCCACCCACTGCTTTTCACTCCCGGGGACGGGAGAAAAAAAACTTCAACGCTGCCTCTGGCAGCATTCTCAGCCCCCGCACTGGCCCCGAAACGTCCCGGGAAGAAGAAAAAAAATCGCCACCTCCAGCAGCGCCCTCAGCCCGCACCAGGCCCCAGAACATCGCTGGCGAAACTCAAACCCCGCAGCACCTCCGAAGCCCCAGAACGGACCTCAAGTAAGCAGACAAATATATATATATTTTTAAATTCCTAACCCCCGTTACACTGAACCAAAAGGTTTCCTGCTGTCACTGGAGCCTCTGAGTGTACTCAAATGAGATTGGCTCCACCAGATCCCAGAAAACCATCTGCCATAATCACAAGCATTATCATGCCTCAGTATGCAAGTGTACTGTGACTTCAGATACTAAGGGCTCTGTTTACAAAGGCACACTAGCGTTTTTAGCACATGCTAAAAATGAGTGTGCGCTGTGTAGACACCTATAAGTATATTACGGGCATCTATACCCTTAACGCGCACAAAGTTTTAGCAAACGCTAAAAACGTTAGCGTGCCTTTATAAACAGGGTCCTAAATATAGTTGTTCTCATAGTAATATAGTAAACATCAGCAAATAAAGACCTGCACAGTCCATCCAGTCTGCACAGGTTCCACTTCTTCATATTAAACACTGGTAAACTTAATCTCTGTCCCTCGCTGCCAATTTTATGACAGACCATAGAAGTCTGCCCAGTACTGGTTCTACTTCCCAACCTACTACTACTACTACTACTTAGCATTTCTATAGTGCTGCCAGGGTTACACAGCGCTGTACAAGTTTAAACATGGGGAAGGACAGTCCCTGCTCAAGAGAGCTTACAATCTAAAGGTAACAAACTATGTAGTAAGTGTAGGTATCATGAATGGGGAAGGTGGTTAGGCGCCAAAAGCAAGGGAGAAGAGATGGGCTTTGAGTAAGGACTTGAAAATGGTCAGGGAGGGCGCATGGCGTATGGGCTCGGGAAGTCTGTTCCAGGCATAAGGTGATGCGAGGCAGAAGGGGCGGAGTCTGGAGTTAGCAGTGGTGGAGAAGGGTACAGATAGGAGTGATTTGTTCTGAGAGCGGAGATTACAGGTGGGAACATACAGGGAGAGGAGGGTAGAGAGGTAATGGGGGGCTGTAGATTGAGTGCACTTGAAGGTCAATAGGAGAAGCTTGAACTGTATACGGTAGCGGATCGGGAGCCAGTGAAGCGACTTGAGGAGAGGGGTGATATGACAGTATCGGTTCACGCGGTAGATAAGACGTGCGGCGGAATTTTGGACAGATTGAAGGGGAGATAGGTGGCTAAGCGGGAGGCCAGCGAGGAGAAGATTGCAATAGTCAAGACGAGAGGTAATGAGCGAGTGGACGAGGGTTCGGGTGGTCTGTTCAGAGAGGAATGGGCGAATTTTGCTAATATTATAGAGGAAGAAGCGACAGGTCCTAGCTGTCTGCTGGATATGGGCAGAGAAGGAGAGGGAGGAGTCAAAAATGACTCCGAGATTGCAGGCTGAAGAGACGGGGAGGATGAGGGCGTTGTCAACAGAGACGGAAAGTGGGGGAAGAGGAGAAGAGGGTTTGGGTGGAAAGACAAGGAGCTCAGTCTTTGCCATGTTCAGTTTCAGATGCCGGTTGGACATCCAGGCAGCGATGTCTGAAAGGCAGGCCGAAACTTTGGCCTGGGTTTCGACTGTGAAGCTGCCTCAGAAGCTGCCATCAAAGCTTCCTTCAGTGAAGACATCATTTAAGTTTTGCTTTAATTGGAGTTCATCCTTTTTCTACATAGTTTTTCACTGTGTTTATCCCACATATTCTTGAATTCTGTCACTGTTTTTGTCTTCACAACCTCCTGCAGGAGAGCATTCTAGGCATCCATCACTTTTTCTGTAAAAATGTATGCTTAGCACAGCAGTACAGAGAAGAATTAAAGCACAAAACAAACAATCCAAAGCAAAAAAAAAAAAAGCACCCGAAGACTTCAAAACTGGATCAGATCCTTTAATTAGCAGCATGAATCAATGCTGTAATCAATGACCTGACATGGCCCGTGTTTTGACATGCAGCGCCTGTATCAGGTGTCTTACAACATAATAGTCGCAAATTGAACCTGCCCACCATCGGGCTCAGAAAATATGATAATTGACCTATCCAAAAGTTAAATAATCAACAATTTGTTTCCTTATCAAGCATCAAAAAGTTCTTGATATTGCTCCTAAGCCTCCCACCCTGCAACTCCAACTCATAACCTCTAGTTCTACTGCTTCCCCACCTCTGAAAAAGATTGGTTTGCATATTAATACCTTTTAAGTATTTAAACTTTTCTATAATATCCCCTCTATCCCTCCTTTCCTCTAGGGTCTTCAAGTATCTTCTCATACGTCTTTTAACACAAGCCTCATATCATTTTTGTCACCTTCCACTGAACCTCTTCAAGTCTTTTGATATCCTTAGCGACATACAGCCTCCAAAATTGAACACAATACTCCAAATGGGGCCTCATCAATTACTTGCACAAAGGCATTAACATTTCCTTTCTTCTACTGGATATGCCTCTCTCTATACAGCATTGTATCCTTCTGGCTACAGCCATACCTTGTTACCCCAAGATCCCTCTCCTGGTCTGCGCTTATCAGCCGCTCACCCCCTAGCAAGTACAACTCTTTTGGGTTTCTATATCCCATATACATCACTCTACACTTCTTTGCATTCTTCTAAACTTTTTAGATCACTTCTCATATTGTCCACTTCCTCTGGGGTGTCCACTCTGTTGCAAATCTTTGTGTCATCCGTAAAAAGATAAAATTTCCCTTCTAATCCTTTGGCAATGTCATTTCTAACAGGGTGCTGAGGTTAACAGGACAGAAATATGTTTATTTTTAGCCTATTTGACAAAGACATATAGGAGCCTAGGCATCTTTATAAAATACTAGCACAAATCGTACAGAAATCAAACCTAGATTCTACTACTACTACTACTATTATCTTTTCTATAGCGTCACTAGACATACGAAGCACTGTACACTTGAACATGAAAAGACAGTCCCTGCTCAATAGAGCTTACAATCTAATCAAGACAAAGAACAAATAAGGGAAATACTTAAGGTGGGAATGCTAAAACAGACATGTGTACTGATCAAGTGAATAGAGGTTAGGAGTTCAAAGCAGCCTAAAAAAAAGGTGGGCTTTTAGCCTAGATTTGAAGACAGCCAGAGCCGGAGCTTGAGTACTGACTCAGGAAATCTATTCCAGGCATGTGGTGCAGCAAGATAAGAGGAACAGAGTCTGGAGTTAGCAGTGAAGGAGAAAGGTACATAAGAGAGATTTACTCAATGAACAGAGTTCCCAAGGAGGAGTGTAGGGAGAGATAAGATGGGAAAGGTACTAAAGAACTGCAGAGTGAATGCAGAGTGAACTGTATGTGGAAACAGATAGGGAGCCAATGAAGTGACTTGAGAGGGCTAATATAAGCATAAGCAACACTGGCAAAATATAAGTCGTGCAGCAGAATTTTGAGCAGATTGAAGGGGAGACAGATGGCTTAGTGGGAGACCTGTGAGAAGCAAGTTGCAGTAGTCTAAGCGAGAGGTAGTAAGAGTGTGGATAAGGATTTTGACAGTCAATTACCCCGATATTGACTGGGTAAATGTAACATCAGGGCACGATAGGGAGGTAAAATTCCTTGACAAAATCAAGGACTGCTTTATGGAGCAGCTGGTATAGGAGCCGATGAGAGAAGGAAAAATTATAGACCTAGTCCTTAGTGGAGCGCATGATCTGGTGCGGGAGGTGATGATGCTGGGGCTGCTAGATAACAGTGATCATAATATGATCGGATTTGATATTAGCTTTGAAGTAAGTATACACAGCAAATCAAATATGTTAGTGTTTAACTTTAAAAAAGGAGACTATGATAAAATGAGAAGAATGGTGAAAAAAAAAATTAGAGAAGCGGCTGTGAGGGTCAATAATTTACATCAGGCATGGATGCTGTTCAAAAACACCATCCTGGAAGCCCAGGCCAAATATATTCCGCATATTAAAAAAGGAGGACAGAAAGACCAAATGACAGCCGGCGTGGATAAAAAGTGAGGTGAAGGAAGCTATTAGAGCTAAAAGAAAATCCTTCAGAAAATGGAAGAATGAACCGACCGAAAATAATAAGAAACAGCATAAGGTATGTCAAGTCAAATGCAAAGTGCTGATAAGGAAGGCTAAGAGGGACTTCAAAAAAAAGACTGCATTGGAGGTAAAAACACATAGTAAAAATTTTGTTTAAGTATATTAAAAGCAGGAAGCCGTTAGATGACCGAGGAGTAAAAGGGGCGATCAGGGAAGACAAGGCCTTAGCCTTGCTTTGGTCTTCACCGAGGAAGATTTGGGTGAGATACTGGTGCCAGAAATGGTATTCGAAGCTGATGAGTCGGAGAAACTGAATGAATTCTCTATAAACCTGGAGGATAAAATGGGGCAGTTCTACAAATTGAAGAGTAGCAAATCTCCTGGACCGGATATTATTCAACCCAGAGTACTGATAGAACTGAAAAAATGAGCTTGCGGAGCTATTGTTAGTAATATGTAATTTATCCTTAAAATCTAGCATGGTACCAGAAGACTGGAGGGTGGCCAATGTAACGCCGATTTTTAAAAAAGGTTCTAGAGGAGATCCAGGAAATTATAGACCGGTGAGTCTGACGTCGGTGTCGGCCAAAATGGTAGAGACTATTATAAAAAACAAAATTATAGAGCATATTCAAAAGCATGGATTAATGAGACAAAGTCAACATGGATTTAATGAAAGGAAATCGTGCCTCACCAATCTATTACATTTCTTTGAAGGGGTGAACAAACATGTGGATAAAGGTGAGCTGGTTGATACTGTGTATCTGGATTTTCAGAAGGCATTTGACAAAGTACCTCATGAAAGACTCCAGAGGAAATTGGAGAGTCATGGGATAGAAGGTAGTGTCCTATTGTGGATTAAAAACTGGCTAAACGCTAGAAAACAGAGAGTAGGGTTAAATAGTCGGTATTCTCAATGGAGAAGGGTAGTTAGTGGGGTTTCCCAGGGGTCTGTGCTGGGACCGCTGCTTTTTAACATATTTATAAATGACCTAGAGATGGGAGTAACTAGTGAGGTAATTAAATTTGCTGGTGACACAAAGTTATTCAAAGTCGTTAAATCACAGGATGGAAGACTAACACTGGAAGTCGACCATAAGATATATATATGTAAGATCTGTGCTGGTTTTTAGACTTTGATGAAGTAGAAATTGGAGTGAGTTTTCACCATTCTTATCATTGTGAGCCACATTTTTCTTTTGCCTTTTTTTTAGTAACAATTATTGGAAAATGTATGGCCACTTAATAAAGGCTTAATAGAGAGGATCACTGAGTAGCCCCTGACGCAGCCCTGCTGGGTGAAACACGGCCTGTGTTGGGCATTGTTTTATATGCGGATTGACTAATAAAGTGTGCATACATCTATCAGTGATCTGCTCTTTTTTCTTCCGTCTTGAAGTTTGCGGATCATCTGCCCTGTTGTTTTTTAAGCTGATAGTTGGGCCTGGATGCCTGCTGAAATTTCTGGTGTGGAGAGGTAGATCTGGGAGTCATCAGCATAAAGGTGATACTGAAAACCATGGGATGAGATCAGAGCACCAAGGAAAGAAGTATAGATGGTGAAAAGAAGAGGTCCCTAGACTGAGCCCTGAGGTACACCAATTGATAGAGGGATAGAAGTGGAGGAGGATCCACCAGAGTATACACTAAAAGTGTGTTGGGAGAGATAAGAAGAAAACCAGGAAAGAACAGAGCCCTGAAATCCAAATGAGGATAGTGTATCAAGGAGTAGGCAGTGATCAACAGCGTCAAAAGCAGCAGCTAGATCAAGAAGGATCTGGCCAGGAACATGTCATTGGAGACTTTAACAAGGGCTGTTTCAGACATAACTGCTCAAGATTAGGTATAAAGATACATATGCACAATGGTGGTTATTTTACAAGCACTATTTATGCTTTAAGGACCCCTTTTACTAAGCAGCAGTAAGCCCAATGCGGGCTTACTTCTCGCTAAACAGGAAGTACCACCGGGCTATCGCAGCAGCCCAGCAGTACTTCCCACCCCTAGTGCACCGTCATATCCGATGCTACAAAAATATATTAATTTTTTTATAGTGCCGGAGTGTACCTGGTGGTAATCGGGCAGTGCCGCGCGCTGCCCGGTTAGCACTGGGTTAGCGCGGGAGCCCTTATTGCCACCTCAATGGATGGCGATAAGGGCTCACCCCAAAATAGCCATGTGGCAAGTGCTTTACTTGTCGCATGGCCATTTCCTGTAGGAAAGAAAGACTTCCCTTTTACCCGCTGTGGTAAAAAAGGGCCTTGGAGCATGTAAAAAACACGAGCCCATGCCAGCACAGGCCCCCTTTTGCTGCAGCTTGGTAAAAGGTGCCTAAATGTCCAAATCCTGGTACTTAGACGTTTAAGCTGGCATTTGACAAAAGGCTGGGACAAAACATTAAAGGCCATTAAAATGTCAAGGGCTGAGCCCCTACGTCTTGCCCCATCCTTGGCCACCTTTAAATCTAGACTGAAAGCCCACCTCTTTAACATTGCTTTTGACTCGTAACCACTCGCCTCCACCTACCCTCCTCTCTTCCCTCCTGTTCACATTAATTGATTTGATTTGCTTACTTTATTTATTTTTTGTCTATTAGATTGTAAGCTCTTTGAGCAGGGACTGTCTTTCTTCTATGTTTGTGCAGCGCTGCATACGCCTTGTAGCGCTATAGAAATGCTAAATAGTAGTAGTAGTAGGTAAAGGGACATATCATGGGCAGTCCTGCATTCTCTACATCTATTCCCAATTATGGATAGCACATTGACTTACAGGCAGCACAAGATCTGTGTCAGGACTTAGGTGTACCATTAAATCATTAATAAGTGCCACCACAGCATGACTCTGTGACTGTTTGCATTGGTGATGAATACAAGAGAGCTGAGAGTCTGTGAGCCTGATTGCCATTTCTATCCACCCTGGTCTGTCCTCTGAACTCCTCTATCTCCACACCTGCTACCTGATCTTCTCCCACACCTTGCTGCGTTGCCTGCTCCTACAGTCCCCCCACCCTTCCAATATATTGCCAACTACTTCTTGCCCCTACCTGTCCCCCTCCCCATTCCCCTCCGGGTTGCAGCAGGGCCTTTTTGTGATCCTGTCTCTTAGCATGTTCATCACTCTGCCTGGATAACTCTGCTCACAGTCCCCTGTACTGTCTGAGGTGCTGGAACAGTCCTCCTTCACCATGGCGGATCCCAACCCATGCCTTTTGTGTGCTGTAGGCACTGATCGTTTGCCCTGACACAGCAAAAGATGTTTGCGGTGTCTCAGTACTTCTTCCCACACACAGATGTCCACATCCTCTGAAATGAGGTTTACCTTGCAGGACAAGAACTGTTGCATGGGAGCCAGTACAAACTTTCCCATACAGGTTATGCCAGAGATTGTAAAATGACACGCATCACATGTAAATATGCCTTACAAAACATTTAGGTGGGAGAGCTGTAAACATTGATAACTGGTATGTCCAGGTTTCTGAAACTGCTGTCAGCTCTTAATGTTTAAAGCTGCAAAGTGAGAGACACTGTGAGGCTGACATGAGAGTATATCTGCTCTGTACATGTCACACTATATTTTCACCTATTCACAGTTTACACATTTGTTTATGTGGTCAATTAGATAAGGCTCCTGATGAAGGCACATCTGCTGAAACACAACCTTGTTGAGTCTTTTAACAATTGGCTTACATTATTTCTGAGGCAATAAAAGACCTGATTCATTGGATGACCTTTGGGTCTTCCTTTTTTTTTTTTTTTTTTTGCTTTTTCACTCCTGACTGTTAAATGTCTGTGCCTGTTATTTTACAAAGTCAGTTGCTAAACATTTTGCACCTCACAGCAGCACAAAACATTTAACCCTGCCCTGAGGTGCAAATTGTTTAGCGCTGCTCTGGGGTGCAAAACCCAAGGCAGTGCTAAATGTTTTGAATCCCATGGCAGTGCTAACCCTTTTGCAGTACTAAATATTTTGCAGAGCTAAACGTTTTGCACCCCAAGGCAGTGCTAAGCCTTCTCCAGTACTAATGTTTTACAATGCTAAATGTTTTGTACTCGGGGGCAGTGCTAAACATTTTGTGCTGCTGCAAGGTACAAAACATTTAGCAGCCAGCTTTGTAAAATGACAGGCATAGACATTTGGCAGCCCTAAACATTTAGAACTAAACCTTTTGAATTCCAGGGCAGTGCTGAACCATTTGCAACCCAGGGCAGTGCTAGATGTTTTTCAGTGCTTAACATTTTGCACCCCAGAGCAGTACTAAACATTTTGTGCTGTCACAAGGTGCAAAACATTTAGCATCCAGATTTATAAAATGACAGGCATAGATCTTTTGCAGCCCTAAATATTTAAAGTGAAACCTTTTGCATTCCAGAGAAGTACTAAACAATTTGCACTCCAGGACAGTACTAAACGTTTTGTGCTGCCACTTAGCAGCCAGCTTTGTAAAATGGCAGGCATAGGTGTTTCGCAGCCCTGAACATTTAGAGGCAGATGCAGCAACCAAACGTAAAAAAAAATCTAAATCGTTAAAGTCCCTAACGATTTTAAAATAACGAAAAATGCACCAAAATAAAAAGTCACACATGCTGAGATCGGTATTGAAACGTACAATGTATCAAAGAATCACAATACACATCGTTAATCGGCCCCCAAATCATGCGCAGAGCAGCCAAGCGTTATGTTAGCTGCTCTGCGCATGCCACAAACAGTCAAAACACAGTCAAATCACAAGCACATGGCTCCCAAATCAAAACAAAAATTTAAAAAAAGGGTCGGGAGGGGGCAAAGGCGCTGGTCAGGAGCGTCCTGTAAGGCCGTCCTTGCCCCCCCCACCCGTGGTCGCCGTTCCCCCCGCCCCACTTCCCCCTGCATTCTAAATTAAAAAGCAAGAAGAAAAGCAAACGTACCTTTAGCAGCCCCGGCCCCCTCCCTTCCTCACTACTCTGTCTCCTTCCAGCTCCGCCTCCCGACATCCTCCACCCTGTGCCCCGCCCCCTCTTGGGGTCGTCACCGCCATTCCCCTCCTCCATCGGGCCCCCCTCCCTCTTACCGGGCCCGTGCAGTGCCTCTCTCCTCTGTCCGAAGGCGCTGCACAGGCAAGAAGAAAAGCTGATGCCTGTCTTCGCCCAGCTTCGGTCGCGCGTCTCTCTCCTCCTGGGTCCGCCCCCGTCTGACGTCAGTAACCTACGTAGGCACTGCACGGGCCCGGTAAGAGGGAGGGGGCCCGGTGGAGGGGGGAATGGCGGTGACGACCCCAAGAGGGGGCGGGGCACAGGGCGGAGGTTGTCGGGAGGCAGAGCTGAGGGGAGACAGAGTAGTGAGGAAGGGAGGGGGGCCGGGGCTGCTAAAGGTATGTTTTGCTTTTTAATTTATAATGCAGGGGGAAGCGCGGGGGGGGGGGAAAGGCGACCTCAGGCGGGGGGGCAAGGACGGCCATACAGGACGCTCCTGACGAGCGCCTTTGCCCCCTCCTGACCCTTTTTTTATTTTTTATTTTTGTTGTGAAATAAATGTAGAAAAGCTGGTGCTAGAAACCTGGAATTTGCATGTATATATCTGAAATACATGCATAACGCAAGGGGCAGGGTTTGGGCATGTTTTGGACAGGATTAAGGTAGGACCATAATATCTGTGTTCTCCTTTTCACAATGCACATTTCTGACCTCCAAGACCAACTTCAGGATTTAAAGCTGCTCCCAGGAGCGTCTAGATTTATAAAGGTACACATTTTGGGATTGCAGGAGGTCATTTCATTAATTCTCAGTGTCTTAATTGATAGTACCAAATGATTATGGGCTCAGTAACTAAGGTGCCCTTTTACTAAGCTATGGTGGCCATTTTTGCTGTGTGCCGGGGTCCCTTTTACCGCAGTGGGTGAAAATAGCCAAAAATGAAATGGCCGTGTGGTAAGTTTGCACTTGCCACACAGCCATTTCAGGGTGGAGCATTAATCACCACCCATTGAGGCAGAATTAAGAGGTACATGCATATTTTATAAAAATACATGCTTATATGAGTACAAGTACACATTTACACCTGGCTCAGAGCAGATGCAAATCTGTGCATGTGAGTACATGCACTATAGGAGCTAAATCTGGGTGCTTATTCTATGAAGGAGTCTGTGTTGTTTTTAAAGAATAAGAGTAAAATAGTCACCTCCTACACGTTTTTATGAGCCCTGATTGGTATATACAATTTTTCAGAAGATGATATTTGAAGTGCTCTCATTCAGATTACTTTAGAATCACATTATTTTGTTTGCAACATCAATTCTTTCTGCAAATGAAAAGTACTACCATGGGAGCAACAATGATTCCCTCAGTTTTGTATTTATATACTTCTTTTTGGCTGATGATGAGGTCTGGGAAGCATTGCACTGGTGATATATTCACCATCTCTGAACTGAAACAGAACTACATTTCTATAAATTTCTAATATAGCTTAATACTCGTGATGCCAAGTTACAATTTATGATATGTATAAGAACCACAGAATTTTTTTTATTGTTTTAGGAAATAACCTTATCTTGATGGGAAGTGAGTTTTTCATCCCCTTTATAGAAATCCCCCAGATCCTAATAACTTACTATAACAACAAAGTCATCATTCTAAAAGTCTCTGTAATAATATCTCTGTGGGGAATTTCTACATCTGAGATGGCTGTGTTCTACTATGTGAGCTGAAGATATGGTATGATTTGAAACCAAAGGGTATCCTTATAAAATTATTTAAAAAAATGTAAATATGTTCTTTGGGAGTTTGATTTATAAAGGGTTCCCACATGTGAAGCCTGTTTACGTTAAAAAATGTTTTTTTTAATCAAACTGCACTATTGCTATTTCACTCATATTTTATAAAGTACACAGGTAGACATGTTGAATACATGCACAAATTTACACCTGAAGGGCAGTTCTAAAATCCAGGTGCTTATATTTATTTATGTAGTGCTAGAGGGTGCCCGGCGGTAACCTGGCAGTGCCGCCTGCTGCATGGTTACCACTGGGTTATCATGGGAACCCTTACCACCACCTCAATGGGTGGCAGTAAGATCTCCCCCCCCCCCCTTGAAATGACCGCGCGGAAAGTGCTTTACTTGCTACACAGCCATTTCCTGTAGAAAAGAGAGACTTCCCTTTTACCCGCTGTGGTAAAAGAGGGACGGCGCAAATGGAAAACACACACCGACACCAGTGTAGGCCCC
This sequence comes from Microcaecilia unicolor, assembly GCF_901765095.1. Lineage (NCBI taxonomy): Eukaryota > Metazoa > Chordata > Amphibia > Gymnophiona > Siphonopidae > Microcaecilia > Microcaecilia unicolor. The sequence goes on from NC_044033.1 coordinate 422,194,218, forward strand.
CTTTTACCGCCGCTTGGTAAAAGGGGCCCATATTTTTAGAGGGGTGTGTGTCATGGATGGAGTGTGAACATTCCTCCTGCATTAAACCTTCTATATAATATGCTTAGATTTAGGCTCCATAATTGGCGTGGATTATATAACACCATGCGTAACTTAATTGGCTTAAGCTAATGAATGCCAGTATTAGCACTTAACAAGCAATAATGAACACTAATTGGCACTGATTCGCTAAGCGTACTCTGTAATGATGTGCGCCAAACTTCTAATGCGCGCAGGTAAAAATGAGTGTGATTATGGACAGGGAAATGGGCATTTCGTGGATGTTCTGAAATTTAGGCGCTTAGTTATAGAATATGGCCCAGTGCGCCTAAATCTACGCATCGGGATTTATGCTGTTTCACTTGGTGTAAATGAAAGCACACAGATTTAGGCACTGAAATATCAACTGCGTGTATTCTATAATCGACACCTAAATCTAGGTGCCGATTATAGAATACGCTTAGTCGGCACTGATTTCAGCACCGATTTTTTTTAGGTGCCATGTATAGAATCTCCTCCTACAGGGCACGTACATTCTGATTAGTGCATGCTAACTGGATAATGCAGAGTTAACGTGGGAGCACTTATCACCTCCTAAATAGAAGGCGGTAATTAATCCAGTGTTGTTTTCCAGCAGGTGCTGCATACAAATGGGAAAATTAGCGCACGGCCTGCAAAATAAGATAAAACAAGAAAAAGCCCAATGTTAATGCAGCAGTAAATCTGGGTTTGGTACCTGGAAAAGTCCCATGTTAGAACACGCTGAGCCTAGATTTTACCGAACCTTTGTAAAAGGGCACCTAAATTAATCACTGACAAACCTTAAATGTATTTTTCTACAAATATATTTGAAGGGGTATCATACTTGAAATCCACCGATACACTCCACAGTGAATGAATCAGGGGCAAGTATAATCATTTACCCCAATTGTATCTTACATTGAAGAACTTTTGCACTTAATTGAATGATTTATGCTGAGATGATGTTAAACTCAAGTCCCGACTTCAGTTTTTCAGTATAATATGCCTGTATCAAGGGAACTTGTGGCTGAAGATCCTTTGCTAAAACAGCATGACCTGTGGTAAAATAGCCCATCTTAATGGCAGCCTTCATTAATAACTTCCTCCCTAAGCTATCCTGCTTAATTTTAAAAAAATTTTTGAAAAGATTTAATTAACAATAAATCTTCATCACAAATGTTATGTATAAATGATCTGCTACCATTCCTGTATTATAACATTTTTCATGTTACGCAATGCTCCGTTTCCTTGAATTGTCCTTAAACTAGAAGATATGTATTTTTAATGAAGTGTTTAATTGCCCATTATTCATTCTCCCAAAGTAGATAGCAGGTAGTTATCTTCATTTCTTAGTTGCTCTACAGTGGCACATTAGAAAAATCAATTAGTATTCAAATTTAAAAGCAGGTAGAAACTCTTAAGATGCTGATATCGGTTTCTGCCAGGTACTTGTGATCAGGCTTGGCCACTGTTGGAAACAGGATGCTGGGCTAGGTAGACCATTGGTCTGACCCAGAATGGCTATTCTTGTGCTCTTATGTTCTTAAATATGACCAAATAAAAGTAAAGGGGTCCTTTTACAAAGCTGTGGTAAAAAGTGGCCTGCGGTAATGTGGACGCATCTTTTTGGCATGCGCTGAGCCACTTTTTAACGCAGCTGGGAAAAGGGCCATTTTTTAATGGGCTGGAAAATGGGCGTGAGCAAAAACTAGAGCATACCTACTTATGGCTTGAGCCCTTACCTAACTTTCTAAAAGGAGTTTGCAAAATATATAGTTAGTTTGTAAGTGTCCCTTTAATTGTGAGAAAACCTCCACTTTAAATATAGTACAAAACAAATGGAACCTCAAACCTCCAAACAGGAAAAATACCAATGTATTCACTATATCCTTGTTATCTCAGGAGTAGGTTAATATCATTGGTTCCCCAAGAAGGAGGAAGAGCAAAAAACCCCAGACGCAAAAAAACTCATATTAAATGAGAAAAAGCGAATGAGATAAAAAAAACTCTCTTACCTTCTTACTCCAACTAATAAAGGAACACCAACCCCAAACTAAACTATCACAGACTGATCCCAGCCCAAAAAATACAAAAAAGGGGGCTACCTATGGAAAAAAAAAACCCTACGGGAGAGCAAAACAATCCATACAGTTTATTGAGAAGGCATTAGTTTAAACACCCACACTCTTTCCTTCTACTTTCACTATTAAATAGCAAACTAGCCCATAAATAGCTAATACTTAGCTTCAATTAAGCAGACAATCTTTGTTATTTTGACGACACAGACTCAGCTTCTATTGTCGCTTGTTTGGATACTAGATGGACCTTTTGAAGCGCCCTTCCTGATGCAGCCACGAGGTTGGCGAAACAAGGCTTTCTTGTTGAAGGGTTGGCGTTTTTTTCGTCGGTTTAAAGACTTTTTATAGGGCTCCGGAGTCCCAGGTGGAGCGTTTGTTTTCAGCATTTACAGTAACTCACAGTAATTCTCAGCAATTTCCAGCCTACTGCTGCCCATTGCAGTTCATTGCAGCAGATGTCGTCAAGATCTGTGGACTTGTGATTGTCTGCTTAATTGAAGCTAAGTATTAGCTATTTATGGGCTAGTTTGCTGTTTAATTGCCTGCCCTTCTCTCTCTTCCTCTCACATCTGGCACACGCTCCTTTTAGTGAAACTGAGCATGCTCAATTTCACCAAAAGGAGGGGCCCAGAGCAAATTTGGTGGGGGGGGGCAGGCCCCTGTGGCCCCACCTAGCTTTGTCACTGGTGGACTGTAAACCAAGGGGTACATTTTCAAATACCATTGTAACTCTTTTAATTTTTTTTCTGGGGCTCCCTCCACAAACCAAAAATACTTATTGAACCTTCAAGCTTGAAGAGTTACAATGGGATTTGAACATGTGTCCCTTGGTTTATAGTGCACTAGGCTACTCCTCTGTTTTATAAGGATGTCTGTGTGGCCATTTTAATAAGAATGCAGCCAGATGCGTAGCTAGAAGATTGCTAGGCTGTATAGGGAGAGGTGTGACCAGCAGAAGAAGGGAGGTTTTAATGCCCCTGTATAAGACGTTGGTGAGGCCCCACCTGGAGTACTGTGTTCAGTTTTGGAGGCCGTACCTTGTGAAGGATGTCAAAAAAATGGAAGCGGTGCAAAGAAAAACTACAAGGATGGTATGGGATTTGCGTTCCAAAACGTATGAAGAGAGACTTGCTGTCCTGAACATGTATACCCTGGAGGAAAGGAGGAACAGGGGTGATATGACGTTCAAATATTTGAAAGGTATTAATCCGCAAACGAATCTTTTCCTGAGATGAGAAGGCGGTAGAACGAGAGGACATGAAATGAGATTGAAGGAGGGCAGACTCAGAAAAGATGTCAGGAAGTATTTTTTCACGGAGAGGGTGGTGGATGCTTGGAATGCCCTCCCGCGGGAGGTGGTGGCGATGAAAACAGTAACGGAATTCAAACATGCATGGGATGTGCATAAAGGAATCCTATGCAGAAGGAATGGATCCTCAGAAGCTTAGCTACAATTGGGTGGCAGAGCAGGTGGGGGGAAGAGGGGTTGGTGGTTGGGAGGCGAGGATAGGGGAGGGCAGACTTTTATACGGTCTGTGCCAGAGCCGGTGATGGAAGGCGGGACAGGTGGTTGGGAGGCAGGAAAAACTGCTGGGCAGACTTATACGGTCTGTGCCCTGAGAAAAACAGGTACAAATCAAGGTAAGGTATACACATGAGTTTATCTTGGGCAGACTGGATGGACCGTGCAGTTCTTTTTCTGCCGTCATCTACTATGTTACTATGTTTCCCCCTATTTATAATTTAAATGTTTCAGTTTGTAAAATGGTTGTTTAGGGTGGCTGTGTCCAGCGTAAGGATGTCATTCTCAGGTATTTTTGAACAGGAAATCTGGATGCCTATCCTGTTTGAAAATTGCTGTGAAAAGGACAATTTTGGGGATGTTATGAGCAGGACATCCCAATTCTGACTTGGACTCTATTTCAAAAATGCCCCTCCACATGGTTTAACCCCAAGCTATTTTACTTATTTGTCTCTTTTTTCTGCTTCCTTTAGATGATCTCGAGCTCCATTTCCCCTCAGCAATTAATGTATGTTATAAATGGGGGTTTTTTAACTGCTTCTTCTTATACCAGGCTGCTAAACTTTGGAACTCTTTGCTCCTAGAAATAAGATTAGAACCTTCATACCTTAGATTTCAGAAATTATTGAAGTCTATTTAGGAAGTTTTTGAAGGGTGTTTTTTTGTTTGTTTTTATTTTTAACTAGTCAATACACTGTTTCTTTGGGGATGAATTTTCCCTCATTTTGTTGAATTTATTGTAATCCACACTACACCTTTTTGGTAAGATGCAGAATATAAGTCCTTATATTGTCTTACTTTATATTACTGTATTTATTTAAAGGGTCCTCATGGGCCAAATCAGAGACTACTATCATATCCACAGAAGACCTCCATGTCCTGGTTGGCCAGCAGCCCACAAAGCCTTTCTTTCTTTCTTTCTTTCTTTCTTTCTTTCTTTCTTTCTTTCTTTCTTTCTTTCTTTCTTTCTTTCTTTCTTTCTTTCTTTAGCCCTGATGTAGGGCTAAAATGTAAGAAAGAGAGCCCTCCTAAACCTAGTCCAACTTGTACTAATCCATGAATATTGTGATAAACACAGTGACCACCCTACCCTGAGGAGACCGCCAGAGGGCGCTCTCCACCTGAAAACCTGGGATATGCCCATTCTGGTCACTAGAGGGAGCCAAAGGGGATATACCAGTGTAGTGACCTGAAGGGACAGCTAGGGGGTGCTCGTGGTATAGGACCTGTCCTTCCTGGAAGAGGCCACCAGGGGGAACTCTCAGAGTAGAAGCTGGAAAGTTGGAGAGAGTTCTGGGTCTGGACTTTTCTGGAAGTAGGGGGGAGAGACCTATAGAGGTGGGGTGGATTATTGGCCACCCTATATAAAGCACCCGCTAAGCCAAGGAGAAGGAGAGGGGAACCTAGAAAGCTTGAAGCCTGCTGGAGGAGAATGCCTGAAGGAAGGAGATGGTGGATCTGGAAGGGATGGAGTTGGAAGCCAGGAGGTGAAAGTGAAGGAAGGGACCTGCTGGAGAATGGGAAGCTGAGAGAGAGGGTGCCCTCAAAACCCCCTGAAGGTATTTACCTGACGAAGGACATGTTGCTAAGGACACTGTGGTTTATGTGAAAATGGACTAACAGCCGTGGCGTGGAGGATAGGACGATAAGGGTGTGGGGAGTGAAGTGTCCTATCCAGGGGTGGAGGCTGTTAGACACTGAGACCCAGGGTCCCCACAGTAGATGGGCTCAGTGAGAGAACTTGTGCTAGATGACTAATGGCTGGAAAGAAGTGGGTTCCACAAGACTGCAGTATAGTTCAATAAATTGAATTTGCATTTTGGGGACTGTCTCATTTGCATATATGTGAAGGCTGGAGAATCCTAGTTGAAGTTCCAGGAGAGTGCAAGGGGTCACGGCCGTGGATCAGAGGGGTGAATGGGGCACACTGGACGGGACAGGGGAGGATTCCCAGCCGAAGGAAGGCATGCCTGAGCAGTCACCCTGAGTAAGGCAGGAGCCCCAGATATAGAGGTGGGTGCTTGCAAGTGACTGGGAGAAGACAGCTGAAGTCCTGCTCAAGAACACAGGGCCAGTGAGACCAGGTAGAGAGCAGGAAAGGCATGTGTCTTTATAGACTGTCCTGAAGCCAAGTGCCAGGGAGCCTCAAGAGAGCTTAGTTCAAGAATACCCTCAGGAGGGGAAGATAAAGGAAACCCCTTTGTTTTGAATTGTTTGCTTCTATGCTGTGCATGCTGGAGTTACCCTGAGGATTTTGGTTGGAACTGTCGGTGGCTGAGCAGTTTGCCTGGCCAATTGCAATACATAGCTTGGCATAATGGGTATGTAAATAGTGAAAATGTTGTTTTCTTAGAATAAACTACTTTCTTGCATTTTGTTGGACCATTAATTTTCAAATGCCCATGTGGACAGTGAGCTGTTGAATTCTAAACAGCAAATCAAATGAAAGAATCTATAAAGTTCTGCTTCGGATTGTTTGAGTTACTGTGCAGCCCTTTTATTAAGCCACATAGGTGATTACATGTGCCCAACATGCATCAAATTGGAGTTACCGCCTGGTTACAGCATGGCCCTTGCGGTAATTTCAATTTTGGCGCATGTCCACTACACGCCTCTGAAAAATATTTTTTTTTATTTTCTGGCATGTGGCAGCTACACATGTCAAGTGGCATTTGATGCACGTAGCCCATGTGTGACCTTACTGCTAGGTCAATGGCTTGCGGTGAGGTCTCAGACCCAAAATGGATGCGCAGCAATTTTCATTTTGCCGTACGACAGTTTTTGGCAAAAATTTTTAAAAGGCATTTTTTGTAGGTGTGCTAAAAAATAATTCTGCGTGCGCCCAAAACATGCGTCTACACTACCGCAGGCCATTTTTCAATGCTTCTTAGTAAAAGCACCCCTGTGTTAGCATCTGGGAAAAGCTGAGGCTTTCTTCAGTACATTCCTTCATTTATTATGATTTTATACCTGATGAGCTCTGGTACAGATTGGGATATACAGTTAGCACAGTAGAAAGAACAGAGCATCAAATCACACAAGACAAATTTCCTTGATCATTTTCCCTCTCACTTAAAATGAATGCATTTAACTTAGCAAATTTCAACTTATATTAATAGAAATCTAAAGAGCCTATACTAACCTGTTTGCTGGTTAATGCAGGAAATACTGGGAGCCGATGCAGAAAGCTTCACATTAGAGCTGCTGACCACATGACTTCTAATGCAAAATCCCTCAAAAAATTACCGCCAGGATTCAGTAGTCAATGAGCATGTAAATTAATGCTGCATTAAAATCACGGAAATAATCTGAAGCTCAATGCAAAATGTTCTCCTTCCTGTTAGTGCATGAATGGTGATAGGCTTACACACTGACAGGAAGGGAGACATTTTTTAAAAAGTCACCAGCGGTCTGACTTGGCCCCATTCCTCCAAGTGGCCCCCATCTTTGGTAGTCTACTGGCCTGACCCAACCTGGCCTGACTTCCTTACCCCTGACAATAAAAAAGCACCCTACCTCCCACAACATGACTGACACCCTCTTTCTACCTCCCTCGGCTTAAAAAAATCCCTGGCATCTAGTGGCACCCCCCAACCTGACCCAGCCCAATCCCCACCTGACTTCAAAAACTGCCTTGGTGTCTAATAGTAACCCACTCCTCACACCCACAACATGATCAACCCCCTCCCTCCCCCTGACTTTAAAACTCCCTGGTGTCTAATTGCACCCATCACCCTGTCCAACTTCTCCCCCCCCCCCCCCCCCCCCCGGTGACCTCTCTTGTCCCAACAAACCCTATTGCATACTTTTAAAGAGCAAGAGTGATGCTCACTCACACCTACTTCTGCACTATCTTGAGAAATGGCAGCACCTAAACCCACACGTACATTCTGTAATTTTGTGTTATTTGGTAGTTTCTGCCCAGTATAAATATTAGCCTATAATTTACATATGAGCACTAACCACACCATAGAGTTGGCAGGATAAACTGTGCCCAAATGCCAGGCATACACATGTAAGTTACTCTGGGGCCCTTTTACTAAGCCTCATAAACGTCTACGTGTGCCCAACGCATGCCAAAATGGAGTTACTGCGTGGCTCTTGCTGTAATTTCATTTTTGGCTCGCATCTGATATGAATTGCCTAAAAATAATTTTTATTCTCAGACGCGTGTATCGGACGTGTGCCAAGTGGCATTTGGCACACGTAGGTCATTACTACCCAGTTACTGTATGAGACTTTACCACTAAGTCAATGGCTGGCAGTAAGGTTGCAGACCCAAAATGGACACACAGCAATTTTGATTTTGCTTCATGTCCATTTTTGCCAAAAATCTTAAAAAGGTCTTTTTTACAGGTGCACTGAAAAATGGATTGGCACACGCCCAAAACCCGTGCCTACACTACAGTAAGCCATTTTTCAGCGTGCCTTTGTAAAAGGACCCCTCTGTAATTTACGTGTATAAGTGTGAACCCTGCCCATACTCTAGCTAGACTCCACCTATGTTTATGCATAGCTGTAAAATACATGCTATGTAAGATATTCATGTATTTACAGAATAGTGCTTAGACAGAATTTTGGCATTTACAAGCGTGGTTGCACATATATGCAACCATCAAGCTTATTTTCGAAAGTGATCGCCGGCCATAAATCGGGAGATAGCCGGCGATCTGGCAAAAGCGGCCAAATCGGTATAATCGAAAGCGGCTTTTTTGACAGCATCACTGCTTTACCGTCGCCTCGCCGGCGAAAGTTCAAGGGGGCGTGTCGGCATCGTAGCGAAGGCGGGACATGGGCGGGCATGGGCGTGGGTACCATACAGCCGGCTTTCGCGGATAATGGAAAAAAAAGCGGTGTTCAGCAGTATTTCGCCAGGTTTACTTGGTTCTTTAATTTTCATGACCAAGCCTCAAAAAGGTGCCCCAACTGACCAGATGACCACCGGAAGGAATCGGAGATGACCTCCCCGTACTCCCCCAGTGGTCACCAACCCCCCCCCCCCCCCCCCACACTAAAACAATAAAACTAAAAACCTTTTTTGCCAGCCTGTATGCCAGCCTCAAATGCTGTACCCACCTCCATGACAGCAGAATGTGTTCTATCCTCTGACAGCCTTTCCCTGGTTGTGATGTGGCTCTCGGGTGAGTGTGACACCTTTTCTGTTAGGTGCACTGCAGAGTCACATCAGCAATGCATTGTGGTGGGTGTAGGGTAGTGGGCTCTACTCCCATGGTGCTTTTCCCCCTGCTAACTGGGTCAGAGTGTGTTCAGTTTTGTTTCCGGTAGTCCATGAGGTAGTGGCCATTTTTGTCAGCCACTTTTAGATCCCTTTCATGTGTTACCCACGTTAGAGAACTTAGTTATTACCTTTAATGTTGGTGAAAGAGGGCATTGTACACCATTCTGCCAGCTCTGACCTACTGCTAATCTCAGTACCAGGGAGACTCTTTGCCAGTGGGGCACAACCTCTGGTCTGCAGTTAACTGTGAGTAAACGTGCTTTTTCAAATAAAGGACTTTTTCAAAGAGATTAGTCTTCAGGTGTCAACTGGTGTGCCAAGGTTATACAGCAGCAACAAGTCCTAGAGGCCTGCGTGTATGCAGGTCCCTGGAGCACTTTTAGTGGGTACCGCAGTGCACTTAAGGCAGGCGGACCCAAGCCCATCCCCCCCCCACCTGTAACACTTGTGCTGGTAAATGGGAGCCCTCCAAAACCCACTGTACCCACATGTAGTTGCCCCCTTCACCCCTAAGAGCTACGGTAGTGTTGTATATTTGTGGGTAGTGGGTTTTGGGAGGGGGGTTGGGGGGCTCAGCACCCAAAGTAAGGGAGCTATGCATGTGGGAGCTTTTTCTGAAGTCCACCGCATTGACCCCTAGGGTGCCCAGTTGGTGTCCTAGCATGTCAGGGGGCCAGTGCACTACGAATGCTGGCTCCTCCCATGACCAAATACCTTGCATTTCACCAGGTTTGAGATGGCCGGCAGTTTTTTCCATTATTGCTGAAAAACAAAACCGGCTATCTGAACCCCGGCGAACTCTGGCATTTGGCCGGGCTAAACCGTATTATCGAAAAAAAAAGATGGCCGGCCATCTTTTTCGAAAATACGGTTCCGGCCAGCTGTTGCGCCGCCACCAAAATAGATCGCCGGCGATCTATTTCGCCGGCGACGTTCGATTATGCCCCTCCACATGCCATTATTCTAATGATTTATTTGGTGATCAGCATATAAATATAGTAAATGATGAATGACGGCAGATAAAGACCTGTAGGGTACATCCAGTCTGCCCAACAAGATAAACTCATTTTACACGGTATGTGATACTTTATATGTATACCCGAGTTTGATTTGTCCTTACCTTTCTCAGGGCACAGACCATAGAAGTCTGCCCAGTACTGTTCTTGTACTAAGTTCTGAAGCTAACATCGAAACCCCTTAAAATTTACACTCCAGACCATCCCTATCTAATCAGTCACGATCAGGGCATAGACAGCTCACTTTCTGTTTCCCAGTTACCATCGTCGCCACCCAATCTCCGCTAGGATTCCACGGAACCATTCCTTCTAAACAGGATTCCTTTGTGTTTATCCCTCGCATGTTTGAATTCCATTACCATTTTCATCTCCACCACCTCCTGCAGGAGGGCATTCCACATATCCACCACCCTCTCCGTGGAAAAATACTTTCTGACATTAGTCCTGAGTCTGCCTCCCTTCAACCTCAATTCATGTCCTCTAGTTCTACCGCCTTCCCATCTCCAGAAAAGGTTCATTTGCGGATTAATACCTTTCAAATATTTGAACGTCTGTATCATATCACCCCTGTTTCTCCTTTCCTCCAAGGTATACATGTTCAGGTCAGCACGTCTCTCCTCGTACGGTTTGCAATGCAAATCCCATACCATTTTTATTTTAGCTTTTCTTTGCACCGATTCCAGTCTTTTTACATCTTTAATAAGATACGGCCTCCAAAACTGAACACAATACTCCAAGTGGGGCCTCACCAATGACTTGTAGAGGGGCATCAACACCTCCTTTCTTCTGCTGGTTATGCCCCTCTCCACGCAGCCTAGCATCCTTCTGGCCACGGCCGTCGCCTTGTCGCATTGTTTCTTCATCTTCAGATCCTCTGACACCAACAGCCCAAGGTCTCTCTCCTGAGTCAAGCTTACTAATCTCTCCCCTTCTATCCGGTATCTCTCTTTTGGGTTTCTGCACCCCAAGTGCATCACTCTACACTTCTTGGCATTAAATTTTAACTGCTAGCCTCTGGGGATGTATGATTGTTCGGTTTCTCTTGTTTTATAGTCACTTAATAGTACTCTAGAAACCTAAATATACTATTCCTATTCTCTATCCCTCCTACTTTGTGTTGTGTAATACAATAGTGCTCAGTATCAAGTGCTTCTGTTTTAAGCTAACAAGTAGCTAGTTGCCACCATCATTGCACTAGTAGCCACCATCATTGCACTCCAAGTCCCTTCCTTCCTTCCTATATATATAGTGTCTTAAAGTTCTGTCTGTGCTATATTCCCTCCATATGTTCTAAAGCTTTGGTACCTTAGATCCCAACATATACTAGACAGATTACTTATCTCATCAGACTCTGTAGTAGTTCTCTCGGAGTACCAGGTGTACTAGTGTTCAGGGTGACTACCCGTCTTTATCTTTTTTTTTTTTTTTCTCTTTTTTCCATCTGCTGAGGACAGGGGAGAGAGGAGAAATCACTGGACATGGAGGGGAGGACAGGGGCAGAGGAGAATCACTGGACATGGATGGGAGGGGAGCACAGGGGAGAGAAGAGAAATCAATGGACATGGATGGGAGGGCAGGGGAGAGAGGAGAATTGCTAGATATGGATGGATGGAGGGCCAGGGGAGAGAGGAGATTTGCTAGATATGGATGGAGGGCAGGGGAGAGAGGAGAGTTGCTGGACATAGATGGATGAATGGAGGGGAGGGCAGGGGAGAGAGGAGAGTTGCTGGGCATGGATGGATGGAGGGGAGGGAAGACAGGAAGGAGATGCACATGGAACATGGATGGATGGATGGGAGGGAAGAGAGGAGAAATCTGGACATGGATGGAGTGGAGGGCAGGGAAGAGAGAAGAAATGCTGGTCATGGATGGAGGGGAGGTGAGGGAAGACAGAGGAAGTAAATGCACATGAATGGAGGGGAGGGGAGTGAGAAGAAATGCTTAATATGGATGGAGGGGAAACTGCTGAATTTAAGGGCTGGATCAGAACGCTTTGAGGGTAGATGCTGCAACTGGAGGAAGGATAGGCACAGGGCTACAGATGGTAGACAGAACACATAAGGACACAGGAGGATGGTGGACATGGTGAATGAAAACATTTCAAATGGAAAGAAGACACCATAAAACAGAAGACACTGGGACCAAAGCGAATAGAAAAACTAAATGCTCAGACAACAAAGGTAGAAAAAAGTATTTTATTCAGAATTTATTAATTGGAATATGTCAGCTTTTGGAAATGTGCATCTGTGATATTTTGCACGTAGGTTTCAGTTTCTCTAGTATTGCTGCATGCCGAGTCTGACTTCTTGAGGTAACTTTCCAGTATTATTTATTTATTGCATTTGTATCCCACATTTTCCCACCTCTTTGCAGGCTCAATTTGGCTTACAATACATCATGGGTAGTGGAAATATAATAGAAAAATAGGCATTTAGTGTTACAGAAAATTTTTGGTAACATGATAATGATAAGACATGATAGTAGTATGACAAGCAGATATTATAAGACATTTCTAACTACTTGTGGAGAATTTATGTATATTCACATTGGTTGATCTTTGTGGTAAGCCTTGCTGAAGAGATGGGTCTTCAGTAGTTTGCGGAAGTTCGTTAGTTCGTAGGTCATTTTTAAGTTGCACGGCAGTGCATTCCATAACTGTGTGCTTAAGTAGGTGAAGTTTGATGCTTGCATTGCTTTGTATTTTAGACCTTTGCAGTTAGGGAAGTGCAGATCAAGGAATGTGTGGGATGATTTTTTGGCATTCCTGGGTGGTAGGTCTATCAGGTTTGACATGTAGACTGGTGTACTTCCATGAATGATTTTGTGAACTAGGGAGCAAATTTTGAACAAGATGCATTCTTTGAGTGGGAGCCAGTGTAGTTTTTCTCGTAGGGGCTTGGCATGTTCATATTTTGTTTTGCCGAATATGAGTCTAGCTGCAGTGTTCTGGGCTGTCTGAAGTTTCTTGATTATTTGCTCTTTACAGCCGGCATAGAGTGCGTTGCAGTAATCTAGATGACTGAGCACCATTGATTGTACCAGATTACAGAAAACATTCCTTGGGAAGAAAGGTCTTACTCTTTTTAATTTCCACATTGAGTGGAACATCTTTTTGGTTGTGTTTTTCACATGGCTTTCGAGAGTTAGGTGTCGATCGATGGTAACTCCAAGAATTTTAGGGTGTCCGAAAAAGGAAGGTTCAGATTTGGTGTGTTAATGGCTGTGAATTTGTTCTTGTTATGTTGAGATGTGAGTATTAGGCATTGGGTTTTTTTCTGCATTAAGTTTCAATCTAAAAGCATCCGCCCATGAATGCATGATATGGAGACTTTGGTTGATGTCGTTGGAAATTTCCTTTAAATCTTGTTTAAATGGGATGTAAATCATTACATCGTCTGCGTATATGTATGGGTTAAGGTTTTGGTTTGATAGTAGTTGAATAGGGTCGGCGATAGGGGGGGATCCCTGTAGGACTCCACATTCGGGTATCCATGTGGCTGAAGTGGTCGAGTTGGATGTCACTTGATATGATCGTGTGGTTAGGAATCCCTTGAACCAATTGAGAACATTGCCTCCAATTCCAAAGTATTCAAGGATATGTAGTAATATTCCATGATCAACCATGTCAAAAGCGCTTGACATGTCGAATTGTAGAAGTAGTATGTTCTTTCCTGTTGCGATCGTTTGTTTGAATTTAGTCATGAGGGTAACTAGTACTGTGGTTAGACCGAAATCCTGACTGGGAGTCATGGAGTATTGAGAATTTGTTTAGATAGCTTATGAGTTGTTTGGTCGCCAACCCTTCCATAATTTTGGTTAATAATGGAATGGATGCTATTGGCCTGTAGTTGGTTAGTTCACTGGCGCTTTTCTTTGCGTCTTTGGGGATGGGGGTGAGTAGAATATTTCCTTTCTCCTTCGGGAAGAGTCCATTTTGTAACATGTAGTTCAAGTGTTTCGTTATGTCTGTTATAAATTGTTGAGGAGCTGATGTCATAAGGTTGTTTGGACATATGTCTAGTTTGCAATGAGATTTGGCAAATCTTTGAGCGTTTGGGAGATTATATCCTCTGGTAATGTCTTGAAGTTGGTCCAGGTTCTGTCTGCTGGGTAAATGCCAGGGTCTGGGTCTAGGCAGTCAAGGAGTTCAGCATAGTTGATACTGGCAGGTATCTTAAGTTGTACGATTTTCTCGTTGAAGTATCTCACGAGATTGTCTGCTCCTGGTGCATCTTTACTGTTGGTTGTGACTGGTGTAATATCTAGTAGTTTATTCACAAGTTGGAAGAGTTTATGTGTGTCCTTGAAGTTTAGTCCAATTATAGTTTTGTAATGTAATCTTTTTGTTTGTTTTATGGTATATTTGTATTTTCTTTGGAGTTGTTTCCAGGCGTTAAGTGTGAGTTTGCCTTTCTTTTTATTCCATGCTCGTTCTAACCTTCTAACTTGTGTTTTAAGTTTTTTCAGTTCTTCATTGAACCATGGTATTGAATTCTTCCTATGTGAGGTTCTGGTTTGGATTGGAGCTATCTTGTCTAATATGGATCTGCATCTGTTGTCCCATTCTAGGAGGAATTGGATTGTATCTGTCAAAAGTTGGGAAACAAGAGAGAGGTGCTGTTGCTGGGAGATTTCAATCTGCCGGATGTAGATTGGAAGGTTCCATCTGTGGAATCGGAAAGAAGTAGAGAGATCGTGGATGCTTTACAAAGCGGTTTGCTCAGACAAATGGTGACGGAACCCACGAGGGAGGGAGCGACGCTGGATCTGGTGCTCACAAATGGGGATAGCGTGTCAAATATCCGAGTGGGTGCCCACCTGGGCGGCAGTGACCATCAAACGGTTTGGTTTGATATTACAGCTAAAGTGGAGAGCGGCCACTCAAAACTTAAAGTTCTGGATTTCAAGCGTGCTGACTTTAGTAAAATGGGGGAATACCTGAGGAAGGAGATGATGGGTTGGGAGGAAATACGAGAAGTGGAAGGACAGTGGTCCAGGCTGAAAGAAACTATAAATAGGGCCACGAACCTTTATGTAAGGAAAGTAAATAAAAACAAGAGAAAAAGGAAACCGATATGGTTCTCCAAGCAAGTGGCTGAGAAAATAAAGGCTAAAGAGTTGGTGTTCCAGAAATACAGAAAAACTCAAGAAAAGGAACACGAGGAGGAATACCAGATGAAACTGAAAGAAGCCAAGAGAGAGATACGTCTGGCGGAAGAACAAATGGCTAGAAATGTAAGGAGGGGTGACAAAAATTTCTTCAGGTATATAAGTGAAAGGAGAATGACTAAAAAGGGAATTGTGAGACTAAAAGATACTGCGAACCGCTATGTGGATAATGATGAAGAAAAAGCAAATTTGCTAAATAGATACTTTTGTTCTGTTTTCACAGAAGAAAATCCTGGAGAAGGACCGCAATGGACTGCAAAAAGTACAAATGAGATTGAAGTGGATAGAGCACCGTTCACGGAAGAGTGTGTATGAACAGCTTGAAAAGCTAAAGGTGGACAAAGCCATGGGACCGGATGGGATCCACCCCAGGATATTGAGGGAGCTCAGAGAGGTTCTGTCGGGTCCTCTTAAAGATTTGTTTAATATATCCTTGCAGACGGGAGAGGTTCCGAGGGATTGGAGAACGGCAGAGGTGATCCCTCTTTACAAGAGTAGTGATAGGGAAGAAGCTGGAAACTACAGGCCGGTAAGCCTCACTTTGATTATTGGAAAAGTAATGGAAGTGATGCTGAAGGAAAGGATAGTGAATTTCCTGGAAGCCAATAAGTTGCAAGATCCGAGACAACATGGTTTTACCAAAGGGAAATCGTGCCAAACGAATCTCATTGAATTCTTTGATTGGGTGACAGGAGAATTGAATCAGGGACGAGCTATAGATGTAATCTACTTAGATTTCGGCAAAGCTTTTGACACGGTTCCCCACAGGAGGCTCTTAAATAATCTGGATGGGCTGAAGATAGGACCCAAAGTGGTGAACTGGATTAGGAACTGGTTGACGGACAGAAGCCAGAGGGTGGTGGTGAATGGAATTCGCTCAGAGGAGGGGAAGGTGAGTAGTGGAGTGCCTCAAGGATTGGTGCTGGGACCGATTTTGTTCAATATATTTGTGAGTGACGTTGCCGAAGGGTTAGAAGGTAAACTTTGCCTATTTGTGGATGACACTAAGATCTGAAACAGAGTGGACACCCGGGAGGGAGTGGAAAACATGAAAAAGGATCTGAGGAAGCTAGAAGAATGGTCTAAGGTTTGGCAATTTAAAATTCAATGCGAAGAAATGCAAAGTGATGCACTTAGGGAATAGAAATCCTTGGGAGACGTATGTGTTAGGCGGGGAGAATCTGATAGGTACGGACGGGGAGAGGGATCTTGGGGTGATAGTATCTGAGGATCTGAAGGCGACGAAACAGTGTGAAAAGGCGGTGGCCGTAGCTAGAAGGTTGTTAGGCTGTATAGAGAGAGGTGTGACCAGCAGAAGAAAGGGGGTGTTGATGCCCCTGTATAAGTCGTTGGTGAGGCCCCACCTAGAGTATTGTGTTCAGTTTTAGAGGCCGTACCTTGCGAAGGATGTAAAAAGAATTGAAGCGGTGCAAAGAAAAGCTACGAGAATGGTAAGGGATTTGCGTTACAAGACGTATGAGGAGAGACTTGCAGACCAGAACATGTATACTCTGGAAGAAAGGAGAAACAGGGGTGATATGATCCAGACCTTCAAATATTTGAAAAGTATTAATCCGCAAACGAACCTTTTCCAGAGGTGCGAAGGAGGTAGAACGAGAGGACATGAAATGAGATTGAAGGGGGGCAGACTCAAGAAACATGTCAGGAAGTATTTTTTCACGGAGAGAGTAGTGGATGCTTGGAATGCCCTCCCGAGGGAGGTGGTGGAAATGAAAACGGTAACAGAATTCAAACACGCATGGGACAAACATAAAGGAATCCTGTTCAGAAGGAATGGATCCTAAGGAGCTTAGCCGAGATTGGGTGGCAGAGCCGGTAGCGGGAGGCGGGGATAGTGCTGGGCAGACTTATACGGTCTGTTCCAGAGCCGGTGGTGGGAGGAGGGGCTGGTGGTTGGGAGGCGGGGATAGTGCTGGGCAGACTTACACGGTCTGTGCCCTGAAAAGGACAGGTACAAATCAAGGTAAGGTATACACAAAAAGTAGCACATATGAGTTTATCTTGTTGGGCAGACTGGATGGACCATGCAGGTCTTTTTCTGCCGTCATCTACTATGTTACTATGTTATTGTCCATTCGTTGTAGTAGATCTGTTGCCAGAATATTACCGGATCTATTTTTCCTCTCGTGGTGTAGGTTTTCAGTTCTTTTTTGTTCGGCGAGTTTTTCGTACGCCATTGGAGGGAGATGTTTGCTTTATAATGATCGGACCACGGTGCGGGTGTCCATTTTGTGTCTGTTAGTATGAGGTT
Source organism: Microcaecilia unicolor (assembly GCF_901765095.1). Lineage (NCBI taxonomy): Eukaryota > Metazoa > Chordata > Amphibia > Gymnophiona > Siphonopidae > Microcaecilia > Microcaecilia unicolor. The sequence continues at coordinate 422,211,574 of NC_044033.1, forward strand.
TAAGTCTGGATCAAATTTGTGTGTGACAGTGTCTAGTGTGTGTCCTTTGATGTGAGTTGGATGCATGTTTGTCCTGTGAAACTCCCATAGTTGTAGGAAATCTTCACATTCTAGGGTGCTTGTTGAGTTGAGATCTTCAAGGTGCAGGTTGATATCTCCTATTATGATAAGATTTGAGGTAGAGGCGCAAGTGTTCGAGATAAAGTCCATGAAGTGTGTTTGGGAGTTTTGCCAATTGCCTGGTGGTCTGTAGAGCAGAACTGCGTTAAGGTGTTCCTGCAAGTTAGGGTGATTAATTTTTACCGAGGCGATTTCGAGTTGTGGCAGAATGGATTTGGCTGTGGTTGTGATTGTGAACTCAGATTTGTACATTATGGCTATTCCTCCTCCTCTTTTTCCATTTCTTGTCCAGTGGGTAATTTTGTATCCTGGTGGGCATAAATCTAAGATTATGGGGTCTTTGAGGTCATGAATCCAGGCTTCAGTGATGAATAGGAGGTCAAGATTGTCTGTAGTGATCCAATCTGTTATTATCTCTGCTAGCGTTTACATATCCCATTTGGATTGGTCGGTAAGGTTCAGTTTGGGACTTGGTTGTTTTAATTTTTATTATTTGCTTGCTTTCTTGGTATCTGGTTCTGTTGTGTCCTTTCTTCCCTTTCTGTTGGTTGTTTCCAAAAGTATTTGGTTTTCCTTTTTGTTGGTTGTTATTCTTTTGGACTGGTGAGCTGTATTTTGCCTTCATATCTTTTGATTTCTAGTTCCTTGTGTCATATCTGTTGTCATGTGTTTTTCCATGTGTGATCAAGGTGCAGTATTCTGCTAGCGTGTACTATTTGCAGCCCTTTTGGTTTTGGTCTTTTCACTAGGTAGTGTATTGGTGTTTTAGAGCCTGGTGTAATTACAGTGCTGCTTTTCCACTCATAAGGTTGTAGCTTGTCCTGTCCTTGGAATTAGTGCTGTTATGGTTTGGTAAAGCTCTGATTGTGTTTTTGCACAAGTTTGTGTATACTGTTTTGCAGTGGAGAGATTGTGTGTTGGCCATACTAAGGTGACATTATTATTAGTAATAGTAGTATTTGTATAGCGCTACCAGACGCACGCAGCGCTGAACACCTGACACAGAGAGACAGTCCCTGCTCAATAGAGCTTACAATCTAAAATAATACTGACAGACAAGACAATTAAGAGCGAGGGAAGTACTGGGTGAGAAGGAACAGGGGGGGGGGAGGCAAATGAGTAGTGGCTAGGAGCCAAAAGCAGCAGTGAAAAGGTGGGTTTTCAGCATAGATTTGAAAACAGGTAGAGATGGAGCTAGACGTACAGGCACAGGAAGTTTATTCCAGGCATAAGGTGCCGCAAGAGAAATAGCATCAGACATGGTTTTATAATATTTTAGAGGATCTGATGTTGAATTGTTAAAGATATTAATTGTGACTATTTTACTTTTATTTTTTTCTGTGTTTTGTCAGACAATTATGGATATAAGCCTCACCCCTGGCACCACCCCTAACCCCGCCCCCTTTAGCCTCCCCAAACACTTGAGCCACCGACCGCCTATGCCCAGTATCCTGTTTCCAACAGTAGCCAATCCAGGTTACAAGTACCTGGCAAGATCCCAAAACAGTACAATACATTTTATGCTGCTTATACTAGAAATCAGGAATGGATTTTCCCCAAGCCCATCTTAATAATGGCTTATGGACTTTTCTTTTAGGAAGTTATCCAAACCTTTTTTAAAACCCCACTAAGCTAATTGCTTTTACCACATTCTCTGGCAATGAATTCCAGAGTTTAATTACACGTTGAGTGAAGGAATATTTTCTCTGATTTGTTTTAATTTGCTACTTTGTAGCTTCATTGCGTGTTCCCTAATCCAAGTATTTTTGGAAAGAGTAAACAATCGATTCACCTCTACCAGTTCCACTCCACTCATTATTTTATAGACCTCTATCAGATCTCCCCTCAGCCATCTTTTCTCCTGCTGAGTCAGACTAAGGTCCATCAAAACCATAACATTGACATTTGCACATCGTCATTCATTTTCCCATCCTTCACCTAACTTCAACAAATAACACTACCAGTTTTTCTTGGCATAAATTTGGCCGCAGGTTTTAACTAGCTCTATACCTTACCCCAATTACCCCGCTTCAATCCATGTGACTTCTTCCACATGGCATCCCCAGAGCACTTTTGAACAATTTGGAGCCATTCAGTAATGAAATTAGCTCCGTACCTTATCCCCAATTACCCCCCTTCAGTCCATGTGACTCAAGGTACCATCAAGCCACAGTTCACTCGTGGCGGTTCCACCCACGAGTTACTTTTTAATTAACATCTTTTAACCAAACATTAACTTCACTGCATCTGGAGCCTCTTTCTCCCCTCAAATCCCGCCGACTACAAGCTGCGAGCGACCCCCCCCCCCCCCCCCACCCCCAACAAGAAAATTCAACCTCAACAAAATACTAACCCACCCCAACCCACTACCACTCCTAACACCAGACAAAACATAGCAAACCAAGACAACAGACGTATAAGACCAATAGGGTGGGTAGGGATGGGCAAAATTTCCTAACCACCCCAGCCACCCACACCTGCTCCTGCCCACCCAAAGATTAACAAAAAAACGCCAAAACCTTTCAGCTTTCCCCAAGCCATCTCCATGCCAACCACCAATCAAACACCATTCATAATCATTCAATCCACTTCTTTCTAGTTGCTATCCTACTATAATGTACCATTAACCCTTTCAACCCTTCCTTCCCATTCCTCCTTTCTTACCCACCCCTCCCTCCCCACCTTTTCCATACCTATTATCCATCCATTCCTTCCTCTGACTCAGTCAATGTTATACACCCTCACAGTCAAAACTCTGGGGTCCCCGTATCCTGACTCTGATAATGGTCAGGCCAGGTCACAAGTACTCAGCAAGTCACAAAAAGTAGATCTATTTCCCACTAACTTATTTTCAGGCATGATCAATGGGTCTCCCAAGTCTACCTGGTGAATAAAATTTTATGGGTTTTTCCTCTAGGATCCTCCCTCTTTTCAGAGCAAGTGAATTTTGATCACTGTAGGAAATCATTGTACAAGCCTATTTTATAAAGGCATATATGCACCTATATTTTCTTAGGCATAAATATGCACCTTTCTAAACATTTCACGTAGATTCCTTTTTATAAAATGAGCCCCAGTGGAAGATTTATATCAAGCAATAGATTTGCTGGGCATTTGTACTGTATATAATTTATACAACTGTGCAAAGACATAACCTAAATTAAGACACCAGGAACTGAATATTTGTTCTACATAAGACTATGAATGTGACTGAAAAGGAACACTGGAAACATTAAATGTCATCTCCATTGATACCCAAGCTTGCAAAATAGACATGAAAGATGTGAATGATTTTTACGTACTGACTTGTTGACAATTTCCTCCTGCTAATGATAAGTCTTTCTATGATGAATTGCTTAATTTCAATGATGGATCTAAGGTCAAACCTGTTCTCAGATAGGAATTCAGAAGACGTTTATGATCAAGTGCTGAGACTATAGTGCTTCACAGAAAAAATAAAAAGCTGTGGTTTTCTTTAAAATTATTCTCATTTCTCAGATAAGTTATATAACATTTACAACTGCCAAGGCCACCACTGATTAGGTTGAAGGAAATGAAGCATTTCCTCATTTTCTGGAGAACACTGTTCAATATTTTTAAATCCCCTAAGAAATCCTATCAAAATATTTTGTTTGATTTTTTTATTCAAGAATATCTCTTTGAAACAGACCAATGAAAAGACAGCATTTTATTTCTATAGAAGATTTGAGGTAGGATGAGACGTACGAGCACCTTTACTAAACTATGTTAAGCACTAACACATAGTTTACCACATAAGAACTGCTAACACAGAAATGCATTAAAGGACTTTACGATAATTTAGCAGTTACAGGGGGAATTCATCAAGGTGTTTGCTTATTAATAAGACTTGATATACCGCTCTTTCTAGCCAATAGGACAAAGTGATTTACAGAAGAAAGCCTGAAAGCCTGCGCTTAACACAAGACTATCTCTACTTCAGGAAGCAGGTGAAAGCTTGGCTCTTCAACCAGGCCTTTAATGGAAGAAGTAACTAACTTATTAGTCTCACTCACACACACAAGGAGTGACTCGGGCTGCATATACTGCAGCAGGACATGTTTATCCACTCCTACCCTAGCTGAGATATTATTTAACCATCTCTCTGACCTCATGTGCAACTTTCTTTCTAACTCTTCCTACTTTCTTACCTATCTATACAGTATGTTACATCTTTGCTTTACCCTTCACTATCAGTTAAAATGTTCTATTACGTACTTTGTTGACATTGTAATGTAGGATACCTATGCCATACTTTGTATTGTTTTTGAATATTTTTACTGCTGTAACTGCCTATTGCTCATGTTTGATCTATTCTTACTGTGCACCGCCTTGAGTGAATTCCTTCAAAAAGGCGGCAAATAAATACTAATAAATAAATATAAAATTGCCTTTTACTGTATCTTGATTTACCACAGATTCAGCAACCTGCATGATCTCAGGTTGCTGAATCCCGTTTTAAAAGAATAATGCTGCTTGTGTTATTCCAGCAGTTCAGGAGCATCAAGCTGCCAATATGCAGCCAATTCTCCTCAGACCAGCAGGGTGGGTTGCCCCCGGCTCAGGACCCCCCTGAGACCCCACCTACCTCCCTCCCCACCCTCCACATGGCCATACACCTATATGGGCTACCTTTGGACAAATTGGTAGTCCAGGGGGTCTTCGGGCAGGAGAGATGTCCAGTTTTTCCTGCCCAGTCTGGCGCCATCTGTATAACTATGACTACCAATAGGGACCATGTTTCCTTATATGGAAAGCTGTGGCCTGATGCTCCTGAGCAGTGAAATAACCCCAGCCAAAAGCTGGGGTTATTTTACCATGATTTTTGGGCTCTAATGCGACTTGTGGTATATCACTGTAAGTTGCATTAGGATATCTGAATAGTAATGAGATGCAAAACATGCATTTTCATGTTTTATAGTTTATTAAAAGACTTTCTATACCACCTTTCATGGACATGGATGGATGGAGGGGAGGGAAGTCAGGAAGGAGATGCACATGGATGGAGGGGAGGGAAGAGAGGAGAAATGCTGGACATGGATGGAGGGAAGGAAAGACAAAGGAAGGAGATGCACACTGATGGAGGGGAAGGGAGAGAGGAGAAATGCTTGACATGGATGGAAGGGAGGGAAGACTGAGGAAGTAGATGCACATGGATGGAGGGGAGGGGAGTGAAAAGAAAAGCTAGATATGGATGGAGGGGAAATTGCTGAATTTAAGGGCTGGATCGGAACACTTTGAGGGCAGATGTTGAAACTGGAGAAAGGATTGGGACAGGGCTACAGATGGTAGACAAGACGCATAAGGACACAGAAGGATGGTGGACATGGTGAGAGAAAAAATATCAAATGGAAAGAAGTAGAGAGGTGTGGTAGCCGTGTTAGTCCTCTTTTAAAGGTAATCAATAGAAATAAAACTAAATAAAACATGGAAAAGAAAATAAGATGATACTTTTTATTGGACATAACTTAATACATTTCTTAATTAGCTTTCGAAGGTTGCCCTTCTTCATCAGATCAGAAATAAGTAAGTGTTGGTAGATGACAGTATATATAAATGAGACATCAAAGCATTTCAGTGACAGTCTAACAAGATGGGGGTGGATAGGGGGGAGAGACCAGGAGATATGCATGGGAACATCAAAGCATTTCAGTGACAGTCTAACAGGATGGGGGTGGGTAGGTGAGAGGAGGGTGACAAACAGAGCAATACAACTGTATGGTTTATAATGGGCTAGAAAACCCAGATCTTTGTTAAGTCCTGTCCAGGGGCGTAGCCATGGGTGGGCCCAGGCCCACCCACTTTTGCCCAAGGCCCACCCATGAATGGTGCATTCGATGTCCCCAACCAATACCGCATCCCTAGCTGGCTCGCTCCCTTCCCTCCGCTCCCACTCCCGTCCGGCGAGTCCTTCAATTCTGTTTTTTTTTGTCCTTCTGCTACGGTGCTTCCAAGTTCCAGCTTTATTTTTTTATTTTATTTTTATTACGTTTGTACCCCGCGCTTTCCCACTCATGGCAGGCTCAATGCGGCTTACATGGGGCAATGGAGGGTTAAGTGACTTGCCCAGAGTCACAAGGAGCTGCCTGTGCCTGAAGTGGGAATCAAACTCAGTTCCTCAGTTCCCCAGGACCAAAGTCCACCACCCTAACCACTAGGCCACTCCTCCACTCCACTCCTCCACAGCTTAAGATTATTAGTGTGCACTTGTCAGCGATTCGCACACACACACAGGCCGGCTTCAGCGTTTGCTGTTCCGCATCCCACCCTCTCCAATGCAACTTCCTGTTAGGGCAGGAAGCACGCAGCAGAGGGAAGCCCGTGTCTGTGAATTGCTGGTAGCACAGCATGCCAGCACTAAGAAGCACCGCGGCAGAAGCAGGGAGGAAAAAAAACTGAAGTGCCGGACTCGCGGGACAAGGTGGGAGCCCACAACACAACAAGAGCCACAAGCTTAAAAATGGGAGAGTACATCTTCACTACCCTGCAGATGAAGATTGTCTGGTTCCGTACAGCAGTGGCGGGTAGGAAGATGTGCATTTTTTTGCGGCGACTGGTGCAGTGGGAGGGTGGGTGGGGGGTGGGGGGTGAAGAAGAGATGAATCTTCAGGCCCACCCTCCTTGGGCTCAGGCCTACCTCAAATCAGCCCTCTGGCTACGCTACTGGTCCTGTCTGGTGGGTGTCAAAATATTTAATCATTTTTTCAAAGGTCTTACGTTCCTGTATTGTTTTAAAGTTACCTTTCAGGATTCTTACTATGAAATCACTGGTACAGTGTTCTGGTTTTGTAAAGTGCTGCCCCACAGGAGTGGAATCCTGGCTGGCACTAGCATTTTTCATGGAGAAACAAGCCAGATGCTAAAGACAAGATTTAATTTACATAAATTAAATCTTGTCTTTAGCATCTGGCTTGTTTCTCCAATATAGCATCCTTCGTCACATTTTTTACACTGAATGATGTATACCACATTGGAAGATGAGCATGTAAAGGATTCCTTTATGTTGAATATTTTTCCTTTGTGAATAACTGTGGGGTCCTGTGAAATGTTTTGGCATAGCTTGCAGCTGGATATATTGCAAGGATGTGTGCCATTCTCTTCTTTTTGAGTCTGTGTTGGGAGCTTACTTCTGATTAGCTTGTGTTTTAAGTTGGGTGGCTGTCAGAAAGCCAGCACTGGTGGGGATGGGAATATCTTTTTTAGTAATTCATCCTCCTGGAGTAAAGGCTGAAGATCTTTTATGATTTTTCTTAATTTTTCCAGCTCTGGGTTGTATGTCACTATAAGGGGGATTCTGTCTGTGGCTTTTTTTCTTTGTACTGTAGCAGATTTCCCCTGGGTGTTTTGAGGGAGGAGGCAATATTCTTGGAGATTATTTTGGGGTTATAGCCTTTCTGTTCGAAGGATGCAGTCAGGATTTCAAGGTGTCTGTTTCTGTCTCTTGGGTCAGAGCAGATACGGTGGTATCTTGTGACTTGGCTGTAAATAATGCACCTTTTTGTTTGTGAAGGGTGAAGGGTGGAAGCTGGAGTTGTGGAGGTAGCTGCATCTGTCTGTGGGTTTCTTGTATATAGATGTTCGTATATAGCCATCGCTGATTGAGACCATGGTGTCCAAAATATTGACTTTTGACTTAGAGTGGAAATCTTTGTGAATATGTTTCCTATATGTGGGGTGCCCAGTGGAGACCTGGTCCTTGGTTACTTTTTGGTATTGTCATCTTGTGCACCCCAAAACTGAAAGGTCTCAAAGGTTTTTTTGAAATAGAATTGATGGGGGGGGGGGGGGAATGCATCTTGTAATGCTGGTCAATGGCAAAATCCTCCTCCTTGTCACACTGGAGGTCCCATATAATAATTCTAGCCTTGTTGGAATGTCATGGCATCTTGGGCCTCAATTCACCATCAGGAGTAAAATTCTGCTGTGTGTGGGAGCCTTTTTAGAATTCTCTTACCCATGTTGTACGCAGTAGACTCTTAAATTCCTGATTGTCTTATTCATGTTATTTTGTAACCTTGTTATACTGGTTTGTGACATCTATATTTTGGGAATAAGGGAATATATTTTGTTGTTGCCTTTATTTGCAATACTTCTCTTAATGTTTCTTTCCAATAAAAAAATGATTTACTCATAACATAGGCACCTAAATGTAGACACGTCTTTATAGAATTGACCTCAAAGCTCCTAAAAATGTATTTAGCCATACGAAGGGTGGGCAATTAAAAAATGTTTTACCCAGGTATATGAATTTAAAAGTTGCCTTAAAAGGGACAACTAGGAGTAGCCCTTATAGTTGCAAAGTATGTAGATATTTTTAATGCACATATTTTGCAGCTAATTTTCAAAGAAAAACTGCAGAATTTCCCTTTGAAAATGAGCTAATCTAAAGAATGTGTGCTAATAATGACCGTATATTTTGCACTTTCTATTAGAGTAGGTAGCAAATACGTGTGCAGGTCTCCTTTGAGCTAAACACTCCCAAAAAGAACAACACTTTTTGTGGCTGAAAAATACATGTGCATGCACTTTCTGGTCACTTTCAAGAGAGGTCTTCACAACAGACCAATTAACCAGTATAAATCAATCTTTACCTGTGTAAATGGCCTTGTTAATTGCCCTGAGAGGAGCATTTCACTTCATCAGCACTCCTTCATTGATATTTATGCTTGAGTCAATATGATGTACATTATCCCAGTCTGAAGTGCCCTTGACAAACTCAGAGAAGCAATTTCTTTTCCTTGAGATATACAATTACACTTAACCATTTATCTGTGATCCTTTATGATATTTGAACCTTACATTATAAGGGCCAAGAATTCAAGATGTGTAATTATTAATAAAACCTTTCCACACTGTCCTATGGTGTTTTTTTTTCTAAAATGTTTAAGCTATAATGTTGTTTAATATTAACTTGAAAGTCAAAGGTTATCGTCTCTTATGTCTTTTATGGAATGGAAGAGTAGCCCAGTGGTTAGAGCAGTGGGCTAAGAACTAGCAAAGCCAGCATTCAAATTCCACTGATGGTCTTGTGATGTTGGGCAAATAACTTAACCCTCCATTGCCTGAGGTACAAACATAGGGGACCTTTTACTAAGCTGTGCTAAAAAGTGGCCTGAATTAAATCTAAATCTGCTCCTACCCCCACCCCACCCAATCCTTATATGGAATGAGGTCATCAATCAAGTGGTGTCAAACTGCCCTTCTGCACACCACTCAATTTATCACCAGAATTGTTTCCCAGCTCTTTGGAGCGATAAGTACAGTACTAGTCATCAATATATTTTTCTGCGAACCAGTTGTCTTGTGAGTGTTTTGGAGTAATTGTTTCCTTGTGAGAATGCAATCTTTCCTATTGCATTGAAGGAGTTTTGATGTTACTCTTTTAATTATGCTTTCTGTTGTATTGTACACTGTCTTGACCTGTACGTTCAGAAAAGGCAGTATAGCAAGTTTTTAATTAAACATAAACATATTTCTCAGTTACTTTACACCATCTCACAGTAAACACATATATCTCTTCTATAAAAGTCACCAAAAATTAAGCATGTGCCCAATTTAAGGGGTATATTTATTAAGGTGTGTTAAATGCTAACATGGAAAAACAAAAAGGGGGGTCCAAGCCTTCCACAAGAAACAAGCATAACACACAAGAGTAGAAGTAAGACCAAGTCCAAAGGATCAGCCCAAACAGGAGGTAAGAGCATCAAAACAAGTTTATTGGGACCCAACATGGTCCATGTTTCGGCAACAAGCCTTCCTCAAGGGTCGAGTTGCTTGAGGCTACAACAACGACACGGAGAGCAAAAAAAGCAAGGCTTTACAGATGCAGAGCAATTCTGCTAGTGCCTTATAGCACTTTTTTGGACTTGGTCTTACTTCCACTCTTGTGTGTTGTGGTGTTAAATGCTAATGTACCAATACATTCCTATGGGCGCATTAGTGTTTAGCGTGCGTCAACCATTAACACATGTTAAAAAAGCTAATGCGGCTATGCAGTGCGCCTTAGTAAACACAGCTCTAAGTGAATAACAAGCCAACTAGTGCCAATAATTGGCTTTTTAACACGGGGGGGGGGGGGGGGTTGGAAATTGAAGGGTCATAGGTGTTTTAGGGAAGACCTTAGGCGTGATTTTGAGTTGCACATATAATTGGGGCACCTCAGACACAGTCATTTGCACCACATTTTCGTTGGTGCACATGGCAGTGCCTAAATTTACACATGACCCCAGTACCTAAATGCTACTCTATAAACCGTGCCTAACTTTAAGCGTGGCTTATAGAATAGCACTTTTTTCAGTGCCAGTTTTTATTTGCCATATATAGAATTGACCCCCTGAGGGGGAATTCCACAATTTGATGTCTCCATTTAGGTGCCCCAAGAACTTGCAATGGAAGCCTCTTCTGTAAAGGCATCTGGGTGCCCAGATTCTGTTATTGAATATCAGCGTAACCCGGTATTGGCGCACTTTACATTTAAATACTCACAGTTATACCAGCCATACGCCAGGTGTAATTGCAACTGCGTAAATGCAGCAAAGACATACGCAACTGACAGCATTCTGTAAGTAAAGTATATTAAGTAGGAGCCCCACCCATATTCAACCCATGTATACACATCCCTTGTATTTGTATGCTAGGTCTTTGTGCCAGACTTTCAAAATGAAAGTATATGTGTACATTCACTTAGACAATTTGCTAAGGACAAAATGCTAGAGATTTCTGCAGGACCAGCTTAACGTATGCACCAGGTAAGGAACTGGCTCAGGGTGCCGGTGATAAAGGGTGCCAATATCACCGTTCCCTCTAGGCCCTTGTGGTCTCAATATCTTTGCTCTATCCCCACCCCTCCCCACCGACCCACAGTTTGGCATCCCAGCCTCCTTCATACTCCTCCTTGTCTGTACTCCTAGAGGTTGCTGGCATGAACAGTGACTTGAACACACTGTCTGTGGCCAACCTGTGGCTTTCCCTCTGTCAGGGTCCCACCCTCTCTGACACAACTTCTTGCTTCCAATGGGCTGCATGTATCAAAGGAAGGAGCTCGAAGCTGGCTGCAGAAAGTGTGTGTGTGAATTGCTGCCACTGCCATCAACCTCTAGAAGTAAAGACAATTTTGAAGAGAGAGAGAGAGAGAGGGGAAGATTATGCATTGTGGGTAGGGAGAGTAGAAAGAAAAATATCAGATCACAGGTAGGGGGTGGCCAATGCAAAAGTTGGCTCACAGTGCCACAATCCCTTGATCCAGCCCTGGCTTTGTGCCTACTTTTTCCAACTAAACAATGCACATAGTTTTGAAAATACAATATGAGGCTGCATAGCAACACATATCCAGACGACGACATTGATCCAGACTATATCTCCCATCTTTCTTCCTTCTCCATTGCCTATCTCTACCTACTTATCCCTTTTGTTATTCTGCTATACTTAACTTACACTTTCTCTAACAACATGCTGTATTCACTATTAATATGTAAACCGCATTGAATCTGCTTTGAGTGGGAAAGCACGGGATACAAATGTAAAAAAATAAATAAATAAATAAATAATAGCAGCTTAGACCATAACCCTGCTCCTAGATACACCTCCATTGAGTTTGGGTAAAAGCGCATTTTTTCTTGAATAGCATAAGCAATTTTACCCACACACAAGCTGGGCAATTTTTATATAGTCTTTCGTCCATACAAATTGCTTTTTACACTGGTAAAAGGCATTTGAAAATTACCTTTCCCATCTTTGTTGCTTTATTAAAAGTGTTAATGAACAAAATAATATCATTATCATTATCAAAAATAATAGGCTTGGAGGATACCGAATGTTGCTTCAGGCACCTACATTGAAAATGATTATTCAGAATTAATTCTCATTACTCCAGTGAGGCGAAAACTAGCCTCTAGGAAAAAAATGTTTTTTGCCATGATTACCAGCATCTCTCTCTTGTGCTTCATTGCTTAATTATTGACATTCTAATAAGATCATCATTAAGCAGTCAAATAGTTTAATTCAAATATAACCTTATATAACAGGTTTTATTTTTCTTTTGACAGAATGAACATTCGTCAATAAATTTAGGCTTATTTTTTTTGGTTTCAATACACTATTTGTAAATCTTTACAAATGAACTGTTGTGATCCAAAATCACTTAAAAATTAGCTGTAAGATACAAATGAAAGTACAGCTAGCAATATAGGAAGTACAGAGACTTGTCAGATCTTTCCAAAACCCATAGATAATCGCTAGTAGTTCTTGCCTTGTTGGACGTGATAAAAATGTATGCATTATTCTACACACCAGGTGATGTTGAACCAGATTGTTTAGGGGCTCTTTTTTGTTTTAATGAAATTTAACAAATTAAATCCAAGCAATTCCACTTGCACAGAAAGGTGTTACTAGGAGATCATAACCTCTTATAAAGAAACATTCTAAAAGAAAATATAATTAACACTCAAGTCCACAATATTAGGATTCAAAACTTAATGAGAGGAGAACATAAGAAAAATTAATTAAGGCAATTATATACCTGACGTACATGAGCTGGCTATTAATTATGTAAAGAGTGCTACTCAATCTCATGAAACTCTCTTAGTTGCTAAAAAAGCAGAGAAGTGAGAAGTTTCAAAGAAAACGTATTTTACAGCATTATATCTAATAATACATTTACATGGATATCTTAGAAAAAGGGTTCCAAGTATTTGCAGATCCCCAGGTTTCAGCAAAAGTAACTGCTTACGTCTATGTTGAGTATCTCTTGACACATCAGGAAATAATTGAATCTTAAAGCCTAGAAACAATTTCTCTATATTTTTTAAAAAACATTCTCAATAACCATTGTTTCTCAGGAGATAATGCCATGCATTGTCTCCTGTTTAGGGGCTCTTATACTAAGCTGCGTTAGGTGCAACTTAAAATGGCGTTCCATGAGATGCTCTAAGGCATGCTGCAGTAACTACCAAATGTATGTGAGCTAACCATCCCTCAGCTAAACAGTTAGTGCATCTACATTACTGTGCACTAACTGGTTAGCACAGGAATACCATAAGAACCCAAACTGCCTACAAAATGGGTGGTGGTCTAAGTGCTTATGCAGTGATTTTTTTTTCTAATGCCGCATACTAATGGCAACATTACTGCATACTACAAAAATATTGGGGAAAAGAATCAAAAATGCCTAACAACACAAGTAAATAAATAAAGATGTGCCTTTGAAATTATAATTATTTCTGAAGAGAAAAGTCACTTTAATAGAAAAACTTTTTAAAAATTATTAAAAGTAACATTGCATATGGAGTTTTTTTGACCAATGAAAAGACTGGAGTCTAAAAAATGCCAGCCCTTTGAAATTTTGATCTGCTGCCGTGCAAGGACTGTTGAGGTCATTTTCTCCATTATATATCAGATGACTTAAAGTCTCACAGTGGGAAAAATAGTAATGTGTTTATAATCAAGTTTCAGCTCAATATTTAAGTGTTTACTAGAAGATTCACTGAAGATTTTGTCTGAACCCTTAGAGAATCCATTTATTATCTGGTTGCTAGACAATTAGAAAATTATATGCCCACGGTCTAAAAATTATTTTAAGGAAGTGTAAATATCATGATCATGCACCAGATGAAAATTAATTTCAGAGAGTTGAGTGTGGAAAGATTGCAAGAAATGTCATTAGCTTAGCATTTGGTATGTGAGCTCCTGGAACAGTGCTTCAGACAGTAGAGGTTCTTTCAAACAGCGAGTGATTCATTGCTATCTGTAGTGCTGCCTTTGCTTTTCACAGTGTGCTCCTTTTTATTGCTTCTAAAGTATATAATTTCAAAACGTTGCTATGGTATTTTAACAATATCTTCCAAACAAAACGAACTTACAGATCGTTAACCTCAGGTGGCCTTTTTTGCTGTTATTAACTGAAAAAGGGAATACATGAAGATCTGAACACATTGCTCGAAAGTATTATTAGTTTAGAACTGGTAATCCCTACACATAATTTACATATTCTGACAGGAGACGCCAAGGGTTTAATTCACACCTATTGAGGCCCTAGAAAAACTTATATCCAAATGTTATTCATCACCTATGGTTAGTAAATGTACTCTTATCCTATGCTTAGGAAAGAATGCCAAGAGACCACATGCATCTCAGAAAAGCCAAATACACTTCATTCACGCTATTAGGTCAGTTGCATCTCTGGTGTGTGATATATTATCTTTATTACAATATGCGTACGGCTCATTAAACCACTTCAAGTAACATCATACTGCAGGCCCAGGCAGAGTCTGAAACATATAACAATACTTTTCTATTGCGGGGATAATTTTAACCAGATGAAAATTTGTGACTTTTACTATTACAGTGCATGTCATTTCAGTAATGTGGAAGTAAGAATGACAATTAATAGGTTCTTACCAAATTGGAGGCTTCTAGGTATAGAATAATGGTCAATAAACCAATGGCGTAGCTACATGGAGTCACTAAAAGAAGCATGCAGGATGTGAGGGGAAGAGAGAGCAGGGCAGGCAACGTGGCAGCACCAGAGACCAGCGCTGGACAAGGCTTCAGCTGGTGGGGGTTGGGGACCTCCGCCAGCCAAAGTATTTGAGTAAGCAATGGGTGGGGAGCGGAAGGGCGGCAAGGTAGCGGGGGGGGGGCAGCAGGACGGCAGACCAAAATGTGCCCCCCCCACCTCAGGCTCTGACCCCTTCCCACCACGAGATCTGGCTGCACCCCTGCAACAAACCAGTGGCGTAGCCAGACTGCCAATTTTGGATGGGCCTGAACCCAAAGTGGGTGGGCACAACATTTTCTCTCTACCCCCCCCCCCCCCCCAGCAAAATTTAGTCACACTCAGATGCATTTGTCACACAGGGTAAAGTGCTGCTTTTCAGTGCATCAGATTTCAGACAATTTATTTAATAGCCTAATCCTTTTCAGTGAGCTTTCAGAGGCCAAAACCTCCTGCCTCAGGTCAGTATAATGCTGTTACGGTATCCTCTCCTGACCTAAGGAAGGAAGTATTGGTCTCTGAAACTTTATTAACACCATATTACTTTATCCTAAATTAAAAATAAAATTATTTTCTTTACCTTTGTTGTATGGCCATTTACTTTTTCTCATTGTGTTGCTCCCAGTCTCTAGATTCTGCTTTCCTTCGTTTTCGCTTAACTCTTCTGCCAGGGTTTCCTGGCCATTTGTCATTTTTCTCTCCTTTTTCTTTGCTTTCTTCAATATTTTTCTGCCTCTCTCTGTGTCCAGATTTAATTCATTCTTACTATCCATTCTTTAATTTCCTTCATCTACTTATGGCTTTTCATCTTTTTCTCACCCTTGTTCTCCCCATGCCCCTTCCTCTTATTCTCCAATCTTTCACTACTCCCCCTTTCCATGCAGCAGCTCTCCTCTTTCTCTCCCCATCCTTCCAGTCTCTCCCCTCTGTCTCCCCATCCTTCCAAAAGTCTCCCCTCTTTCTTTCCGCATCCTTCCATCGTGTCACCTCTTTCTCCCTACCCTTCCATCCAGCGTCTTCCCTCTTTCTCTCCCCATCCTTCCAGCCATCTACCCTCTCTCCTGATCCTTCCATCTAATGTCTCTCTCCCTCCTTCTAACCAGTGTCTATCTCTCTACCCTTTTCTGTTCAGTGTCCCTTCTCTCTCCACATCCTTCCAGTCTCTCCCCTTTTTCTCTGCATCCTTTCATCCATCTCCCCTCTTTCTCTGCCATCCTCCCATCTGTTTTCCCTCTTTCTCTCCCCATCCTTCCATTTTCCCTCTTTCTCCCCATCCTGCCATCCATTTTCCCTCTCCCAATTCAGGCCCACCAGCCCCAGCTCCCATTGCCGGCCACTGCTGCTTTTCCTGATGAGCAGCAGGGCCGGCGCTACAAAAAGAAGAAGCGCTCAGCTGACTGAGCTGAGCGCCAACGCTAACGACGACTCGACGAGAAAAAATGTTTTAAAAATAACGCGGCACCGCAGGCAGCCTCGAAGCATTGGCTGCTGGCTCTGCAGACTCCTCCCGTCTCTTACGTCACTGCCCCTGCTTCGCTCCAGGGGCAGTGACGTAAGAGACGGGTGGAGCCTGCAGAGCCAGCAGCCAATGCTTCGAGGCTGCCTGCGGTGCCGCGTTATTTTTAAAACATTTTTTCTCGTCGAGTCGTCGTTAGCGTTGGCGCTCAGCTCAGTCAGCTGAGCGCTTCTTCTTTTTGTAGCGCCGGCCCTGCTGCTCATCAGGAAAAGCAGCAGTGGCCGGCAATGGGAGCTGGGGCTGGCGCTGGGCGGGCCTGGGCTGAAACCACCCGTAGCTACGCCCCTGCAACAAACATTTCCAAGTGGACTAACATGGCAACCACAGTGCTTTACTCATAAAACATGACAGCAGAAGAAGGCCATACAACCTGTCCTATCTGCACATCAAATCAACTGCCCACTCTGTACAACTTTTCTCCCTTAGAGATACTCAGTGCTTTCTTGAATTCCGATACTGTCCTTATCCACACCACCTCAACTGGGAGGCTCAACTACTGTTTCTTTAAAGAAATATTTTTATTTTTATTATTATTATTATTCCTGAGTCTGCCCCATTTCAAGCTCATTGTACGGCCTGCTGATTCCACTGAAATAAGCTTGACTCCCATCAATTTATACCTGGGAGACATTTGAATGTCTATATCATACCCATTTTCCTGCCTCTTTTCCTAGGTATACATATCACATACTGTCGCTAAAATAAAACACAAATTATGGTAATCTCTTCTACTTTCTGATTTTGATTTTTGACTAGATTTTTTAGTCTTACATTTATTTGTGAACATTGCATGTATATAACTGATTTTCATGCATTAAACGGTTCTAATATGGGTTTAAATTGTTCACAAGAATGATTCTCAAAAACACTAAGTATCACTCCTTTTATACAGTCTATAGGTGGGCGCAAGACCTTGATCTAACATAAGAAATTTATATGAATAAAATAGCCTCAACAGCCCAGGGAACCTAACATTAGGACTCCACTGAAATGGCCAACATCATAGGTTCCTACCGCCTTCCGAAAAAAATCACAGACATCAAAAAACTCCCACACTTAGGGAGAAAAAGATTCTGTGAACAAAAAACGGAAAACGGAGTATCTTCCAATATCAAAAAATGATCAAAGTCTATACACCCCTCTATAGAGAGTACAAGAATGATTGAAATGAAATGCAAAAATTATTGAAAATCAGGGGAAAAAAACAAATGAACTGAAATTGTGCACATCTCTATCAGAGTTACTTTCGCAGTGAAAGGCTAGACAGCCTATGGAATCCTCCTTAACCACTAGGATATCACACCTCTGTCTCTGTGCTGGGTTGGTATGGTGAGGCTGCACCCTCCATAGGACCTGCAGCTTTGACATCTTAAACTACTGTCTGGTTTTGGGAGACTACTACTACTACTTATCTATTATGTAACATTAAATATGTAGCAGTCATAAAACCTTGCAAGTTGTGCTATTCAAGGGAAGATAACACTACCTTAAGAGGTGTCATCATTTTTCTGTCTCAGGAGCATCACACCTCTAATGCTTAAGGGGGCCACTGCATTCAGAAAATATCCCCACTTCTTGATCCTCTTTCAAAAGTATCACAAAACTTCCAGTACCTACCAAGGTCTACCTGATAGGAAATGGGGGAATTAGGAGTATTTGCTTTCTTAGTTTATAGACTTTATATGATGGTTGCAAGAGTAGCCTGTGTGACAACAAAGACAAGGTTGATTGTCTGGGCTCCCCTATGTCGCCAGTGCCAAGATCAAATTCAAAACTCTAGGTACTAACCATCCTGTGGGGTGAGGTGCAGTGAGATTCTACTCCTCCATGGAATAATTATGCACACAATACTATACAAAAAAGGGATAGCAAACTGTTGAAATATCCAAACAACACACTAAAAAAAGTTGGCTAAATTTTGTACGTGATGCAAGTTGTGTGCGGCTAATAAAATTAAGCAAACAAGGCCTCAGAGCTCACAGAGCACTCGATGGACTGCTCAAACGACAGTCAGCCTTAACTCCTCCTGAAGCAGCATCGGTGAGATGCAAAACAAGTAGCACTTTTAAAGGCGCTGAAGCCATTGGAGTTCCGGTGGAGTCAGAGGATGTGGACTCTTTCACCTTTGAACATGGAAGAAAGTTTTGGATGGAGCTCCTCTGTTAGTAAAGCTAAGTGACTTTTTGGGAACTTTTTTGTGGTTTTGCTCTTATCAATTTTTTGTTTGGAACATTTTTGGGACTGTTTTTTTAGGGTGCATTTTGGGTGCAATTTGGGTGAATTTGGCTGTATTTATCTGTGTTCTTTTAGAGAGCAATATTTTTTTCAGGACTGGAGTTTTTATTGCTCTCTTTTTTTCAGTTATTGTTATGATGGCCAATGATAATATTTTGGGTCTGGAATGTGAGTTATTTCTAGAATCAGCAGCATAAAATGTATTGTACTGTTTTGGGATCTTGCCAGGTATTTATGACCTGGATTGGCCACTTTCTTTCAAGGAGGCCTTCCTGAGTGGCTCATTAGGAAGATTCTGAAGAGCCTAAAGGACTAAATTAAGGTTCTACTCTGGACATGACAAATGAAAAGGAGGCTGCAAGCAGCCTACTTCCCACAAGAATCAAACTTTTAGAGAACCCAATGCCAATCCTTTCTGAAGCCCTGCTTGGTGAAATGTTAGGATGTGTGCAATTTGAGTAGAGAAGAGAGATAGTCCATGCACAGAACACCAGCCCTCGAATGTCCTCCACACCCTCACTTACACCATGGATGTAGAACGTTCCCAAGCCTGAAACAAGGCAATTGAAATAACCTTTTTATCTCAAATGAGCCCTTTCAATGGCCAAGCTGTAAGAC
The DNA here is from genome assembly GCF_901765095.1 of Microcaecilia unicolor. NCBI lineage: Eukaryota > Metazoa > Chordata > Amphibia > Gymnophiona > Siphonopidae > Microcaecilia > Microcaecilia unicolor. Next base: position 422,230,572 of record NC_044033.1, read on the forward strand.
CAAAGGAGCATGGATAATCCATTAGCACCGTACCTTGCATCAGTAGGCCACGTACCTGCGGAAGATGAAGAGGACACAGGTAGAGCAGTCGAAGCAGGTCATCATACCACAACCTCTGCATCCAATCTGGGGATACGAGAATTATTTGATCCCAGTGCAGTGTGATCCTTTTCAACATGCAGCCTACCATGGGCCAAGGACAGAAGACAGAAAGTAGATACGTCTCCAACCAGGGATGCAGTAGGGCATAGATCTGCTTTAAGCCCGGTTCTTTCCAATAGCTAAACAATTTGGGCATTTTGTTATTCTTTTTTGTCATCATCAAGTCCAGAAATGGAGAACCCCATTGGTCCACTATCAGCTGAAACCCTTGGCTTGATAGTTCCCATTCTCCCGGGTCCAAGGAGTGCCTGCTGAGAAAGTCCACCTCCACATTCAAAGATCCCACGATGTGAGCTGCCAACAAGCAGAGAAGAATTTTCTCCATGAAACTCCTGAGGGAGGCCACCTCCACCACAATCAGATGGCTGCGGGTCCCACCTTGCTTGTTAATATAATCCACCGTGGTCACATTGTCAGAGAAAACTTGGACCGGGGATCCCACCAGAAAGGGAGGAAAGTTGCGTAAGGCATTCTACACTGCCCTGAGCTCCAAGTGAGTTATTGACCACCAAGACTTCTGTTCTATCATGTGCCAGATATATCTTGTAAGGAGCTCCATAACCGACTTGCTGGCATCTGTTGTCACCACCTCCCTATTAGAAAGAGAGCTCTAATGGTCAAATTCCTGGGTGACAACCACCACTGCATACTCCGTATGGCAACCAGCATCCAAGTAAGATGAAACTCCTGACTCTGGAGACCAATGGCTGAGAAGAGATTCCTGTAATGGCTGCATATAAGCCCTTGCCCATGGCACTACTTCCATTGCTGCCTTCATTGACTCCAGAATGTGGATGTATTCCCAGACCCTTGGTCTGCCTTAACCGAGGAGAAGATGAATCTGTTGAAACAGCTTTGACCTGTAGTCCATGAGGAAGATCCTCTCCCATGCTGTCGAATAGAATGCCCAGATACTCAAGCATTTCCAGCTCTTTTTGAAATTCATCACTCAACCCCATGATTGCAGAAGATGGACAACACAAGAATTAGACAGTCATCAAGATATGGGTGAACTCTGATTCCCTGGTGCCGAAGGAAGGTTTCCACTGCCATCATAACCTTGGTAAATGTTCTTGGAGCCATGGCAAGACCAAAGGGCAAAGCCCTGAACTGGAAGTAATGGCTAAGCACCACAAAACACAGAAACCTCTGATGCAGTGGCCATGTGGGTACATGTAAGTATGCCTCCTTGAAATTGAGGGATGTAAGACATTCTCCCACTTGAACCAAGGCTATGACTGCTCTTTGTGTCACCATGTGAAAGCGGGACTCGGAGGCAGTGGTTTAAATCTTTGAGATCTAAGACCAGTTGAAAAGTGCCTTCCATCTTTGGGACAATGAAGTAGACAGGGTATCAGCCTTGCCCATGATCAGCCTGGGGAACTGGAACAATGGCCCGGAGCACCAGCAAGGAATCTACATTGGCATGAACCTCAACCACCTTTGTTCCCTTTCGACAAGGAGATTACAAGAAGAAAGGAGTGACCGGGCGTGAGAACTCAAACTTGTAACCTACTGTAAGAATATCTAGAACCCACAGGTCTGATGTGATTTTGGCCCACTCCTTCTGAAACTCCCGAAGACATCCTCCCACTGGAGGAAGAGAAGAGTGGACCAGCCTCTTATCATTGCAAAGCTCTGAAGGCATTGGATACTCTAGCTGACTGAGAGGAGAATTACATGTTCATACAAAAGGAAGATTGTTGTGCCTAAAAGTACTGACAACCAGGCTGGTAACATCTGCTGTCTCAAAATTGAGATCAATATCCCCCTGAAGATGGGCACCAGAGGTTTTCGGCTAATCCTCAGGCAACTGCTGTGGCTTAGTCTCTCCCAGTTCTTTCACTAAGTTACTGAGACCTTCACCAAATAACCACTTGCCCCAAAAGGACAGTTTAACTAGATATGACTTTGATGCTGCATCTGCTGCCCAAAGCCGCAACCAGAGTTGTTGATGTGTCATGATAGCCAAAGACATTCTGTGGGCTGTAACCTTTAACATGTCATAAATAGTATCTTCCAAGTAGGCCAACCTCAATTCCATCTGGGCATTATGGCACCCATCTAATGTTGTCAATTGCTGATGTCATTTCAGGCATGCTATTGCCACAAATGAGCTGCATCCTGTCGCTTGCAGGCCCAAAGGGGCAACTTCAAAGACTTGTTTCAGTGAGCCTTCTAGCTTCCTATCCTGTAGGTCTTTTAGGGCAATACCCTTTTCCACTGGCAACGTGGTCTTCTTAGTCACCACCGTAACCAGAGTCCATTCTGGGAAGCTGCAATTTATTTTTATCCTCCGGAACAAAAGGGTAGAGGTGAGCCTTGGCTCTTCCCATTCTCAGCTCTATGCCCAGTGAGATGCATTCTACTGTAAACAGGTCACATTGTCGGGATACATTGTGAAAGTTTTAAAAGGACGTCTAAGCCCCCTCATGATCAACAAAGATGGAACTCCTGATGCCGAAGCAAAAGGCTCCTCAATGGAAAGCACTGCCAGTGCCTCAGAAAAAAAGAGTACTGAGATCCTCTTTATGAAACAACCTCAGTACTTTGAGATCATCCCTCTCCTCAGGAGGTAGCTCTCCCTCCTTTAATGGCTCCTTCAACAATGGCTCTTCTGACTATACCGAGGCCACATCAGATAAGGAGGGAGAAGCAGAGATAGCCTCATCTTCCCGCACCTGGAGATCTCAATGAGATCTCTTAAGAGCAATAGGGGCTACAGTGCAAGAAACTGAAGCACATTGTAGCAACAGACTGTCCTTGCGTCAGTAAATAGTCCTAGTGTAAAAACAATATAAGCTCCAGAGAAAACAAAGATCCCGATGCATCTGAATGATCTGTAGGACCCTGAGGCTGTAAAATGGTGGATGTGCTCTGTGCATGATCTGACAGAAGCTGCTCCTCACTGCAAGTTGACCCCGACAAAATGGCACCCATTCTCGTGCTCTCCTGCATCAAACTGCACACCAGCCCTGACAAAGAACTCAAAGACCTCGTATTATTCAGATGCTATGCGAAATCCAAAGATGTGCTGCTGCCAGCCGTTTCCTCTGCATTACATGGGACTCCCAGCATGCATGCATTGCAATGCCCAATGCTGAGTGGTGAATCTCCATTCATCCCGACTTTCACATGTGCACACGTCCTGTGTCCCAAGCAGTAAGTCAGGATCCCTCCCCTGAATCAAGTAGAACTTGCAGTCCTCCAAGCAGTTCTGAGTCAAACTTTGTCGGACTTACCATTGCCGGCTGCTACCCCGAAGCTCAAAGTCTCCTCAAATCTTACCACAGATGATAAAGGCTTAGGACTGATACTCTGCCCACACCCTCCAGCAAGCCTCTTTTCTTCTCCCTTTTTTTTAAAGTTGTTGTACTGGAAAAAGAGAGCTCCATGGGAAACAGGGAAGAGGTGAAGGGAAGAAGTAAATTCACGGGGCACCAGAGACAAGGATCTGAAGACCTCTAGATATGACTCTACAGACTCAAGCCACCCACAAAGCTCATCTGGGGACCAGGATCAATGCACTCAGAACCAGAGGCTGAAAAGTGTGTCCATCCCCCCTGCTGGAGATAGAAAATACCGAGGAGCTCCCATGATGTCTTTGTTTCACACAACTTTTCTGGGTTATTTTACATGAACATTTTACATGAACATTTCCAAAATTATGCATATAAATGCAAACCCCTCCCTAACCCCATTCCTAAGAATACCTTTGCTCAGTTCAGGTAAAGTTACATACATACCAGCTGTACGTATGTAACTTTACATGCATATCAAAAGTGAAATGTTATATGTGCCTAGTTCCATCACTGTTTTAAAAGCAGAAATGTTTTTAAAACTTTGCCCTTGTAGAGGGCAACTTTACAGCATGGTGCCCGGAAAGGAAAGCAGATATATTGCACCTATTTTATAAAGACAGGAGCAGCATTGGATAATTGAGCTACAATCTTTACAGCCCAAAGGCTAAATGAAAAGATTGAATGGTTTTGTATAGCATAAATGATTATTCTGTACATTCAATTGGCATGATTAAATAGTGTTTGAATGTTTAATTGAGTATTTAAAGTGTATAGAAGTTTTATAAATGAGTTTTGCTCATGAAAGTACTGGGCACAAAGCCTCAGGTAGGCAGTATACATCATATCTAAATCCATGGTAATGACATTATTAGCTATTCTGTGCCTATGCAGAGACGTGCACAGAAAACCAGAAGGCTGAGCACATTGCCAAGGCTTTAGTGCAAAGTCTGAGAAGGTTAGCTTATTCTTCTGAAATGGCATTAGTGAGGATTTCATGTCTGTTTCTTCCCTAGTATAAGGGCCCATAAATTTTTTGAGTTTCCATAAATAGTAGGGTGGAGGGGAAGCCAGAGTTGAGGGGATAAGCTGAACAAAGATTAAAATACTAGAATGTTGACAAATGGGAATCAACATTCATTGGAGTTGCATGCACATATACCTAAGCATGGGCTGGACTACCATGTGGCTCTTGCGGTGATTTCATTTTTGGCGCGTCCGCTACGTGCATAATAATTTTTATTTTCAGATGCTTGTACAGGATGCACGCCAAGTGGCATCTGACATGCGTAGGTCCTTACCACCCAAATTCTTTCCCGCTAGGTCTATGGCTGGTGGTAAGGTCAGAGACCCAAAATGGATGCGCGGCAATTTTGATTTTGCTGCACATCCATTTTCTGCAAAAAACAAAAGAGGCCTTTTTTACAGACACGCTAAAATATGATTCTGTGCATGCCCAAAACCCATGTCTAAACTACCGTCAGCGCGCCTTTATAAAAGGTCCCCAAAGCTTGCTATTGCAAAAATTGTATGCACAGAATGTATGCACATGCAATCCAATGAATGCTGATTCACTTTTTTTGCATGCAAGACATAGCTGTCACTAATACAGACCCATGGGCACATGCGTCTAGTGTGCTCTCCCTTGAAAGCACTCTTTTTTTGTGCATGGCGTGCATACATACTATTTGCTTTACTGCATTGGTGAGCAAACCATATACAGGAAACCATATGTTAGGAAAACATATGCTGAGTTTTAGCACATGGTTCTAATGCAAGGTAACTGCATTGATCCCCAAGGGGCTCATTTTCAAAGCATGTAGACTTAGAAAGTTCCATAGGTTACTATGGAGCTCATTTTCAAAAGAGAAAAATGTCCAGAAAGTGTCATAAAGCACCATATGGATATTTTTATTTTAAAAACGTCCAAATTGGTATTTTCAAAATCTATTTTTCAGATGTTTATCTATGCAATTTGTCTGCAGTGTGTCCAAATTGGGGGCATGTCAGGGGCATTTCAAAGGTGGGATTAGGGCGTGCCTTACACTTGGACATTTTACAGCCATAATGGAACAAAACAGGACTAAAACTAAGACATTTTGGTCTAGACCTGTTTTACTTACTACTTAACATTTTCAGAATGAGTAAGGCAAAAAAGTTGTCCTACATGATACATTGTGCCATTTTTACAAAAAAACTTCCCAGTACAATACAGGGTTAAATTTAAAACCCTGTCTCATCTTCAAAGTCCTTAAAGGAAATGTTCCAGAGTACTTGAACAGGATCTCCCTCTACACACCTCCAAAGTCACTAAAGTCCTCCCAAGGATCATCCCACAATTATACCTGCCAGCGAGCCTACTCCAGAGTAGCCCCCACTCTCTGGAATGCACTCCTTGAAACACTTGGCTTAACACAAGCCTATCTGCTTCAGGAAGCAGGTGAAAGCTTGGCTCTTCAACCAGGCCTGTAATGGAATTAGTACCTAACTTGCTTGACACACACATTCACACTCACTGGCTGTACAAACTGTAGCAGGACATGTTTAGCCACAACTACCCTAGCTATGATAATTTTCAAGCACCATTCTGACCTCATGTGCAACTCTGTTTAAATTAGTCCCCTTATTTTCTTAGTCCTGTAACTCTATCTTTTTATCTATATGTTCCATCTTTGCTTACACTCTATTTTGTCTATTAAAATGTTTTATTTGCTGACATTGTAAGTAGTACACTATCCTGCTTATAATCGAATGAGAAAAACGCCCAAGTTCCGACCTAAATCGGGAGATGGACGTTTATCTCAGAAAAACGAATAAAGCGGTATAATCGAAAGCCGATTTTTGGACGTTTTCAACTGCACTCCGTCGCGGATGCGGACAAAGTTGATGGGAGCGTGTCAGAGGTGTGGCGAAGGCGGAACTGGGGCGTGGTTATCTGCCGAACAAAGATGGGCGCATTTCACCGATAATGGGAAAAAAGTATGCGTTTTTAGCTAGAATTTAGGACACTTTTCCTGGACCCTGTTTTTTCACGAATAAAGCCCCAAAAAGTGCCCTAAATGACCAGATGACCACTGGAGGGAATCGGGGATGACCTCCCCTGACTCCCCCAGTGGTCACTAACCCCCTCCCACCACAAAAAAATTATGTTTCACAACTTTTTATTTTCACCCTCAAATGTCATACCCAGCTCCCTGGCAGCAGTATGCAGGTCACTGGAGGAGTTGTTAGGGGGTGCAGTGGACTTCAGGCAGGTGGACCCAGGCCCATCCCCCCTACCTGTTACAATTGTGCTGCTTAATGCTTATTAGTCGTCCAACCCCCCCAAACCCACTGTACCCACATGTAGGTGCCCCCCTTCACCCCTTAGGGCTATAGTAATGGTGTAGACTTGTGGGCAGTGGGTTTTGAGGGGGATTTGGGGGGGCTCAACACACAAGGGAAGGGTGCTATGCACCTGGGAGCTCTTTTACCTGTTTTTTTGGTTTTGTAAAAGTGCCCCCTAGGGTGCCCGGTTGATGTCCTGGCATGTGAGGGGGACCAGTGCACTATGAATCCTGGCCCCTCCCACGAATAAATGTCTTGGATTTATTCGTTTTTGAGCTTGGCGCTTTCATTTTCCATTATCGCTGAAAAACAAAAACGCCCAGCTCACACATTGTTGAATAAAACATGGGCGTCTATTTTTTCCAAAAATACGGTTCGGTCCACCCCTTCACGGACCCGTTCTCGGAGATAAACGCCCATGGAGATAGGCGTTTTCGTTCAATTATGCCCCTCTATGCCATACTTTGTATTGTTATTTAAATATTTGTTATGCTGTACTTGTATATTGCCTATATTTGAGTTATTCTTGCTGTACACCGCCTTTGAGTGAATTCCTTCAAAAAGGCAGTAAATAAATCCTGATAAATAAATCCTAAATGGCCAGTTGACCACCGGAGGGAATCAAGGAATAACCCCACCCCAGTAGTCTCTGACCCTCTCCCACCCACAAAAAAGGTGAATAAAAATATTACTTATCAGTCTCTATGACAGCCTTAGATGTTAAAGTCAGGTCTTTGGAGATCTGACCTTGGCATGCTTGGAGCCTCACTATTCCAGAGTTAAGCAATATTTCTTATATCTACTGGCTACTTCTAACCTTTGTGACTTTCTGTTATATTTTAATACAACTTTGGAGATAGATATCACAGCTAACACATTCTACTGCTAAATATCCTACTGAACATATCAAATGAGACTTCATGGCTTTAGGTCAGAAGGTGAAGCACCTAGGTGCACAGGTGGTGGTCTCATCTATCCTCCCTGTTGAAGGTAAGGGCCATATGAGAGAAGCTCGCTTCCTGAAGTCAAAATGTGTGGCTACGTGAAAGGTGCCAGCATGAGAGCTTTGGTCTCCTAAACCATGGGATGATCTTCCAAGAGCTACTGTGCAGTTATGGTGTCCATCTATCAAGGAAGGGACAGAGTGTCTTCAGCAACAGACTGAGTAAAGTACTAAGGAGGGTTTTAAACTAAACTTGCTGGGAATCGGTAATAAGGGCCCCAAAGCCATAAATAACTATCGGGAAGGTAGGATATCGACTGTCCCTATAGAAGGGGGGAAAAAAGAGTAACACCTGAAGAGCTTTGTATACCAATGCCTGGAATATGGGAAACAAACTTTTAGATCTAGAGGTTACAATGATTGAAGCAGATATGGATTTAGTGGTGGTCATGGAGACGTGGTTCATGGAGAACCATGACTAGGATATAGATATACCTGCTATAATCTATTCAAGAAGGACAGGGTAGGAAAAAAGGGTCAAGGATTGGCATTATATGCTAAGAATAATATTAAAGTGACAGAACTGCAGGACACATGGGGTACAGAAGAAGCACTGTGGGTCAAACTGGAAAGAGGGAAAAGAAAGTGTATTTACATCTGAGTAATATACAGGTCACGTTCACTGTCAGAAAAAATGGACAGAGACTTAATTGAAGACATCCACAAGATTGCTAGGAAAGGGGAAGTAGTATTGATAGGTGATTTTAATATACCGGATATCGATTGAGGTGTTCCTGCTGTGGGGTCGTCCAGAAGCAAAGGGATCTTGGATTCCATACAGGAAGAATTGTTTTAGCAGTGGGTAATGGAACCGACGCGAGATGAAGCTATTCTGGACCTGGTGCTTACAAACGGAGAGAATGTTTCTGATGTCACAGTGGGAGACCATTTGGCATCTAGTGATCACCAAATGGTGTAGCTCAATATTAAGACAAAGGAGAGAACGTATTCGAGATTGAAGGTCCTGGATTTCAAAAGAACTAACTTTGTCGAGATGTGGGAATTTCTCAAGGAAGAGTTAGTAGGATGGGAACAGCTGAAGGAAGTAGAACAGCAGTGGACAAGACTGAAAGGAACTATTTTAAAGGCAACTAACATTCATGTTAATAAATTACATAAAGGAAAAAGGAAAAGAAGGCTACTCTGGTTCTCGAACGTAGTAGCCAAAAAAGTAAGGGAAAGGAGGTTAGCCTTCATACGATATAAGATGACTCAGAAAGAAGAAGACAAGCGAGAATACCTACAGAAGCTGGAAAAGCTGTCAGGCAAGTGACAAGGCAAAAGGAAGAAAAGACAGCTAATATGGTAAAATTGGGGGCTAAGACGTTTTTCAGATATGTAAGCGACAGGAGGAAATGCCAGTATAGAACTGTGAGGCTCAAAGCAGAAGGGGAGGATTATGTGGAAGCTGATAAGTATAAAGCTGAACAGCTTAACAATTATTTCTGTTCTATGTTCATGGACGAAAGGCTGGGGATAGGACTGCAGAAAACAAATGCAAAAGGGGATGGATGTATGATAGGCCAAGTCCCATTCTCGGAGGACAGTGTTCATGAGGAGATAGCTAAATTAAAAGTAGACAAAGTGATGGGACCTGATGGGATACATCTGAGAGTGCTCAAGGAACTCAAAGAAGTTCTGGAGGCTCCGCTGACTGACCTCTTCAGTGCTTCCTTAGAGTCTGGTGTGGTCCCGGAGGACTGGAGAAGGGCGGATATAGTCCCTTTTCATAAGAGTAGAAGCAAGAAGCTTGTCTCTTTGTGAATGATACCAAACTCTGCAACAGAGTTGGCACCCCAAAGGGTGTGGATGACATGAGGAAGAAAAAAGCAAAAGTTTGAGGAATAGTCTGATATTTGACAACTAAGATTTAATGCTAAAAAATGCAGAGTCAGGCACTTGGGTCACAAGAATCTGAAGGAACGGTACAATATAGGAGGTGAAGTACTTCTGTATGCAGAGGAAGAAAGATACTTGGGGGTGAATGTGTCTGATGACCTTAAAGTGGCCAAACAGGTAGAAAAAGCAATAGTCAAAAATCAGAAGGATGCTTGGGTACATAAGGAGAGGGATGACCAGCAGATTGAAAGAAGTGATGGTGCCCTTGTATAAGTCTCTCGTGAGGCCCCATTTAGAGTACTGTAAGCAATTCTGGAGACCGCACCTACGGAAAGATATAAGTTAGGCGTGAGCATTTACACTAGGTTTTATTTAGCATAAATGACCGTGACTAAATGTTTGTTGTGAAAATGGGCGCTACACATATTCTATAAACTGCGCCTAACTTTAGGTGAGGTTTGTAGAATAGCAATAAACGTGTTTTTTCAATGCCAATTTTTTAGGTGCCATGTATAGAATCTAGTCCTTTTTGACTATTTACAATTCAAACTTTTACAGATTTCTGTTCAGCCTATGTTGAGGCAACAGTCCTCAGTTTTTCTTTGAACTTCTTTTATTTATTTTGTCTAGAGAAACAAAACTTTTATCTTGCCTTCATAATACAAACAACTCTCCTCATATCCTGTGGTCTGAGATGGGTCTATATTTACAACTCACCCTCCTCCTGGACAACAAAAGGAAATGCCTACAGCAACCTGCCTTAGCTGGACTATCCAAGGATATCAGACGCAGAAACTACAAAGTGCATAACTACAATCCCTGAGTTGAAATTTTATGTTATCTACTTTTAAGATTTCTAGTTCTGTTAAAACTAAACTCTACCATCAACCCCCTCTGCATTAGGTCTCCAAATAAATTCACACAAAAGTGCAAAATGCAGTCATTTTTTCTCCATTACTGGAAGCCTTTGATCTCCTAGGCCTGGCCTGAATGTACAGTTTTAAAAGGTCTGTTTTCTCAAACCTGTTTACTTAAAGCCTTTATAATCCTACAATGCCAACTGGTAAGATTGCCCCTCCACAGAGTCTTTGAAATTTGCCTAAGGAGCTTCTGACACAAAGAATGTGCCTAGATCCTCTGGGATCCCAGTGGTGTGTGGGAGAGGAAACTATAATTCCCACCAACCAAAAGGAAGACAAAAGTGCAAGAGGTCATACACTTACATAGCAGGGGCGTAGCTACGGGTGGGCCTGGGTGGGCCCAGGCCCACCCAATCTCAGCTCAGGCCCACCCAGACAGCCGGCAGCTCTCCGGTCCTCCTCCTCCCGAGTCCTGATCCGGAAGTGTAGGCAGGTCATTGTAGTGGTTGCGCTGCAGCTGCACGTCGGCGCCACTACTCCAGTCCATTGTTCAGTGCCTGGCTCACTCGCTCCCCGTCTGGTTCTGTGCTGCTTTGCCTTGCTCTTTCTTCCCTGCCCCCAGTGCGCATCACAGCACCGCAGTTCAGCTGAATGGGAAATGTGCTGTGGCAGCTGCCGTCAGTGTCACTGTTGCCGTTTCCGTGCTGTGCCCTGCAGTGCAACAGCAGCCTTCCCCCCCCCCCCCCCCCCACCTCAGGCCTAGTCAGCACTCCCCTATAGCCCCACACGACATGGAGCAGAGCACACAGCACAGTGAGTGCTGAGCTCTTCACCACCTGCAACCACTGAAGCCCAGCTGCACAGGTTAAAAAAAAAAGAGGTTGACAATTTTTTTTTAACGTGTAGTGAAGTCAGTGTAATGCTGGCTGGTGGTGCCAGTGGACTTCTGGGAGGGGGTGGACTCTTCACTACCCAGGGCAAAAAAAAGTATATTTAATCATTCGGTATACTTTTTTTTCCCAAATTTAGTGAAGAGCTGACCTCCACCCAGAAATCCACCACCACCAATAAATTTTATTATACCCAGGTTAAAATTTAGAAAAGGTTGTACTATATTTGTCATGGTGCCTTGGTGGGTTTTTGGGTAGGGATGATTTCTGCAGCACAAAGGTTAAAATTTAAAAAAAAAAAGTTTTCAATTTAATGTAGGTGGGTTTCTGGGTGGAGGTGGGTCTGCAGTGCCCAGAACATTTAAAAAAACAAACAAAAAAAGGTCTTATATTTAATGCTGGTGTCCTTAAGGGTGGGGGGACAGGGAAAGGAGATGCCAGACCATGGGGGGATGGGTGGGGGTAGCACAGGGCTGACGCTAGGCTACAAGGAAGGGTGGGATACGGCTGATGCCTAGCTATGGAATGGATGGTGGAGAAGGGAAGGGCTGATACTGGGCTATGAGGATGGATGGGGTGTTGAGAAGGAAAGGAAGGGCTGATGGCAGACTATGGGGATGGATGGGGGGGGGGGGGTAGGGAAGGGAAAAGCTGATGCCGGGCTACAGGGATGGATGAGGGGGTAGGGAAGAGAAAAGCTGATGCCAGGCTACAAGGACAGTTGGGGGGGTAGGGAAGAGAAAATCTGATGCCAGGCTACAAGAACAGTTGGGGGGGGGGGGGGTAGGGAAGGGAAAGCTGATGATGGTCTATAGAGATGGATGAGGGGTGGGTTAGGGAAGAGAAGGGAAGGGCTCATGTCAGGTTACAGGATAATTTCTAATTTTTGGTCCTTTATTCTGTAATTGATGAGGGTTGGTCTGTGTTCTGCATTTGACTGAGTATGCTGGTATGTGGTTTGTGTGGGGATCTATGAGTCTAACTTTTCCAATGGGATGCGTAGTGCTGTTGTGTATATTCACTGCTGCCTTTGTAAAGGTATTGTTATTGGAATTGGTGTTAACGTTTGCAAAGTTTGAAGTATATATATCATTGCTGTAATTATATTGCAGAATCCTGTCATGTGCGTTGAGATGTTTGCCATTATACTAGACTTAATGTAGCTATATTTAAAAATATTTATTTTTCCATTAAGAATGTATATGGTTTATATTGATGCAGGGCAGCTGTTGGGCAGATTACTTAGAAATTCATCATCAAGTGTATTCTAAGGCATTATTTTGTAGTATACCAAGAAACACTGCTCATACCTATATACACAGTGCCTACCCATATTAGCCCTGGGCCCACCCAAAATGTCAGGTCTGGCTACACCACTGCTACATAGCAACATTTAAAGATCATCTCGCTGTCATACCAAAGCTATCCCCAGCATAAAAAGTATTTACATGTGAAGAATCATTTATTAAGTGGTCATTTTAATAAGTGTGTCCTTACGCAAGTCTTTCCCATGCACTAAGGCCATTTTCACAGCAGCTATAAAGATCCTGATTTTCCAGTTTTTTTTTCATAAGTGGCCATGCACTAATCCACTAGAACATGGTCATTTTAAGAAATTACCATAGGAGCACTTATCGCCACCGATTAAGAAGGCAGTAAGGGCTCCCACATTATCCATGCACTAACCAGTTAGCACACAGTAATGTAGATTAACACAGGAACACACAATCTTTGCCCCTGACACACTGGGCTTTTTTTGAGGGGGTACTTGGGGGTACTGAGTAATGGCACCTTTTCCATTGTCTGCTAAAATTGACCCATGGTCCCCAAGTTTTAATGAAAGAGCTCAGGCTCTACACAACAAGTCTGCCTTGCCATAGATTCTGTGACTGGTTGCAGGGAGCCTGGCTATTGTGGGGTGGGTTCCTCAGTGATTACCCCACCTCTGAAGGGTGGCCTGGCATTTGAGTACCGGCACCTTTTTTGCTAGCAAAAACGCATCCCCTAAAAAAAAAAATACAAAAAATAATTACCACATAGCGCGTGCACATGGCAAAACTAACATGCAACACTTTAGCACATCCCCTGTTAGCCCATTTTTGCTGCATTAGGTGCACATTGGCTGGTAACACAGCTTAGTAAAAGGGTCTCTAAATTACCACAATAATGTGTAAGTAACAGTATTCATTTTTATGCATGCACTGCATTTTTTTAAATTTATATTGTTTTAAGTACAATAGATGGCTTGCCAAATGCAAAACTAAAATATGGTTAGCTTGTATTTGATCCCAAGTTGGTTATCATTGCTTTTCTCATCATTTAATGAAGATACTGGACAATTAAAATGGCATTATTTGTTTATAAGCATCTAGAGCATCAGCCAATACTTGAGCTTACTACCTCTAACACATTAGTTGTACCCTTTGGGCAAAAGAAGGATATTTTATTCACTGCCTGTAGTGGTTGTACTGATTGCCTACTCTAGGCTGCTATCAACCAAAGGGGAAGTCACATTATAGACTCTGTTTCTTCAAATAAATTTCTCCAGTTAATATCTTTTTATCTGGCAAAACTGTGTGATGTCTTCTCAGTAGTTTCATCAGATTGATGCCCCACAAAGAATATAAAGCATTGTCATACTGAACTGAAGCAGTAGCAGTGCTGCTTTGCATTTTAAATGTTTTGCAATAAAGTTTATAATCCAATTTATCTTGAATTCCAATACTTGTTTACTTGCTTGGTGAAAAAAAAACTGCAGAACAAGTGCCATAGGAACTGTGCCATGAAATGGCTGTTTTTCTGTTTTGTCCAGTGACAACTTGTGACAATCCTAAGGTAAGGAGCTCTTCTGTCTGGGACCCTCTTAGCTGATACAGTGGTGTATTTAAAAAAAAAGTACATCTGTTGTATATGCAAACCTTGTCAGACCCAACTCCCCACCCCTACCTTAAAAACCTCTCTGCTGCAGTCTTCACATGGACAGTGGCAGTAGCACTCATAGGCTACCTGCAGCTTCACCGGAACTTCCATCCCACCCCTTCTGATGAAAATTCCTGTTTTCTGAAGGGCGGGATGGTTTAGAGAGGAAGTCCAGATACAGGCCACAGGCAGCCTATGAGTCCTGCTGCTGCTGCTGCCCAGGTGAAGACTGTAACAGAGAAGATTTTAAGGTACTGTCGCAAGGGTGGAGGGAATACATACCGCCTGTAAAAAAAAATTCCTGGCTAGGTCACTGGGCTGATACATTTCCAGAGTTGTGGTACCTTGCTACAAGCCAAATATGTGTATTACCTTTAAAGAGGTGCTTCCACTATACTGACATAACATTGGTACTCGCATTAGCTTCCGTTCTCATTCACAACAAATAATTAAACAGTGACAACTTAATTTAAGTGGACAAAAACTTGGCCACAACATTATTAATTACAACATTCAACATTAGATATAAGAAATGATCATTTACAATTTTCATTGCTATTTTCCAAAATGACCTTCGCCTCTTATTCCCTCTTTATGTGACTAGTGGGTAACGACCTAGCCGCTCATGTTCATTTCATCCAAGCACTAATACTTTAAACCCATTTCTGGTCAAGTGAGACCTGTGGTATTGTCAAGGTCTCACCTCTGCTTATGGCAGTTTCAAACACAAACAGATTGTTCCCTTGATAATAATAATCATTTCATTTCTTGCTTTTGTCATCAATGAAGGTCATCTGGAAAACTCCTTTTGCAATGTTACCACAGCTACGACCCCCAAAACCCCACCCTTAACTCCCAGAATATAAAATTCAGCATAGCAGAATCATAAGAACAGCATTACTCCTCCTCTAAACCTGTTACTCCAAGGGAGGGAATGGGATGGACAAATTCCATTCACATTTAATAAACAGCCTATACTCCTAACTGCCACCCACCACCTCAATTCTCCAAAACAAAGGCCAAAATTCTGTGTTGCTCACCCTCTTCCAGCCCCATCCCTTAACGTTACCTCACCAATCAAGTTTCAAGTTTCTTTATTGCTTGATATACAGCCTAAGGACTAGGCGCCCCATATAAGAGGCTTGGGGAGGCTAACCAGCTTATAATCGAAAGTGATCACTGGCCATCTCCCGACACAAATCGGGAGATGGCCGGCGATTTCTTAAAAGCGGCGAAATCGGTATAATCGAAAGCGGCATTTTAGACAGCATCGCCGCTTTCCCGTCGCTTCACCGGCGAAAGTTCAAGGGGGCATGCCGGTAGATTAGTGAAGGCAGGACATTGGCGGGCATGGGCGTGGCTACCAGACGGCCGGCTTTCGCCAATAATGAAAAAAAAAGCGGCGTTAAGCAGTATTTCGCCGGGTTTACTTGGTCCTTTTATTTTCACGACCAAGCCTCAAAAAGTTGCCCCAACTGACCAGATGACCACTGGAGGGAATGGGGGATGACCTCCCCATACTCCCCCAGTGGTCAGCAACCCCCTTCCATACTAAAAAAATAAAACTAAAAACCTTTTTTGCCAGCCTGTATGCCAGCCTCAAATGCCGTACCCACCTCCATGACAGCAGAATGTGTTGTATACTCCGACAGCCTTTCCCTGGTTGCGATGTGGCTCTCGGGTGAGTGTGACACCTTTTCTGTTAGGTGCCCTGCAGAGTCACATTAGCAATGCATTGTGGTGGGTGTAGGGTACTGGGCTCTACTCCCATGGTGCTTTTCCCCCCTGCTAACTGGGTCAGAGTGTGCCCTGTTTTGTTTCCTGTTGTAGTCCATGCGGTAGTGGCCATTTTTGTAAGCCAGTTTTAGTTCCCTTTCCTGTGTTACCCATGTTAGAGAACGTAGTTCTTACCTTGAATGGTGTTGAAAGAGGGCATTGTACACCATTGTGCCAGCTCTGACCTACTGCTAATCTTAGTACCAGGGGACTCTTTGCCAGTGGGGCACAACCTCTGATCTGCAGTTAACTGTGAGTAAACGTGGTTATTTCAAGAAAGGACTTTTTCAGAGAGATTAGTCTTCAGGTGTGAACTGGTGTGCCAAAGTTATACAGCAGCAATAAGTCCTAGAGGCTTTATGCAGATCCCTGGAGCAATTTTAGTGGGTGCAGTACATTTGTGGGTAGTGGGTTGGGGGTTGGGGGTTGGGGAGCTCAGCTCCCAAAGTAAGGGAGCTATGCACGTGGGAGCTTTTCTGAAGTCCACCGCATTGACCCCTAGGGTGGCTGGTTGGTGTCCTGGCATGTCAGGAGGGCCAGTGCACTAAAAATGCTGGCTCCTCCCACGGCCAAATGCCTGGAATTTGGCCGGGGTTTGAGATGGCCGACTTAACTTTCCATTATCGCTGAAAAACAAACCCAGCCATCTCAAACCCAGCGAACTCCAAGGCATTTGGCCGGGCTAACCCGTATTATCGAAAAAAAAAGATGGCCGGCCATCTTTTTCAATAATACGGTTCCGGCCAGCTGTAGCGCTGCCGCCAACATAGATCGCCGGCGATCTATTTGGCAGGCGATGTTCGATTATGCCCCTCCATGCCTCCCCAGCCCAACCGTGACCTTCTTCCCCTGCTGCCCTCACAAGCGTAGGGCTCCTTCCCTACCGACTCCTCTCCGTTCCTCCCCCCGCGCGTGTTTTACCTTCCATGGCAGCGACGTCAATGAGGAAGAAGGCACTGCGGGCTCTCCTCCGGCTCCAGCTTCTCCCTTCCCTCTTCACACAGTGTCCCACCTTCTACAATGATCCATTTCCTGTTTCTGTGAGGGTGGAACACTGTGTAAAGAGGGAGGGGAGAAGCTGGAGGCGAGCCTGCAGGGCCTTCTTCTTTACTGACGTCGCTGCCAGGGACAGTAAAAGGGTTAAAGGCTTGGGGGGGGCAGGAAGGAATGGAGAGGAGGGCTGTCGGGGAGCTGAGAGAGGGCAGGGAGAATCGCTGGACATGGAGGGGAGGGGATGGCGATCTCCTTCGAAAATAGGATGGATAGTGCTTCTTCTAATGTTGCCATTTGCAGGCTTATTTACATATAGATAACATTTTTTTACATGCATAAGCCTTTTAAAATTACTCACTTTAGGGGAGAAGGTGAAAAGTGAGCTTTTACAGCACCTTGATTTGCCAAGGGAGTCACCAACCTGCAGCATAACAGTTCCACAGGTTGTTGACTACAGTGGTAAATGTATAATGTCTCTTGTGAGCCACTTCGCAGGCAGTGCTCTTCCAGAGACATGGGAGCATCAGGATTCAAAGCCCTGGCATGATGCTCCCAGGCTGAATCCTAAAGGGGCCAGTACCTCCCCATCGCAACCTTCCACCCCCTGATCACATTCTCCATCCCCTGATCACAAACTCCCCCCATCACACCTCTCTACCCCTCTAATCACATCCTCCCATGTCCCTGATCACATCTCCTCACCTCCAAAAGGAACCATCATCATGGGCCTACCAGTCTTGTATCTGGTGGTCCAGTGGTTTTAGGGCAAGGGCAATCCTCTTATACAGAAACATAACCCTAGTGGTAGAAGCATGACAGTACCCCTAGGGGTACCATTTTGGAGATGGCACTAGCAACTGAAGATCACTCCTGCCTTAAGACCTAAGACTCCGGAGGAAATTGGAGAGCCATGGAATAGGCGGTAGTGTTCTATTGTGGATTAAAAACTGGTTAAAAGATAGCAAAGAGAGAGTATAGTTAAATGGTCAGTATTCTCAGTGGAGAAGGGTAGATAGGGGTTCACAGGGGTTTGTGCTGGGACTGCTGCTTTTAACATATTTATAAATGATCTGGAGATGGGAGTAACTAGTGAGGTACCAGGTACTTCTTAGCCAGGATCAGGTGACCCTCAGGGGGAGGAATGCTGGCTTCGGCCTAACCCCTGGTAAGCCTTTTCTTGGTTGAGAGGTGCCCAGCTCTCCCACCGGTTGCCTTCTCAGGTGCCGTGGAGGACTTGCAGCTCATCTGCATATCCTCGGAGCCTTCGCCAGAGTGACTCCCAGGTCCGTTCCGATCCACTCGGGGCCTCTGCTCAAGGTGCCGCGCGCCTAACGGCGCGCAAAAGCTTTCCTTCTAATAAGTTCTGGGAGAAGAGGATATTTCTCTGGTAAGTGAACAAATTTTGCTTGTGCTTTCGGAACTTGAAGATTGGGGTTTAAAGGAGGAACTGTAAGTTAGTGATAGGCTGATATCCTTAATACTTTAGCAAGTTTTAAATTACGGAAAAACTCAAAAAACACTAAGATGGAGTCAGCAGTCCAGCAGCGAGAGGGGTGCTATCCAGTCTTTTGCATTGAGTGTCACATGTATGATTATCTCCCAATTGGTGAGGTGTCATATGTGTGTGCCCGATGCAAAGAGCTCCTAGCTCTCAGAGAACGTGTCCGTTCCCTTGAGGCTAGAGTAGCAGACTTGATGGAGCTGAGGGAGACAGAGAGGTACATAGAGGAGACCTACAGGGATGTTGTAGAGAAGTCCCACCTCCAGTCAGGTAGCCCCTGTGCTACCTTGGAGGAGGGAGGTCTCCTAGAAGGAGAGCATCACCCTGGTGAAGTAGGAAGTACTCCTGTAGCCAGGACCTGCCCACCAGGGGATGTATTATCCTTTCGCACCGAGGATATATCTCCAAATGTTGCCCGGGAGGGAAAGGTTAGGACAGCTGTTGTACTTGGTGATTCGATCATTAGGCATATAGATAGCTGGGTGGCTGGTGGACGTGAGGATCGCCTGGTGACTTGCCTGCCTGGTGCGAAGGTGGCGGACCTCACGTGTCACCTAGATAGGATTCTAGATAGTGCTGGGGAGGAGTCCGCTGTCTTGGTACATGTGGGTACCAATGACATAGGAAAATGTGGGAGAGAGGTTCTGGAAGCAAAATTTAGTCTCTTAGGTAGAAAGCTGAAATCCAGATCCTCCAGGGTAGCATTTTCTGAAATGCTACCTGTGCCACGCGCAGGGCCCAAGAGACAGGCAGAGCTCCAGAGTCTCAATGCGTGGATGAGACGATGGTGCAGGGAGGAGGGCTTTAGATTTGTTAGGAACTGGGCAACATTCTGGGGAAGGGGGAGCCTATTCCGAAAGGATGGGCTCCATCTTAACCAGAGTGGGACCAGGCTGCTGGCATCGGCGTTTAAGAAGGAGATAGAGCAGCTTTTAAACTAGAAATGGGGGGAAGGCCGACAGTCGCTCAAAAGAGCATGGTTCGGGATAAGGTATCTTTCAAAGATATCACCATAACAGGGAAGATAGAGTATCCTGATAGTGAGGTTGCAAAAGAGATTGTAGTAGATCGGGTATCTTTAAATAACAATAAAAATCAGACAAAAGATTGCCAATTAATACTGTCAAGTACTAAGCATGATGTACTTAGGAACAACAAACATAGCTTGAAATGTCTATATGCGAATGCCAGGAGCCTAAGAAATAAGATGGGGGAGTTAGAATATATTGCACTAAATGAAAAATTAGATATAATAGGCATCTCTGAGACCTGGTGGAAGGAGGATAACCAGTGGGACACTGTCATACCGGGGTACAAATTATATCGTAGTGATAGGGTGAATCGGATTGGTGGAGGGGTAGCATTGTATATTAACGAGAGCCTTGAATCAAATAGATTGAAAATTCTGCAGGAAGCAAAACACTCCTTGGAATCACTGTGGATTGAAATTCCATGTGCAAAGGGGAAAAGGATAGTGATAGGAGTGTACTACCGTCCGCCTGGCCAGGACGAACAGACGGATGCGGAAATGTTAAAGGAAATCAGGGACGCAAACAAACTGGGCAACACAATAATAATGGGGGATTTCAATTACCCGCATATAGACTGGGGTAATGTAACATCTGTACACGCAAGGGACATAAGATTTCTTGATGAAATCAAGGACAGCTTCATGGAACAGCTAGTTCAGGAGCCGACAAGAGAAGGAAAAATACTAGACTTAGTCCTTAGTGGTGCTCATGATCTAGTGCAGGGGGTAACGATACGAGGGCCGCTTGATAACAGTGATCATAATATGATCGGTTTTGATATTGGCATTGAAGGAAGTGAAACTAGGAAATCAAGTACACTAGCGTTTAACTATAGAAAGGGTGATTACGACAAAATGAGAAAAATGGTGAAAAAAAGACTGAAAGGAGCAGCTCGCAGAGTAAAAAACTTGCATCAGGCGTGGATGCTGTTTAAAAACACCATCCTGGAGGTTCAGGACAAATATATTCCACGTATTAGAAAAAAGGGAAAAAAGACTAAACGTCAGCCGGCGTGGCTAAACAGTAAGATAAAGGAAATCATTAGAGCCAAAAAACAATCCTTCAGAAAGTGGAGAAGAGAACCAACTGAAAGTAACAGGATAGATCATAAGGAATGCCAAGCCAAATGCAAAGCGGAGATAAGGAGGGCAAAAAAGGACTTTGAGAAGAAATTAGCGTTGGAAGCAAAAATACATAGTAAAAACTTTTTTAGATACATTAAAAGCAGGAAACCGGCCAAAGAGTCGGTTGGGCCGCTGGACGAAAATGGTGTTAAAGGGGCGATCAAGGAGGACAAAGCCGTAGCGGAGAAATTAAATGAATTCTTTGCTTCGGTCTTCACCGAGGAGGATTTGGGGGGGACACCGGTGCCGGAAAGAATATTTGAAGCGGGGGAGTCGGAGAAACTAAACAAATTCTCTGTAACCTTGGAGGATGTAATGGGTCAGTTCAGCAAGCTGAAGAGTAGTAAATCACCGGGACCTGATGGTATTCATCCCAGAGTATTAATAGAACTAAAAAATGAACTTGCGGAGCTACTGTTAGAAATATGCAATCTGTCCCTAAAATCGAGTGTAATACCGGAAGACTGGAGGGTAGCCAATGTTACTCCGATTTTTAAGAAAGGTTCCAGAGGAGATCCGGGAAATTATAGACCGGTGAGTCTGACGTCGGTGCCGGGCAAGATGGTGGAGGCTATTATTAAGAATAAAATTGCAGAGCATATACAAAAACATGGACTGATGAGACAAAGTCAGCACGGATTTAGTGAAGGGAAGTCTTGCCTCACCAATCTAATGCATTTTTTTGAGGGGGTAAGCAAACATGTGGACAATGGGGAGCCGGTTGATATTGTATATCTGGATTTTCAGAAGGCGTTTGACAAAGTGCCGCACGAAAGACTCCTGAAGAAATTGCAGAGTCATGGAATCGGAGGTAGGGTATTATTATGGATTAAGAACTGGTTGAAAGATAGGAAGCAGAGAGTAGGATTGCATGGCCAGTATTCTCAGTGGAGGAGGGTAGTTAGTGGGGTCCCGCAGGGGTCTGTGCTGGGTCCGTTGCTTTTTAATGTATTTATAAATGACCTAGAGATGGGAATAACTAGTGAGGTAATTAAATTCGCCGATGACACAAAATTATTCAGGGTCGTCAAGTCGCAGGAGGAATGTGAACGATTACAGGAGGACCTTGCGAGACTGGGAGAATGGGCGTGCAAGTGGCAGATGAAGTTCAATGTTGACAAGTGCAAAGTGATGCATGTGGGTAAGAGGAACCCGAATTATAGCTACGTCTTGCAAGGTTCCGCGTTAGGAGTTACGGATCAAGAAAGGGATCTGGGTGTCGTCGTCGATGATACGCTGAAACCTTCTGCTCAGTGTGCTGCTGCGGCTAGGAAAGCGAATAGAATGTTGGGTGTTATTAAGAAGGGTATGGAGTCCAGGTGTGCGGATGTTATAATGCCGTTGTATCGCTCCATGGTGCGACCGCACCTGGAGTATTGTGTTCAGTACTGGTCTCCGTATCTCAAAAAAGATATAGTAGAATTGGAAAAGGTACAGCGAAGGGCGACGAAAATGATAGTGGGGATGGGACGACTTTCCTATGAAGAGAGGCTGAGAAGGCTAGGGCTTTTCAGCTTGGAGAAGAGACGGCTGAGGGGAGATATGATAGAAGTGTATAAAATAATGAGTGGAATGGATCGGGTGGATGTGAAGCGACTGTTCACGCTATCCAAAAATACTAGGACTAGAGGGCATGAGTTGAAGCTACAGTGTGGTAAATTTAAAACGAATCGGAGAAAATTTTTCTTCACCCAACGTGTAATTAGACTCTGGAATTCATTGCCGGAGAACGTGGTACGGGCGGTTAGCTTGACGGAGTTTAAAAAGGGGTTAGATAGATTCCTAAAGGACAAGTCCATAGACCGCTATTAAATGGACTGGAAAAATTCCTCATTTTTAGGTATAACTTGTCTGGAATGTTTTTACGTTTGGGGAGCGTGCCAGGTGCCCTTGACCTGGATTGGCCACTGTCGGTGACAGGATGCTGGGCTAGATGGACCTTTGGTCTTTCCCAGTATGGCACTACTTATGTACTTATGTACTTATGTAATTAAATTTGCTGACAACATAAAGTTATTCAAAGTTGTTAAATCACAAGAGGATTGTGAAAAATTATAAGAGGACCTTATGAGACTGGGGAAATGGGCATCCAAATGGCAGATGACGTTTATTGTGAGCAAGTACAAAGTGATGCATGTGGGAAAGAGGAACCCGAACTATAAGTACGTGATGCTTTACACTTTAAGGATGAAAAGACCAGTGATTGCTATAAGATATGCTGTCATAATAAGAAAGTCATTATAACCAAAAAGCTTTTTAAAGAATTTAAAATTCATGCAAATCATCCATGTGATTCTGGATGGACATCTGTCCATCACACTTTTTTCAGCACTTCTATAGGATTAATGGCTGAAATTCAGTTCATGCATATGTGATTATAAATTGCCATTGTACGGTATTAAATTGCAAGGTTATTTTTGATGATGTCAGTTCCTGGAATTAAAATTATGGTTGATTAGCACAATTTGCATTGGTAGTCTAGAAATTTACAGTTTGATATGTAACATAATGATGGTAAATACATCTGTTAACTTTGGTAAAGGTTTTCACAGCAATAACATAAAAATAAAACATTGTTTCTTGGCTCTCAAGACAAAAAATAGACACAAATGGTGATTCTCCTCTTATAGTTCCCTCATACACATGTAGCATCCAACCCCTCAAAGTACTGTCATCATGTGAGCAATAAAAATTCATTGACAAATCCAGCAAACCTATTCCTTTTGTACGGATTTAAAAATGTGATCCAGAGCACAAAGTTCCGCTGTAATAGTATGGTGGCCCTGTTTTCCTTAAAAATCTGCAGTGGAAAAAAACAAAGAAAAGACCTTTCTTTCACAACTCTCACGTGTAGTCATTCTCTTGAACTTTACAAAATTTGGAGTTTTAAGGTAGTTGGGTCTTTAAAAGAGTTGAACAAGCAAATGTTGCAGCAGGAGTTCTATGAGTCAGGTTTTGGAAAGTTTTATTTTGCATATAATGACTAGGAATCCCTATGAGGTAGGGTATTGGGCCGATACTCAAAGAGATTTAAGTGGGCTGGAGCCTCGCTTACCCACTTAAATCGCTTCCCACTGCCTAAGGGGATACTCATCAGCAATTAACCAGAGAGTGCCACTGAATATCTTCACAGACGGCCCAACCGAAAAGTGGGCAGGACAGGGGTAATGCTGGGAGTAGCACTGGCGAGGAGCCCAGGGTTATGCGGGCACTGGCAATATTCAGTGCTGGCACCCACATAGCTAAGTGCCCTAATTTAGGACAGCTGGCACCCGCATAACTAGTTTTTTAAATAACACCTCATTATCCCTCTCCTAGCCTGTCTCCCTGGTGGTCCAGTGGGGGTCTTTGGGAGCAGGAGCGCAGCCTTCTTGTAGCTGCCTTTCAAAATTGCAGCAATGAAGTACCGTGAGCTGCCACAAGAGGTTGCAGCAGCTATTTTGAAAGACAGTCATGAAGGGGCAGGAGTGCAGGACTATGCTCCTGCTCCCAAAGACCCCCATTGGACCAGAAGGGAGACAGGTAGGCTCGGGAGGGGAGGGATGGGGAAGTATTAGAGAGGCCAGAAGGTGGATCATAAGGGTTTTTTTTTAATAGCTATGTGGGTCCTAGCTAATACTCAGTCGGAGCCAGCACAACTCTCTTATCAGGTCCGGCTGAATATCAGCCGGGCCCGCATAAGCTCTCTCAGCTTGCTCGCCCATATTTTGCCCCCAATATTCAGTGCCATGCCCAGACACAGGCACAAGTCCCAAACATAGGCACCATTTATAGAATCCAGGAGGGGGGTAGCTTCCAGGACAATTCCCAATACCATACAAATGCTTGCACGAATTTGCACTAGCTCTGGAGTAGGTACAAATATAAATGTGTGCTCGATGCTTGTATGCACAAATTTTATTAAGTATGCATATATATTTATTTATTTATTTATTGCATTTGTATCCCACATTATCCCACCTTTTTGCGGGTTCAGTGTGGCTTACAATATGAGGTGAATGATGGAAATACAGTTTGTTACAAATTGGTTATGGATTACATTGTGCAGAGATATGCGAGACAATCGAAGTGTCGTTAAAGAATGTAACAATGAGAGCTTAAAGGGCGATAATAAGGCATAAAGACATATGGTATGCATATTTCTGTGAGTAGGTATGAGTGATGTGAGATTACGGGGGATGAGAGTTTAGAAGTGGATGTATGATGCATTAGTGAACAGTGAGTGAGGACTTTATGTGTTTTGGCTCTTTCCATAAATTTTTTCAAAAAGATGGGTCTTCAATGATCTGCGGAAGGAAGCTTGCTCGTGGATCGTTTTTAAGTTGCGCGGCAGTGTATTCCCCTGCCTTGCCCAGGCTATGTCCCTGGGAATTCATAAGTGTATACAGGGGTGAATTCTATGTATGGATCTCAAAAAATCAACACCGAAAAAGGTGCTATTCGATAATCCATGCTTAAAGGGGGGTCTTTTACTAAGCTGTGGTACTGTTTTTAGCTCACAGTAGAAATGAGCTGGTGGTAAACGCTGAGACACCCATTATATTCCTATGGGTGTCTCAACTTTTACCACCAGTGGATTTCTAAAGCGAGGTAAAAATGCTACCATGGCTTAGAAAAAGACCCCCCCGAAGTTAGGCGTGGTTTATAGAATAGTACTTACATTCGGGAATCATGCCTAACTTACCAACTGAAACATGGTGCAAATCTTCATGCCTAAATTAAGCATGTTTCCCCTTATTCTATAACTACACTCGTTAATTTTAGGAATACCTCCATTCAACCCATGACCCTCCCATTTCGGCACCCCCATTTTGAACTCACGTGTAAAATTTAGGCACTGATCCCATGTGTTTATGCCAATTAAATCTAATTAGTGCTAATAATTGCAAGTTAATAACATCATTATCATTGCTAATTAGCTCATTATTCAATTAAATTGTGCATGCAATTTTCAGCGACTTTTAAAGAATTGTGGGGATAGTGTAAAATCGGATGCTATTAGGTGAATATTCAGTTGAAATGCTAGGCTCTTAAGATTGGCTGTTTACACTGCTCCTTATTTAACATCAGTGACTACCTATCAAATTTCAGATACAGTTTATGCTTCTTATACTCACATACAGAGCAATTCACTCTGGCTGTCCTCCATATCTAATGTTTCTCACTATTCCCTATTCATCCTCCTGCCTGTTATGTTTCTTAACTGGTTTTCAGCTGACAGTTCCTTCTGTTGCCATCTTTCACCTTGACTCTACAAGGCACAGTGCTTTTTTTCTTTTTCGCCCTCACACTTTGGAACACCCTTCCTTTAGAGCTTCAGATGGAAACCTCTTATGTCCAATTTAGATCTGTTTTAAAACCTTATCTTTTTAGTCAAGCTTTTGGTGTGCCTTAGAGCTGTAGTGCTCAAGCCCATGCCTCTAACTGCCAATTCATCTTTTGCTGCTGAGTCTCTACTTTCTGTGCCTGTTTCGCTCTCTTTCCTATTTATTTAATGTAGTTCCTTTCAGGCTTTAAATATGTTTTTATTGCACACCACTTTGCTTTGCCATTGCATGAAAGGAGGTTTATTAAATCCTAATAAACATAAACACAGGGATAGCTGATGCATCCACTCATTTACCCATGTGGGAACAGTCATCGTGTCTTACTGTGCCTTTTGCATGTAGAATAATGTTTTCTCTGCTGGCCACAATAATTTTCAATCCCACCAAACAAGATTTATTCAACTGTGATACTCAAATATTGTACCTCAGTAAATCCCATCGAAAAATTCACAGTTAAACAATGTGAAAGCCCAATTTTATCACAAATTATTAAACAAGACCTTAATTATTAATAAACAAAAGTTTGATATACTAATAGCATTCTGCTTTTTCTTCACTTTGTGATTTGTGAGGGCTTTTCTTCATGCGTATAGTAACAGTAGTCTTATCTGTGTGTTTTCAAGTTGCTAAGCGATTTCTAATTCTTGAAAGCCTCGTGCAATCTGATTATAGAATTCCATTGTCAGATGTCGAGTTTGTTATCCAAATTTCTGGAACTCTACATTAACATGTGTGAATTTCTCTCTTCTCATTTTCTATAAAGTTAACAGCGGTTTGATGAATTAATTACAATAGCAACTGTTCTCCCTACCTCAATGGTCTGTGTGTGTTTTGGGGGAATTTGAAAAAGGCTCTGTTGCTCAGCATCAAGAAAGTTTTTGTACATCAGCCTGCCTGGCTTAGAGGTCCTATTACTAAGTTGCCCCGAAACGTGGCCTGCGCTGGTGTAGACATATGCAGGTCCATTTTTCAGTGCACCTGCAAAAAAAGGCCTTTTTTGGCCAAAAATGGACATGCAGAAAAATAAAAATTGGTAGATTTAAAACAAATAGGAGAACGTTTTTCTTTATTCAGCATGTAGTTGGACTCTGGAACTCATTACCGGAGAGTTTAGTGACAGCAGCTGGCCTTACGGAGTTTAAGGGGGGTTTGGACAGATTCCTGAACGAAAAGTCCATTGAACATTATTAAATATATACTTTTTGGGGGTGGGGGAGTTGCCGAGTTCTTGAAGCCTGGATTGGCCACTGTCGGACACTAGATGCTGGGCTTGATGGACCATTGGTCTTTTCCCAGTATGGCGGTGCTTATGTGCGCGTCCATTTTGGGCTTGAGACCTTACTGCCACCCAGCGCTATTCTATAAAGCCTCACGCGTTAACCAGGCAGTAGTGGTCTACGTGTGTACAATGCCAATTACCACCTAGTTAGCGCCAAGCGCCGGAAAATAAAATATATTTTCCAGCACACTTAGTGGACGCATGTAAAAAAATGAAATTACCACCCAGGCCACACGGTAGCCAAGCGGTAATTCATAACTGACACACGTGGGACGCACATAGGTGCCTACGTGGCTTAGTAAAAGGGCTCCTTAGTGAACTGCTAAAGCCCAGGGGACTCAAGACCACAAGAAATATGAAAAAAAAACTGTCTCTCTTCATGGCTGGCTAGGCCTTGAACAAAAGAGAGGAGGTCTCTCAAGCCTGTGCAGAGGAGATTTGGAAGAGAGCTTTGGACATCCAACTCATTTTCAGAGCAACTATTTTGCAGGTGGAAGTTTGAATGATTCTAGTTGGGTCTGCCTGAAGACCGAAACCTGCAAAGTATTTGACATACCTCAAGAGGTTTGTGGCCCTAGAAGCTGCATCCCAGCCGTGTTGTTCAAAATACTAGGTCAAAGTACTTAAGTAAAAGTAAAAATAAATGTATATTTTAATACTTAAGTAAAAGTACAATGAAGCACACATTAAAAATGTACTTAAGTAAAAGTAAAAAATTACTACCTAATATAATACTTTTTGAGTAAAAAGTAAAAGTACCATAACTACTGTGAATGCAACTATTGTTAATACTTTTACCCCAATAATTGTATTGCTCTACGATTCAATCTGCTTCACTTTTAGTAAAACTAAATTTTGAAAATGGCTGTCACTCATGTGAGTGTGCTTTTGAGTCATTAATCCACCATAGCTAAAAGGGTATTCAACAACTGCACTAGCAGGAGGTGGATGGTTCAGTCTGATTAAAAAAAAATTATTCAAATCAAGCCAGGCAGCAATATTAACGATCCCTTCTAACTTGGTCTGCAGGTATTGATCAAAGGAATCTCTGACTGAAACACTTGACTTCCTTATAGCAACGAATGCTTTATCATCATCGTTGTCATTATCATCTGCATTAACAGTAGTGTTAATTCATCACTTACTTCTATCTTCATCTTTGTTATCAGTGTCATGCTGTCCAATTACAGAGAAGTCTGTCACAAATTTGAAATCATTGTCTATTGTCCTATTTTTCATCTGATGGCAAACTCTGTTTGAATATCTTCAAGAACTGATGCAAGAATGTCAAATGTATGGAAATTCTTCAGTCCTAAGATCAGACAAGTCAAATATTTATTTATTGCATTTGTATCCCACATTCCCCCACCTATTTGCAGGCTCAATGTGGCTTACATAGATTTGAAACATTGTCATTACAGGATATCAGATACAATTATTAATGTTTAATGATTAGGAGAGGTAAGAGAAGAAGGAAGAGAGTGATTAGGATAGTTGTAGCAGGTAGGCATTCTTAATTGATTGGGTTAGTGGGGTGACTTAGTGAGGCTATAGGTTCTCATTGTGGGACTTGTAGAAAAAGAAGAATGTCTTCAAGGATTTTCGAAGGATAAATGTTTTCATTGATTAGTTTAGTGAGGCTATAAGTTCTCATTGTAAGCCTTGTTGAAGAAGAATGTCTTCAGGGATTTTCGAAAGACTGTTGTTTCACTGATTGCTTTCAGGTCTGTAGGTAATGCATTCCATATCTGCATGCTCATGTAGGAGAAGGTAGTGGCATGCAGCTGCTTGTATTTAAGTCCTTTGCAGCTGGGGTAGTGCAGGTTGAGAAATTTGCGGGATGATCTTGTGGCGTTTCTGGAAGGTAGGTCTACGAGGTTTAGCATATAGATTGGGGCGTCTGTGTGAATGATTTTGTGTACTATCATGCAAATTTTGAACGCGATGCGTTCCTTGAGTGGGAGCCAGTGAAGTTTCTCTCTTAGGAGTTTTGCACTTTCATATTTAGTTTTTCCAAATATGAGTCTGGCGGCCGTGTTCTGGGCAGTTTGGAGTTTTTTTGTTGTCTGTTCTTTGCATCCATGTCAGGTTCTCAGGTTCAGAGCCCGTGGGGCCGGGCTCTGGAGCAAATGTGAGCCCTTGGGCTGCTGACGAGGAGCGACAGCAGCAGGCAAAACCCACCAACCAACACTGGGCAAGCACACTGGCACCGGCAGGGACTGCAGGCACCACCCAGCGAGCTGGAACACACGGACTGGAATCTCCCGGACTGGAGGACACAGGACTGGAACACTGGACTGGAACACACCGGCCCGGAACACACTGGACTGGTCCGTACAGCTTCACCTGCACTTAGCCACTGCCCCCCAAGGGTTGAGCCCCTGGGTTTGAGTGGCCAGCAGGACTTACCGGATACTGGATGACACAGGGACCAGGACTGGAAACAGAAGTACTCCTAAATCCTAAACTGACCTAAGTGCTCCCAAGCCCTAAACCAACAGAAGTGCTCCTCACAGTAAACTAACAAAAGGACTTCCTAAGCCCTAATCTAGCAGGAGCTCCTAAGCCCTGCTCAACAAAGGGACTTCCTAAGCCCTAAACTAACAGAGCAGGGAACTAAACACAAAGCTAACACATGTGCTACTAAGCACCAAGCTACAAGCAATGCTCTACAACTCTAAACTAACTAGGGTGCTCCCACGCACCAAACATCCAGAAGAGCTCCTAGCACTAAAAGGGAAGACAGGGGAGCCACTAGGGAAAAAACAGGGACGCTAAACACGTAAGCCAAAAGTGCTTCCAAAGCACCAAACACAAACAGCAAAGACTGCAATGCTCCCAACAGCACAAACACCAGAAGTACTTCTAACAGCCAAATCTGCAGTGTTCCTAACAACATCAAACCCTGAAGTACTTCTATCAGCAACAGAGCTTCCAAAGCCCTACACACAGCAATGTTTCCAAAGCACCAAGAGGGAAAAGCAGGGGAGCCACAAGGGAAAAGCAGGAAAGCTAAATACACAGTCACGAGTGCACACTGCACTAACACTAACCTGGACCTAAAGCAAGTAGCCAAAAGCAAATGTTGCAAAGGCCCTGAAGGAAAGAACACCACTTCCTTATCAAGGCCCTCCCAGATGATGTCACACTCCCTAGACCCAGGCATACAGCATACTGAAACCCAGAGAGGCCCAACCCACACCAATGCAGCACCGTGAAGCACTTGAAGCCAGTACACCCAAAGAGAGGTAGAGCTAACTCAGTCCACACACACAGCTGTAGTAAAGTGAAACAATTAGAGTCATGCTGCTGGAAGCTGCCAGCATAGAGAGAGAGAGCTAGCTCAGAAAGGACAGACAAAAGAAACAGGAGCCAGCTAAGAAGCTGACCCCCAGGAAAAAGGTAAGTTTGAGAGGGGTTCTGACCATGATCATAACAGCCCGGCATATACTGCATTGCAGTAATCTAAATGACTTATTACCATTGACTGTACAAGGGTGCGGAAGATGTATCTCGGGAAGAATGGTTTTATTCTTTTGAGTTTCCACATGGTGTAGAACATCTTTTTCGTCGTGTTTTTCACGTGGATGTCAAGAGTGAGGTTTCATCTAAGGTGGCTCCAAGAATTTTCAAGTTTTGTGAAACAGGAAGAGAGCCTGTGGTGTGTTTATGGTGGAGAAGTTTTTTGTGTTATGCTGCGAGGTGAGAACAAGACATTGTGTTTTTTCTGCATTAAGTTTTAGTTGGAATCCAGTGGACAGTTATGCCAATGTAAAATTTTCAATGGGATGTCCAGCAGTCTGTTGTGATAGAGACATATATCTGTACACCAGAAATTGCAACCAGCTTCAGCTTCATATCCACTTCAAAGTGACCAAACTCATCACTGTTCTGTTTGGCCAGAACTGTTTGGCCAGTTCAACAAGCACAGGCAACTCTACTGTTCTCATAGGCTGTATTCCCTGAACACCAAAATGTAACATGAGATGATCTCCTGTTTGTATGATGAGGTTTGCAGTACCAAAATACTGTTCCAGGTTTTGCTGTTTCATTTGGTTTACCGAGGAATCATCATTTAGGTCTCTCTGCCACTTTTACTTTTTTCTTTTAACTGCAAGCATCAGAAGTACCTAGGTAAAAGTAGTAAAAATTGGTAAAATTATTACTTCGGTAAAACTAAACGTAACACATCTTCCTTCTTTGCAAGTAAAAATGACAAAACATTTACTTAAGTACAGTAATTAGTTACATTTACTTAATTACTTTACAAAACTGCCCAGCAAATACCCTTTGGAAGTTCATGCTGTTTTGTGAGGGATCAAACACCAATGCATTCTGAGCAGAAGTAATGAGATACTGAGTGACATTGTGCTGTTTTATCTTTTTGAAGATTTTTGTATTTTCCTTGTGCCTTTTCCCCAGAGTTGAAGGAGTGTGTTTTGGGGATTTTGGAAAAAAAAAGTCTCGAGCACAACGCGCAGCCGAGTACTGTTTTGTTTATAAACTTTTGAAATTTAGCATTCATTTGTCAAATCCTGTCTAAACAAGGAAAAAAAAAGGAAAAATACAATTAAGATAAGGATGCACAATAGGAAAATAAAATAAAAGAAACTTATGTTCATTGTTGATGTACAACCCATGCAAATGAAGAACGAGAGAGGAACAACAAAAAGCAAAGTAATTCAGGCAAATCAGAGGAATCCCCTATCCATTCCATTTACAAGTATAAATTTTATCAGAAAGAAATGTATTTACTAGATCTGGATTAAAGGAAACATAATTATTTCCATAATGCTTATAGGGCATTTATGGAGGAACTTTATGAACAATTTGATGCTGCAAATAACAGCAATGACACTCTCTGGCAATGGTAATCCATTTCTCATTCTCCCACAGCAGGTAATTTAGTACTCATAAGGATTTTGAGGCCCTCTCCGCCGTCCCTCCTCCTCCAAAAAAGAAGAAGGCATATCTCCCTCTAGAAAAGATAAAGAGGGAGAGCACCAGCCCACCTGAAGCTTGAATTTTGTAAAGGACTTTAAATTATTGCCTATTGAGACGTTTATGCTGTTTTTCTGTTTGCACTTTTAATTTTAAGGTTTCACCAAATAAATGTGAATTTTAAGAACCATCACACAACTGTTTGAAGGAAGTTTTGGAATGCAATGAAGGACAGAATTTTTTTGTGGGTCAGGTAATGAGGTCCTTAGGGCAAAATGTCTCCCCCCCCCCCCCCCCCCCCCCCGTACACCAGCACCCTCCTTCAACTGATAGTAGCCCCTGTGGAGTATAAAACTCATCCACTCCATGAAATAACCCTAAAAGATATAGTATTAGTATAGAGCAGTGATGGCGAACCTTTCAGAGACCGAGTGTCCAAACAGCACCCCAAAATCTAATTATTTATTGCAAAGTGCCAACAGGGCAATTTAACTTTAATAACAGAACTTTAAAAGCATTTGGCATGCTTTTGAATAATTAATGTGATTTTTGCTGTTGCATGCATGCTGCACTCATTTTTGTGTGTTCAAGACTGAGTATAAAAATACAAAATAACATAAAAATAATATGAAACTCCCAATACAAATCTATCCCTATACCAAAAATAGCTAACACTGATATTCTTACAGACAAGCCTCCAGTGAACAACAAGTATATACTAGAATAGGAGAAAAAAATAACATGATTTTTTTCATTATAAATCATTTCTGTAAACTGTTACAGCTCCAGTATACCCAGTGCAAAATAAGACAGCAGATGTAAATTCTCAAATTGGACATATTCCAAACACTAAAATGAAAATAAAATGATTTTTTTCTACCTTTGGTGACTGTTTTTCTATCCATATTGGTCCCAGTCTCTGATTCTGCTGCTATCTGTTCTCTTAACTCCGTTTCCAGGGCTTCCTTTCCATTTATTTCTTTACTTTCCGCCTTTCTTCTTCATTTCTTGCCCTCCATCCATAAGTACAAGCTGAGTCCTCCTCTGTGGAATTGACTGGAGGAGGTATAATGTGGATCCAGCTTTTGCCTATTTTCTCCATCCACGTGCAGTTTTTCTCCTCCCTGCCCTCCCCTCCTTCCACCCATGTCCAGCAACCCTCCTCTCCCCCTGCCCTCCCCTCCCAGCCACCCATGTCCAGCAACCCTCCTCCCCTCCATCCACCCATGTCCAGCAACCCTCCTCTCCCCTCCAGCCACCCATGTCCAGCGATTCTCTTCGCTCCCCCTGCCCCCCCAGCCACCCATACCCAGCGATTATCCTCTCTTCCCTGCCCCCCCAGCCACCCATACCCAGCGATTGTCCTCTCCCCCCTGCCCTCCTCTCCATCCACCCATGTCCAGCCACCCTCCTCTCCTCCCTGCCCTCCTCTCCATCCACCCATGTCCAGCAACCCTCCTCTCCCCTCCAGCCACCCATGTCCAGTGATTGTCCTCTCTCCCCTGCCCCCCCTTCAGCCACCCATACCCAGTGATTGTCCTCTCTCCCCTACCCCCTCCATCCACAGCTATTGTCCTCTCCCCCCGCCCTCCTCTCCATCCACCCATGTCCAGCCACCCTCCTCTCCCCCCTGCCCTCCCATCCAGCCACCCATGTCCAGCGATTCTCTTCTCTCCCCTGCCCCCCTCCAGCCACCCATACCCAGCGACTATCCTCTCTCCCCTGCCCCCCTCCAGCCACCCATACGCAGCGACTGTCCTCTCTCCCCATGCCCCCTCCAGCCACCCATACCTAGCGATTGTCCTCTCTCCCCTGCCCCCTCCAGCCACCCATGCCCAGCAATTTGTCCTCTCTCCCCTGCCCCCCAGCCACCCATGCCCAGCGATTGTCCTCTCTCCCCTGCCCTCCCTCCAGCCACCCATGCCCAGCGATTGTCCTCTCTCCCCTGCCCCCCCTCCAGCCACACATACCCAGTGATTGTCTTCTCTCCCCTGCTCCTCTCCAGCCACCCATGCCCAGCGATTGTCCTCTCTCCCTTGCCCCCCTCCAGCCACCCAGGTTGTTCAGTGGATTCTTCGGGGCAGGCAGGAAAGATCCCCAGTCTTTCCTGCCCGCTGCCGGCACTGACTCTCCCGCGGCATTACTGCATTGCTCTTCAAAATGGCCACTGAGACTTCAGCAGAAATCTCACAAGGCCGCCGCTGTAATTCTCTGCTGCCATTTTTAAAGAGCAATCCGGCAGCGGGGGAGGGTCAGCGCCGGTAGCGGGTAGGCAAGACTGGGGATCTTTCCTGCCTGCTCCAAAGAATCCACTGGACAGCCGGACGGTAAAAAAGCGTGCCAGCAGTTCTACTCTGGCTGAGGCGACGGCACGCGTGCCAACAGAGAGGGCTCTGCATGCTCTCTCTGGCATGCGTGCCATAGGTTCGCCATCACTGGTATAGAGCTTCTACCTACTTCTTTCCTTTCACGCATACACATGCACAAGTCTGTAATAAATTATTAAGGCACAAAAATGCTGACCTACTACAGACAGTATTAATGTTAATGTATTATCGGCAAAATGGCCAGGATTTTGAACCAGACATATCTAAATGGAGGCTCTAATTTTCTATGAAGGACACTATATTCTTGTCCGTAATCACCAGTAAATGTACAAGTGTCATTACTTTTGTTTTTTATGCCTATTCCTTAGCAGCAATAAAAAGACATCCACTGCAGTATTAAGCCCCTTTCCTCTGCATTTGGGTTGTGACTGATTCAGGCTTGTGTGATAAATTAGTTTTAAAAAAATGTATCACCGGTTATGTAAAATGTTTTAAATAAAAAAGACATGGGTCTCTTGGTCTTTGTTTTTGGAAAAGGAAGGGAGGTTTAATATAAATCAGTTTGATTTGTAGGGAGTCAAGTTTTGTGTTTTGAAAAAAGTCTGGAAGGGGTGATTTGATCTACAAATCTGAAGCATTGTTAGGGCTATTTTCAGTTCTAGTTTACCGTGAAGTACCACATGAATGACATATTCCCCCAGTCTTATCTTCCATGGTATTTCAGAACAGATCCTGCTGGGACAAAACTGTCTTTGGGTGCCGAGGGTGGTAACTGGGTAGAGTCGAAGACAGACAGAAAATTGAAATTAAGGCATCGCATCAGATACAGGCAACACTTGAGACCAGGGCTTTTTTTCAGGGAGTATTTGAGGCAGTGGCATAGCTACAGGGGAGTCTTATGGGCCTGGGCCCCCCCAAAAAAAAAATTGGATCATGGATCCCTGGTTTGGCTGGCGGGGGGGTTCCCAACCCCTGCCAGATAAAGCCTTTCTCCAGCGCTGGGCTCTGTGCATTGCCTGCCTTGCTTCCTCTCAAATCACATGCATGCTCGGCTTGAATAAAAAGTGAACACCAGAAGTGCTGTCTATCTGTACTACTTCAGTGCAGTGGAAGCTCAGTTCTTTCTCTGTGCCCCCTGAGACTTAGAATTTAACTGTTCACAGCAGAGACTCTCATGCTGTTGGACTTCTCGAGCTTTACAGCTACTCTTAGTCTGTTGAGAGATGTGATTTGACTCTATCCCTTTCCTCATCACTGTTCTGATCCTGAATCTTTATACTAGTTCAGCATAGACACTGCCACAGGTCTTCATCTCTGTGGCTGTTCATGGCAGGGCCTCTCATGCTGTTGGACTTCTTAAATTTTACAAGTATTCTTAGCCTATTGAGATACACAATTTGACTGTGCCCCCTTTCCTCCATTATAGCACTGATTCTACCTCTCCACACGCAGGAGTGTAGCCAGACAGCAAGTTTAGGATGGGCCTGAGCCCAAAGAAGATGGGCCTGAAAACTCATCCCTTTACCGCCCCCTTCCAGTGCTCGTCCCGCTCTCCCAGGCTTCCTCCAGTGCTGCCCCCCCCCCAATCACACAAAAAGAAATACCTGAGCTGATGGGGATCCACAAGCCCCGCTAGCTGAAGACCTCCTCCCAGCTGAAAGAACACTTACACCGTACACGAGGGGTAGGACAGCAGCGGTTCAGTGACACTTGATGCCACGAGCGAGCGGACGGAGCCAAGCGGAGCGAGAGCGAGGCTGAGCATGCTGCGCACAGCCACGTCATATTACCGCGTAGGATGGAACAACTACAACGACAAGCTGCGCGGCCGCGATGCGATCTGCAAGTGCATTTCAGTGCCGCCGAGCCGACTGCTGAGTCTGCCACTGTGCCTCAGTTTGCAAGCCCGAAAGGTAGGCGGGCTGGAGCCTGGAAATCAGCTGAGTGGGTGCCGTCTCTGCCGTGGTACACTAGGCTGCTGCAGTGTGTGCGCTTGGGTGGGCGGGCCTGAGCCGAAATTGGATGGGCCTAGGCCCACCCGTAGCTATGCCCCTGTTTCAGTGTGATATTTGTAGCAGATGGTTCACCAAAAGGTCAATGCCCCTTTTGCCTCCCCTTTAGAGAGCATCTTGAGGATTTTTTTTTATCATATGTTTCTCAGATAGTCTACCTATTGCAACTATCTGTGAATGCTCTTAGTGGCAGGGTAAGAAATTACAACCTTTGAGATGTCAGTAATTATGTCACGATAGATAGTGTTTAATTTCCCAAATTAAACTGAATGCCAAGAAAAATATTATACCATATTAAGAGATGGTATGAGAGTTGACAAGAAATAAGAAAAAAATTGACTGATATAATGTCAGATGCCTCAGGATCCTCTCCAGCCACCAGCTATTCAGGAACGGTAGCTCCTCCATGAGGGAGGCCTTTTGTTCCACCTAACACCTTGAGGAAACTCCCCGCATGCAAGGAAACATTGTGAGAGGAAGGCCCGTCCTCTCCAATGACCAGACACCATGGGATCTTCTCCAGCCACCAGCACTTCAGGAGCAGTAGCCTCTCCACGAGGGAGGCCATTTCTTCAGCCCAACACCTTGGGAAGGCTTCCCGCATGCAATGAAACACTGTGGGAGGAAGCTCTGCCCCCTCCGATGACATTATATGTTGCGGGATCTTCTTCACAGTGCTCAATGGTGTACTACCGTTGGGCTTGTCATCTAAGATGCAAGCCAGAGGCACGCACTTTGTGCAACATCTGGTGCAGCAGAGGTGCTCAGGCATTATCCGTTCTTTCACCACTTGGTACAGCCATATTGAACCCCCTGTGAAAGCATCCTTCCAACTCCTGCCACAATAAACGCAAGCAAGAAAGGCCCAACAGTCTACACATCAGAAAGATCCCGGGGATGACAGCTTTAAGAAAACAACCATCTACCAGATCCAGTCCCTGTTCTGAAAGTACAGACTCCAACCATCAGAACACTACCAGGAATACCACTCAAGACCACTCAGCCAAGCCTACCACCCAGTGATCTCTACACAATCACTCAAAACTCTCCAAGATCCAATTTCTCTCATTGCTGCCCACTCACAATGCTACTCTCCAACATAAGATCAACCTCACTCCAGTACCCACCATCTATGTCAATGACAGATCATTGAGAAACAAGACTCTTTTAATCAGAAACCTACTAGAATCTTCTGACCTAGGCTTCCTCTTCATCACAGAGACCTGGCTGCAGAAGCCGACAGTCCTTTCCTACCCCAAATGAAACCTTATGGCTACGATATCTTACATTCTCCCAGACAGGGCAAAAGAGGGGGGGACTTACACTCATCTTCAAGAACTTATTTCATGTTACCCTTGCCTCTTCAAACCAATTGCCTGAGTTGGAATACATGCTATGCAAATTCAATGATGACTCGAACGTCACAGGCCAGACCAGTCTCTTCCTCTTGTTTCGACCTCCAGGTCCCTGGTAGAGAGCCAAAGACTTCCTAATAGAGACCATTTCATCCACCCTCACCCAATTATCAAAAAATAATCATCCTGGGCGACCTAAACTTATATCTAGAGAATGATGGTGATACTGATTTCAGCAACTTTAAATCATTTTTTGAAACAAGCAACCTCAAACTACTATCCAGTGGCACAACCCACGAGCGTGACCATATCCTAGACTTTATAACATCCTCTCCTCTAGTCTGAGGATCACTACCAACTTGATTTCATCATTAACACTTGCTTGTCATACCTACCCAAGCACAGATCCAGCAAACTGATAACCACCAGAGGGAAAATAATTCCTTCCTCCTTCTGATCCAAGCTAAAAGACACTGTCGCTTCCTGTTACCCAACCCAGGACTTGGTCAAATCATTCTGGGATATCAAGGTAAACACAGTTCTGGACAAAATAGCCCCCTTAACTACCAAAAAGGTTAAGTCAGTCAGGATGGAACTCTCCTTGGTATTTAGGTGATCTAGCCAAACTAGAACTAGAATGTCATCACTCAGAAAAATAATGTAGAAAAATCTGAATATCCACTGACAGAGCAAAATGGAAGCACGTGTTCCATCTGTACAAATTAAAGGTAACATCTGCCAAACAGAATTACTATAGCAGCCTTCTAGGCCATGAGAACCTTAACAACAATAAGTTGTTTTCCCTAGTAAGAAGCTTAACTGATACAAAGCCCACCTTGAACCACCAGCAACCTACTCCCACTGCCCAACATTTAGCCGCTACTTTGCCAGCAAGATCAATCAAATCAGAGCAAACATATCCAAGGCAAACCCAGCTGTCTATTTGGACACAATCTCGACCCCACACTCAAAATCCAACACATGCAAGTCAGACCAATCCTGGTCCTCTTTTCAAGAAGAGGTGACATCCCTTCTGCTAAAATGCTCCTGCTCACACTGCATATTTGACTACTGCCCTCTCTATTCTCATCCATCCCTACTGAGGTTGTTCAATGGCTGACTGCCAGATTTAATGAGCTTTTAGAGATAGGCTTTCTTCCTCCAGACATTAGTAAAATTTTCTTCACACCTTTGCTGAAAGACTCAGACCTAGACACATCCCTGACCACAAACTACTGGCCGGTAGCCAGCATACCTCTAACATGAAGATCCTGGAGATCTACGTTAGCAGGCAATTTACTACCTACAGAGAAAGATTTTCACTCTTACACCAGTCACAATTCACCTTTTAGATCCGCACACAGCATGGAAACCACTGCTCACCACGTCCACATACATCAAAGAACATCTCTGCAGAGGAGATCAGGTAGTCCTACTCCAATCTGACATATCTACAGCCTTCAATGCTGTTGATCATACCATGCTACTCAAGTAACTCGATCAAATAGGCATATCTGGACCCATTTTCAAATGGTTCAGCAAGTTCCTTATTAACAGGAGTTAATCAGCCAAGCAAAATCAACACATCTCACTTTACTGGCTCACGGGATGTGGTGTACCACAAGGCCCCCCTCTTTCACCTATTCTTTTCAACTTCTTTATGTCCTCATTAGGTTCTATCCAGCTAGACCTAGGTGAACTCTTACTGTCCTATGCCAATGACATTCTACTTCTCTTGCCAGTATTACAACCTGATCCTGATCCCATCCAATCTGTTACAAAGGAATTGAAAGTCATCCAAGATAGGGCCCTGACAAATAAACTAAAACTTAATCTGGAAAAAAACAAAATCTTATGGTTCCAGAATCCAGGAGTCAATGTACATCCTTCAATATCAGTGGGCAAAGACACAGTACTCGAAGTT
Organism: Microcaecilia unicolor; assembly: GCF_901765095.1. Classification (NCBI taxonomy): domain Eukaryota; kingdom Metazoa; phylum Chordata; class Amphibia; order Gymnophiona; family Siphonopidae; genus Microcaecilia; species Microcaecilia unicolor. The sequence goes on from NC_044033.1 coordinate 422,270,461, forward strand.
GAGTCCAGACCTTGAGAAACAAGACATAAGGGAGGAAATGTGTGTATAGACTAGCCAGGAAATGTGTATGTAGTCTAACCAAAGAAGATAAGGTGAGCTGTAAGTGTTGCAAGCAATGTGTGAGAAAGAGAGAAGTCTATTTTTCACCAAATTTGTAATCATGTATGGAATGTACAGTCATGTTTGATTATTGCTAATAAAAAGCCAGAGCTCAGAAGGGAAGTCATAAGTCAGACGAGCAAGGCTGCTAGTCTTTGCAGATGTGACACTGACCTCCCTGAGGCCTTAGCTAACTTGCAAGTACATTTGGTTTTGTTGTGTCTTATTCTCTTGTACAGACCTCAAGCCTGAGATACAAGAACCAAGGATACATATATTGAGTACCAGGACCAGAACTGAACCACACATGTAGCACTGATTCCCATGCCCAACTTTGGGCATGACTTATGCCTGCTGAAAAAAATCTAAATCCTGGCACATATCCCCAATATTCTATAACACTACACCCAAATTTTCTGAATACTCCTGGCCTGCCTTTTGGGTTGTGTCCTATGGGATTTGAGCACCTAGTGTTCAGGTAGTGTGCAGGTAGATGCGTGTGCAACTCCTAATTGGTGCCAATTAACATCAATAATTGCTTGTTAGCATCCAATTATTACTTGTTAATGGCTCATTAACCACTTAGGTTGCATGCATATCTCAGGATCGCACACAAACTGGGAGATAATGTCATCACACCAGTGTCTAGAAAAGGTACAGAATTATTGTAGTTACAGTTAGGATACAGTTGCTTTTCAGTCAGTACTGCTGCAGCAATCCACAAGTATTCTAAGAAGTATTAACCAGTTCTACTCTGTAAAAGTTTCAAATCTTCCACTGCTCAAAAGGCTTCACCTTTTTCAATGGCTGGGTAGAATTAAGCCAGCGGATGTTTTCCACAACATGTACTAGAAGGCAGTTTCTCTTTCTTCTTTCAATACCTCTCCATTGCCATCAGTGCAGCTCTGCTTCTACTCTTTCCATAACTCTTCAAGCAGCAAATTTAGAACAATCCTACACTTCGCTTCAACAGGCAAAAAAATCATTTTGTACAGCCAAGCAGTTAATTTCTGCTTCTGACAATTTTAAACTACATTCAAAGTTTCTGCAGGCTTAATAGAGAAATGCTGCTCAGATCATATAACTCAGCTATAAAGGTAATTATTTCTCCCACTTGAGCTGGGAGCCGTAGGCTGTATCTTAAAAGTTCAAACCCAGAAATTCACTTTTGTACTGTTTCACTTAAAATCTTGGATTTTTCACAACCATAAGCACTCTTTTATATTTATTTATTTATTTATTTATTTATTTATTTATTTATACCCTAATCTAATTTTTAAGTCACAACCACAGTAATTCTGTACCAGTTTCTCAGGACTTTTCCCACTCACACTTCCCTATGTTACTTATGTAACCTGGTCCTGCTAGCCCAGGTTGGGGGGGGGGGCTCCAGAGGCCAGCAGTCATTTACTTAGGTCCAGGTCCCATCAGCTCATCCACTCAGGAACCACATGACACTCAAGAGGATCAAAAGTAACTGGAACATTTATTTAACTGTTCAACTGATGTTTCAAGATGGCCACAGCAATAGTGCATTACTTGGTTAACAGGGCCGCCGAGGGGGGGGGGGGCGGGGGGGCAAAATTCCCTGAGCCCGGGCCTTCAAGGGGGGCCCAGCGCCGAGGTCTCTCTCCCTCTCTTGCTCGGAGGCGCAATGGCGGGGCAGTGGGGGCAGTCCACCCCTGCATTTAAAAAAAAATCTCTCAATCAGCAGCGCAATACCAGCATGCAGCACTTCGCATCTGGGTGAAAGATGCAGATCGCCTCGGGCTCGGCCTTCCCTCACTGTGTCCTGCCCTCGTGGAATTAAGAAGTTACATCAGAGGAGGGCAGGACACAATGAGGAAATGCCGGCCCATGGCGATCTGCTTCTTTCACCCAGACACGAGGCGCTGCATGCTGGCGTTGCGCTGCAGATTGAGAGATTTTTTTTTTTTAATACAGGGAACTAGGTGACAGACAAAAGGGGGCTGTTGAGGGAACTGAGGGTAGGCAGGTGGAGAATGGATGGGGGCTCAGATGTGAGAAGGGGGATGGAGCTGGAACTGGGGGCTGAGAAGGGGCAGAAGGGAGAAAGGGGCCATGCCTGGGGCAGGGGCAGGTGGGAGAATGGGTCTGGGGCTGAAAATGGGGGGGGGGGAGATGAAAGAATTGGGCTGGGGCTGAAAAGGGGGGTTGTAATGCAAGACAGGTGGAAGAAGGGGACTGGAACTGGGGGCTAAAAAGGAGTGTAGGTGGGATAAGGGGGCTAGTACTGGAACTGGGGGCTGAAAAGGGGACAGGGAGAAAAGGGCTGGGGCTGAAACTGGGGACTGGTGGGATAATGGAGCTGGAACTGGGGGCTGAAAAGAGGGGGGCAGAGAGAGAGAAAGGGGACAGATCCTTGATGGAAGGGAGAGAGAGAGAGAGAGGGCAGACCCTGGATGGATGGGAGATGGAGGGCAATAGTGGATGGAAGGGGCAGAGAGAGAGGGTAAACTCTGGATGGAAGGAAGAGAGAGAGCAAACAGTGGTTGGTTGGAAGGGAGAGAGAGGGCAGACAGGGGTAAATGATGGATGGAAGAGGCAGAGATAGCAGATGCTAGATAGAAGGGAGAGAGAGGGCAGACGGCCTGAGAGGAAAAGCAGCCGCAGGGGAATGCCACATGGTAGAATGAAGAAGAGCAGCGCTGGATGACAACCTCTTCTGCTGGCAGGGCCTTGGGATCCCTACCAGCCAAGGTACTTAACAGTTGTGGCAGGCGAACAGCAGCAGCGATCAGGGAGGGTGGGGTGGCGACAGCAGTAGTGATTGGGGGGGCAGCAGCAGCGATTTGGGGCAGTGGCAGCAATGATCTTGGGGGGGCCTGGCGGTGGCAACAATCCTGGGGGGGGGGCGCCCAGCAGTGGCCATGCCCTGGTGGCCCTGCTGGTTAACACATGTGCACAACTCATATGCCTGTCCTGCGGCCTAATTGGAACCCATAACAGATTTCACTCACCCAATGTACTTCAATACCACCCGGGCTAGACTCCTTCCTTCGGGCTGCCACCCTGAAGGTCTTGCCTCAGCCAGGGGTAGATCACACTCCACCCGAGGCCCGGTTATGGCTGGACTCCCCAATCCACTGAGTTTTTGGGTCCTCAAATGGTTGATGCAATGTAACAGTTCATTGTCTATGGCTTCAATCCGTTGGTTACAGCATTTCAGGATCCCTATTAAATTGCAGTGGGTCACCTGGCAGGGGGCTATAAGTAACATAGAACTCAGGTAACCAAGGACCTGGTAAGGTTGTTTAGGTTGGTGCTGGTCCTAGGCCTAGTTACCCAATGCACTAGCTTTCTGGCTTCCTTCAATGGTCGAGACTCGAGACTAACAGCCTTGCTCCTGCTCCCTGTTCATCAGTGGGGCCAGCCAAGTGTGGAGCTATGGCTCCAAAGCCCCCAAACAGCACACTGTCTCCCTCCTTCCTTGGGTGTGCCCTACAGCTTGCTTTGTTTCCCTCTTGTTCAGGAAAATATAGTTTAATTTATGTTTAAAACGAACAAGTCCATTTAAGACTTAAAAACAGAAAAGAAAAAGAACAATAACAAAAATTGCAGTGTTAAGTCACCTTGAAAACCCAAGAGAGACCACAGGGATCCGGGGAGTGATGGGCCACGGTTAGATGAGCAGTAAGCAGGGACATACCAGCCTGGGCTGGCCAGCTGGACATTCCGGAAAGCAGATGCTGTCCTGACTGCAAGAAACAGCAGCTTAGAACAGCTATCGGTTCCCTTTGTCCAACTTGTGATGGGACATTTCCCTGGGGGATGTCAAGAAGACGAATCTAATGGCTGTGGGTCCTGCCTCTGACCAGCCCTTAGGAACCATGTTCCTTAGGAGCATGACAGGAATGGCAGCCACTTTGTCCTCGGTAAGGCATAAAGGGTAAAAGGTCATGAATTTGATGTACAGCATTTCTGTGGTACAATCAAAGCTGTTTACATTTATTATATGCAGGTACCTTCCAGTTCCTTCTCCTACATCTGTTTTGCTGAATGAGACAGAGCAATCCATGGGGGAGGGGGGAATCTGCCGGGTGGGGGGGGGGGTTTACCACCAATCATCCCACATCAGGGTCTGTGAGGGTCCCCTGCGTCCTGCCTCCGGAATGACTCCTGAGTGTGGTTCTCTTTGTGATGGAGGCCTTTGCATGGATGAATGCCATTTTGGGGCCATTGTGAGGGCTAGCTCCTCATTTGTAGACAGCAGAGATGAAGTACCCTTGGGAGCGTTGGACAGCCTAGAGGATTCAGTGTCAGATGTATGTTTGAGCCAGTAGACTCATCAGGTGGAAGAAGAAGCACACTCTATGATTATTTAGCACTTTAAGAAATAATTTCCCAACCTGATTGATGCTATTGGGCAGGAACTGCGGTTGTGTTCTGATGATGGTGAAATTAAAACATTACATTGAATGCCTCTTTAGATAGGGCTCTAAATATCCTCAGCTCTGACCCACGCAAACAGCTAGAGTTAATAATGAGCACTACCTCATTAGTGCATGCTGACACTGTTAATACACATTATTATACCACAGGTTGCATTTTATGCAATGGGACTAAGAAGCTTCTAACAAGTAACTCTAGCTGATAGTTCCTTCCACTTGTTTGGCTGGGTCACCTGAAGTTGAGGTCACCGGGAAGAAGAGGAACTTCCCTAATTCAATATAGTCCTCCTAGAGTCAATATTAGGCCCATTGTAGAAGCAGGGATTGATGGTTAAAGCCCTGATGGCCAAGAATTTTCAGGAATATGTGTGCTGTCCTCAACCTTTATTGTGAGAGTTCTAACACAATACACTTAAGAATATAAGCATTGCCATATTAGGTCAGACTAAAAGTCTATGAAGTCAGTATCCCGTGTCCAACAGTGGCCAGTCCAGGTCACAAGTACTTGTCAGGATCCCAAAAAGTAGATGGATCCAAAAAGATCAAAAGCATACATATCCTGGACAAAAAAAAAAAAAGATAGGGCCCACAGAAGGTGCAGTAATACCTGATCATACTGTGTCCTTGTGCACCACATAAATATTCCTGTAAAACAAATTCAATTTAAATAAATGAACCCACTAACTACCCTTGCAGCACTCTGTACTCCTTCATCCTGGTAACATGCAAATAAAAGCTAGCACAAGATTATAAATGCAGGAATATTTCCTCAATATTTCTTCTTGGTTTCTATCAGGGTTTAAAAAAAAAAAAATATATATATATATATATATATATATATATATATATATATATATATATATATAGTTTTCATGTCTATATATATATATATATATAGTTTTCATGTCTGACCACCTACCTGATTCAGCCACTAACCTGGTTTAGCTTTGAAATTAATTTATTATAACATCAAGGCTGCTAAATTGCTGGTAGAGGTGCAAGCCTTCTACATAGCTTTGCTAATGCATTTCATTTCAGACTCTATTGGCATTCTGATCCTGAATTTCCCTAAGCATAAAATGTCATTGAGAGAATGTATAATGGATTTATGATATGGAGAAAAAATAGAATAGATCAAAAACCTGATTTTACTTGGGATCTACAATAGATTTGAAACCATGGACCCAAGGAAGGGCATAATCGAAAGGGACGTCCAAGTTTTTCTGAGGACGTCCTCGCAGGACGTCCCCATGAAGGGGCGGTGAAACCCGTATTATTGAAACAAGATGGACGTCCATCTTTCGTTTTGATAATATGGTTGGGGGTGCTCAAATCTGGAAATTTAGGTCAACCTTAAAGATGGTTGTCTTTAGACTTGGCCGTTTCTGATTTTCGTCGATAATGGAAACTGAGGATGCCCATCTCAAAAATGACCAAATCCAAGCCCTTTGGTCATGGGAGAAGCCAGCATTCGTAGTGCACTGGCCCCCCTGACATGCCAGGACACCAACCGGTCATCCCTAGGGGACACTGCAGTGGACTTCAGAAATTGCTCCCAGGTGCATAGCTCCCTTACCTTGGGTGCTGAGCCCCCCCCCCCCCAAAAAAAAAAAAAACCCAAACCCACTACTATACTACTACTACTACTACTACTACTACTTAGCCCTTATGGGTGAAAAGGGGCACCTAAATGTGTGTACAGTGGGTTTGTGGTGGGTTTTGAAGGGCTTACATTTACCAGCACAAGTGTAACAGGTAGCGGGGGGTGGGCCTGGGTCCGCCTGTCTGAAGTGCACTGCACCCACTAAAACTGCTCCAGGGATCTGCATACTGCTGCGAAGGACCTGAGTATGACATTTGAGGCTGGCATAGAGGCTGGCAAAAAATATTTTTAAAGTTCTTTTTTGAGGGTGGGAGGGAGTTAGTGACCACTGGGGGAGTAAGGGGAGGTCATCCCCGATTCTTTCCGGTGGTCATCTGGTCAGTTCGGGCACCTTTTCGTGGCTTGGTCGTAACAAAAGAAGGACGAAGTAAAGTCGTCCAAGTGCTCGTCAGGGACGCCCTTCTTTTTTCGATTATGGGTCGAGGATGCCCATGTGTTAGGCACACCCAAGTCCCGCCTTCACTATGCCTCCGACACGCCCCATGAACTTTGCTCATCCCCGCGACGGAAAGCAGTTGGGGATGCCCAAAATCGACTTTCAATTATGCCGATTTGGGCAACCCTGGGAGAAGGATGCCCATCTTCCGATTTGTGTCAAAAGATGGGTGTCCTTCTCTTTCAAAAATAAGCCTGAAAGTGTGAATGTGGCATAGGCCAGGGCCTAACACTTACTGCATCCTGATGTTGTGTTCCTGAACTTACACTGCTTCTCCCAAGGATGTAACATTCTTTCGCAATGCAAAGGCACAAAGCCACTGTTACAATCAGCCTCATGAATCAATTTATGAGGTCAGCTGCTCTGATCTGAGGAAGGAGACAAAAAAGAATTCAAGGCAATAGATCCAATTGATTTCCATTTGAAGACTGCCACCTGAAAACAGCAGAGTGCCTATAGCATCATCCATAATAAAAGCAATCTATATATGTATTTGAACCTCAGCAATATAAGAAATATCATTCATATTTCCGTCTAATAGAAGCCCCCTTCTATTTTTTTTTTATATCAGGAGAGGTCATCCGGATCTTTTATGAAGTAGGTGCATCTTCATGCCACTACTATTGTCATCTGAAGGAAACAGCCTTGCAGCTACAAATAAATATTTTATTTCTATTTGTCCATTTAAAAAAAAATGTATCATTTAAATATTAATGCTCATAAATGGTTGAGAGGCTGCAACTAGTACAGACTCAACTGTATATAATCATAGCACTTAAAGAGGCCATATAAAAGTCTTAACTCAAAGAATACACACTTATCTTGTAGCACTGTTCACTGCACTTAAATTTCCACAATCAAAGGGTCCTGACATGGTCCATGTTTCAAATGCCATTTTTTTCCAGTGAACTCATTTAGAACAGCAACTTCATCTTCCAAACGTTAAGGCAAAAGTCTCCTGAGCACTATTTTCAATGCTGCAATAAAAATATGTGTTAAAGACACTTGCAAGTCATAAAAGCATTATATACTTGAAAAGTTATTTAAATACCTATGTGGATGGAATACCTCTAGCTGCCACATCAGCAACAGTTAAAAAAACACAGGGTTCCTTTTACTAAAGTGCGCTGAAAAATGGGCTGTGCTAGTGTAAGCACATGTTTTGGGCGCACGCAGATCCATTTTTTGAGCGCGCCTGTAAAAAAGGCCTTCTTAAAATTTTTGTCGAAAATGGACGTGCGACAAAATAAAAATTGGCGCGTGTCCATTTTGGGTCTGAGACCCATTGACTTAGCAGTAAGGTCTCACACTGTAACCATGTTGTAATCATCTACGTGCGTAGAATGATGATTACCTCCCGGTTTCCGCCGCATGCAGGAAAATAAAAATTATTTTCCAGTGTGCGGAGCAGACGCACATAAAAAATGAAATTACCGCCCAGAACACACGGTAGCCTGGCGGTAACTCCAAATTGATATGCGTACGCATATGTGCCTACATGGTTTAGTAAAAGGGCCCCGCAGAGAGATAAAAGAAAGCTCCCATTTCTCATAAACATACATGCAAAGGCAGTCATTGTAGAAATGCTATGTGTTTTTTTTTTATTTTATCAATTTTCAAAATATTATAATCACATTATAACAACAGAACTAAGGAAATAAAGGAAAACAACAGAAAAGGAAAAAATATACAGTGGGGGAAATAAGTATTTGATCCCTTGCTGATTTTGTAAGTTTGCCCACTGACAAAGACATGAGCAGCCCATAATTGAAGGGTAGGTTATTGGTAACAGTGAGAGATAGCACATCACAAATTAAATCCGGAAAATCACATTCTGGAAAGTATATGAATTTATTTGCATTCTGCACAGGGAAATAAGTATTTAATCCCTCTGGCAAACAAGACCTAATACTTGGTGGCAAAACCCTTGTTGGCAAGCACAGCGGTCAGACGTCTTCTGTAGTTGATGATGAGGTTTGCACACATGTCAGGAGGAATTTTGGTCCACTCCTCTTTGCAGATCATCTCTAAATCATTAAGAGTTCTGGGCTGTCGCTTGGCAACTCGCAGCTTCAGCTCCCTCCATAAGTTTTCAATGGGATTAAGGTCTGGTGACTGGCTAGGCCACTCCATGACCCTAATGTGCTTCTTCCTGAGCCACTCCTTTGTTGCCTTGGCTGTATGTTTTGGGTCATTGTCGTGCTGGAAGACCCAGCCACGACCCATTTTTAAGGCCCTGGCGGAGGGAAGGAGGTTGTCACTCAGAATTGTACGGTACATGGCCCCATCCATTCTCCCATTGATGCGGTGAAGTAGTCCTGTGCCCTTAGCAGAGAAACACCCCCAAAACATAACATTTCCACCTCCATGCTTGACAGTGGGGACGGTGTTCTTTGGGTCATAGGCAGCATTTCTCTTCCTCCAAACACGGCGAGTTGAGTTCATGCCAAAGAGCTCAATTTTTGTCTCATCTGACCACAGCACCTTCTCCCAATCACTCTCGGCATCATCCAGGTGTTCACTGGCAAACTTCAGACGGGCCGTCACATGTGCCTTCCGGAGCAGGGGGACCTTGCGGGCACTGCAGGATTGCAATCCGTTATGTCGTAATGTGTTACCAATGGTTTTCGTGGTGACAGTGGTCCCAGCTGCCTTGAGATCATTGACAAGTTCCCCCCTTGTAGTTGTAGGCTGATTTCTAACCTTCCTCATGATCAAGGATACCCCACGAGGTGAGATTTTGCGTGGAGCCCCAGATCTTTGTCGATTGACAGTCATTTTGTACTTCTTCCATTTTCTTACTATGGCACCAACAGTTGTCTCCTTCTCGCCCAGCGTCTTACTGATGGTTTTGTAGCCCATTCCAGCCTTGTGCAGGTGTATGATCTTGTCCCTGACATCCTTAGACAGCTCCTTGCTCTTGGCCATTTTGTAGAGGTTAGAGTCTGACTGATTCACTGAGTCTGTGGACAGGTGTCTTTCATACAGGTGACCATTGCCGACAGCTGTCTGTCATGCAGGTAACGAGTTGATTTGGAGCATCTACCTGGTCTGTAGGGGCCAGATCTCTTACTGGTTGGTGGGGGATCAAATACTTATTTCCCTCTGCAGAATGCAAATAAATTCATATACTTTCCACAATGTGATTTTCCGGATTTAATTTGTGATGTGCTATCTCTCACTGTTACCAATAACCTACCCTTCAATTATGGGCTGCTCATGTCTTTGTCAGTGGGCAAACTTACAAAATCAGCAAGGGATCAAATACTTATTTCCCCCACTGTATGTCATTTTATATCATGAAAAAGTTATAATCTTTAGTCCAAGATATTAAGAAATTAAAATAAAGGAAAAAGAATAATTAACAGAATAGACACCAATATCGGGAACTATCCTCAGCTGGCATAACAATGCATCTAGAACTGTGAGATTTATATCTGAACCTTCATTTCCTCATTAGAAACCACAAATTCTAATAATTGCTTAGGGTCAGTAAAGACATAATTCCTAAGACAGGAATTATTTTGAAAGGTGAAACAGCAAGCACAAGGAAACCAAAGCAAAAAAACGTATACCCAGAAGAGATGCCAGGAATTCTTGGCCCTGTGCTCAAGGGCGCAAGCTCTAAGTATAGACAAATGAGGAAAAATTCTTACCTTTGACCCCAAGAAATCACAATTTATATATTGAAAATATAATTTCAGAATAGTATCTCTGTCCGTTTCCAAGGCAAAAGTCACCAGTAAAGAGGTATGTTGAGTAACTAATTCCAATGAAGATAACTCCAGGTAATCTGTTAAATTAGCATTTTGATTGAAGGGGTGGAACAAGATGGCAGACTGAGAAGATGCACGAGAAACAGCTCTCTGTTATTATCTGTTTCCTTGGTGAAAATGCCTTTGAAACGTAAGGGGAAAGTAAGGGTCTTCCCCCCCAAGGCCAGTTCTACCCCACTTCAACAAGAGAAACTCAACTTGTTCATTCTTCCTAAGCGGGATGGATTGGAAGAGGGGGAGATAGTCCCAGCATTGGGTGAGATCCAGGGAGAATCTCCCCTATTGGGAGAACCATCTCTTTCCTCTTCAGACCAGATTCCCCCGACACTTTGGCGAACACAAACCATGACGTGGACTATGGAGAGGCCAGAAGGAGAAGCAGTACTTTCCACTGTTGAAGAGGGGGCCACCGTGAGTTCTGTTGTGGCCTGTGAGAGACGCAAGGGTGATACAGAGGGAATTTCCCCTGGAAGCCTGAGAGCCGGAACAACAGGTACGGAGGTATGGAGTCCTCTGTTTTTAAGTCTTCTAAACCCTTTACTCTAGAATCGAATGGAAGCGTCTATTCTGAAGTGTTTATTAGAACTTTCAACTTTGGTTCAGTCTGTTTCAACTTTAACTTTGTCGCACCAAGGTAGTGTGCAGGAATTTCAGGAACAAGTTAGTGGGATAAAGACTGAGAATGAGAAAATAAAATAAGTTCAGGTTGCTGTAGTTAAAGATAAAGAAATGATACATAGAAGAATGGAAAAATTGGAAAATCAAGTGAGACATCTTAATATATGGTTATTGAATTTTCCAAAGAAAAGAGCAGTTCCTCCTCTAGAGACTTTCAAGCGATTTCTTGTGGAGGTATTGGAATATCCTTTGGACGCTATACCACCCGGAAAATATACGTTGTATCAAAAAAAAAGAAGAATTTTCTCAGGAGTTTTTCATGAGGAACTTTATCACAAGCTTTCTGAAAATCTAGATATACTACATCAACAGGCTCATCTTTATCCACATGTTTATTTACGCCTTCAAAGAACTGAAGCAAATTGGTGAGGCAAGACTTCCCTTGGCAAAAACATATGCTGACTTTGTCCCATATTTATCTATATGTTCTGTAAATTTTATTCTTTATAATAGTTTCCACTGTTTTCCCCAGCTCTGAAGTCACTATGGGGTCCTTTTACAAAGGCGCGCTGAAAAATGGCTAGCGGTAGTGTAGGCGCGGGTTTTGGGTGCGCACCGATCCATTTTTTAGCACGCCTGAAAAAAGGTCTTTTTTAAATTTTTGCCGAAAATGGACTTGCAGCAATATGGAAATTGCCACATGTCCTAGCTGTAAAGACTCATGCGATAACTGGGCAGCAATGACCTACGTGCACCTACGTGCACCAAATTCCACTTGGCGCGCTTCCGTTATGCGCACCCAAAAATAAAAAAATATTTTTCAGGCACGCGTATCGGACGCTCACTAAAAATTAAATTACCGCAAGATCCACACAGTAGTCTGGCAGTAACTCCATTTTGGCGCACATTGGATGCGCGTAGACACTTACACAGCTTAGTAAAAGGGCCCCTATGCCCCAACTATGCTTCCAAGAAAACCTAAGTGCAGATCACGTAAAAGTAAATACACTCTTTCCATGCACCTAGTTTTAAAGATTTGCTGACTCTGTCCCATTAAACCGTATTTGTCTATGTGTTCTATAATTTTATTCTTTATAATAGCTTCTACTATTTTCCCTGGCTCTGAAGTCACTATGCCCCAACTATGCTTCCAAGAAAACCTATGTGCAGATCACGTAAACGTGAATACACTCTTTCTGTGCACCTACTTTTAAACATGTATACAGATTTTATAAAAGCCCTTTTCCACATATAATGCAGGCTTTATATGCAGAGAAAGCTTCATGAAATTGCCCCTATAATGCATATTCCCTACTCATGGAGCTTACAGTCTAGTGAAGATAGACAAATAGGGCTAAATTCATTAAGTAGTGCTGAAAAATTGGCACAGAAACAAGTCAACACTCAATGCTATTGTATAATGGGCACTCTTGTACAGAATAACACTCAATGCTATTGTATAATGGGCACTCTTGTACAGAATAGCATTGAGTGTTGAATTCAGTACCCATATTTGGGTGCCAGGACATACGCCTGCTGAAACTAGGTATAATTCCTGGTGGCCAATTTGAATGCACATCCCTGGTATTCCATAACACTGCACACAAACGTTAGGAACACCCCTGACCCACCCAGACACCTTCCATGGCCAAATCCTGTTTTGGGTTGCATGCTATGGGATTTGGGCACACATTGTTATGGAATAGCACATAGCAAGATGTGCATGCAAATTCAAATTGATGCAAATTAGCACCCAATTATTGGTACAAATTGGCTCATTAGCCAATCTATTGGATCAGTGCCCAATTTTGCTGCCCTATATAGAATGTAGCAAGAGGTATGAATTAAGACAGAAAGTGCATGAGTGAGAGGATTTAAGGTAGGCGATGCTAAATTTAGGAGGTGGTAGTGGCAGAAGTTCATATTTCCCTTTCAGTCCGTTCAAGATATGCCTCTAAGTGCTTTTTCCATTTTAATTAGATACAGTTGTCTTGTTCATGGCAAGTCTTACTCTATGCTCATTAAAGTCTACCACAAGATTAGCTTTTTTAGCTTTCTCTGTGCTATCTGTTTCATATATTATCAGATACAAACTGTAATAGGAAATGGGTAGAGAGATCAAATAATACAATATCCTAATACAAAGAAAGGTCTCTCTTCAAAAAAAGAAGAGAATTCAAACTGATCTTTACTGACAAATTTTTAAATATTTTATTCAAAAATATCTCAGACACTTAAAAGATGTAGAAAGAACATCCAATCTCAAAAAAGTGTGCTTATATTCAAAAACTACATCTTCCTAACAGGTCTTATTCATGACTTGCACCCTTTACAGCAGCGTTCAATTCAGTCTGACCGGATCATGCAGCTTCCGCAGATCTGTCACAGCTATTGATACTTAACCCTGTAAAGTGGTGCAACATATTTCTCTTTAAACAACATTTATTTGTAGAATTTCTTCAAACTCTGTCAATTTATACCACTTATATTTTGAGTATAGCTCTTTAAAGCGGCAGTAAGAAGCAAGGGTTTAAAAACCTAAACAGTCATCCTAAATTCAATAGATGACTCCAGCAATGCAGTATACACCAGCAAATAAAAGCTCCATGAATCTCTACTTCTGCTTCAATAATCATGACTCGTAGATGCTGAATCACTTATGCCTATAGGACCCTTATGCAAGAAGCTTCTTCAGGGTCTATGGATGTTAAACATCGGGAACCTAATTTTTTTAGTGCTGCGGTTCTGACTGCGAGTCAAGCGGCTGATTCAATAAAGAGCGCTTGCTTGGTATCGTCCGGCACAGCTGTGATCAACGTGAATTACATTGTATCCTCCCTCATTGCCTCAATTGTTGTACTGTGCTTGTAAAAGGTTTGATGAACCAGCAAGCAAGATCTCCTGACTCAAAAAGTTCAGGTTTGTCTCTGCGCTCTTAGGTTGGCGATATTTGATCAAGTTTTTAGCAGATTTGTCTTTTTTTCAACACAAGGCTGTTTTCTCCTATTGGATGGTTTTGTTCCTTTGTTACCTTGGGACTAGACACCATCATTAGACTCCTGACAGGCTATTGCTGCCAAAACACAGACTGTGTCAGGACTGTTCAATAAAGCGAGGTTGAGATGCCCCCATTTTTGAAGGATCCTTGTGCCTTTTTTATTTTCTTCATCTGCTTTGACTCCTATGCTTTTGGATTCCCTCTCCTTTGTTTTCTGACATATCTTTATGCATTTAAGTGCCGTTTATACATGTATCAAATGTGAATAGGGCTTGTTAAATACTAATGTTACTTAGCTTTTTTCTCTGCCCTAAGTAACATTAGTATTTAACTTGATATCGAAAATAATCACGATTATAATATGGAGATTGAACAATGAAAGAATAATTTTGTTATTATAATAAAGAGAGGTGGAGTTTTTTAAGACCAAGGATTATAACGGAGTCCTTGAACAAGCAGACGATCAAATCGATTGAAAAATTGAATAAAAATATCGTCAAGCTGGGACTGATGAGGTCTTTTTTCTCCATTTCTTTTGGAATTAAAATTAAAAAATAAAAAAATAATAAATTAAAATTAGAGAAAAAGACATCACATCGTACATAGATTTAAGTCTATATTTAGTATATGAAGATTCAGCTTGTTATTTGACTATATAGTTGAGTTTTGCTGAAATCAAGTCCAGAGTTTTTTTTGTGTCCTTTCCCTGTAACCACAATTAACAGGATCAACTAAGATATGCAGATGTGTGGTCGGCAGGTCAACATACAGAAGGACATCATCAAAGATGTGGTCATTGCTCTGTTTGTTCGATCTCCGTGAAAGGATCCACTTTCACGTCTTCAGTTGGTAAGAAATTTAGCCTGAGATTCAGCACTTCATGTGATTCCAAAAATGTGGTGTATATATTTCGCTGTCCTTGTGATCTATTGTACGTGGGATATACCACGTTAATTTAAGACTAGTGTGATTGAACATCAGCACTGTATAACACACTTGAAATTAGAAGCACCTATGACACGTCATTGTGTCCAAGTCCAACATCATTTTGACCAACTACAATGTATGGTCATAGATCAAGTTAGGTTGGGTAAGAGAGGGGGGACATTAAAAGCATTCTGTGGCGAAAGGAACATCGAATGGAATGCCTACTATTGACTTGACACTGGCCACTCCCCGAGGTGTGGCTATGTTTCTGATTGGCCGGGCCAACTCCTTGAGTGATTGGTCAGTTCATTACATTCATGACGCTTTAAGGTTTAAATGCCTTGGCATCGTTCAATCTCTCTGCGCCATTTTTGTGAAATCAGTGACTACGACTAAAACTCTTGTTGTTTTGGAGTTTTGTTTATGGATTTATTCCTGAGACAGCCAGAAGTTTGGCGAAACAAGGCGCACTTGTTGAAGGGTGACAATTTGAGGGTGTCATGAGTTTACGTTGGATTGCTGGAACACCTCTCTGGTCAAGCTGCGGACAGCCTAATTTCCCGGGGTCCACTTCAGCCTTTAGCTAAGTATTGTTGGTTCTTTAGATTTATAGGGTTTACAGCTGAACTATTATCTGAACAAACACATAATCCCGTTGTGTAGGTGGGGTGCTTGGCTGATAGTAGGTGGTTCTGGGGTATATAGAGAGTTTAGGCTTGTTTTATAGTGTGTACACGGGGGGATGTTCCTGTATATTAAATGATTCATCTAGAGTCGTGTACAGTCCTTATCGGGTTTATCCCGTTTAATTGGTTGGTTGTAAGGTGTCTCTCACTTTGTTAAAGTACAGGAGGAAAAGAGTTTTTTAAATCATCCGATTTTCTCATTTACATGTGAATTTTTGCATATGATTCTTTTTTCTCCTTATTGGGACCAATGATATTACCTTACTTCTAATTTGATAGTGGTTTTTGCAATACTACATGTATTTTCCCTATCTGAAGCTTTGAGGTTCCTTTTTGTGTAATTTGATATTATGGATTTCTTTATATTAATCTTTTTTACAACAAGGGGAGACACCCACAAACTAATTTTTGAAAGTTCCTTGAGTACGTGAAATAGAGTAATAACCAATTCAGGTAATAATTAATTGTTTGAGATATGGTTGTTCTTTGTGAGGGTTTGTTTGAATAGGAACAATTTGAGGATTTTGCGGAATCTAGTATATTCCTGTATATTTCTTATTTTGGATGGTAAGGAGTTCCACCATTTGGTTCCTAGGTAAGTGAAGTCTGCAGAGTGGACAGTTTTGTAGATCACTTTATTTGCAACTAGCTCTACTCGGTCATGCGTTGCTGTGGCTCAGTCTGGTTAAATGGAAAAGAAAGAAAAGAGGAAGCACACGTTTCTAATATGTTTAATTTCACAATGCTTGTGGGTATACAATATTTTTTGTTGTTCCATTGTGTGTGTAGAGATAGAGATTGTCTGGTTTGCTGACTGTAGAACATGCAACATATAATTGTCCATGTGAGAAGCAATCCGTGTGTAGATGTAAACGGGTGAATTGTAAAGATTGGCCCTGAGCTTTGTTGATGGTGATTGCAGATGCCAATTGAATTGGGAATTGTAATCTGTTAAATTGAAATGGCATATCTGTTGGAATCATAGGAATGCGAGGAATGAGGACATGTTCACCTTTGAAAGGTCCTGTCAAGATTGTTGCTTGTACGACATTGCTCATTAATTTTTTTACTGCAAGCCGCGTGCGGTTGCAAAGCTTTGGCTGGTTGATATTTTGCAACATGATAATTGGCATGCCGATTTTCAATTGCAGTACGTGCGGTGGCATCCCTGGCAGATCGAGTGAATTGAAAAAGTCTGTTGGATAATTAAGCGGTTCATCTGCTTCCAGAACAGTGTCAACGGACTTGTATGTGAGATGCTTGCTTTGAATGTTAGACTGAATAATATTGTTCAGTTCGTAGACGTCTTTGTTCTTGGCCGCAAGAATAGCTCGTTCACTCAGCGAATCGTGATTCTTATAATTGGTTTGAATATTGGGAAATACTTTTTCAACCAATTGTTCTTTTGAGGTCAGTAAATTGCAGAAGTTATGAGGCAATGAAATTCGTCCTGAGGTCAGATCAACCGACACCTTTCCGTTCCCAATTTTCAGCAATTGATGTGAGAATATCTGAGCTGATTGATCGTTTTGCAGCTGGACACGCATATTTATAGTTAAGTTTAACGTCTTTACATGTTGCCACAAAGTAGAGTATTTTAGGCAAGCATTTACTTTGTCCGCTGGTGTCGATCAAGGAACTACAGGTAATGTTTGCCTGAAATCTCCTGCAAACAATATTAATGTGTTCCCAAATGGCCTGATGTTTCCACGCAAATCTTGCAATGATCGATCAAGAGCCTCGAGCGATGTTTTTTGCTGTGCTGTTTCCTCGGCACGTATTTGAGCCGTTCTTTGTCTGTTTCGCTCATTCGCTAATGCCCGTTCTTCCTCAGTTTGATTTGCAATTGTAGGTATATAAAAACAAATACACGCGCGTATTCGAATGCAACGTTGTGTCGAAATTTCAAAGTAATCGGTGAAGAACTTTCGGAGATGTAAGCCACTCTTAGCCTGTTGCGTTGATTCTGTTGAGAACGAAGCAGATGTGAAGCTGCAGAACACGATAGCCGTGCTCGCAACCGTGCATCGTCAAGTCTGGCTGCACGTCGCTCTGCTGCTTCCTCGGCACATATTTGAGCCATTCTTTGTGTGTTTCGCTCATTCGCTGATGGCCGTTCTTCCTCAGTTTGATTTGCAATTACTCATCGCACTGCTTCCGCTCCACGAGTACGACAGCTGTGACATCTATATAATAGTAGGGATATAAAAACATGCGCGTAATTTCAAAGCAATCGGTGAAGAAGTTTCGGAGATTTAAGCCACTCTCAGCCTCTCGTGTTGATTCTGTGGAGAACGAAGCAGATTTGAAGCTGCAGAACGCGATCGCCGTGCTCGCAACCATACATCGTCAAGTCTGGCTGCACATCGCTGTGCTGCTTCCTTGGCACGTATTTGAGCCATTCTTTGTCTGTTTCGCTCGTTCGGTGATGGCCGTTCTTCCTCAGTTTGATTTGCAATTACTCGTCGCACTGCTTGCGCTCCGCGAGTATGACAGCTGTGGCATCTATGTAATAGTAGGTATATAAAAACATGTGCGTAATTTCAAAGCAATCGGTGAAGAAGTTTCAGAGATTTAAGCCACTCTCAGCCTGTTGCGTTGATTCTGTTGAGAACAAAGCAGATCTGAAGCTGCAGAACGCGATCACCATGCTCGCAACCATACATCGTCAACTCTGGCTGCACGTCGCTGTGCTGCTTCCTCAGCATGTATTTGAGCCATTCTTTGTCTGTTTCGCTCGTTCAGTGATGGCCATTCTTCCTCAGTTTGATTTGCAATTACTCGTCGCACTGCTTGCTCTCCGCGAGTACAATAGCTGTGACATATATATAATAGTAGGTATATAAAAACATGCGCGTATTCGAATGCAACGTTGTGTCCAAATTTGAAAGCAATCAGTGAAGAACTTTCGGAGATTTAAGATTTTGAACAATCAAACATTTACATTTTTATTTATATAGATTTGGGAGGTCTAGTCTGAGATAGTTTCTTGCCTCATATTTAGTGTTTCTTATGAAAATGCCACATAACTTTCCTTGCATAACAGAGGAGTAACCAGTTTCTTGCCTCATATTTAGTGTTTCTTATGAAAATGCCACATAACTTTCCTTGCATAACAGAGGAGTAACCTAAAGGTTAGAGCTCTACACTCAAAACCAAGGGATACAGGTTCAAATCCCACTGTAACTCCTTTTCTTTTATAAGTGTAATCACTTCAGGAACAGAAAAATACCTACTGTACCTGAATGCACACCACTTCAATAGCCTTCAGTCTTGGAGGTGTCATGTCTTTAGGTACAGAAAGTATTTTTCTGTTGCTGGATGGAGCCTCAGAAAAAAAAAAAGAGAGTTATAATGGGATTCAAACTTATATCCCTTGGTTTACTACACTAACCACTAGGCTACACCTCAGACCTGCATATTTTTCTGTTCAGACTGCTCATAATATCTGGTGCTGTCATACAGCGTGGCATTCCTTTCTGGTTTCACATTCAAGGAGAGGGAGGGGAACCGCAACCACTGGGGGATTAAGAAGGGGTCATGCCTCAATCCCTCCACTAGTCAGCTGCTGAAATTGAGCGTCTTTTTGTACCTTAGACATGGCTAAAACAAGTCTAGATTTTAAAAATATCCTTTTTTTTTTTGGCATGGACGTTTCTTCCCATCCAAAAATCTGTCAAATATCCTACTTTTGGGCCCTCCCTAGTCTCATTCAAAACACACCCACACCGCCTTGCTATTTGGACAAACTGCAGTATGAAATGTCCAGATTCTGAATTTCCAAAATCGGGATTTGGATATTTTTAGCAGATGGACTTTTTTTAGGCATTTTAAAAAATGAGCACCATAATATTGCTAATTGGGCTGGGTCAGTTATGGGATGGTAGTTGGTATCTGCTCTTTTATTATTAAGCCTTGCAGTTGCTGGGATAAATAAGGCATTTGGGGGGGGGGGAGGATGGGGAAAAGGTGAGGAGGTTGTGGTAGTATGCAATACCATGAACTTAAAATCCCTTTTAAAAACTCCTTTCCTTCAGCAGCTCTGATACTGAGAGGGGCTATGGTCAGGGACTGAACTGATGGGGAATGGAGAGTAGTAGTATTCCCACTTTTCACAAAAATAAAAATATTATTCCCCCTTATATATCACAGGAGGTAGAAATGGTAGGCCTAATGGGGGCGCTAGGCTACATGAGCCTAAAGAAGAGTAGCAGCATAAGTATATAAGTATCGCCATACTGGGACAGGCTGAAGGTTCATCAAGCCCAGCATCCTGTTTCCAACAGTGGCCAATCCAGGTCACAAATACCTGGCAAGATCCCGAAAAAGTTCTATACATTTTATGCTGTTTATGCTAGAAATAAGCAGTGGATTATCTCCAAGTCCATTTTAATAATTGCTTATGGACTTTTCTTTTAGGAAGCTAGTCAAACCTTTTTTTTAAACCCCGCTAAGCTAACTGCTTTTACTACATTCGCTGGCAACGAATTCCAGTTTTTAATTACATGTTGAGTGAAGAAATATTTTCTATGATTCATTTTACTTTGTAGCTTTATTGCATGCCCCCTAATCCTAGTATTTTTGGAAAAAGCAAACAAGTGATTCATGTCAACCTGTTCCAATCCATTCATTATTTTATAGACCTCTATAATATCTCCCCTCAGCTGTCTTTTCTCCAAGCTGAAGAACCCTAGCCGCTTCAGACGTTGCTCATAGAGAAGTCATCTTATCCCCTTTATCATTTTAATTGCCCTTCTCTGTACCTTTTCTAAAATCCCACTATATATTTTTTTAGATGCTGTGACCAGAATTGTACACAATATTCGAGATGCGGTCACACCAAGGAGCGATACAAAGGCATTATAAAGTTCTCATTTTTTGTTTTCCATTCCTTTCCTAATAATACCTAACATTCTATTTGCTGTCTTAGGTGCCACCGCACCCTGAACAGAGAGTTTCAACTTATCATCAATTATGGTGCTGAGATCCCTTTCCTGATCGGTGACTCCTAATGTGGAACCTTGCATTACATAGCTATAGTTAGGGTTCCTCTTTCCCACATGCATAACTTTGCACTTGCTCACGTTAAACATCATTTGTCATTTGGATGTCCAGTTTTCAAGTCTCGTAAGGTCCTCTTGTAATTTTTCACAATAGGAAGAGATGGCAGGAGGTCATTGGCAAACCTCACAGACTGTGTGTTTCCCAGTTTGACTCCCTGACTTAATTGCTAAATCCTTAATTGCTAAAGCCTTGCTCTCCTCTTTGCTCCTGGTAAAGCTCTGCAGCCATCTCTTAGATCTTGACTTCACACCCTGAGCTGGGCACTTGTTCCTTGGCCACTGGAGCAGTATTATGCAAGCAAGCCAGAATAGAGTGACTTAGGGGTTCACTGAAAAATGACCTGCGCTGGTGTGATGCACGTGTTGGGCACGCGCAGGTCCATTTTTCAGCGCACCTGCAAAAGAGGCCTTTTATGCCAAAAATGGGTATGCGGCAAAATAAAAATCAGTGTGCGTCCATTTTGTGCCTGACACCTTACCGCCACCCATTGACTTAGTGGTAAGGTTTCATGCCTTAACTGGGCGGTAATCGTCAGCGCATGTACACTGCCGATTACTGCCCGGTTAGCGCCACATGGTAGAAAATAGAAATTATTTTCTGCCGCATGTATTGGATACACGTAGAAATTAGAATTGCCGCCAGGGGCATGTGGTAGCCGAGTGGTAGTTCTAATTTGACTCGCATTGTATGTGTGTAGGCACCTACTCGCAGGGGCGTAGCCACGGGTGGACCTGGGCGGGCCTGGGCCCGGCCACTTTTCCTCCAGGCCCACCCATCCGTGATCCCATATATCCACCTTCGTTCCGGAGCGCTGAAATTTGAAGCAGCGCTGTGCCGCTCAGTTTGCCTCGCTCGATGACGCCAGTCATAGAGCCGCCACTTCAGTTCAGCTTCAGCCGGCATAAGAAGAAAAACAAGCGCGGGGCCGCGCCACTCCAGGCATGCACTGTCGGCTCTGCCTGTCCTCTGCCCCCGGAACGGGAAATTGACGTCAGCGGGGGCAGAGGATGGGAGAGCCGACAGCGCATGACTGAAGGCTGCTGCGGGCGGCCCCACGCTGGTTTTTCTTCTTGTGTTGATGACGCTGCTGCTGCTCCTGTTTCAGAGGGCCAGAGAATGAGAGAGGAAACGTGGTTGGTAGGGGAAGGGTGTCCGAGAGAGCAGAGGGGAGAGAAAAAAAGAAGATGACGCTGGAGAGTACAGAGAAAGATGGGGAGAGAGGGGACATGGAAAAGAGCAGGGGAGAGAAAGAGGGGAGAGCCAGAGAGAGATGGGGGAGAGAAGGGACATGGAAACAACAGGGGAGAGCCAGAGAAAGAGGGAACATGGAAAAGAGCAGGGGAGAGCCAAAGAGAGATGGGGAGAGAAAGAGGGGACATGGAAAAGAGCAGGAGAAAGAGAGAGAAGCTGCTGGAGAGAAACTGGGGGAGACCTTAGCTGGTCAAATGGAGAAATGCTGGATGAAAGGAGGGAAAAAGAGGGAAAATGCTGGAAGGAGGGAGCAGAAAGAGGGAAGACGCTGGATGGAAGAGTAGGAAGAGAAAGAGGAAAGCCACTGGTAGGATGGGGGGGGGGTGGGGAAGAGAGGGCATGCTGAATGGAAAAGGGTAGAGAGATAACTGTCTAGAAGGAAGGGGAGATAGAGGGAGACAATGGATGGAAGGAGAGGGAGACAATGGATGGAAGGATTGGGAGAGGGTAATGGGTGGAAGGATGGAGAGAGAAAGAGGGATGACACTGGATAGAAGGGTAGGAGAGAAAGAGGGAAGGGCACCCGCTCAGCTGCCAGTCCAGGACTCCAGTCCAGCCCACCACCATCATGTGCACGCCATGCAGTGCACGTTTTACAGGAGGGTTGCGGAGCGGAGGTGAGGAGCATGAGCCTGGCCCTGGAAGGTTCTTCTTCATGATTCAACATTATTTCGAGGCGAGCCCAGCAGCAATAGGAGCCGGTAATAAAAATTTAAGTACTTTTTTTAATCATAATTTTTAACATTGTGTGACATGTGCTGTGTAATTTTTTTAAAATTGAGCTAGCTGGGGCTTGCTGCCTGTCTGGGGCTGGTGGTCACTATTAAAATTTATTGCTAGGGAATTTCTGGGTGGGGATGGGCTCCTCATTGCCTTGGGTAATATCGGTGGGCACTATATATATATATATATATACAGTGGGGGAAATAAGTATTTGATCCCTTGCTGATTTTGTAAGTTTGCCCACTGACAAAGACATGAGCAGCCCATAATTGAAGGGTAGGTTATTGGTAACAGTGAGAGATAGCACATCACAAATTAAATCCGGAAAATCACATTGTGGAAAGTATATGAATTTATTTGCATTCTGCAGAGGGAAATAAGTATTTAATCCCTCTGGCAAACAAGACCTAATACTTGGTGGCAAAACCCTTGTTGGCAAGCACAGCGGTCAGACGTCTTCTGTAGTTGATGATGAGGTTTGCACACATGTCAGGAGGAATTTTGGTCCACTCCTCTTTGCAGATCATCTCTAAATCATTAAGAGTTCTGGGCTGTCGCTTGGCAACTCGCAGCTTCAGCTCCCTCCATAAGTTTTCAATGGGATTAAGGTCTGGTGACTGGCTAAGCCACTCCATGACCCTAATGTGCTTCTTCCTGAGCCACTCCTTTGTTGCCTTGGCTGTATGTTTTGGGTCATTGTCGTGCTGGAAGACCCAGCCACGACCCATTTTTAAGGCCCTGGCGGAGGGAAGGAGGTTGTCACTCAGAATTGTACGGTACATGGCCCCATCCATTCTCCCATTGATGCGGTGAAGTAGTCCTGTGCCCTTAGCAGAGAAACACCCCCAAAACATAACATTTCCACCTCCATGCTTGACAGTGGGGACGGTGTTCTTTGGGTCATAGGCAGCATTTCTCTTCCTCCAAACACGGCGAGTTGAGTTCATGCCAAAGAGCTCAATTTTTGTCTCATCTGACCACAGCACCTTCTCCCAATCACTCTCGGCATCATCCAGGTGTTCACTGCAAACTTCAGACGGGCCGTCACATGTGCCTTCCGGAGCAGGGGGACCTTGCGGGCACTGCAGGATTGCAATCCGTTATGTCGTAATGTGTTACCAATGGTTTTCGTGGTGACAGTGGTCCCAGCTGCCTTGAGATCATTGACAAGTTCCCCCCTTGTAGTTGTAGGCTGATTTCTAACCTTCCTCATGATCAAGGATACCCCACGAGGTGAGATTTTGCGTGGAGCCCCAGATCTTTGTCGATTGACAGTCATTTTGTACTTCTTCCATTTTCTTACTATGGCACCAACAGTTGTCTCCTTCTCGCCCAGCGTCTTACTGATGGTTTTGTAGCCCATTCCAGCCTTGTGCAGGTGTATGATCTTGTCCCTGACATCCTTAGACAGCTCCTTGCTCTTGGCCATTTTGTAGAGGTTAGAATCTGACTGATTCACTGAGTCTGTGGACAGGTGTCTTTCATACAGGTGACCATTGCCGACAGCTGTCTGTCATGCAGGTAACGAGTTGATTTGGAGCATCTACCTGGTCTGTAGGGGCCAGATCTCTTACTGGTTGGTGGGGGATCAAATACTTATTTCCCTCTGCAGAATGCAAATAAATTCATATACTTTCCACAATGTGATTTTCCGGATTTAATTTGTGATGTGCTATCTCTCACTGTTACCAATAACCTACCCTTCAATTATGGGCTGCTCATGTCTTTGTCAGTGGGCAAACTTACAAAATCAGCAAGGGATCAAATACTTATTTCCCCCACTGTATATATATATATATATATATATATATATATATATATATATATATATATATATATAGTGCCCACCCATATTAGCTCTGGGCCCAGCCAAAATATCAGGTCTGGCTACGCCACTGCCTACTCGTCTTAGTAAAATGGCCCCTTAGTATGGGTATGTGCTCCCATGCCCTAGGCAGCTGGAATATATTCTCCTTCACAGCATGTAATTTCTGAGGCTTCAAACTGTGATCCTTGTTGGGCTTCCAAGGCTCAGGGTGGCCATTTGGCAAAGACTCTTATGTGGACTCTATGGGTACGGAGTTTTATGAGTACCAGTGAAAGCACTGTAGTGCAGGAAATGGGGAAGCAGGACCAGTCCCAGAAATCAAGAATGTGCCTTGAGCCAGGGAGAGCAGATCAGGGAAATGATCCATGCCTGTAAGAGGTGGGGAGTAAGAAGGAAGAAAAGAGGACAAGGATGAAAGAGGAGGAAGAAGAAATTTGAGGAAAATGAAAGAGTACTGGAAAGAGAGAGTGTGGTGTAGCTGGGCTGAAAGGAGAGAGAAAAACAGGTGAGGATTAGTTGGAGGGGGGGTATGGTGTGTGGACGACCTAAAGAGACTGGCTGGAGGGGGAAAAAAGACTGGTAGAACCCTAGAGCTTTTGATTAGGCCACATGAGTCTACCCTGTGCTTACATTGCGTGTCCTGCTCTTGATATTTAGATACCAACTGATCAACTCACAACCAGCAGTACTTTTTTCTAGGGGTGGGCAATTAATACATTAATAACACTATTAACATGCTAATATTTAGCGTTTTAACACTGGCTGATTTTTTTTAACGCAGACCTGCCCCCTTCCCCCTGTGTTTTCCTCAACAACTTGGGCTCCGGATTTTCTCCTCTTTCTCACTACCTCAAAGTCCTTTTTCTTCCCCTGCACAACCACAAAAAAATGCCTTTTTTCCAGGTGTGCTGAAAAAATGACCTGCACATGTCCAAAACACACGCCTACACCAGTGCAGGCCACTTTTCGGCATGCCTTAGTAAAAGGGCCCTGTAGTGACTGACTGTCCACTAACTCCACATCTGGACTACACTGCTGCAAACCCTAATTCCTTATACCTTCTCTCCTCTTCAATCTGTTCAAAATTCTGCTGCACGACTAATATTCCGCCAGTGTCATTATGCTCATATTAACCCTCTCCTCCAGTCACTTCACTGGTTTCTTATCCATTTCCGCATACAGTTCAAACTCCTCTTATTGACCTATAAGTGCATTCACTCTGCAGCTCCTCAGTACCTCTCCACTCTCATCTCTCCCTGCATTCCTCCCCGGGAACCCCATTCACTGGGTAAATCGACTCCGTTCCTTTTATCTTGCTGCACCATATGCCTGGAATAGACTTCCTGAGCTGGTATGTCAAGCTCCATCTCTGGCCGTCTTTAAATCTAAGCTAAAAGCTCACCTTTTCGATGCAGCTTTTAACTCCTAACCCTTATTCACTTGTTCAGAACCCTTATTTTATCATCCTCACTTTAATATTCCCTTATCTCTTGTTTGTCCTGTTTGTCTGTCCTAATTAAATTGTAAGCTCTGTCGAGCAGGGACTGTCTCTTCATGTTCAAGTGTACAGCGCTGTGTATGTCTAGTAGCGCTATAGAAATGATAAGTAGTAGTAGTAGTTATTCAACTGTACATATAATTTGCCTTAATTGTAGCTATCCATCTACTTATCCCAATGACTTTGTTCTACCCTTCTTGTACCATCTATATATCTCTCAACTGCATTTACCCCTTAAGCTACCTATTAAGATGTTTCATTGTATTGTACAAACAGTGTGATCAGCATATCTGTTATATGAATGTTCTAATATGCACCTATAAAGGTGTAGGGATACTCATTTGGGGCCTGACTGAAAAAGACTGCGGATGAATATACAAGGAGGAAAAAGCCTCAAAAAGCTCCTGGCTACGTTGGGCAACAGGAGCAGGACTGCTTCATCATCGGCAAAAAAGACCTCCTATTGTCTTTCAACAACTCCTAAGTGATATAACCACAAAAATGTTTACTCTATCGCCAAATACAGGGAAATAAGTTTAGCTTGCACTTAGCTTATATAGTGCTTCCTTTTCTAAAAGTTCAGACCGTGACCTATGATGGCCAGCATTTCGTCCGCCTGCTTCAGGGTCTGTTGGTCAAAGAATAGCATGGAACCTCTGTATGTATGTATCTTCACTACTTATATACTTATATATTTAGTATCCCTACTACTTATATTTTTATAGATTTGGACCATTTTTTAGGGATCTCTCCCTTGTTTATTGGTGTAGTTTGCACCTATTAAGGTGTTCATTTGTATTGTACTGACATTGTGAGTTATCATATATATGTTATATGAATGTTTTTCCATGCTGCCTATTATGATATCATATGTATTCTGTTGACATGTATCATATTTCTGTTATATAACTGTTCTACAGTTCTGTTAAATATATATAGCTCAGTTTAAGGTGCTCTTATTGATTTATAAAACTTTAAATAATGAAGCACCATTGGCATTGGCAGCTGCCCTTAGAATATACTGACCATCCATATCGACCAAATCATAACTTGAAATCTTTTGAGAAACTACTGTTAGACGTAGATTAGACTTAATATTTATTGTTCATTAATCATCCAGGTTGAGGAGGCATTACCATATGAACTGCAAAAGTGTTTATTCAACATTACAGTTTAGAAAACAACTGAATGCATATGTCTTCAATCAGGCCATACTGCACTTAAGCCTGACAGTTTGTTTACTCACTGTTTTGCTGGTTGGACTACTTTAAGGAGTAATATAACAGACTCAACATTTGAGTTTTTATGTCTTGTTTGGATTTTATGTATGTTTTATTTTGCATACCACCTAGAGTTGCAACATAAGGGTCTGGGACCAAAGAAATACATGCAGTTAACCGGAGCGTGCACTTAACCGTTGTGACCCAAAGAAGCTTGACATCTGATAAACATATGTACAGTACTGTTTATTATACGTACAGTATACAGTCTCCATTAACTGACGTTGGGCTTACTTGAAGTAATCAGTCATAGTCCTCTGTACACTCTTGTGTCTGTGAGTTCCATAGACTACGTCTGCCAGACAGTAAAAACTGTCATAGCACTGACATCCAGTGGCCTCCAGATAGGCCCGCACAGTGTTGAGACTCTCCAGCGCTCTTGCAAAAGTGACAGGAGGTTGTTGAATTTTGTCAGCATGTGCCTCGCTGCTCATTTCATCATCTGTTTCATCATCAGCTGTTGCTTGCATGTAGGTGCATATCTGGACATCAGTGCTGTCGTCAGCTGTTTGTAGATCATAATCAACAGCTACATAGTCATGAAATTCCTCTTCAGTAACACAGGCTGGGATGTCAATAGCCTGTTCATCTGATGCATTTGCAACAGCTACATCCCTAACAAAGCTTGCCCGCTTGTAGCAGTTCACAATGGTTGCCTGCATAACATCATTCCAGGCTTCTTTCTGCATATGTAGGGAATCCAACAGTGATAGATTACGAGCCAGTTCAATAGCACGTTTATCCTTGCCAGTCTGGTCATCCATAATGCTCAACAGACGACGTAGCACAAGAGCCCGATAATGTTGTTTGAAATTGGCTATTATGCCCTGATCCATAGGTTGGATCAGAGAGGTAGTGTTTGGTGGCAGGAAGACCACCTTGACGTTAGACAGCTTGACATCATTATTGTGTGCAGCACAATTATCACAAAGTAACAAAATCTGATGCTTTTGTGCCCGCATTCTAGTGTCTAACTTCTTTAGCCACTGCTTCCAAATTTCCCCAGTCATCCATGAATTTGCGTTAGCCTCGTATGACACAGGAAGTCGCTTAACATTCTTGAAGCAATGGGGCTGTTTGCTCTTTCCAATGACGAGTGGTTCCAACTTCTCACTCCCATTCATATTGCAGCAAAGGAGGATTGTCAGTCGGTCCTTCGACTTTTTACTTCCTGTAGTTTTGGCTAGTTTGAATGCAAGTGTTCCATCAGGCATCACTCGCCAGTAGAGACCGTTTTTGTCAGCATTGAAAATGTCACGAGGTGCAAACTTGTTCAAGATGGTAGGAAGAACTCAAAGAACCCAATTTTCAGCACCAAAGTCATAAGCGTCTTGTTTTTCACCATGCTGTTTCTTGAATTTTATGTTGATCCTCTCCTTCCATCTTTCCAACCATCCAACAGTGACTTTGAATTCAGTTAGTCCAAGACTTTCAGCCAGCTGATTAGCTTTCTCCATAAGCAGTGGGCCACTGACAGGAAACTGTCTGCTGCTGACTTGAGAAAACCACCGAAAAAGAGCATCTTCTACATCCTCATCTTTTCCCGCCCGTTTTCGTTTCCTGTATAGATTTATATTTTTTTGCCAGTCTTCCAGAAGCTGAGCTTTCTGCTTCAAGATACATGAAATTTGACTGAGATTGACACCATATTCTTTAGCAATAGATGCTTGACTTGTTTGTTTTCTAATTTTTTAAGAACTTCTATTCGTTCAGCCAGTGTTAAAGTCTTACAATTACGCGACGACGACAACAACTCCAGTGTACACTCTAACAACATTCTTTCGCTTATTCTGCCTATGACAGTTAAAGGGGCGGTAAATTTGAAATCTCGTTGGTTGTCATGTGCCAATCGGCTTCCATATTCCGTGCACGTGCTTATGTGGAGTCTTTCCTGCAGAGGAGTGGTCTTAAACCAAGCATATAAGCGAATCTTGAACTTATCAGTGGTGTGCTAAACCGAAGTTTGTCCCCATAGAAATTGATGGCACCAACAACGGGACCGAAGTACAGCATGCAATTAAACAGAGCATACGCTTATCCGATGTGCCCTTAAATGGAGTGCACTGTATTTTAAATAAATAAGTATATTTCTGAGGTTATGTCATATTATTCTTATTACTAGGATTCACTTGCCACCTCCACGTTTACCTCATTAATTATATTTAGTCATTTTACTAATGTTATGCTGCTAACAAAATTATAAGTTTTATGTCAGGCTGTACTTGCTGTACACCACCTTGGGTGATTCCCTACAAATAAATGATTAATAGATTCCAATAAATAGGTAAATCAAATTCGAAATATAATACTTTTTTCTTCCTTTGTTGTGTGAGCATTTTATTTTTCCATCCACTTTTCTCTATATTCTCCTAACTCACTTTCCAGGGTCTTCTGTCCATTTGACATTTCTTTTTTTTTCCATGTCTACTACCCATATTCCTTCTGCACCCCTATCTATTCCATCCAACATCTCCCCTTTGTCTACTTGCCCTTACTCTTGCCCCATGTCCAGCATTGCCCTTCTGTGTCCCTAACCTGTGTCCAACATTGCCCCTATGCATCCCTATTTCTCTCTCTGTGTCCAGCATTTCCTCTCTGTGCCCTATTCCCTATTTCTAGCATTGCCCCTCTGTGTCTCTATCCCACTCATGTCAAGCTTTGCCCATCTATGTCCCTATCCCTCATTGTACAGCATTGCTCATCTGTGTTCCTGTCACTATACTCCCTCCATGCCCCCCTCTCTATGACTCTGTTCCTCCCTGTATCCAACTTCTGTCATATTCCCTTCCTCCGGTACCCCCACCCCATCCCAGGGCCAGCATTTCTCCCTCCCTCTATCTCTCTCCCCCACCCCTCCCCCATGCTCCAACATCATTCCATCCCTCATCCATGGCTCCAGCATCTCTCTCTCTCTCTCTCTCTCTCTCCCCTCAGTCCACATCTCTTCCCCTTTCTTCCCCTATCCAGTCTCTCTACCCCCTTCCCCTTCTACTCTTCTCCCTCCAACACATAGGTCCAGCATATCTCTCTCTCACTCTCTCTCCCCCTGCAGTCATCCACCCTTGCATTCCATCACCAGAACTAGCATCGATTAAGACAGACTGCCTCTGGCCAGCCCCAGGGCCAGCTTTCTGCTGCGCCCCACCCACTCAGAAACAGGAAATTGCATCAGAGGAAGTGGGATGTGGCAGAGGGAAGTGTCTATCCATGTTTTGCATTTGTGATCTAGGTGAATGATTGTGCTAGTGTGTAGTTCCTGTGTAGGGAACTGTAGGAGTCACTTTTATTGTTTCTCCTATAGGCAAATTATGGAATGTTCTGATGTAATGTTTACAGTATTACCTTTCTTAGGTAGGATTGTTGCATGTTGAGTCCTAGGAGTTAGTACTGTTTGGGTATAATACTCACTGTACTATAGGTTCTGAGTGTCTTTTTTTGCAGGTTTGTATATTACTTCATAAAGTGCCTGCCAATTGAATGTAAGTATGCTGTTTTGAAGATATCATAGTTTTAATATTTATAGAGTTTTGTATTGTGGGTTGTAAGGTGAAATGTCTTAGTTCCATTGTTGGGAGGAGACTAATTACTACTACTACTACTACTATTTAGCATTTCTATAGCGCTACAAGGCTTACGCAGCGCTGCACAAACAGAAGAAAGACAGTCCCTGCTCAAAGACCTTACAATCTAATAGACAAGAAATAAAGTAAGCAAATGTTACAGAACCAAGATATACAGAGTTTATATTGAGATTCTCTCCCATCCTGCACATACTCCAGACTTACTCCCAGGCAGAATTATTCATTGAGGGCCTATTTTACAAAGCCACGCTAACGATTCTTGGTGCAACAAATTAGAGGAAGCCCATTCAATTCCTATGGCTTCCTCTCATTTGCTGCATGGAATCGCTAGCGTGGCTTTGTAAAAGAAGCCCTGAATGACACTATCAAATAATTACAGTGATAGTTTTATTGGGTGGCTGAAACAGACTGGGGGTTTCTTCATGCATAACATACACTAGGAACCTATTATGCAGGAGCTAATTTAAATGTGGGGAAGGGAGAAGAGTGATGTATGGAAATGTCACTTTGATTTGCCTCCTACACCTGACTTGTTCTTTTTATTGCCTCCCCAAATACTACTAATACAAAACTTCTTGCTGCAGAGACTAGATGAGCTGATTGGACCTATATCTGCCATCATTTACTATGTTATGATGTTGCTATTATTGCAAACAATCAAAGAGAAGAAGTTAAGAGTTTATGGCTGAACATGGATGAAAATCACACAACTTTGATTAATTAGTGCTTGAATAGCACTGTGATGTTACAACCTCCTAGTAAATTCCAGTATATGTGAAATCATCTGCAACATTCAGTTAGTCTTCCCTACCTTGGGAATGGCCACTCCTTCCCCTAATGTTTTGGTCTCTCTCATTGTCCACATTACACTCGTAAACTTAAAGACCTCTCTTTGAAATTTTGCCTCCCTTAATTTTCTCAACTATGATATCTTCATTCCCCAATTCATCTTTTGCTTTTTCATTATGCCATTAACCTGCTTTGTTCACATCTCCTCTATGAGCCACTCTGTGTGAGACACCCTGGTTAAGGATGCCATATAAAGTTCAAAATAAATTAAAAGAAGTAAATATCATCTATACTTTTGTTGTAATATTTCTAACCTCTACTATTACGAAAATAGCTATAATTGAAATATCACTAGTGAGAACAGAGTCCTTCTGTTCCTGTGTTCAGTAAGTTACGCATGCTTGCCCTGTAAGGCAGTGATGTTGGTGTTCTACTGCAGAATCAGTTGATAAAATATATAACTAAATCAATGGCTTACATTACTTGAAATGTGAGCTATTGATTTTTTCAGATGATTCAAGAAGTGGAATTGCCAAAAGGAGCTTGCAAAAGGAAATGAAGTGAAGCACAACGAAAATTGTGCTGCTTTCAGTCTTTGCATGCCAAACCTTAATGAAAACTCTAAAGAACCTGATGACAGAGAATTTGGAAGCTAGCAATAACTAATGGATGAAAAGACCTGTATTATGTTCTTAGGTTCTTATGTTAATCACAAAGAATTTAGAGAACAGATCTTGTTGCTTTGACACATCTCTGGGCTGTTCTTTAACAATGTATTTTAACTGACTGAGCAATATTCAACCAATGGTGGTCAGCATTTTTAAAACACTGGCCACCTCGGGCATTTTATACCTGACTATTCAGGCTATACCCAGATACCACCACCGAATGATCAGCGATTAGACAGCTGCCCGCACATATCCAGCTACAAGCAATATTAGGACTTGAATCTGGATTGTTAGGACAGACTGAAAATCAACATGAACAGGGTAACTTCTAGCTTTGCCCAGACTCTGCCCTTGCACCCTGAGGAGGTTTGAGAAGATGCTCCACAGCACAAGCGGACGAGTCGGAGAAACTTACTGACTTCACGGTAAACCTGGAGGACGTAATGGGGCAGTTCAGCAAACTGAAAAGTAGCAAATCTCCTGGACCGGATGGTATTCATCCTAGAGTACTGATAGAACTGAAAAATGAGCTTGCAGAGCTACTGCTAGTGATATGCAACTTATCCTTAAAATCGAGCGTGGTACCGGAAGATTGGAGGGTGGCCAATGTAACGCCGATTTTTAAAAAAGGCTCCAGGGGAGATCCGGGAAATTATAGACCGGTGAGTCTGACATCCGTGCCGGGGAAAATGGTAGAGGCTATTATTAAAAACAAAATTACAGAGCACATCTGAGGACATGGATTACTGAGACCAAGTCAGCACGGCTTTTGCGTGGGGAAATCTTGCTTGACCAATTTACTTCAATTCTTTGAAGGAGTAAACAAACATGTGGACAAAGGGGAACCGGTTGATATTGTGTATCTGGATTTTCAAAAGGCGTTTGACAAGTTATCTCATGAAAGGCTACAGAGGAAATTGGAGGATCATGGGATAGGAGGAAAAGTCCTATTGTGGATTAAAAACTGGTTGAAGGATAGGAAACAGAGAGTGGGGTTAAATGGGCAGTATTCACAATGGAGAAGGGTAGTTAGTGGGGTTCCTCAGGGGTCTATGCTAGGACCGCTGCTTTTTAATATATTTATAAATGATTTAGAGATGGGAGTAACTAGTGAGGTAATTAAATTTGCTGATGACACAAAGTTATTCAAAGTTGTTAAATCGCGACAGGATTGTGAAAAATTACAAGAGGACCTTACGAGACTGGGAGACTGGGCGGCTAAATGGCAGATGACGTTTAATGTGAGCAAGTGCAAGGTGATGCATGTGGGAAAAAAGAACCCGAATTATAGCTACGTCATGCAAGGTTCCACATTAGGAGTTACGGACCAAGAAAGGGATCTGGGTGTCGTCGTCGATATTACACTGAAACCTTCTGCTCAGTGTGTTGCTGCGGCTAGGAAAGCGAATAGAATGTTGGGTATTATTAGGAAAGGTATGGAAAACAGGTGTGAGGATGTTATAATGCCGTTGTATCGCTCCATGGTGCGACCGCACCTTGAGTATTGTGTTCAATTCTGGTCGCCGCATCTCAAGAAAGATATAGTAGAATTGGAAAAGGTGCAGCGAAGGGCGACTAAAATGATAGCAGGGATGGGACGACTTCCCTATGAAGAAAGATTAAGGAGGCTAGGGCTATTCAGCTTGGAGAAGAGATGGCTGAGGGGAGACATGATAGAGGTATATAAAATAATGAGTGGAGTGGAACAGGTGGATGTGAAGCGTCTGTTCACGCTTTCTGAAAATACTAGGACTAGGGGGCATGCGATGAAACTACAGTGTAGTAAATTTAAAACAAATCGGAGAAACTTTTTCTTCACCCAACGTATAATTAAACTCTGGAATTCGTTGCCGGAGAAAGTGGTGAAGGCGGTTAGCTTAGCAGAGTTTAAAAAGGGATTGGACGGTTTCCTAAAGGACAAGTCCATAAACTGCTACTAAATGGACTTGGGAAAAATCCACAATTCCAGGAATAACATGTATAGAATGTTTGTACGTTGGGGAAGCTTGCCAGGTGCCCTTGGCCTGGATTGGCCGCTGTCGTGGACAGGATGCTGGGCTCGATGGACCCTTGGTCTTTTCCCAGTATGGCATTACTTATGTACTTATATGTACTTATATCCATGTAGATGCCTGGTAACAATTAGTAATGTTAGTTATGTTTTTCTTGACCCCCCAAAAATGGCTGAATTTATAATCGCTAAGGAAAAGGGAAATGTTCAGCCCTGAATGGCCCCAATGGCATGCTGGTTGTACCATCTAGTGGACGCCTAATGCTCACTTCTCTGAGTGATTGCAAGAAGGAAGTGTATATCTCTTCCTTGTTTTTCCTTAAGGTTTTGTTTTCCTATATCTTGTTCCCTAAATCATGGTGGTCAATATGTATATGTTTTTTTTCCTGTTTATTAATCCTAATAATGGAGAGATTTATCTCTGTTTGTAATATTATCTTTAATCCTGCATTTATATTAATATGAATGTAATTTGTTGAAAAGCATAAATTAAAAAATTTAAAAAAAGAATGTGTTGGAGGAGCCAACTTCCCTCTTCCTCCAAAATAAATTCCCCTCTAGCATTCAGACAGATTTAAGCCAAAGGGAGCCACAAGCCCTCTGCATCCTGGCTTTCTCTAGTGGCTGTAAAAATGAGGTGTAACCCAGCGGGTTTATTTTGTACCTTGGGTCCGGGATGACTCTGAACCATTCCATGGGCTTCCATACTGCATTGGTAGCCAGTGCTGTGGCTCCAGATGCAGTTGTGGGCCTCCAGAGCGGAGCCGCACTGCCCGTAGCTTGCTGTAGCACTGCCTGGCTGGATTGCGCTGTTGCCTGGCCTGGCACTAAGGAGAAATGGCCGGTTGCATCCTGTAGAGGAGGCTCCAAGCATGCGTGCCTTTTTATGCATGTGTCTCTCATGCTTCCACTAAGCCCAAAGTGAAGCCAGGGCCTTGATTTTTGAGGTGCGCTGGCAGGAGTTCCGTGGTTGTCGCAGTAAATCATGGTGGTTTATCACAGCCATGGAGGGATGTCCTGGACCCAGATTGGAGGAGGGGGTGAGTGAGGACCATTCTGGGGACCAGGTAAGGGGTCTGATAGCCCAAGATTTTGTTTAGTTTATTTTTAAAATGTATTTTTGGTCCTGTTGAGCTGGCATTTAAAGGGATAATTTTTGAGGGATTCTAATGGCAGTTTGGGGTTCCTGAGAACCTATTCAGATGGCCTAGTACTTTGAAGTTTTTTGCAAAAATCATTTTGGGGGTTAAATGAGAAGGTTTTAGTTTAGGCCAGTTCTGAGCTT
Organism: Microcaecilia unicolor; assembly: GCF_901765095.1. Lineage (NCBI taxonomy): Eukaryota > Metazoa > Chordata > Amphibia > Gymnophiona > Siphonopidae > Microcaecilia > Microcaecilia unicolor. Next base: position 422,306,054 of record NC_044033.1, read on the forward strand.
TAAATTTAGGGGGTTTTGAGCAGGTTTCACTTGAGGATGTGCGTGGGGCAATGCAGAATTTTATTACAGTGGACGTCTCTGGTTTTATGGGAGTTTTGATAGTGATTTTTGACAAAAATGTGTAAACATCCTTAAATGTGTGTTCTAATGTATGAAAAATGTACTGTATGTTTGCTTGATGGCACTAATGGTTAAAGAAGCCAACACCTACAGAAGGTGATCTCTCCACAGGAGAACCGAAAGTCAACACCAACAAACAGTGGATCCAAAAAGAGTCCTCTCACAAATGGTGTTTTCCTAAACAAGGTCTTTTATTTTGAATCCATAAAATAAAAGACCTTGTTTAGGAAAACACCATTTGTGAGAGGACTCTTTTTGGATCCACTGTTTGTTGGTGTTGACTAATGGTTAAAGAACATTTTGAATTTCATAGTAATTTTTGTGGTATTTTTCTTAGAAATGTAACTTTTCCATTATTCTCTATGGAGAAATCCTTTTTCAAAATGGAGATTGTGAAAAGTTTATTTAAGGTCCATGCTGCAAAACATCCTGTGTTCTGAGACCTGATTGGCTAGCAGAGGTCAGCTGGTGACTCAGAGTCACCGTCTCCCTTAGAAACAGTTTGCCTGGGAGTAGGGATAGGGGCTGAAAACACTGAAGAGACAGGATGTGTGTGAGGGAGCTCTGACTGCATGATGCACTTGTTCAATAGCAAAACAATGTAACTCTGAAAACATATGTTTCATACTTCTGCAATGTGTCACTAATGGCGCTCCTTCTTTCTGACCAGAGATTCAAGATCTATGTTTATTGATCCTGACTTGTAATTTTCTTATCCACATAAAATTTATTGGATTGGCAACATAGAGCATAAACCACATGAGTGGAACGACAATCGGTTTTAAGATGTCAATCTGTAATTTCTAGTGTCTACAGGATTTGTCAATCCCACACATTCTTTAGTAATTGTGCAAGTACTGCAGTTCCCACATTTAAAGTGGCCTCTCTCCAATGAAAATATCTCTTGTGTGTAATCTAGGCAAATCGGCTGGGCTTAACAATTCTTTCAGATTCCTCCTCCTAGAAAAAGCAATCTGCAGACAATGGTGATGAAATAAAGGATTCGTTTGCATACTGTCCCAATTTCTCTTAATGATTTTAACCACCTCTTCCCTCCCCTCGTGTATTTTAGAACAAACGTTTCTATAGCATCATCACTCACCACAGACTTGTTCGAATCCATTATCAGAAGATCTCTGTCATTAAATTTAGCGCTAGTATATACTCTTCTTACAACTCTGGCAGGGTATCCTCATTGTACTAGATTGGATCCCAACTTCCCCACTTGGGCTTTAAAATCTTCCTTATCATCGCAAATCCTATGGATTCCCAAAACTGAGAATATGGCAAACTATCCTTTAAAACATGGGGATGACAACTCCCGTTTTGAAGAAGAGTATTTCTGTCAGAGGGCTTTTAAACATCAGTGCTAAAACGCCTTTCTTGCCAAAAAATCTCAATATCCAAAAAATGAAAACTGGTTGCTGAGCTTTGTGAAGTAAATTGAATAGCTGGGTTACAATGATTAAGAACACACAAAATCTTCTAAAGTCTTTTGGTCACCCCCACCCCACCCATAACATGAAATGCACCCAGAAATGCAAAAAGATCAGCCCGCACATTCCTCAATCTACACTTCCCCAGCTGTAAAGGACTGAAATACAGACAAACACATGCGTCCAGCTTTTCATACATGGGCACGCAGTTGTGGAATGCCTTACCACGTAACTTAAAAACAATTTACGAACTAACCAACTTTCGCAAATCTCTGAAAACATATCTCTTCAACAAGGCATATCATGACATCGATCAACTATTGTAAACGCTATACATTACCACTTCAACTTATAGTCTAACTGGTCTCTTTCTATGCCTATTATCCTATTCTCTATGCAATTCCAAATGTAACTTTCTACTCTGGATTGGCGAATGCCATAACCGAACATTGTATGCCACATTGAGCCTGCAATAAGGTGGGAAAATGTGGGATACAAATGCAACAAAAAAATTAATTAATTATTCTTCTCCAAAACAAAACCATACTCCAAAAAGGTGATTTCTTTAACCACTGATCTTCAAAATCTGCCATGAAAAGATTGGCAATAGTGAGAGCAAACGTTGCCCCATGGCTCCTTCCATCAGTTGAAAAAAAAAGTGCCTTAAAAAGAAAAAAAAATTTTTTGCAATTCTGTTGTTGCTAATTCAAGCAGAAACTATATAGGCACATCCATTGGCTTAGATCTTTTTTCAAGTGCTTCAGTGCGTGAACTTATAGAATTGATGTGTACAACAATTTGATATCAACGGTGACCAAAACAATATCAGTAGTTACTGGTATTTCTATATCTTTCAACAAAATCAAAAAAAGTTTAGTGTCTCACAAATATGAAAATGTGAGAGAGACCAAGAGGGGCATAATCAAACGAAAACATCTATCTCCATGGGCTTTTATCTCTGAGAACGGGTCCATGAAGGGGTGGACCGAACCGTATTTTCGAAAAAAATAGACGTCCATGTTTTATTCGACAATTTGTGAGCTGGGCGTTTTTGCTTTTCAGTGATAATGGAAAATGAAAGCGCCCGGCTCAAAAACAAATAAATCCAAGGCATTTGTTCGTGGGAGGGGCCAGGATTCGTAGTGCATTGGTCCCCCTCACATGCCAGGACACCAACCGGGCACCCTAGGGGGCACTTTTACAAAAACAAAAAAAAAAGGTAAAAGAGCTCCCAGGTGCATAGCACCCTTCCCTTGTGTGTTGAGCCCCCCAAATCCCCCTCAAAACCCACTGCCCACAAGTCTACACCATTACTATAGCCCTAAGGGGTGAAGGGGGGCACCTACATGTGGGTACAGTGGGTTTGGGGGGTTGGATGACTAAGCATTAAGCAGCACAATTGTAACAGGTAGGGGGGATGGGCCTGGGTCCACCTGCCTGAAGTCCACTGCACCCCCTAACAACTGCTCCAGGGACCTGCATACTGCTGCCAGAGAGGTGGGTATGACATTTGAGGGTGAAAATAAAAAGTTGTGAAACATCATATTTTGTGGTGGGAGGGGGGTTAGTGACCACTGGGGGAGTCAGGGGAGGTCATCCCCGATTCCCTCTGGTGGTAATCTGGTCATTTAGGGCACTTTTTGGGGCCTTATTCGTGAAAAAACGGGGTCCAGGAAAAGTGCCCTAAATTCTAGCTACAAACGCATACTTTTTTCCCATTATCAGCGAAAGGCGTCCATCTCTGTTCGGGTGATAACCATGCCCCAGTCCCGCCTTCACCACGCCTCCGACATGCCCCCGTCAACTTTGTACGCTTCCGCGATGGAGTGCAGTTGAAAACGTCCAAGTTCGGCTTTCGATTATACCGTGTTATTCGTTTTTGTGCGATAAACGTCCATCTCCCGATTTAGGTCGGAACTTGGGCGTTTTTCTCGTTCGATTATAAGCAGGCAAGAGTTTTAAAAAACGGTCAACCTTACTTTCAAACTCTTGTGCTTACATTTGCATGCTATTATCTCTTATCATAGGGGTGGTAAAGCCCCGTGCTGTTCCAGCACTATTTTTAGAGTGCTGTTTTGAAAAGGGCGGGGCTTTCGATCATCTGCCCACGAATATCCAAAGATTTCAGAAATTTCTAAATTCTGAGAACGTCTTTTACTATGGCCCGCTTATGTTTTTAGCGAGCGCTAAAATTGTGGGCAAGCTAAACATTAGAGATGCCCATAGGAATGCACTGGCGTCTCTAACGTTTAGCGCACCCACAATTTAGCACGTGCCAAAAAAATGTGAACGCGCCATAGTAAAAGACCTTCTGAATTACTTTCTCAGAATCTCCTCATTCATTCATCAAGCACTTTAAAATTTATAATTATAAATAAGTACATATATAAGTATTGCCATACTGGGACAGACCAAAGGTCCATCAAGCCCAGCATCCTGTTTCCAACAGTGGCCAATCCAGCAAGATCCCCAAAAACGTACAAAACATTTTATGCTGCTTATCCCAGAAATAGTGGATTTTCCCCAAGTCCAATTCAATAATGGTCTATGGGCTTTTCCTTTGGGAAGCCGTCCAAACCTTTTTAAAACTCTGCTAAGCTAACCACCTTTACCACATTATCTGGCAATGAATTCCAGGGTTTAATTGCACGTTGAGTGAAGAAACATTTTCTCCAATTCATGTTAAATTTACTACTTTATAGCTTCATCGCATGCCCCCTAGTCCTAGTACTTTTGGAAAGCGTAAACAGATGCTTCACATCTACCCGTTCCACTCTACTCTCACATTCAATACTTAAATTTTTTTTTCCTCACACACCACAACCCTTCACACAGGCTTGGCAGCACTTCTTCTCTCTCTTGTGGTATCCATTGCTTTCACCAAACTGTTTCTAAGAAGGTTCCCTTATTGAGCAGTGCAGCCAATCAGAGCTCAGCTATCAAATCCACAGATTCCCATTAACATTCCATTACTCTAATTTGTTTTAGAAATTGCTTTATAATCCCTCATTTTTATTTTTTAATACCATAAATTAGATCAGAGCCATGCCCCAATCTTTCCTGCGTGCTGCCACTGATCTGCTTAATGCTGCCATGTCTTCAAAATGGCTGCTCAGACTTCAAGCAGCAGCCTTGCAAGACTTCAACACCACTTGAAATCTCAGCAGTCATTTCGAAGACGTGGTGGTATCGAACAGAACAGCAGGCAGAAAAGTGTGGGGTTCCTTCCTACCCCAAAGAGGCCACTAGCCACCAGGGCACATTAAGATAGGTTCGAGGAGGGTGCCCTGAGGCTCGGGGGAGGGGGGGGAAGCAGGGTGGTCAGCCTTTAATCCCCACTACCACAGATCTCATTCCTGCAGTAATTGGAGCCCAAGTGAGCCCATATGTGGTGGGGAACAACCATACTACTGCCACTGACCAACCCATGCCCTTCCCATGGCAATGCCCCCTTTTCAGTTGCGCTTTATAGAATAGCACCTAGCAAGATCTGGGCATAAATCCAAATTGTTGCCAATTAATGCCAATAATTGATTGTTAGCACCCAATTATTGGCACTAATCGTTAATCGGCTTGTTACTGAATTGCATGTGCAAATTGGGCATGTGCCCTTATTTGATTGTGCAGTTTTTAGCACCATTTATAGAATTTAGGGGGAAATGTCAAAGGCTCTTGTCACATTATAAATTTAGTCTTTTATTTTCTTCTTTCTGCCTACTTATATTAGTGGTGATTTCGTGCTTTCTGTTACAGCAGCAAGTTAACGAGTGGCAATGCAGGTATTATAATAACCATACTGCATTTAAGATGTACAGTATGAGCTACTTTGTATTCTCTGCAAGCATATTACCTTCTGTTTGGCAGGGAATACCTATCTATCTGCAAGCATTACCGGCAATAAAAGCACACATGAATGATGAAGGACGGGGTGATATAGTGTTCTCTTTCCAAGATCCTCAGTAAACTGCTCCCTCCTCAGCCTTGGCTTTGAAAGTCGTTTCTTGGTCTTCATAAAAACAGTAAATGTTGTGGAATGCAAAGTACTGGGGTTGACTAACAGATCTGTTAGGGCTTACTATGAGTTTACAAATTTCATGGGTCATTAGGTTTTCACAGAATTTATTGTGGCACCTGTTTTGCCATCTGGCTTTTCATATCCTTCTCTAATGGCCAACGAAATTGAATCTAAATTCTGCAGGCATAGATAAGTGTTCTTTTACTCGCATGTGCGTCCAACCTGTTCATTGTAACTCTAGGTTAAAAAATGATGGCTGCCTACATCACCATTAACTTTTGTCACAGGATAGCTGACTTGGCAAGATGGCTTTAATTTATAAAGCCAGTTAGTCTTTTTTAAATTGAAAATGCACCAGACCTTTGCATGAAACAGGAAATATAAGATGGAGAGAAACAAAACACAAGTCAGCGGAACACAGTAGAAGGAAATGGAAAGGATATGCCCCCATTTTTCTTTCAAAGTTAATGCAATCTTTTAATTAATCTTTTCCAAATTAATATGTGTGCAGGAAATGTTACAAAAACATCTTTATAGCTGTAGTTTATAGATCTTTTCCAGCAACTGTACGAGTTTTTTTGTTTTTTTACAGTAGCATATGTACAACGCAAAGTACAAAGTTTATTAGATAAATGAGAAGGTAAATTGCATTCTTTCTTGGTTGATATTAAGGACCCTGTTTACAAAGGCGCAAATTTAGGCACACCCATTTAGGCCACCTAAAGCCAGACCTAAATACCCCTGCCTAAGATAGGCACAGGTCGAGTTTATTCTATAATAGTGTGCATAGCTTTAGTCTTTCCTCAAATGAAAGGAGTTCCATCCCCTTTATCATTTTGGTTGCCCTTCTTTGAACCTTTTCTAATTCCACTATCGGGCTCATTTTCGGTAGAGAGATGTGGTAGCCATGTTAGTCCACTTCTTAACAAAGATCTGGGTTTTCTAGCCTATTATAAACCATGAAATTTCACTGCTTTGTCACCCTCTGATCACCATGCATATCTCCCTGTCCCCCATCCTATCAGTCCTCTCTGTTTCTCACCTAGCCCACCCCTCCCTCATCCTTTCAGACTTTCACTTATATATGCTGTTACTTATCAAAATTTGCTTATTTCTGATCTGACGAAGGGCTACCTTCAAAAGCTAATCAAAAAATGTATTGTTAGTCCAATAAAAAGGTATCATCTTATTTTATTTTATTTTCTATGTTTTATTTTATTCTATTTCTATTGACGGGCTCATTTTCAAAACAGAAAAACGTCTAAAAAGTGGCATAAAGCAGCATTTGGATGTTTTTCTCACAAAAACATCCAAATCAGTATTTTTCAAAACCTATTTTAGACGTTTTTCTTTGAAGTCCATCAGAAGTGCATCCAAATCTCAAGGGGGCGTGTTCAGGGGGCATGTCTTGGGCATTCCTGAGACTTAGACGTTTTTCAGACATAATGGAAGAAAACAAAAATGTCCAGGACAAAAACTAAGATGTTTTGAGTTAAACCTGTTTTTTTAACGAATAAGGCACAAAAAGTGCCCGAAATATCCAAATGACCACTGAAGGGAATCAGGGATGATCTCCCCTTAGTCCCCCAGTGGTCACTAACCTCCTCCCACCCCCCTAAAAATGTGATGGAAAACATTACTTGCCAGTCTCTGTGCCAGCCTCAGATGTTATACTCAGGTCCATTAGATCCACTCATGACCATCCCATGGACACCATAGGCGTAGTTTGACTGTTTCATTTGGGAGGGGGGGGGCAAAGGATGGGGTGGAGCATATTAGCATATTCATTTGCATATATACATATGCAAATGAATATGCTAATATGGAGGAAGGAAAGGAAAAAGAGCTGGCTTTTTGGGGGAATAACCATAATGAATATGTATGAGATATCAAGCCAGCTCTTTCTCCCTTCCTTCCTTCTTTCCTCCTTACCCAGCACTCCCTCTTCATCTCGAGTACCCACCTCCTTTCCCATACCATACCAGTGTTGACCTTAGAAATGCATTGGCTCTATATGTAGATCCTTCAAGAGGTAGTGTGTCATGATTTAGGCTCTACACCCTTTCTGATGTTTTGGTGCCACCTCAGTAAGGCCAACACACAATCTCTCCACTGCAAAACGCTATACACAAACTTGTGCAAAAACACACTCGTATCCTTACTAAACCATAACAGCACTAATTCCAAGGACAGGACGAGCTACAACCTTTTGCGTGAAAAGGCAGAACTGTAATTACACCAGGCTCTAAAACACCAATACACTATCTCGTGAAAAAAAGCAAAACAAAAAGGGCTGCAAATACTACACGCTAGCAGAATACTGCACCTTAATCACACATGAAAAACACATGACACAACAGACATGACACAAGGAACTAGAAATAAAAAAAGTATGAAGGCAAAATACTGAACTGGAAAGTTAACTCAAGAAGTCAGACTCAGCATGCAGCAATACCAGAAAAATTGAAATTTACAGGCAAAATATCACAGATGCACATTTCAAAAAGCTGACATATTTCAATTAATAAATTCTGAATAAAATACTTTTTTCTACCTTTGTTGTCTGATCATTTAGTTTTTCTATTTGCTTTGGTCCCAGTGTCTTCTGTTTTATGCAGTGTCTTCTTTCCAGTAGGCTTCCCTCTGCTCCCCACCCTCCCAGTCCCATCCATCTCCTGCTCCTTCCCTCTGCTCCCCACCCCTCCCAGTCCCATCCATCTCCTGCTCCTTCCCTCTGCTCCCCACCCCTCCCAGTCCCATCCATCTCCTGCTCCTTCCCTCTGCTCCCCACCCCTCCATCCCATCCATCTCCTGCTCCTTCCCTCTGCTCCCCACCCCTCCCAGTCCCATCCATCTCCTGCTCCTTCCCTCTGCTCCCCTCCTCTCCCAGTCCCATCCATCTTCTGCTCCTTCCCTCTGCTCACCCCCCTCCCAGTCCCATCCATCTCTTGCTCCTTCCCTCTGCTCCCCACCCCTCCCAGTCCCATCCATCTCCTGCTCCTTCCCTCTGCTCCCCACCCCTCCCAGTCCCATCCATCTCTTGCTCCTTCCCTCTGCTCCCCACCCCTCCCAGTCCCATCCATCTTCCCTCTGCTGCCCCCCCCCCCCCCGCGAGGTCCAGGATCGTGACTCCGTTTACCCCCTCTCTTCCTCCCTCCCTCCTGCACAGGCAACAGTCTTCTTCAGCTTTTCTGTGTTCCTGGCAGCGGTAGCAACGTACACGCTGCCTTCGGTCTGCCCCGGAAACCTTCTCTTCAAGTTCCTGTTCCCACCTATGCGGGAACAGGAACTTGAAGAGAAGGCTTCGGGGCAGAGCCGAAGGCAGCGTGTACGTTGCTACCGCTGCCAGGAACACAGAAAGGTTGAAGAAGACTGCTGCCTGCGCCGGAGGGAGGGAGGAAGAGAGGGGGTAGATAGACACGCTCGTCTCCGTCCGCTTCGCTGCTTCCCTGCCCTCTCTGTCTGCATCCCGCCTTCCTCTGATGTCATGTCCTTTCGGGTGGGACGCAGACAGAGAGGGCAGGAAAGCGAAGCGGACGGAGACGAGCGCGTGCCTGCTTGTTTTTTTGTTTTGTTTACTACTGGCGCCGTCACATCGTCGTCGTTTGGGGGGGCATTGCCCCTCTTGCCCCCCTAGTCTACGCCCATGATGGACACGCCCCCTTTTTGGACCTGTGCATAATTCTGTGCCTAAATTTATATATGTAAATTTTAATTCAAATCAAATTAGCACCAAGAATTGCTATTAAAATGTCAATTATTGGCACTAATTGACTCATTCAATTAAATTGCATGTGCAAATTGGGTGTGTGCACAAATTTGGATGCACAATTTTTAGTAAGCTTTATAAAATTTGGGGTTATACACAAATGGTGTGTGCTGTTAACAACGTTCATTTAAAAAAAAAATAAATAAATAAAAAATGAAATAAAAACATCCCATGTATTTTATGTATTGTTGGAAATGTGATACTGTATATTATTGTTATCAGGTAAGACTGACGTCCCACACAAATTCAAGGTTGTAAAACTGACAGCTAAAAGGAAAAGCTATCCTTTCAAGGATCACCTCTGAATTTAAATGTCAGGGGTTATTTTTTGTCCTATTTAAAGAACTACTTTCTTTGGTGTATTTAGTCTCAATGTATTTGGCTGAGCCACGAGAAGTTATTTCTTAGGTATTTTTCTCCTTAGCTATTATTTTGTCAAGATCCAGATCAAGAGGTTCCAGTAGCTAAATGTCATCAGAATGAGTAGTAAGTGCCTTGCCTAGGTGGCCTATGGATATATTCAATAGAGCTGGCGATAAGACATATCTCTGTGGCACTCCACAGAAATATGAATGAGAGCAGGATGATACTAGCCCCAGTGAAATATTCTGGGAGTGATATTTCTGAAACACAGTAACTTATTAGCGATGGCAGAAAAAGGCCGATATTCAGACCATGGGAGGTAGAAGGCCTTCCTCCTGCAGTCAGTGCTGAACCTGGATATTCAATGCCAGGCCATTTTCAGTCATCGGCATTGAATATCAGATTTGTTTTTGGCCAGTTCAAACTTAACCGGCCAAGTCGATATTCAGCACTGGCCGGTTAAGTTTGAACAGGCCAAAGATATTCCAGGTATTGACACAGTCAGATTTGACTGCCAAACTCCGCCGACGATGCACTGAAAATCGCATGATATAACTGGCTATCCACTAAGTGCTAACCGGCGATATTCAGTGGGAGACACACAGTTGTCACCTACTGAATATTGCCAGATTGCTGGCTAAGTCAGTGCTGTTCCTGGCCAGTTAAATGGTTTTGAATATTGGGCAGAATAAGTCTATTCAATTTATCCAGCTATTGTATCTCTCTCTACATTGCTAAGGATATATCCCAGCTGTCAGCAGGAGAGCATGATAATCCAGGACAAGTTTTGTTGCCTTCCTCCTTAGCATTCCATCATTTTGGGAAGATGAGCCTACAATATCCTTTATTAATTCATACCAGGCAGTACCCTTTACTTATTGTCCAGGCATCCTAACAAAAAAGAAAGAAAGGCTGCACATTTTAGCCTCCCCCCCCCCCGGGGCCACTGACCCCCCCCCCCCCCCCCCCCCGCCATTGCCAACACCCCCCCCCCCCCCGCCAGTGCCGACCTCCCCCCCCGCCACTGCCGCCACCACCACCAACTTTGACCCCCCCCCTGCCGACGACCCTCTCGACCCCCCTCCCGCCGCCAACCCTCCCCCATCGCCGTCGCTGTTGCTTACCTTTGCTGGCAGGGGACTCCCAACCCCCGCCAGCCGAGGTCCACTTCTTCCGGCGCAAGGATTCGTTCTGTTTATGAGTCTGATGTTCTGCACGTCCTGACCCCACGTAGCTATGCCACTGATTAACACAAAGAAAACCAGCAAATTAAATAGTTAGAGGTGGTATTTTACAAATTTGGGAATAGCTAAAGATACAAAATACTCCAGTGTTCCTTTTTATGATGTTACCACTTTGAAGATGAAATATCACAAAATGATAAATTAATGTAGATCATACCTTTTTCAGTAGCAGTTCAAGGTGAGTTCAGATACAGTGGGCATTTCTCTGTCCCCGGACAATGATCTGAGCTTGAACTGGATGCAATGAAGGGTTAAAAAGCCCTTTTACAAAGCATCAGTAAGCCTAACGTGGAGTGGAGGAGTAGCCTCATGGTCACTGCAGCACCTTTGATCCTGGTGATTTGGGTTCAATTCCTACTGCAGGCTCTTGTGACCTTGGGCAAGTCAATTAACCCTTCATTGCCCCAGGTATAAAACCTTAGAATGTGAGCCCTCTAGGGAGAGAGCAAGTACCTGCATATAATGTGTACAGTGCTGGATACATATAATGGTGCTATAGAAATGATTACTAGTAGTAGTAGTTCCAGCTCACATGTGCTATTTATGGCATGCCAGACAAAAAATATTTTCTGGTGCAGCGCTAACACAGCAGTAATTGGCCATCACCATGTGCTGCCAGGTTACTGAAGGAGCCCTTACCTCCACCTCAATGGATAGCAGTAAATACTTCCCACCACACGGTCACATGGTAAGAAGTATCGTATTGCCGCATTGCCATTTGTTTTGGTGGGGGGAGGAGATTTTTACTCACTGAGGTAAAAAGGGCACTGGCACACGGGGAAAACAGCCCCTGCCGCTACCGCAGGGCCCTTTTTCCCCACAGCTTAGTAAAAGGACCTCTAAGATCACAAGAAGCAGCAGCAGGATTTGAACTGGGTTTCCCCGGTTACCAGCCTGGTGTTCTAATCACTAGGCTACTCCTTCTGTCTATCAGGGTTTCCCTTTCAGTAAATATAAAAATATCTTATAAGAGCACATTTCCCACTGTATATCAGCACTTCAGCTGGAATGATGGTCCTCTAAGGGAAAGATCTATTCCACAACATTTTTAGTTAAAAATTAAAAAAAAAAACCTGCTAAAAGCAAACCTAAGTGGAACATTTTTACTGGTGCACCATTTTAAAGACTGTGGGACTGGACTGTTTTACTGCTTCCCATGAGTATGCAATTAACTTATGGAAAAAATTGGCCCCTATGACCTGTGAAACATTCAGAATCTAAAATTAAACTGATAACATGGCCTTATGCTCCACATGGAATTCATTTATCAGCAAATCATGGACACTTGGCAGATACGCTTCAAAACTAGTGCATTCTATAAATAAATTTTAAGCAAGGCTTCCGTGGCTGGCAAGAACCAAATTTTAAGCAAGTTTCTAATGCTACGTGAACATGAGAAAACAGAGAAAAACTTGATATGGCTATAATGGTATGTGACTAATATAATGAAAACAGTCTGATGAAATAAAACAGGGGTGGCTTAATGTGGCTCATGCCACCTTAAAACAACAAACAAGAGAACACCTCTACGAGAATCTAAAGAGGGCAAAAAAGTAGAGCTTGTGTTGCATTCTCTACTTTTTTGCCCTCTAAACCACCTTAAACACACATGGGGGTAAGTTTAAGAAGGTTAGAGTTGAGAAGTATTAAGGACAATAAGAAGGAATGGGGAGTACGTAGACATTAAGGCTTTAGGAATAGGATTGCTGATTCTGTTTAGTGCTAAGGGGTGAATAAAAAAAACATGATTGGTGTTGGTGGCAGGGGCTAGCACCAATCAAACAGCGTGGGAAAAGGACTTAGAATGTGGATTTTTTTGGTGGACTGAAATCTTTAGCCATTGAAGCAAAGGAGCAGTGGGAGACTCGTTTTCCTCATTCTTGTTTTATTTTTCAGTGGCGGTATTACCTGTTCTGGTAGCTTTGGTGTTCCATTCGAGTTCTTTGTCATCATCAGAGTGTCTGTGGTCAATCCAGGCTGCTCAAGTGCCAAGTTTATGCAGTGAAGGGGTTGAACTGAGCTGGTAATGTAAGCATGGGCTTGTAAACGTTTTGCGGCAGGAAGATCAACTGTGTTCTTGTATTTCTATTTTAGGGCCCCTTTTACCAAGCTGTGGCAAAAGGGGGCCTCCGCTGGCGTCGGCGCGTGTTTTTCATGTGTGCCGAGGCCCCCTTTTACAGCAGCGGGTAAAAGGGAATTCTCTCTTTCCTGAAGGAAATGGCCGTGCTGCAAGTAAAGCACTTGCTGCACGGCCATTTTAGGGGAGAGCCCTTACCGCCACCCATTGACCTGCCCGATTACCACCGGGTACACTCTGGCACTACAAAAATGAATATATTTTTATAGCGCCAGATGTGACAATGTGCTAAGGGTGGAAAGTGCCGCCAGGCTGCTGCAGTAGCCTGGCTGTACTTAGTGCCGGATACGACGGCACACTAGGGGTAGAAAGTACTGCTGGGCTGCTGTGGTAGCCTGGCAGTACTTCCTGTTTACCGAGTAGAAAGCCCACATTGGGCTTACCACCACTTAGTAAAAGGGGCCCTTAGAGGAGGGAGGAGTAGTGCAGAAGCATTATCGAGTGCCCCTGCAGTCTTAATGCCTGCATGTGTGGAGAGTTGTGTAGAAGGAAGTCTTTGCGGCCCCCACCTCCCACCCTCTGGTTTAGAGCAGCAGTATGAATCTAATCTATGCTATTCAGGGTATTTATACCCCACTAAAATCAATAAAGAATTTAAGTGGGATATATAAGTACATAACATGACTAGAAAGTTAGGAAAACTTATAAAAAATTAATCATTCAAATATTTATCATAAAGATACATTTTCAGTCCCTTGCGGAATTATAAATAACAAAGAATCTCGCAAACTTGTACAGGTATAGAATTCCATAGTTTACTAGCCTGAAAAGAAAAAAAAATCATCATGGATTTTTTTATAATGAATTTTCCTAACAGATGAAAACACCAGTAACAAGGTAGAGTAGAAACGATAAACTCCTTTGCAATGCTGGATAAGCTATCAACTGTGGCAGAAGAGAGGAACAATTCCCCTGCAATATGTTAAACACTATACAGGTGATCATAAAAACTATCAGAGCAGAAACTGGTAACCAATGTAATCGTCTAAGCAATGGTGTCACATGGTCATAACGTGTGAACGTATGGATGTGTGTGAGGCGTGCAAATACCTATGTTAAATAACATAGCTGGGCAAAACACTGTAATGTTAATCAGGTTAACTTTCAAAAAGATCATCATAAGTACATAAGTATTGCCACACTGGGACAAACCAAAGGTCCATCAAGCCCAGCATTCTGTTTCCAACAGTAGCCAATCCAAGTCACTAATACCTGGCAAGATCCCGAAAAAGTTCAATACATTTTATGCTGATTATCCCAGAAATAAGCAGTGGATTTTCCCCAAGTCAATTTAATAATGGTCTATGGACTTTTCCTTTAGAAAGTCGTCCAGACCTTTTTTAAACCCTGCTAAGCTAACCACCATTACCAAATTCTCTGGCAATTAATTCCAGTGTTTAATTACACATTGAAGAAACATTTTCTCTGATTCATATTAAATTTACTACTTTGTAGCTTCATCGCATGCCTCCTAGTCCTAGTATTTTTGAAAAGAGTAAACAAACATCTAGGCTGGAAAACAGACATTTAGGTTTCTCCATGCAAAACTACAAAATATATGTGGTGCTACCAAAGAAGCACATATATTTGGTGCCACATACAACAGGAGAAGTCATTCTATTAGAGAATTTGTTCCAAACGAGAGAGCCGTCACTAAGAGGTTTATATATGTAATAATACTACATACATGCAGAAGATGTGATTTTGCTACTTAGACACTTTAGTGGTGCCACCTACATGTATAAATGGTAGATTTTATAGGTCTGCACATGAGCATCTAAACAGGGAGCCTTTCTCCTAAACTCTAACATTCCACAGATATGTGTTTCTGAAATACAGAAGTAAGCACAAGTTCCCCCCTCAAGCACTCCTCCAAACTCAAAACTGTCCACTCTGCAGACTTCACTTACCTAAGAACCTAATGGTGGAACTCCTTACCACCCAAAATAAGAAACATACAGGAATATACTAGATTCCGCAAAATCCTCAAATCGTTCCTATTCAAACAAACCCTTACAAAGAACAACCATATCTCAAATAATTAATTATTACCTGAATTGGTTATTACTTTATTTGCCATTAACTTTCTCTTTGTCTCATGTACAATTTCTCATTCATAATAGATTTTCTAAATGTTAAACATCCATAGCTACCCCAGTATATTTATGATACTGTATTGTAAAATTGGATTCTTACAACAAATTACTTTCTTATACATTACTCTCTGTTATGTATCCTATACTGTTTATTGTAAGCCACATTGAACTCAGACTTGTTTGAGATAATGTGGGATATAAATGTCACAACTAAATAAATAAATAAAAGCAAAACTCTCCAGAGGGTTATGCATCACATGGAGCAGATGTAAATGCCAACAGTGAAATTTTCCTATGTATACATGTGTTGCCATTCTAAAACCACTCCAAGAACATACTTCTTTTCAGAGCCCCATTAAGGAATAGGCAAACTAGGCATAAGCCTAGATCCCAAAAGTTTAGGGAGAGTCCTGTCAGTTGTGGTCAGGATTCAGGAGCCTAAGATTGCCAACAGTCTGGATTCTACAAATGTATAAATTGTCTCAAATCAAGAAGGATAGCTGAAGTATGTGGATCTGTTTAGCCCCCTATAGCTCTCCAATCCTCCTCCTTTCCAGTGCAGAGGCTGGTAGGATCCAACCAATGGGAAGCTGCTTAGTGGCAGGAAGGAGGGGCTGAACTGCAGCTGCAAGGAATTTGGGGGAAGCTGAGCTCTACACTACACTAAAGAAAACTAAATATTTTATTTTGCTTCTTCCATTTGTGACATGTTTTCTTATGACTGCCGTTTGAATTTATAGTTTTGAATGCACTAATATTGCCTTTAAATTTGTTTAGGGGCAGTCCTTCCTTGGCATCTCTGGATTGTACTAGAGGCAATGGAGGGTGAAAATAACTTGCACAGCTTCCCCGGTTCTCAGTCCACTGCTGCAGAGCTGCCAAATTACCTTTTTGTCCAATCCTGTTTTCGAACATACATCCCAGTTCAGTGTGCTTTTGTTGTCCCTGATAACCAATTGAAATCAGTGCTTCAGGTCCTATAATGTACCGCAATAGGGTACTGTCAGAAATCCAATACAGACCCTCCTGGTACTCGGTAACCTGGCAACTCTCTAGGCCTAACCATTCAACCAACCTGTTCGAAGCATGTGTTTGCTTAGCTCCCAAGCTTACAAACTATTACTGCCTCCATGCCAACAGCAGGGCTCTGCACTTCTGCTACTTCTGGGGAGAGGGACAGTGGTCAGAAAATAAGTAAATCCGGGGAAAGGGGCACAAATCTGTTTGCCTAGGGCCCCATATAGTGTTAATCTGACCCTATGCCTCCTTCTACTGTATGGGCTTGCATAAATACATGAATAATAAAGTTTGGAAAATAAAAAAAATCCAATAAATCACAATACTAACAACTTGGGAAATGCTACATCACTATCACACTTTACATCCAAAATGTAAAACAATGAAACCTCAACAGCCCAGGGAGAAGTTGCTGACTTTTTAATAAATGCTCAAATGTGCCTCATTATCACTGGTTTCTTACTATAAAACAAAAAAAGAGTACTAGAAAACAACTCCCAACAATGGAGAAAAAAATACTACCCCCCACGAAAAAACATATTAATATAGCATATCCCCGAAAAAAGGGTGACCTTAATTTTGACAATTACTTCTAGAAAAAAGTTCCACAGTGTTGTGCTAAAAATAGAGAAAAGCTCTACCACTATCTGCCAAGTTGACAAAAATCTTTATTACAATTTCTGGAAAATCATTCCAGCCAACAGTACATTGCACAGTTCATCATGCCCGCCACAAGCTGTATCAGGAGGAGGAACAATTTTTCACAAAAGCCGACTCTAAAAGGTCTCACGCATTAACCATGCGGTAATCGTCTATGTATGTAGAATGACAATTACCGCCTGGTTTCTGCGCGCAGCAGAAAATAAAAATTATTTTCCAGCGCGCATAGTGGACATCCATCAAAAATGAAATAACCACAAGGGCCACATGGTAGCCGGGCAGTAACTCCAAATTGAAGCATGTTGAGCACACGTAGGCGCCTAAGCGGCTTAGTAAAATGGCCCCTTAATATTATTTTTCTAATCTCCATCTGTGTGAAAAATAAGAAAGCAGCACTTATCTCAAGGCTCTCGAGTGAGTCTACCCCACCCAGCATCCATTACAAAATGGCTCTTCTACTTCAATTCACCGGAGCTTCCCTATACACCGATTACATTGGTATAGTATCAATCAAACTCAGATGGAGAGCATTTGCCACTGTGCTTTTTTCTATGTTGCCCCATCACTGTGGAATTCTATGCCCCTTTCTTTGCGTAGTGATATCTCTTTGAAAAAGTTTAAATCTTTACTGATGACTTGGCAGTTTGAACAAGCATACTCAATTACAAATGCCTGAGTGCTGGAATGACCGGTTTGGAACTCAGTTATCCTGAAAGTATGTGCACTGTATATTTGCTGCTCTTATTATTAATGGTATGTGTTCTTTTTTTTCATTTCTTCTTATTTTATTGTGTATGGGTTTTGCTTTTAGAAGTGTAAACCACTTTGCCCTGCTTGTCAGTTAAAACAGTATAGAAAGTATGGAATAAATAAAATTTAATCAGAAACCAATGTAACTGCATAAGAGTTGGATATACATAATACACATACTATTATTGAAAAGCTCACCATAAGCCCTGCCTTTTTAACCTTTGCAAGTTCTACCATTGAGAACCATTTTGAATGACGACATGTCATCAGTAAAAGGGTATCTAAATCTTTTAAGTAGAAATACCAAGTCATATGAATTGAATGCGGACACTGGATGCCATGTAGAAACAAGAACAGAAAGAAGAATGGAAGTCTATAGCCTTTGAAAGTTGTTTGCAAGTGCCTCTGAAAAACTTTCATCAATGCACAAGTTGGAAAGTTGGAGTTCTAGCTCATAAATGTGCTGTTATTGATAAAATCTACAATTACCTTTTAGATTTCGAGTTAGTGGTGAAAATCAATAACAACCCACTCACCTAATTTCAGGCTAGAACTAAACTGGATGCCAGTAGTCAGTGATACATGGCTAGTCTGGCTGTCTATTAGTATAAGCTATAGTGCCGTCAAGGGCAAGTTAATGAGGATCCCTACACCTTATCGAGTCAACCACATGAGCCTAAAAAGAATAATTTTGAATGGAGGTAACCATTTTTAATTCTTGCCATTGACAACCTACCCCCTCCCCCCTCAACTATGATATATTTGGTTGATTTGTCCCTTCACATCTCTGATTTTTGACTAAGCAAGCATACGCAGCTAAGACGTCTGTACAGCGAGGTAACCATCGCCTGGGAAATTTACTAGTTCACTGTCAAAGTATGCTATATAAATCTTCCTGCCAGTTCTTGCAAATTACCCTATCCTGAGAGGATTAAACAGAAATTATTTTCTATATGGGGGGTAGAGAAGAAATTGTGCCAATTGAATCAAACATAGGGGCCAGTGCAGAAAGCTACCACAGGCCTAACCATGTGGTTACCATAGGTTGAATGTGGGTTGTACACATCAAGCAATGCAGAGGGATTGAGCATGGGTGTTAACTTGTGCAGAATACATGATCACACATTTCATTAAAGTGAAGGCTAATGAGGCTATTTAGTAATCAATGGCAATGCACAAAGGTAAACAGGGGCTTTCAACGTATGGTTTCCATGAGAATTTTTTTGACTGGATCCCTGGCAGCATACAAGGATTTGTGGAGAGGATTTCATATTAGGTTTTTACCTTAAATTATTTAGATTTTGCTCACACCTTTTTCAGTAGCAGCTCAAAATGAATTACATTCAGGTACTCTGGCTATTTCTCTGTCCCAGGAGGGCTCACAATCTAAGTTTGTACCTGAGGCAATGGAGGGTTAAGTGACTTGCCCAAGATCACAAGGAGCAGCAGTGGGATTTGAATTGGCCATCTGTGGATTGCAAGACCAGTGCTCTAACCACTAGGCCACTTCTCCTCCAGTTTTGTATCCCTTTGTAAGGTTCAAAGGCAGAGGTGAGGTAACAGAAGTGTGCATGTCTGAACACAAATGGAAAGTGAAAAGACACAATGACACCTGTTCTTCTGTGCCTAAATATGAGCCTCACAGAATTTTTATGGGTGAGCAATTTGTACTAGGCTCATATTTAGGTACAGAGGAACAGATGCCAGTGTATGCCGACACTTTCAATTTTTGTTTGGACATGCACACAAAAGATGCTCTTACCATAAACCTTTCTGCGCATGTGTCCGGCATGCTCTCCCCCTCCCCCTTCAAGTTTTCCATGCATAAAATTTGCATGCCATCAGATTTTTGCACAGCACAGTATTACACTCACGGTAGAAGCCATGTTCCACACACATGAATCTACCACAAGCCTTTCTGTATCAGCCTCATAGTGATTGATAAGGATAGATAAATCAATAGTAATGCTGCCCAGTGTGCTTACAACTGATTAGTAGGGGGGGGGGGGGGGGGGTTAGAAAGAACAAGAACTCTTTCATCAGTGTTTTTGCCTCAATCCAGAAATTGATCAGACACAGAATACAGATGTTCCTGGTTATGCCTTTCATCTGCTTCTTTAGTCTAAATACTTGCTACTAGTGTAGCCGTATGTCTGGAACACTGTCTAGAACAAAGCACTGAGGGATATTCAGCCTGTGCTAAGCTACCACATATTGCACTGTTCCGACCTGCTTGCAGCAATAAATAAAACCTGGTGGTGCTGCAGCCCTGCACCACTGAACTCTCTCCATCAGAAATATGGATTTTTGAAAGACCTACAGGACCATGGACAGAGAAATGGGACCAACTGGAAAGGCTGCAGCAGGTGAGCTGAAATCCTTGCAAGAATGTCAGACTTCTGCTATTAAGACAATCTGCTCAATCTTCAGTTTCCAAAGAAAGGGGAGGGCTTCATGTTCCAGGGGGTGGGTGGGAGGGAGGGGGAATCATCATACTTCAGCCTGGATCCCAGACGCTATGTGGGTGCCAGTTAATGTTCAGTGCTTGGCACCTGCATAGCAAAGCGACCAAAGTTAAGATTGCTATTTATTTATGTATTTATTTGGTCATTTAGCTATGCTTAGCTAAGTGGCTAGCTCCTCTCTGATTCTGCTTTCGAAATGCTCCTCTATGGCCCACTTCAAAAATGGCCAATCAGAACTGATATTCAGTGGCACTGCTCAGTTAATTATTGCTGAATATCAGCGGCTAGTCCACAGAGTGCTATTTAAGTGGGCAGGAGAGGCTCCTGCCCACAAATCATTTTGAATATCAACCGGAATAATTGTAATTAATTTAATGAGGGTGAAGTTTATTTGTTAGACTACTTCTAAACCAATAGAATTCTCAGATCTCTTTTCAGGTTACCACCTGGTGCTTTAAGGGATCAGACCAGGGCTGTGGCCTGGTCATTGGTCTACAGACTGGGCTAAGCAGTAGCTAGAAAATGCCCAGGATTCAGAAGTTACACCTGGTGTTCAGTTCTGGAACTGGCAGGTAGTGAAACCTGGAAAAGAAATGGAGTTGGAAGTTGCACACAAGCAGACAGAGGATTAGGTCTAGAATTAACAGGTAATAAGAGCTGGAACAGAATTGGAATTGGAGAAGGGCTGCAGTCTTGAACTGGAGTCAGCAGATGAGTTCTGAATCTGAAACTGTTAGAACAGCAGGTCTGAAACCAAAGACAACAAACCAATCACAAGGGTAGAGTAATGGCTGGAAATGAAACACAAAAGAAGGCCTGGGACTGGACTTCTCAAGCAAGCTCCATAACTAGAGGAGGAACTAGTGGTGAAATAGAACTAGAGGTTATAGCACAGAAACTTGCCAGTAAGGATTCTGAGTGAATGGATATTCAATAACAAGAAGGCAGATTAGCCTCTGAGTTGCAGTGAACAACTTCTGTCTTCTCAACAACCCCTTTTTCTTTTTTTGAATCCTAGTCAATCCATGATGTCAATGGGTCCTATCTGGCATGGCCTTCTCCTTTATGTTTCTGGTTTATTCCAGAATATTAGCTGATGAGTTAATTAGGCCTCTCCTTCTGAACTCTGGGGATAACCCTAATTTAGGACCAATTTGGGGGTCTTGCTCTTATACCTCTATGTTTAAAAATGTAAAGGAAGGCTGTGAACTATGAGAACGATAATATTTTGTCTCACTGGAAGCTACTGTAGCCTGCCATAACTATACTTAACAGAGGAAATTCACATAGCAAGTGGACAAGCCACAAGCCATTGATATAACCAAATAGTACGTATGGTTTTCTGGGATTCAAACCCATGGCCCTGTATGCAAGAAACGATTTATAGCTGAGCAACAGAGGCCACTTAGCTGTAAACTGAATTAAGGTAACGAGTTCCAGTGCTAATAAGCAATGTCCACCACCTGAAGAACCCTATTGAATCAGCAAGAAGTTGCACTTAACCCATGATCATACATAAAGAAATCCAGGCAGATGTACCTTGGTGCTTGGTTCTTGGTAGGCCTGCTCTCTATTTACTGCAACCCAACTCCTTTTTCTACCTAGTTAGAGAGCTCTTCCTTATTGTGCGTAAGCCTATTTTGCGCTTTGTGCCTGGTTTCTGCTCCATAACAGTTCCTGCTTATCTCCTGCACTGCTCCTCCATGCCTTGGACATAGACGGGAGTGCTCTTTATAGAATAGCGCTAAGTACCAATTTTTTCCGTCAGCAATTTTTGAGTGCCATTTACTGAACCTGGCCCTTCATGCATAACTTCAAGGGTGCATACCACAGGGGCAGGACATAGGCATGTCTCCAAGTTACACATGTAACATAGAATACTCTTAGTTATGTATTTATTTATTAATAACTGGAATTTATTAACTACCTTTATGAAGAGATTCACCCAAGGCAGTGTACAGTAGGAACAGTTTTACATCAATCTTACAATTTTGTTAACAGCATAACAATAGGAAAATGTACACTTATAAACATAAATACAATGAAAGAGGAAAGCTTGAAAACAGCAAATTGAAACCTAATAATAGGACTACCATGAAACAGGATCAAAAATATACACAATTAACAGAACTGAAATTCAAATATCAGAGACATAATACATTGCAAGCATAATAGTGATGGAATATGGATGCAGCAGCTCATAGGTTTGCTTGCTTTGGTTTGAGAGTATGGCGATGATGGCTTCACTGGGAAGGGAAAACTGAGATTGGATAGGGACACAGAGGGGTGCTACTGGAAAGGGGAGGAGGAGATAGGGACACAGAGAGGGCACTATTGGAAAGGGAAGGAGGAAATAGGAACACAGAGGGGCACTACTGAAAAAGGGAGGAGGAGATAGGGACACAGAGAGGCACTACTGGAAAGGGGAATGGGGATATGGGGACAACGGTGAAAAAGGGATGAGATGAGGATAAAGAGGTAATTTTGGAAAAGGGGGAAGATGGTAACACAGGGGTAATGCTGGAAAAAGGGGAAGAGGGGACACGGCAATGTTGGAAAAAGGGAGAGATGGAGACACCAAGAGGGCAGATGCTAGAAAAGGGGGAGATGTGGAGACCAGGAAGGCTTGTGCTGAAAAAGGGGAGAGATGGGGAAACAGAAAGGGCAGATGCTGAACTTGGGGGTAGGGTAGGGACAAGGGACACAGAAGGGAGATGCTGGACAGGACAAATAGTGGTGCAGAAGAAAGAAGGATGGTGCACTTGGGGACAGAAGAAATGTCAGATGGGCAGGAAACCCTGTAAAGGCAGAAGAAACAGAGAAAAACAGAAAAGAGACAGTGGGACCAAAAAATAAATTGTTCTAACAACAGTAGAAAAAGGTATTTTATTTTGAATTTGATATTAGGAATATGACAGTATTTGAAAATGCACATCTCTGATATCTTCAGATTAGCAACCCTGCAGGAGTCCAAGTGCATTTTCTTAAGTCATTTTGGTTGTACTGCAGCACAGATTTTGATGGGTAGTATCAGGGACTGCAAATCCCACATGAATGTGGGATAAGAGTTCACACATGGACTGGTTGAAAAATCTCCCTTCTGGAACTGGATCACTTGGGAGCTCTATACATAGCTATTTGATAGTGGGGACATAAAACGAAAGATCAGTGCCAAATAGATGTAGAGAAGGAAAGGAAGAAGACAAGAGGAGAGAGAAGAAATGGAAAGGCCAGCCTGAAAAAGAATTTGTAAGGCTGACTCATGGAACATGGAAAAAAAGACTGGGACCAGCCAAATTCCCAAACAACAAAGGTAGAAAAAAAATATTTTTATTTAATACTTTGTAAGGACTGACATGTACCTGCTTTCTAAAATGTATATTTTTTCTATGTTTATTTTGCAAAGTACAGGAGAAAATGCTTTACTGTTTATAGAGTCTGGTTTTCTTGGGCAGAGAGGAGGGGGTATCTATTTCAACTTTTGTTGTTGTTGTTGTTGTTGTTGTATTGTGGCTCCCTATTCTGTATTAGATTGGTAGGATGGAATGTTGTCACAGTTTGGGTTCCTGCCAGGTGCTTGTGACCTGGGTTGGTCACTGTTGGAAACAGGATACTGGGCTAAATGGACCTTTGGTCTGACCCAGTGTGGCTACTCATGTTATATAGATGAGGGTCTGTCCATGTTCTGCATGTGCGACTGAGGTGAAGAATTCTGCTAGCATGTAGTGTCTGTGTAGGAATGTGTAACAATGCAGCTTGTTCCAGTTTCCCAATAGCAGGTATATTGGTGCTCGAGAACCCAGTGCAATATATATGTCTTTTCATAGGTGGGTTAGGGCTGTTATGGGGTGGTAAGTTTTGTGTTCTAGGGCAGTGTTTCCCAAGTTGGTCCTGGAGTACCCCCTTGCCAATCAGGTTTTCAGGATATCCACATTAAATATGCATAAAATTGATTTGCATATACTGCCTCCATTACATGCAAATCTTTTTCATGCAGATTCATTGTGGATAGCCTGAAATCCTGAATGGCAAAGTGTCTAGCCCTATTTGAAAGTAGGCTCAGCCACTCTGGGGCAAGGGCCACCTTTGGTGGCCCTTGTCAACCAAAATAAAAATCCTGAAGACTAGTGGTCTCCACGTCCTGTAGTGTCACCATGCAAACAAAAGCCCATCTGATTTAAACAAGGTGTCTAGCAGTGGAAGGAAAGAACCAGGCACACCCATTAAAGGGGGGCCGACCACAACCGGGCTGAAGGCCAGCGAAGACAGAAGTGTGGGGGAGGGTACAGGGAGGGCCTAGCTAGAGAGCAGAGGTAGTAGTGGGAGGGAAACAAGGGGTAGCAAGGGGAGGGGGCAGGAAAGAAGGGGAGGAGCAAGGGAGGAGGAGAGAGGAATTTGAACTGCACAGGAAGTCCTTTTGAATTTGGAAGCAGGAGAAGAGCAACCCTGGGCAGCAGCTCCTGAAATTTTTACAGGCACATGTTTTGTGTCTGCCCTGGGCAGAGCTTGTGCAGAGTACAGCTAAAGAAGCTCTTACAGCAGAGCACAATATTCCAGCAAATTGAGAACAAATTTTATGGTATGTAGACATTTAAAACTTTGTGCAGCTGCAAGGCATTTTAGCTTTCTCCTGCCGACCCCCATTTAGCTTTTCCAGGATGGCCGGCCATCTCGGGTTAGCTGCCTATCTCACGGCATTAAGCGCACTAGGCTAGAGTCCCACATACGCTGCCCATGGCGCATGGCAGATGGGTTTGCCACAGCGCGGTTGCCGTTTTTGGCCAGCCATGCAGTGCTCGCAATCCGCAGTGCATAGCACGGCACTGAGGCACGACTTAGCAGTGGAAGGAATGTGTGTGCTATTCCTGAGGTGATGGTCATGATTTGAATATTTTTACTTTGTGGTTAAGAAGACAGGTTGCCTGCTCTGGCCAGTCGAGGGACCTCTTCTGCATCCTGCCTCCTGATGTAACTTACTCTTTCCTTGTAAGCAGGACGCAACAGAGACAGCCTGTATTAATCAGTGCCCGCCACAGTCCTTGAGCAACAACACAGACACTGCTGTCTAGCTGACACCAACCGGCGCTTATTTTATAAAAGTCTGCTTCCCATGAGATCAAAACCTGGCTATGCCTCTGAGCCTTATACAGTCCCAGGCCTAACTCTGGCGTGGACATACAAGATCAGGACTCTAATGAAAAAGACAGTTCTTACCTTGGAAATCTTCTATTCTCTTACACATGTCGTGGAGGTATATGCGGAGAGACAGTTTCTTTCTTCCCTGGGCCCATCTTCAGACAGTACAGCCCTTCCTGGGAACCCCCTAAAGAACCTGTCCTCTCTGTTCTGGGCCTCCTCTTTCTGTTCTGACTTTTTGAGAATGTCTTTGCTGGGTTGTAGACATAATCAATTTCTGTGTGTGATAATTGCTGATTATTTTAGTTTGATTTTGGTAAAGCAATTATATTGTCTGGCTTTACTTGTTAGAACATTCATTGTACTTGTTCCTGCTGTATTGTAAACTGCTGTAAAACTTAATTTTATTAAGAGATATATTAAGTAATTAAATCAATTCAAATCAAATTTATACCAGCCCCTAAGCTGGCATAAGTGCTTGTGCCTGAAGTCAGATGCATAACTACAGGCTTATTGTGCATATTTCCCAATATAGAATTTACACTTAACACAGATTTGGCACCTTCTGTAGCTGACCTCTCCATTCTGAAAAGGTGGTAATCCTTCAATGCCAGCATTTCAGAGTTTCCATTATGAAAAAATTCAACAGAGTACCTTCTCATTAGCAGGCCCTATGATATGGAATTTGCTACCCCTTTATATCTGAAAGGTCACTGATACAATGCAATTCAGGAATTTGCTGAAACATCCTTTTCACATCGATTTCTGGTAGTCCGAGATGTGATGTGCTTCAGAGCTGGACACAGCAAGAAAACAGAAGAACAGTAACACTTGCAGACACACAACCAAAAAAGCCACAGCAGGGGTGACAAAGAAAAGAGCAGCATATGATGTCCAAACTAACGCCTTTATTGTAATATCCAAGACTCGACACAAGTCCTGTTTCGGCCTAAAAAGGCCTTCCTCAGGAGTCTTTGTGATAATGTTAAATTACCATATTGGGACGCAGAACCTTCATGACAGCCACTTGCGAGTGTGTGTGTGTGTGTGTGTGTGTGTGTGTGTGTGTGTGTGTGTGTGTGTGTGTGTGTGTGTGTGTGTTTTGAGAGGTGAACACAGTATGAGTGGCCTGTGATGTTTTGCTCACAGAAATATTTTGGAATAATAGAATCTTTATTGTTATATAGAACTTCACCTATATCACATTTATCCTAGCTAAACATCAGCATATATCCAATTAAAGACTCCTGAGGAAGGCCTTTTTAGGCCGAAACATGATTCCTGTCAAGTCTTGGATATTACAACAAAGGCATTAGTTTGTGCTTCAAAGCTGGAGCATGGGATTCAGGTCAGCTACAGCAAGTACTTTATGTATTTGTTATTTTGTATAACAGTTTGTGATGTGATGTGTCTAAATATGGGTATGGGATGGATTGTGTGTTTATACCTATTTTTAATTAATTTTCTTTGTTTTTTACGCTCTGCCTAGATATAGGCAGACTATAAATAATAAACTAAGCTAAGTAAACTAAACTTTTGAGAATTACCACCAATGAGGTGTTTCTGTGCCCATGTTTAGCTGACAGAGGAAAACAGCACATCTATCTTCAATTTCTGTCTGTTAAGATGTTTGAAATATTTTCCACCACTTACAAACTTTCTATGATCTCTTGTTCTATGTGGCTTGGATTACCATAATCGTAGGCTTGCCGGCTGGACAAATATGATCTTTCCAAAATGTAGCAGCCAGACTGATTGCTAGATGCAGCATTCATGAGCATATTACTCCTGTTCTTGAATCCTCACATTAGTTGCCTCTTGTGCGAAGGATCAAATTTAAAATGTGTTTGTTGGTCTTTAAGGCTGACAGAGATCATCACCGTTCTCTTTAGTTACCTTAGAAAGCTTTTTGATTACCATCTGCCTCAATGTTCTTTGCCTTGTACTGACAAATTTACTTGTTCTGTTTTAAAGATGTGCAAAGCAGCCAGTGACTCCTGCTATGGTGTTTATGATACTGGGTCCTCACTTATGGAATTCATGGCCTGATAAATTGAGAACCGAATGCAATTTGATGCAGTTGAAGAAATCGCTGAAGGTCTTTTTGCTTAATGAGGCTTTTGATTAACTGTGGGTCTATTAGATATTATCATCCTATGATTCAGACAGCACATAGTATACAGAACATTTTAATGATGTTTTATGTTTTTGTGGGTAATGCCTGAACCCCTTCCCCTGCCCAAGGGGTTTTCAGGAAATGAAAAATTATTTTGTTGAAGTAAACTGTGGGAGGTAAAAGAAAGAACTATTACTGGGATAAACTACCAACACAGGAGAACAGAAGATGCAAACTGTAATGTGATAAGTCAGTGGGTAACTAGTTAATTGTACTCAGATTAGGGGCGGGTCATGAAAACCCACTACTGGCTGAAAAATCACATACTGCTACTATTTACACACATAAGTGCATAAAATAATGATATTTTTCAAACTGAAGGGTAAGAATGTATGAATAAGAATGACAGGAATGTGTCAATGGGACTGCAAGCTCCACCATAATCAGAAAGGCTAGGATTTTTGCCTTAGCCTCTGGTTTCAGAGGTACATAGGTGTTCAAAAGAACACAGAATATTTCAGATGAGACCTCGTATTATTGTCTCTACCTGGCTCTTGGTCTTTTCTATGAGAGAGAAGGGATCCTTCCAGACTGGGGAAACAGAAGTGCTGTCCATGGGCTCCGTGAGCTGGAATTTCACAAAAGAGCTAGAGATAATGAACCTTGGATCTAATAGGGATACTACCCATATTAATGGTAATCCCTCATGATGAAGAAAGGCTGTCTAAATTTTGAACAAGAGAGGCAGTGCCCAGAGAACACAGCCCGGAGGTAGGGCTGGAGAGGTGGTGCCTGGAGGACACATTCCAAAGGTGGGACAACAGCAGAGAGGTGGCACCCAGAGGACACAGCCCAGAGGCAGGGTGACAGTGGAGAGATGGTGCCCAGAAGATATTACCTGAAGGCAAGGTGACAGTGGAGGATGGTCCCATTTTCTGAGGCAGAGATGTGGGACCCAGTTGCAGAGACAGCGGAAGAAGAGAAGTCAGAAGTGGGGCTACAGCAGCAGACGTTCCCAGGCAGCTTAGGCAAAACTTCAAGGCCCAGCAGCAGAGATATCAGGGGGAAGTGCCCCCTCCAGTGGAATGGAGGCCTGGCAGTGGAAGAGAAGCCCATCATGGCTCCTTTCTGAAAATGGCCACCACAACCTCTAGCCTCACAGTACTAGCGAGTACCATGAAGCTGTTGCTAGAGGTTGTGGAAGTCATTTTAAGAGTCACAATGGACAGGAGAACGTGGTCATCACTCCTGCCCGTAGGATCTCCCCAGAACACCAGGGATATACAAAATAGGCCTGGGAAAAGGGGGCCATAGAGGTGGAGACTGCCCAGTCCAGAGCTTTCTATCATCTGATTTCAGAGGGAGAGGGGATGTGGAAGGCAGAGGAAGGAGGGGGCACCAGAAAACTAGATGCCGATAAACCAGCCACCAGCCAATATTTAGACCAGTGCCTGCTTAGCTCAGCATGTAATGTTAGAACAGCCTTTTGGCTGTCCTAACTTTAGCTGCTTAGTTAAACTGGTTAGTTCTGCGACTAAAGCCACTAACCAGTTTACTGGTTCCAGCCAAGCTCTGCCCACAGATGCCCCAACACTAACTAGACAGTGCAGGGCTGGTTAGATCTGATATTCAGTGGCACTGTCTGGTTAAGTGATGCAGAAAGGCAGGCACAGGTGATTTAACTGGGCAGGAGTCTCTCCTACCCAGTTAAATCGCTTTGAATATTGCGCAGATGGTTTATAAAATTAACCTCTGTGGTGGCAATTCTATAAGTGGGCACCTCCTTGATGCTGTGTGGAGAGCACCTCTGTAGCAATGAATGGACACCTGGATTCCATTATAAAATATTAGTGTCACCATGCATCGGTGCACTTTTCCCCTAATTCTGTAAAATTGTGCATGCAGATTTGGGCACGTGCCCAATTTGTGCATTCAATTTAATTAAATAGCAAGCCAATTAGCCCCAACAAGCAATTATTGGCACTAAACAAATTAATCGAACTTTACATATGTAAATTTAGGCACAGGGATCCGTGCCTACATTTTACGCATGATTTCAAAAAGGGCCGCAGAAATGGGAGGGTCATAGGCATAATGGGGACATTCCTAAAATTCACACGCATTGTTATAGAATAACGGGGATATGCACTTAAAGTTATGCACAATTCCCAGGCGTAATATAATTGTAAACCACTTCGATCAGCTTCTGGTAAGCAGTATATCAAGCACGTGAATAAACATAAATATAAACATAAGCGCTATTCTATAAATCACACCTTACGTTAAGCGTGGCTTAAAGAATAGCGTTTTTTTCAGCACCGATTTTTTTTTTGCACCATATACAGATTCTAGCCCTTTATGTTCAGGTGCCCTCAGCTACACCAGTCATAGAACTGGTATAACTGAAAATGCCAAAATGTAGTAAGTGTGTGGGTAAATCCTGTCCTCCTTCAACCTTCTTTGCTAAATAATATAGCCTATTCACTGGGGGAGGGGCCCTTTTATGAAAGGGTTGCTGTGCAGCAACCTAGAACTATCATCGGCCCAACATGGCCACCGATGGTAGCTCCACCTGCAGCAAGCAGCATTTTCAGCACTGGAGGTATTGTTACAAAAATTATACTGCTGGGTTATCACAGGAGCTGCATGTCCATGTCTTTTTTAGGGACTTTATACGCCCTGGTGTGCGGCAAAAACAGCCCCTGCCGCTACTGCAGGGCCCTTTTTACTGCAGCTTGGTAAAAGGACACTATCAGGCTTATTTTAAAAGAGAAGAACATCCATCTTTCGACACAAATCGGAAGATGGGGATCCTTCTCACAGGGTCGCCCAAATTGACATAATCAAAAGCCAATTTTGGGCGTCCCCAACTGCTTTCCACGCGGGGACAACCAAAGTTCATGGGGGCATGTCGGAGGCATAGCAAAGGTGGGACTTGGGCGTGCCTAACACATGGGCATCCTCGACCTATAATGGAAAAAAAAGGGCGCACCTGACAAGCACTTGGACGACTTTACCTGGTCCTGTTTTTCTTACGACCAAGCCACAAAAAGGTGTCCAAACTGACGAGATGGCCACTGGAGAGAATTGGGGATGACCTCCCCTTACTCCCTCAATGGTCACTAACCCCCTCCCACCCTCAAAAAGACATCTTTAAAAATATTTTGTGCCAGCATTTATGCCAGCCTTAAATGTCATACTCAGGTCCATCACAGCAGTATGCAGGTCCCTGGAGCACTTTTAGTGGGTGCAGTGCACTTCAGGCAGGCGGGCCCAGGCCCATCCCCTCTACCTGTTACAGGTGGTGGTAAATGTGAGCCCTCCAAAACCCACCACAAACCCACTTTAGCCACATCTAGGTGCCCCCTTCACCTGTAAGGGCTATGGTAGTGGTGTACAGTTGTGGGTAGTGGGTGTTGGGGGGCTCATCACACAAGGTAAGGGAGCTATGTATGTTCCTGGGAACAATTTGTGAAGTCCACTGCAGTGCCCCCTAGGGTGCCCAATTGGTGTCCTGGCATGTCAGGGGGACCAGTGCAATACGAATGCTGGCTCCTCCCATTTGGTCGTTTCTGAGATGGGCGTCCTTAGTTTCAATTATTGACGAAAATCACAAATGACCAAGTCTAGGGACGACCATCTCTAAGGACGACCTAAATTTCAAGATTTGGGCGTCCCCGACCGTATTATCGATAATACGGGTTTTCCCACCCCTCCACAGGACATTTTGCAAGGACGTACTCAGCAAAACTTGGGCGTCCCTTTCGATTATGCCTCTCCATGTGAAATAGAGTCCTGAGAAATATGTAATATTTGAATAAAATATTTTCTCTAGTCAATTTGGGAAAATTCAACAAACATAAATTCAGATGCCTGGTTTGATTCTCAAACTGGTCCAGTTTACGGTGTATCACTAAATTATGTTTGACCAATGAATTCACTACATCAGCGTTCTCCTTTCATTTATTTAATTATTTATTATTCATTATATTCCGCACGATCTCAAAATTCTCTTTGGATAACAAACTGTACATAATTAAAATATAATAAACACAAGACATATAAAAACCACACATAAATATTAAAATATCAGACTCCATCAATAACTGGGAGACACACCCATGCTACTCCCCCATTGCATAGCTCTTATGCATGCCCTTATAGTATAGTGCTTAGGGTACTTATGAGCGTGAGTGCTAAAGTGGAGACTAACCTCAGTCTCCTAGTTATAGAATCGTACTGTATGTTCATATTTGTGACTGTTTTGTATGTTATTTCATCTTGTATTTTTATTTAGTGTTCTGTAGTGTATAAGGTGTATGTTAGGTTATTGTTAACCACCCGGAGTGGGGATGAGTGATAGGGAAGGAATTTAAGTTGATGAGGCAATGACAAGCAGAAAATAGTAAAGAAGAGCTGGAGAGGAGGTGACTACAGAGGGTGGAAATAGAGGATTACGAAGCCTGCATAAAACAGATGGGGAAAACATGATGCTGAGGAAGGACAGCAGTGTATAAATGTGACTTATAAATAAATAAATAGAAATGAAATGGTGTGTTCTTCCTCCCCCCACCCCAAGCATGCACGATGCATGCCATCACAGCCTAATACCCTGCCTTCCTTCAAAAACCTCCACAAATGTACACAAACCAAAGAAAAGCAATGGCTTCATGACAGCAACACTCATAGCACTAGCGTCAGTTGGTGTCATCATGAGAAAATACCATTATAAGATAGACAACATCTGTAACTATAACAGCGGGACTTTACAAGACTGGCATAAAAATACTTCCCAAAATACTTCAATGCTACCTAGACCCTAATACAAACATTACAGCAGAACATCTTTGTACGTCTTTTGCAGATTGCTTAGATCAAGTTTGGACAGAAAATAGCTACCATCAGGTAAAGCTGGTGCAACTAAAATATATTTTAAGCAATTAACAGATCCATTATCACATAAGCACATAAGCACCGCCACGCTGGGAAAAGACCAAGGTCCATCAAGCCCAGCACTCTGTCTCCAACAGCGGCCAATCCAGGCCCCAAGAACCTGGCAAAAACCTAAAATTTAATAATGATCAATGGACTTTTCCTTCAGGAATCTATCCAGGCCCCCTTTAAATTCAGCAAGGCCAGCTGCCGTCACTACCTTCTCCAGCAATGAGTTCCAGAGTCTAACTACGCACTGAGTAAAGAAAACCTTTCTCCAATTTGTTTCAAACCTACCACATTCTAATTTCATCTTGTGTCCCCTGGTTCTATTATTGTTAGAAAGTGTAAACAAATGCTTCACATCAGTCCGCTCAACCCCACTCATTATTTTGTAGACCTCTATCATATCACCCCTCAGCCGCCTTTTCTCCAGGCTAAAGAGTCCTAGCCATCTTAACCTCTCCTCATAGGGTAGTCGTCCCATCCCTTTTATCATTTGTAATTGACTAGCGGTAGTGCAGGTTTTCATTTACTGACAAGTATAACTTTAACAACACAACCGAAATCCAGATTGATCTTTAATTGTGCGCATGGTTCCTCTTTGTGCTGAATGTTAAGTAAACATGCTTCTCAGATTGCAATCCTAAGTGCACTGTGTCCGACCTCTGCACCTCTCTGCTTTCATTAGCAGCATTATGTGCATCTATCTGTCTTCATTAAAGGGAACAGGAAACCTTATCTAAGCTTTAGTACACCCCTAGTTTTTCCTCCTATCTTCTGATATTCTTTTACTTTTTTTTTTTATTTTGATGGTACAACTCTTTCTAATTTATTGCCTATTAAGAAGAAAACAAGGAGAGCATTTGAATCAGCCCAAAATAGCAAAGAAAGGTGTAAGAATGTCACTGTAAATTGTTGTTTGTTTTAGTCTCATCCTAGAGTTTTCTATAGCACATTTTGAATAGATGTTTATTTCTTTAGACATACTGTGCATAAGAAATAGGATGCCAGCCTCTATGCATTAATACAGTATGGTATTTGTCCTTGCTAATGGCTTTCACTTTAGTTAGCTCATTTACTGCTGCCAATACTAACATGAATAGCGAAATATATACTAGCATAAATTTATACTAGAGCTAGTGATCAGTTTTAACAGTCTGGAAACAATCTACCATTACTGTGTCTTGCTATAATTTGAATGTACTCTGAAGCAATATTTTCATAGCTTATAAGCATTAAGCTTGGTCAAGATTAAATGTGATCTATTTAAGGTTTTATGAAGCCTCAACCCTTCCTCCTCCCAGTACATGGGACCTAGTACATGCCTGCCTGAGATCCCTACCCCTCTTTTCTGGAACCGTTTGTTATCTAAGCCCGCAGATAAAAAAAAAAAAACTTCAAGGCTCATGGGGGCCAGATGACATGCTAAGAAAAATGGAAGTAGATGGTTCTGGGGACACAACTGGTTACTAATCTGCGCTTGCCGCTGCTGAATGGCAATGCTGACGCAGTCCATTTAAGTGAATGGGCTGTGTCGCCATTAGTACACGGCAGCTGCTGGCGTAGCTTAGTAAACAGGGGAGCTTCTGTGCTAAATCAATGGTGCAGTTAGAGAACAGAATATATATGTGAGCCACTGAGTGAAAAAGTGCCAAAATTGGCTTATTTATACCACAAGATAGAGGGATATCAACTTACATAAGTATTGCCACACTGGGACAGACCAATGGTCCATCAAGCCCAGCATCCTCTTTCCAACAGTGGCCAATCCACGTCACAAATACCTAGTAAGATCCCGAAACAATTCAGTACATTTTATGCTGCATATCCAGAAATAAGCAGTGGATTTTCCCCGTGTCAATTTAATAATGGTCTAGGGACTTTTCCTTTAGGAAGCCGTCCGGATCTTTTTTAAACCCTGCTAAGCTAACCGCCTTTACCACATTCTCTGGCAACGAATTCCAGAGTTTAATTACATGTTGAGTGAATTTGTATTAAATTTACTACTTTGTAGCTTCATCGCATGCCCCCTAGTCCTAGTATTTTTGGAAAAAGTAAACAAACGATTTACGTCTACCTATTCCACTCCACTCATTATTTTATAGACCTCTCTCAGATCTCCCCTCTGCCATATTTTCTCCAAGCTGAAGAGCCCTAGATGCTTCAGCCTTTCCTCATAGGTAAGATGCCCCATCCCCTTTATTATTTTCAGCACCCTTCTCTGTCCCTTTTTTAATTCCACTCTATCTTTTTTCAGATGTGGTGACCGGAATTGAACACAGTATTCAAGGTACAGTCTCACCATGGACTGATACAAAGGCATTATAACATCCTCATTTTTGTTTTCCATACCTTTCTTAATAATACCTAACATTCTATTTGCTTTCTTAGCCGCTGCAGCACACTAAGCAGAGGGTTTCAATGTATTATCAACAACGACGCCAAGATCCCTTTCTTGGTCGGTGACTCCTAACGTGGAAACTTGCATTACCTAGCTATAGTTCAGGTTCCTCTTTCCCACATGTATCACTTTGCACTTGCTCACATTACACATCTTCTGCCATTTAGACACCCAGTTGCCCAGTCTCCCAGTCTCATATGGTCCTCTTGTAATTTTTCACAATCCTCTTGTGATTTAACAACTATGAATAATTTTTTGTCACCAGCAAATTTACTTACTAGTTACTCCCATCTCTAGATCATTTATAAATATGTTAAAAAGCAGCGGTCTCAGCACAGACCCCTGCAGAACCCCATTATCTACCCTTCTCCATTGAGAATACTGACCATTTAACCCTACTCTCTTTTTTAACCAGTTTTTATTCCACAATAGGACACTACCTCCTATCCCATGACTCTCCAATTTCTTCTGGAGTCTTTCATGAGGTACTTTGTCAAACACCTTTTGAAAATCCAGATACATAATATCAACTGGCTCGCCTTTATCCACATGTTTGTTCACTCCTGCAATCCTGCAAGATTTCAGCATCAGGTATGGACTAATTATGTCTTTACAAAATGAGAAACGTTTATCAATAAAACGTTAATTAACTGTATAAATCATATTCCCCACTTTAGGTACCCACAGTTAACTATAGAACATGAAAAACATCAAGGTTGTGAAAAAATTGCATATTCCCATTCTACTGACCATATAGAACATAAAACGTTCAAAAATGAAAGTTGCCCCTCCAAACTTTTATAGCTTTTATGTCTGGTATTTATAACCCCACTTTTGCTACATTTTCACTCAGTGGGTCACGTATTTTCTTTGAGCCTTCCAAATTGAGATTCTTTATGGATGTTAAGGGTAATTCATTGACTGCTGCATGATTCTATTCCAAGCTTGTTGGGACAATTAATTGAGTGCTGTTCTTTGTACAGTAAAGCCCTTTTACTAAAGGGTGTTAAATCCTAATGTGCAGTTAGGCTGCCAAAAAGTGTTACTGTTAAAGTACATCAAAGCATTTTGCAGTAATTTGCCTGTTAGCATATGCGAATCATACATTATTTATTTTATTGCAATTTCTTTGGGATAGGTATGCCATGCATGGGGCATGACTCAAACTGGATAATGTGGACTTAATATGGGAGCACTTCGTGCCTTCTAAATAGGAGGCTGTTAAGTGGCCCCATTAATTTTTCACAAGTCTCACATGCCAATCAAAAAATTAGCATGGGACCTGCAAAAAAAAAAAACCCCAAACAAAAACAAAAAACACAATTATTTAAAAAGCCCTAAATACTGCCATGGAAAATCCAGGCTTAATTTATTTGTTGCATTTGTATCCCACATTTTCACACCTGTTTGCAGGCTCAATGTGGCTTACATAGTACCGTGATGGCAATCCATGGGTAACAGAGTGAATTAGGTAGTCAAGGATGAAGAGTTAAGTTTTGTCCAGTTCTGGTATAAGTTTCGTTGTGTTGCAGGGTTCAGGTGTTTAGGTTGGATTGTTGTGGTATGCCTTTTTGAACAAATTGGTTTTTAATGATTTCCAAAAGATTGTTAGGTCATGCATTGTTTTCATGACGTTTGGTAGTGCATTCCAAAGTTGTGTGCTTATGTAGGAGAAGCTGGATACATATGTTGATTTATATTTTAGTCCTTTGCAGCTTGGGTAATGGAGATTTAGGTATGTGCGTGCTGACTTTTTTGTATTTCTGGTTGGTAAGTCAATAAGGTCTGCCATATAGATTGGGGCCTCACCATGAATAATTTTGTGAACCAGGGTGCAGATTTTGAATGCAATTTGTTCTTTGATTGGGAGCCAATGTAGTTTTTCACGTAGGGGTTTGGCACTTTCGTATCTCGTTTTCCTGAATATTAATGGGTGGGAAAGTCTCGCATTAAAACATGTGAAGCCCAGATCTTAATGCTTTTTAGTAAAAGGGCCCCTTTATTGCTTAATCCAACTTCCTCTGGTTTATAGGTCTTGACTCCCCCATAGAAGTGGTCAACTAATGCATAAGTTCACTTTGGACTGAGTTTGTTAAGCATATTCCTTTGAATGAGTATTTGAACTTATGATTTCTTATAAAGGTATTCTGTGATGCAATTTTATTTTCAAAAGCAATTTTAAAAAGTGCCCAGGCTATTCTACCAAGTTGCTTCCCCCTGAATTCTGCCTCTCTAGATAGATGTGTAGTCCACCTAGTGGTTGGACTGGTGCTACCTTCTTTCTTTTCTTGTGCACACCCGGATTCCTTCTGTCTTTGTGAAAGATGCTCCAAATATATACAAATGCACAAAGTTTCAAAACCTCTTCACAACATTTGGATTAAAGACTTTTCTGTGCATGTGCTTGGGACCTTTTCTAGAAAGCATCCCAAAACACATGCCTCCAAATTTGTGTATCTTTGTGGTAAAGGAAAAATACTAAATTCCCAGGAGCACAGCAACATCAAAAAGTCTCTTAATACCTCCCCACAAGCAGCTCAGTATGCACTGGGTCTCACTCTCACAGAATAACATTGACTTTCCAGAGTGTTTACAAGGATGCATCTTCTTGATCCCAAAAACCTCCTTGGGAATACCAAAGCACTACTACAGCTTTCTGTTCTCAGGCAGATTCTGGCTATGTTCTTCTGGGACTGATGCTGGAGAAACCCCAAAGTCAGAATCTTCAAGCATGTTTTTAATATTTGTTAGCTATTTTTGAGTTCTGTAAATAGCTTCTTTCTCCCCCCCCCCCCCCCCCCCCCCCCACCACCATCAGTAACTCACTTGCAGCAACAGTTACTAGTCTACAATAAAATGAGCTATTTCAATGCAGCAATTTTTAAAAATTTTTATTTTTATCAAGTAAACAAAAATCTTACAAGCATACACGAGTCATAAACACAATCCACAAATGTGCACAAGGTCAGGAGAAATATATCATAATAAAATAGCTCAGATACAAGTCTGTAAATATGAATAAGAGGCCCTTTGAATTTAACTGCTGAAAATTTGATGCAAGCTGGGGAGTGCTTGCTTTGGCCACTGTGGGAAACAGGATGCTGGGCTTGACAGACCTTCGGTCTGCCCCAATATGGCAATACTTACTTAACCCTGAGATGGAGATTTTTTGCACTAGAGGGAAGAGTTTAGGAAAGGGACTTAGACTCTCTTCCATAAGCATATTGGAAGTTATTCTGGGTCAAAGGTCCTCGCTCCTCTCCGCCTCCATGACTCAATCTTTATACTTTATGCAGCACAGAGCCTTATATACACCGAGAAAAATCACATGCTACCAGCATCGCAATCTCAGATAAATGTTGGTACTGTAAAAAACAAATAGGTACATTACTCCATTTGCTATTTGAATGTGTTAACCCAAAACTTTATTGGTCTGAAATTTGGATTAAAGTTCTTTCTATTTTACAAGTCAATGAAAAATTACTAGCTAAACATATTTGGAAATCCTGTGCTCTTTCACACCGAATGACTGATGATGACAAATGTCTATTTGATTATATAATTTCTGTAGCAGACAAATTAATCATTAATCATTGGAAAGATGATTCACTTCTAGATGTCAATATATGGTGGAAATGGATTATCTTGTTCAAGAAATACAAAAGAATTTCAGAATCCAACCTAGTCAGATTTAGCAAGCATCACCTCGAATGGAAGAAATTGGACTCATAAATCGGTACTCAAAATCCACTTAATATTATATTCCCCCCTTCAAATATCCTTTTTGTTCCTTTATATGTATTGTATGCCTTACCTTATCCTACTTATCAGAATTATTGTTCTTTACCGTTTTCTTTTTCGAATACTTTGTTCATATATTGGAAACATACAATAAATATGTTTGCAAAAAAAATAGATAGATAGATAGATAGATAGATAGATAGATAGATAGATAGATAGATAGATAGATAGATAGATAGATAGATAGATCTGTATCTATATCTATATATATATATGTATAACCAAAAAGATTAAGGGCTCTGGAATTGACCAACAAGGTCTAAGGTTGTACCTTGGACTAAGGCATGAAGTCAGGCAGGTCTCAAAGAGACTAAAGGGAATGAGTCATCTGCAACATTTAACCTATAAGAACAGAGATTACAGGAACATAGCACGAAGACACTGCTTGCTTTTAGCTGTGGGGTGAAAACAAGCGTACAGGCAATTAAATTACTCATCTGACTGAGTCACCCAGTAGCTGAATCTCTGGTATATTAGAGGTATGCACATGGAGAAGCATCTGGACATTGCACTATAACCTGCAGAGAAACTCACTGTGACACTTAAAAAAAATGTTTTTAAGACCATTTGATTTATTATAAAGCATTTGCAGAACTATCTTTCCAGAGGGCTTTTCCAATTCATATCATTAAAAAAGACATTTTTTGACCTTGTTAAAAGAAATTAACATTTGATGACAATAAAAAAGGAATGATCTGAGAGCACTAAACCCAGGCGATTAGCACATGCTAGCTGCAAGAACATTATACACCATGATAACATTTCTACATGTCAACCTGGGCTTATCAAATTCTTCAGCAGAGGTTCTCAAATCCAGTCCTCGAGGTCCATAAGCCAGTCTGTTTAACAGGATTTCCACAATAAATTTTTATACGAGATCTATTTGCATGCTTTAGAAGCAGTGAATGCAAATAGATCTTATACGTATTCATTGTGGAAATCCTGACAACCAGGCTGGGTTATGGACCTTGAGGACTGGATTTAAGGACCCCTTTTCTATGATATAATGTAGGTCAGTAGAAAATAGCAGATTCCCATGGACAGTTAGGACAGTGCTTCCCAAGTCCGGTCCTGGAGTACCCCTTGCCAGTCAGGTTTTCAGGATATCCACAATGAATATGCATGAACTTGATTTGCATACACTGCCTCCATTATATTAATTTGAACTCTTGGGCCAATCAGAGCCCAGAACAACATTTTTAAAAAGTAGCTGGCCATGTCACTGCAGGTTACTTCCTCTATGTGTTAAACTAAAGAAGGAACAGTCATTTCTCTGTAACAGCTTTAAACATAAAACATGCATCACCTGCTGGCCAAACTCGAGAAATACACTACATGAAATATTCTTATAATTCACATGCTGAAAAATTCACCATTTCTTCACACCTCCCTCCTTAATAGAGAGACCCTGGACAGTGGACAGGTCAGGTCTCGACAGTCCACTGTCAGGGCGGTTCCTGTCTCTTCCTTTCTGGAGAGTCCATCAGCTTTACCATGTTCACTGCCCTTCCAGTGCTTATAACAGAAGCTTTTACCACACTCAGGACATGCTAATGGTTTTAACCCTGTATGCTTCATTTTGTGAATAGTGAGAAGCATCTTCTGACAGAAGCTTTTACCACACTCAGCAAATGTGAATGGCTTTACTCCTGTGTGGATTCTCTGGTGCTTTGTTAGCTGTGATTTATGAATAAAACTTTTTCTACATTCAGTGCATGTAAAATGTGTCTCTTTTATACATGTTTCCTGTTGTCCTTGTAGTTCTCCCTTTTGACTGAAGGTTTTTCCACAGTCTGTACATTTAGATGGTCTCTCTTCAGTGTCAGATCCCTCTGGTAATGTCTTGGCTAGGAGCTCAGGTATGGGTTCACTATCCTGACACTCTTTTGGTGGGCTACACACAACTAGTACCATGGCTGTGAGATTTTGCATAGGCCTTTAACATATTTACATGAAAGGTAAGCTGCTTTCTATCTTGAGATTCCATAGATATAACATAATTTGTATCATTCAGGCACCTTATGACCTTGTAAGGTCCTGCCCAATTAGCCTGAAGTTTATTCTGATGGACTGGGACTAAAACAGGTACCTTCTGGCCCTCATAAAACTTTGTATTTCGGGCCTTACAATCATACCAGGTCTTTTACTTAGTCTGGGCTACCTGCAAGTTATCTCTGACAGAGGTATAGGAGGTATAAACTCCACCCCCCCCCCCCACCCCCACGTTCACTTATTAGGTCAAGGGGCCCTCTCACCCTTTGGCCATAAAGCAGCTAAAATGGGGAGAACCCAGTAGACTCCTGGGGTACTTCTTTGTAGCAAACAGTAGCTAGGGCAAGTACTTTTCTCAGTCCCAATCTCCTGACTCCACAAAAGTCTTTAACATAAGTCCCATTAAATCTCTCCACCAACCCATTATTTTCAGGATGATATGGAGTGGTACCTACAGATTTCACTCCACAGTGTGACCACAGATTCTGGATCAGCTCAGACATAAACTTGTCCTTTGGTCTGAGAGTATTTCTTGTGGATATCCTACCCGGGAAAATATTTCTAGCAGGGCAGTGACAATTTTCTCTGATTCTATGGAGGATAAGGCTACCGCTTCAGGATATCTGGTAGCAAAGTCCACCACTGTCAATATATATCTTTTCCCAGTCCGGCTAGGGACAGCTAGAGGCCCCACTATATCCACAGCTATCCTCTCAAATTGGCTCACTGATAATGGGTAAAGGTTTCAGGGGTGCTCGGGGATGATTTTGGATCTTACCCACTCTTTGGCATGCATCACAGGTGCGACAATAATCAGCTATGGCTCAAGATACTCCCAGTCAAATAGAAGTTCTGTGTCAATCGAATGCATTTGCATCAACCCCTGATGTCCTACTAGTGGAATGTCATGTGCAATCTGTAGGATTTGTTCTCTGCATGCTTTGGGCACTATAAGCTGTTTGT
The DNA here is from genome assembly GCF_901765095.1 of Microcaecilia unicolor. Taxonomy (NCBI): domain Eukaryota; kingdom Metazoa; phylum Chordata; class Amphibia; order Gymnophiona; family Siphonopidae; genus Microcaecilia; species Microcaecilia unicolor. The sequence continues at coordinate 422,347,470 of NC_044033.1, forward strand.
CTGCTGTCCAGGGCTTGTTAAGATCAATGGGATCAGTCTCTCTGTACAGCAAGCCCCCTTTCCCTAGGATACGATCTTTACAAGTCTCATTGGTTGGCTGACCAACTCTCTACCTCAGGGCTTCCAGGTCAGGGTAAGAGAGTTGTGCTTCCTGAAAAGCATGTCTCTGTTCTATATCAGTATATCTGGAAGGGTCTCTGCTGTCGACTCTGACAAATCAGGGTCATCAGTCTGATCAATAGGTGTGTCAGTTAAGTCAGGCTGTTCCATACTTACAGCCCTGGCCACCTCTGGAACTGGTGCTGCTGGAAGAACAGAAGCACCTCCTCCTGCTGCTTAGTCAGCTGGTTCCACCTGAACTGGGTCAGGATTTGGAACTAGGGAGGTGATCTCTGCTGCTTCTGCTGGTTGGGACGCCTGGACCTGACTATGAGGCTTATTTTCAAAGCACTTAGCCTCCCAAAGTTCCATAGAAACCTATGGAACTTAGCCTCCCAAAGTGCTTTGAAAATATGCCTCCAAGGGTCACCATAGCAAAAATGCTTACTCCGCTATCAAGGTTAATGTTCATTGGTCGCAGGTCGGTTCCACACAGCATCGGCACTGGCATGTTTTTCATTATTTCTACCTCTCTGTATCCAGGCTTGGTACCCCAGTCCAGGAATACTTGAGCAATGGGTACAGTCTCTCTGGATTCATTGGCTAACACTACCTCTGCAGTGCGCCCTGGAAGATCTGGTTGTAATAAAGTCATGCTAGAGCCAGTGTCCACAAGCCGAGCCACCTGGGTCTAATTCACAGTTAATAGGGTGCTATAGTATGGTGGAAACCTATCTGCTTCCTTGCTTGATGAATGACCAGTATCTTTCTGTGCTTCTGCAACTGTCTGGGCCTCCTTCGTAGGACTGAAGTCACCCATGAAAGCCGCCAACTTTGGTGCAAGAACTGGAATGCTCTTTAGTGCAGGCTTGGGGTTATCTGGGCAATCCACTTTGAAATGTCCTGTATGCCCACACTGGTAACAAGTTGCAGGGATATTTGGCTTAGGACCCTGGCTGCCCTTAAATACCGGCTGCTGCAGATAAGGATGGCTTCTCTTTGCCAACCAGGGATGGTTAGCCATAAAGATGTCAGACAACTACTACTACTACTACTACTACTACTATTTAGCATTTCTATAGTGCTACAAAGCATACGCAGCGCTGCACAAACATAGAAGAAAGACAGTCTCTGCTCAAAGAGCTTACAATCTAGTAGACAAAAAATAAAGCAAACAAATCAATCAATGTGTAGAGGAAAGAGGAGAAGAGGGTAGGTGGAGGCGAGAGGAAAGAGGAGAGGAGGGTAGGTGGAGGCGAGTGGATACAAGTGGTTACGAGTCAAAAGCAATGTTAAAGAGGTGGGCTTTCAATCTAGATTTAAAGATGGTCAAGGATGGGGCAAGACGTAGGGGCTCAGGAAGTCTATTCCAGGCATAGGGCGCAGCAAGGCAGAAGGAGCGAAGTGTGGAATTGGCAGTAGCGGAGAAGGGAACAGATAAGAAGGATTTATCCAGGGAACGGAGTGCACGGGAAGGGGTGTAGGGAAGGACGAGTGTGGAGAGATACTGGGGAGCAGCAGAGTGAGTACACAACTCAGCCGCCTTCTCTGGAGTATGGGACTGGAGATCTTGAATGTATTCCCTCACCTCTGGACAACAACACTAAAGAATCTGCTCCAGGACCATCAGATTTTGGCAGCCCTCCAGGGTTTTAACTTCAGCTCCACTGAGCCACCGCTGATGCTGGTATCTTAAGTGAATAACAAACTCACTGTGAGTATCATCCGCCCCCTTTTGCAAAGTCCGAAACTTTAGTCTGTAGGTCTCAGTGGTAATGGCATAATGGTTCAACAAAGCTTTGCACACCTCCTCAAACTGGGAGCACGTCTCCATGGACACAAGGAGCACATCTCATTGGAATGACTCAAGTGCTCTACCAGAAAGCTTTCCTCCCAGAAAGCGCACCCAGTGTTTCTGAGGAATCTCACTGAGGCGGCCAATTTTTTCAAAGGCATTTAGATATCCATCAGTATCACCTCGGGTATCATCAAACTGCACAAATACGTTGGGCCAATCCGGGCTGTGGATCCTGTCTCTGGCCTGGTCACAGGGGTTGGACTGGGGCTTTGAATATGGGCCATTTCCATCTCCAACTTCAGTTTCTGTAGCTAGATCTTCCACTCCTCTTGCCGCTGTCACTCTTCCCATTCCTCTGATCACTGTTGATCCAGCCACTGTCGCTCTACTATGTGGATCTGCAGGATCTCAGTTGGTGTGGCATCAGGCTCTGCCAGCTCATGGGCCTCTGCCCACAAGGAGTTTGTTCTCCCCCCAGAAGAAATCTGCACAGGCTGGTCTTGCAGCTCCTCCTTACTGAGGTCATCTGGTTACTCTTGTGTTAAGTCAGGCATACTCCAACTTCTATCCCACTATCAGTTGATGTACCTCAGGGCTCTGTCTTGGGACCTCTTTTTTTCTCCATCTATATTTCTTCTCTTCGTACTCTGATCTCATCCCATGACTTCAGTATCACCTTTATGCTGACAACTCCCAGATCTACCACTCCACACCAGAAATTTCAGCAGGAATCCAGGCTCAAGTATCAGCCTACCAGTCTGACATTGCTGTCTGGATGTCTCACTGCCATCTGAAACTAAACATGATCAAGACTGAGCTTCTTATCTTTCCCCCTAAACCCACCTCTCCTCTTCCCCCATTCTCTATCTCTGTGGATAACACTCTCATCCTCTCTGTCTCATCAGCTCATGACCTTGGGGTCATCTTTGACTCCTCGCTTTCTTTCTCTCCTCTGAGTGGAGGAGTGGTCTAGTAGTTAGGGTGGTGGACTTTGGTCCTGAGGAACTGCGTTCAATTCCCACTTCAGGCACAGGCAGCTCCTTGTGATTCTGGGCAAGTCACTTAACCCTCCATTGCCTCATTGAGCCTGCCATGAGTGGGAAAGCACAGGGTACAATTGTAATAAATATCCAACAGACTGCTAAAACCTATTGTTTCTTTCTCTATAATATCTCCAAAATTCATTCCTTCCTTTCTGATCCCTAATCCACACTCTTATTACCTCTTGCTTAGACTATTGCAACTTGCTTCTAACAGATCTCCCAGTAAGCCAGCTCTCTCCCCTTCAATCTGTTCAAAATTCTACCGCACAACTTATATTTCACCATTGTCACTATGCTCATATTAACCTTTTCTTCAAGTCATGTCATTGGCTCCCTATCCAATTCCACATACAATTCAAACTCCTCTTATTGACTTACAAGTGCATTCACTCTGCAGCTCCTCTGTAACTCTCCCCTCTTATCTCTCCCTACACTCCTCCCTGGGAACTCCGTTCATTGGGTAAATCTCTCTTATCTGTACCCTTCTCCTCCACTGCTGCACCATATGCCTGGAATAGACTTCCTGAGTCAGTACGTCAAGCTCCATCTCTGTCCGTCTTCAAATCTAGGCTAAAAGCTCACTTTTTTAAGGCAGCTTTTAACTCCTAACCCCTATTCACGTGTTCAGTACTTATGTCCGTTTTATCATTCCCACCATAAGTCATTCCCTTATCGCTTATTTGTCCTGTTTGTCTGTCCTGATTAAATTTTAAGTTCTGTTGAGCAGGGACTCTCTCTTCATGTTCAAGTGTACAGTACCGTGTACGTCTTGTAGAGCTATAGAAATGATAAGTAGTAGTAGTAGTAATAGTTTGCCACATAAATGGGACCACATAAATGTCTCTTATTTTTATGCAGTTACCCATGCCTTCTTAACTGATGAATATTGACTTAAGCAGCTATGTGTTAGCTGGCTTATAACTAACTGGATAGTCAAAGTCAAAGCCAAAGCCCGTACAAGTCCCAGTTTGGAATATCTGGGAATAATGACATCGGCAGTGAGCAACATACTCACCGCCAAGACTAAATATTATTGACACCTAAATAAATAATGGATTATTGTGGTTAAATCCATTTGGGTATCAATTTCTCTATATTTTTGACCTTGGGCTTATTCAGACTGTTATATGCATGGTGTATATGTTGCATTCTGTAGCTGTTATTCCCATGCAGACAATGGTCAAAATGGTCAAACAGGAGACTGAATCAGCATTTAATGGTGCAAAAAAACCTCTCTGTGGGAAGGCAAAAGGCTAGAAACTGAGCTGGATCACTTCAGCGTAGCTGTACTGTTTTCTCTAATAACTCTTAAATGTCTTTCCTGATACACTTTGCTGCAGATTCTTTCCTCTAGTTTATTTGATTCTGTACTCATTATTGTGCATCTATTCTACATTTATCTGCAATAATTTGATTAGTAAAAATGAAGGTTGAGTTCCAAGTCATTTTAAACAAATCTATGCTTTCTTTAATGGCCTAGCAATAAGCAGGATATGGTGTTTGCCCAGTCACATGCTGTTGCAGATACTGAATGTCAGAGATCACAGAAAGTGACAATGACAATGACCAGGAATATATGCATCCCAGTTGATCAGTATTCCATTCTGCAAATGAAATGCAGAAGAAGCATATCATTCTTCTGCAAATGCATGAGATTATTTAACATATTATTAAAGTGGATTTAGGATACCCCACTATTTATCCCTGGGAGGAAGTAGCATGGAATTTATCTATTTTCTGGAATCATGCCAGGTACTTATGACCTGGGCTCAATGGAGCTTTGGTCTGTCCCAGTATAGGAGTTCTTATGGTATTATAAGATATCTTGTCCTGTAATTGGGATTCTGTAAAAGCATTCCTATAGCTAGTGGAATCCTAAGCACAAAACTTTAGGACTATTTTAACAAAATCTAAGCATGTTCCTCTTCCTGCATCCTTATGTAAAAAGAGGGCTTGCGGAGGAGCAGGTATACAGGTATTCTCAGCAGGGGGAATGATACACTTTTAGGCCCTTGGAGTTAAATATTGAAATCTAACAAATTAATGCCTGAAACTAATTTTCCCAAGAATACTTAAAACTTCAGTGGTGATAATCTGACACTAGGTGCATTTGCATGGAAATGAATCTGCTTATTTCATTTACACAGCTACAAGCTACACAGGCTGAGATTCCTTGTATCTTTTGGATACTCCATGGTATTGGAAATCCAATGGATGTACTGCTCTGTAGTAAGATAATATCCCCTTCTCAGTTTTCTTTAGGCTGACTGCTGGAAGGGCACAAACTCTGCCTCTCCCAGAGGTGTAATATGTGGTTTGGCATTGGGTCAAAGAAAATATTGATTTCTTAATAGGATTTAATATACAAAGCAATGTAACTTTTTTTTCTTCCTTATGAATTTTATTATTTATTTATTAATTAGGATTTATTTACCCTTTTTTAAAGAAATTTGCCCAAGGCGGTGTACAGCAAGAATAAGCTGAACATAAGCAATAGACAAATACAGCAACAAAAAATATTCAAATAACAATACACATTGTGGCATAGTATACTACTTACAATGTCAACGCAATACACATTAGAATATCTCAATAGATCCCAGAACTGGAGGAAGTGACATCACCTGAGAGATGGCTGCTTAACTGTTCAGCTCCTCCAAACCCTAATTAGCATAACTGGACTCTGCTGTGCTGCATAAAGTAAGCTGTCTTAAGGAGAAAAAAGTCAGGAGACGGTGACGAGCAAGAAAACTAGGCTGGATATGAAAGCTTTTGCCTTCCAGCCATCAGAGCCAGATGAGCAAACTTCCAGCAAAATGGTGGTAATGCATGTGGAGATCGTGTTGGGGGAGGACTTTCCTAGTGACCTGCATGGAGACGACCGATTGAACTGACCTGCCAGTTAGGCGGAGCTCCACAGCTGGGTTGGTGACCTAAAAACAACAATAGTAAATCTCTAGCAAGAATTGCATTAAGACATGGAAAGTCTGCACAAATCTGTGGAAGATATAGGCCGCAAATTAAATGAAAGGGAAATGGGATTTGATATACTGCCTTTCTGAGGTTTTTGCAACTACATTCAAAGTGGTTTACATATATTCAGGTACTTATTTTGTACCAGGGGCAATGGAGGGTTAAGTGACTTGCCCAGAGTCACAAGGAGCTGCAGTGGGAATTAAACTCAGTTCCCCAGCTTCAAAGTCCACTGAACTAACCACTAGGCTACTCCTCCACGCAATGAATATGAAGAAAGGGTTATTGACCTCGACAGTGATCTGGCGGCACTACAGAAAAGGTGCACAGCTATGGAACTAAAGCAGGAAGAGCACCTGGCAAAGCTCAAGGATTATAAAAATTGAACACACAGCAACAACCTACGGGTATGTGGCATGCCTGAAACTCAGAGAGAGGAATCCACTGCAGATTTGATGCAGGCCATGATGTCAACAATTTTTATTAGCTGTTGAGCCAGAAGCGGAACTACCAGCAATTAATTTTGAATGTGTGCTTAGGGTCTTAGGGCCCAAACCTGCAGATCGTTTGAGGGATATTGTGGCATGCTTTCTCAAATTCCCAGTTAAGAAGCGGATTCTATTCGCAGTGAGAAAAGTGGGCCACATTATATGGAAAGGCTCCAAAGTGGAATTATTCACAGATATATCGGCAATCACATGCGTAAATGCAGAGACCTTTAGAGACATCACTCAATGTCTCACTTCACATAACATCCGCTCTCTCATTGGTATTAGCCATATGGATTATCGTTTGTATTTCAGAATCAAAAGCATAAAGTCTCTACACCTCGTGAGGTGCAGGCACTGCGAGAATATAATCTGCTGAAGGAAACTGAAGAGCGGGAACTGAGGGAGGATGTGACCACTAGACTGGGGCAGTTGACTCAGAGATGTTGGTGGGGAGATCAGAAAAGTTGCAGGTTACAACATAATTCAGATGTTTCGCCCATAGATCCTGATTAGCTGGCCTGAGGAGGAGATGGACCACTGAGCATTGTAGAGTAGAGCTGTATTGAATAGCATATTTTATTATTCGGTCAAATACGAATAATGAAAAATATTATTCGGCCGAATGTAAATACCGAATACGAATAATGGGAATTGAGCTTTAAAATAACAAATAATAAAAGAAGTAACATGAAATCAGAGATCAAGTGTTTATTTCAGTAGGATTCAGCCCAGTAGAGCCCCTAGATTATTCATATTCAAATTAAAATCACTATTATGCCAAATACGAATAATGTATTCAAGGCACTATTCGGGGCTGAATTGAATCGAATCTGAATTTCGGTACAGCCCTATTGCAGAGGATCTATTATTTTGATCTCAAGGTTATGCCCTAGTAAGCATAACTGGAATGGTTGGCAAGTTTGTTGACCTGTTTAAACATGGCTGAGAGAAGATTCTAAGCATGTTTTGTGGGCTCAAGTTTGTTGCTAGGGCTTGGTTATGCCTATTACTGGTTTCTTTGATGGATGACTGTTGAACTGCATTATTCTACATGGGCAGGGATGGGGGGGACTTAAGTGGGAACACTTTCTAATATGGCCCAATTGAATGGGGGCCACCATATTTGCATGGGGGAGCTGGGTAGGGGGTAGGAGAGAGAGAGGGATGGGAAGTGGGGGAAGGATAAAGGCAGGGGAGTATAGAATTGATTCAGAGATAAGAAAATGTCTGGGGGACAGGCAATATGGAGGTATTTTAATTAGGCCTACGTTTGTAGCAATTCATCCAATTTGTCTTTATTAATAAGTATTAAATAGTGTTGCTTACGATGAATATCAGGGGCCTTAATATACCACACAAGCATCAACTGTTTTTTATTTGCTTTTTTATAATACACCCAATATAAATTGTATTGAGGATAAAGAGCCAATACAGGAAAAATAAACACCATAAGAACATAAACAATATTATTTAATTTAGCAAAAATTAACTCTGTATAGTCTACAGATAGAAGAGGGGCAAGATTCTCAAACCCCTGAGGGAACAGGGAGAAAGATAATAAAAAAAGAAAAATAGCAAGTTGAAGTTCAAATAACTCTTATTGCTCAGATTTCAGGAGTAACGTTTCTCCATCAGTAGGAGATTCCTTTTCCTCCAAGAAAAACTACAACTGAGAAGCATCATAAAATACAGAGGTATGATTATCAGGTTAAATAACACATTTACAAGAATACCTCAGTTGAAGCTTAGCATCAATATCGGTAACATTCTGATGGAGGCTCAGGAATTGTCTACATCTGTATTGAGTGGACCTAGCCACATAGGAAATATCAAAACTTTCTCTTCCAAGAAATTTTAATCTTTAGACTTCATGTAAAGTCGCATTAAAACTTCCTTATCATGTAAAGTCGCATTAAAACTTCCTTATCATGGTTGAAGACAAAAACACCAATAAGGTAGTCCTCACAACAATTTTGTCTTGTGATTTCTCCAAAATGCCAATCAAGTCCAGACTATCTGAAGAGACATCCACCACAGATGACTTTCTTACAGGGGTCATTTATTTTTTGTCTATTAGATTGTAAGCTCTTTGAGCAGGGACTGTCTTTCTTCTATGTTTGTGCAGCGCTGCGTATGCCTTGTAGCGCTATAGAAATGCTAAATAGTAGTAGTAGTAGTAGTAGTTCCCCCTCACATGCCAGGACACCAACCAAGCACCCTAGGGGGCATTGCAGTGGACTTCATAAATTGCTCCCAGGTACATAGCTCCCTTACCTTATGTACTGAGCCCCCTCCAACCCCCCCCCCCCAAAACCCACTACCCATAACTATACACCACTACCATAGCCCTTATGGGTACAGGGGGCACCTAGATGTTGGTACAGTGGGTTTCTGGTGGGTTTTGGAGGGCTCACATTTACCAGCACAAGTGTAACAGGTGGGGAGGGGCCTGGGTCCACCTGCCTGAAGTGCACTGCACCCACTAAAACTGCTCCAGGAACCTTCATACTGCTGTGATGGACCTGAGTATGACATTTGAGGCTGGCATAGAGGCTGGCACAAAATATTTTTAAAGATGTTTTTTGAGGGTGGGAGGGGGTTAGTGACCACTGAGGGAGTAAGGGGAGGTGATCCCTGATTCTCTCCGATGGTCATCTGGTCAGTTCGGGCACCTTTTTGTGGCTTGGTCGTAAGGGCCAGGTAAAGTCGTCCAAGTGCTCGTCAGGGACGCCCTTTTTTTTCCATTATGGGTCGAGGACACCCATGTGTTAGGCATGCCCAAGTCCCGCCTTTGCTATGCCTCTGACACGCCCCCATGAACTTTGGTCATCCCAGCGACAGAAAGCAGTTGGGGACGCCCAAAATCAGCTTTCAATTATGCCGATTTGGGTGACCCTGTGAGAAAGATGCCCATCTTCCGATTAGTGTTGAAAGATGGACGTCCATCTCTTTCGAAAATAAGCCTGCAAGTCTGCCTGAAACCAGTTCCTGATTTTTAACTGTTTTGGTTTGACTATAGTTATCTTGAATAATTGTTTTCTCTTCTTTCCTATTTAACAATAGCATCGCTTTCTTTTATGTTATTTTGTTTGTAGATTTTATTGTACACCGATTAGACCCTTGTTTTACTTGGAATTGGTGGTGTAATAAGTTTTATTAAACATAAACATGTCCCTAGGTTCAGCTCCTTTGGGATATGGTTTTTGGACTGATCACGGACATTATTGGGCTTCCATTATTGAAAATTATAGGTGGTGGTCTGCTCAATATGAAACCACTGGAACTACCAGGAAAATATCATAAACTGGTTATTAACATTATCTTAGCTAGTAGATTGATCCTGGTGGCAGCATGGAAACAAGCTATAATCCCTACTCACCAACAAGTCTTGACTAAAGTGGATTTTGTATGTCACATGTCTAAACCGCCTTGCAATGGAATAGATTGGGGAACTTTATCAAAATATGGGATCTGTTTGTTAATTGGAAGGAGAGGATTGGAGAGTCTCCTTGAATGTACACTGACACGTATTATACCGGACAGACACTTATGTATACCTTTATGGGTGTAGGGGGAGAAGTGGGAGGGGAATATTATTTCATCTTGAGCTAATACTAGTACCAAAGAGTGATGCTACGAGTATTCTGTTGTATGGATGTTAATCCCTTTTTGTTCTGGTTACGTAGTGAAAATATTTCATGGATAAAAAATATTTAAAAAGAAGAAAAAAAAGAATATCTCAATAACCAGCATAGGGTGAATGCTGGTGCTTATCAATTATTTTTTATGGCTGTGACCCTGTGATAGCAGCCAAATAAAAGGGAAAGGGGATGGGATTTGATATACTGCCTTCTGTGGTTGCAATCAAAGCAGTTTACATATTACATACAGGTACTTATTTTGTATCTGGGGCCAAGGAGGGTTAAGTGACTTGCTCAGTCTCCCAAGGAAGTGCAGTAGGAATTGAACCCAGGTTCTCAGGTACACTGCACTAACCATTAGGCTACTCATCCACCCTGGAAGGTACAGAATAATGAGACACCTATAGAGAGCCCAACCAGGGCATGGTCACAAATGTGAGTTTTATGATCCCATTAAGTGGAGGTATAACATATAGACAGATAAGATAGAATAACTTAAGATAAATAGAAAATAAGAGGTGACTAACTTAAGGAAAAATTGAATGTGGAGTCAGAAAAAGTACATAAAAATGATCTCAGCTAGAGTACGTGTGTTAAGTCCTGTTGCAACATGTGCAGCCAGTTTTAGTCCTGGTGTATGTGACTAGCACTAGCTAGTTAGTTGCTTCTTCCATTAAAGCAGGGGTTCTCAACCCAGTTCTCAGCCAATCTGGTTTCAGGATACCCACAATGAATATGCATGAAATAGATTTGCATACAATGGAAGAAGTATAAAAATCTATCTCATGACTATTAATTGTGGATATCTTGAAAACTAGACTGGCTTGGTGTGTCCCGAGGACTGGGTTGAAAACCCCTGCATTAAAGGCTTGCTTCTTTTTACTGTATGAATCCTGTAAGTTGAAACAGGTCCTGAGAATTTCCACCATTAGCCTCTAAATATTATCATTTGAAAATGATGATCGTGCAGTACATTGTACATCCTTCACCCTCCCAACCACAGACATTAACATTCAAAAGACCTTCCTTGTCAGAAGGGTCTATTTAGACATAAATATGTCTTGCTCGAAATGAACTGATTCTTTTACTTTTGCTGTGGTTGCAGCTTCTGTGTCTGTATCTGCTGCAATAAAATCTACTTTATCTTCATATAAAATTCAAATTGGTTCCAGTCATATAACATCAAAACAAGCATTACATTAATTCTGACCATGAGGAAGACATTTGGACAAGATAACAAGACCTTGAAAAGACATTGCTAGTATTTTAGTTCGTGAAGGATATCCTATTTTTGTCATGGTTGAGAATTACATAAAAGAATGCAAAAAAAAAACCCCTCTTGAGATATGCTTTATGGTTACCAATAATAAAGGAGCATCACCTGGTCAGCCTTTCACAAGGTGGATATGTGCCATTTAAAATGTACATCAGCCAGTGTCCTTAGGCACCAACATTTCAAAATGATTGGGGGACACCAAACACAATACATATTACCCCTCCCTAGACACAATGAAGAAGCATAATTGATACCGAGGGTGCTAAGAACCCACAGAGCTGGTTCCTATGCCAGTGTCTATTCTGGCAATATGGCAGCAGGGCCAGACAGCATCATAGTTGCCTGCTAGCCAGAAATGTAGAAAACATCGTATTGATTTCGGACATTGACGCCAGCTATTGCGATTACTCTAGGACAGCAGTTCTGAACCTGGTTCTCAGGGCACACCCAGCCAGTCAGGTTTTCAGGATATACACAATGAATATGTATTTACTAACTATTTAGTGAACTTAATTTATTAACTGTTATATAATAATAACTAGTATCTCCAATAACAGTACTCAAACGTTTATTTTCATATATTGATTATTTATTCAATTCACCTGAATATATTATCTACTTCTTATTAGTATTGCATGCCTAATGCTATATCATTCATACTACCATTCACGCTATTCAATGCTCATATCTAATCCCTTTGCTGCTTAGCCCACTAGCACAGTATTCAGCTTCAACCTCTGGACTATTAAATACACTCTATTCCAATGTATTGCTTTGTTAAGCAACTCCCTTTCGAATCAGGGCTGCCGAGAGGGGGGGGGACAGGGGGGACAAGATTCCGCGGGCCCGGACCTCCAGGGGGGGGGCCCGGTGCTGCCGCCACAGTCTGGCCCGCCATCGCTCCCTGGCATTGAATTTAAGCGCCTCACCTTTGAAAGCGCAGCAAGCAGTGGCAGACCACTCCTTCCTTCCTTGTCCCGCCCTCGCCTGATGTAATTTCCGCGAGGGCGGGCCACAGAAGGAAGGAGTGGTCTGCCACTGTTTGCTGCACCTTTGAAGGTGAGGCACTTAAGCAGGGCCGTGCCAAGGGTCTGTGGCGCCCCCCTGCAAGGGATCGGGTGCCCCCCCGCAGACAAGCAGTTGGAGCGCGCACCCCCCCCCCCCCGTGAAGATGATCGCTGTCCTCTCTCCCCTGCCCTCCCGCTCCCATGTCCCAACTGCCCGCCCTCTTCTCCCCCCAACAAAATCTCTTTAAATTTACCTCTGTCCAGCTGGCAGGGCAGCGAACGGTGCAGCGTCAGTGAAGGAGGTGGCACTCCCGATGTCTCTACTAGTCTTCCCTTCGCTCAATGTCCCGCCTTCTTCTGACGTCATTTCCTTGACGTCAGAAGAAGGCGGGACATTGAGCGAAGGGAAGACTAGTAGAGACGTCGGGAGCGCCACCTCCTTCACTGACGCTGCACCGTTCGCTGCCCTGCCAGCTGGACAGAGGTAAATTTAAAAGAGATTTTGTTGGGGGGAGAAGAGGGCGGGCAGTTGGGACATGGGAGCGGGAGGGCAAGGCAAGCATGGTGCGGCGGGGCGCCCCCCAGAGGACAGCGCCCCCCTGCCATGCTTACCTCGCTTACCACGTTGGCACGGCCCTGCACTTAAGGTCAGTGCAGAGGGCCCAGGGATGGAGAGAGGGCCCAACGGCGGGTGGAGGGGAAGCCCGACGACCTCGGATGGGGGGGGGCCCTGGGGGCGGCCTTGTCCCAGGCCTGGGCCAGTCTCTCGGCGGCCCTGACTCGAATCATCTCTTCTCCGACACAGGACGCTATGTTAATTGTATACAAGCAGCAGGGGTCCCTCTATATTCACTATTTACTTTTCTCGCTGCCCGTGGTAAAGCCTTATCCTCAGTCCCGGGTCTTTTTAATTCCAATCAGTTCTAATATTGCTTTGCTGTAAGTGTTGAGCTGTGTGGTGTTTCCCTTTCGAGCCGTCTCTTCACTTCTATGCGGCTGCTTTTGTGCTCCTCAGCTTTTACACTGTTTGTTCAGCCAGACGCTCAGCTTTTAATTGTATACTAGCAACAAGGGCGTTTTCTCTTTCTCTTGATTATTTCAAAGTCACTCTGTGTTTGGTGAGGTAACCTTGTTTCAATGCTGATTTCTTAAAAGTCACAGCTGCCCTACGCGTTTCGCCGTTAGGCATCTTCAGGGGCTTCTAGTGTCTAAACAAAATAAAACATTGGCATGATTTCTATACTTCTCCTGTTTATCTCGTATCTCTCTTTTGTTTTTATAATCACTAAACTCCTACCTTTTTTGTGTAGCTGTTCTTCCTGTTAGGAGACGATTCGAATGGGAGTTGCTTAGCAAAGCAATACATTGGAATAGAGTGTATTTAATAGTCCAGAGGTTGAAGCTGAATACTGTGTTAGTGGGCTAAGCAGCAAAGGGATTAGATATGAGTATTGAATAGAGTGAATGGTAGTATGAATGATATAGCATTAGGCATGCAATACTAAAAAGAAGTAGATAATATATTCAGGTGAATTGAATAAATAATCAATATATGAAAATAAACGTTTGTGTACCAATGAATATGTATAAGATATGCATGAGATAGATTTGCATGCACTGCCTCCTTTCCATACTAAGGAGACAGTGCATGCAAATCTATCTCATGCATATTCACTGTGGATATCCTAAAAACCTGACAGGTTAGGTATGCCCTGAGGGCTGGGTTGAGATGCACCACTCTAGGAAACTAGGGATATGTTTTCACTGGAAGCAAAACAAAAAATATTCATAACATTTCCCATTTTGTTTTAAAATAAAGCAAAAACAAAAAGGAAATTTGGTCATTTTAAGCCCTGTCCCATTGCAATATAAAAAAACAAAAAAAAACCCAGGATTTGTTTTCATAGCTCCCAGTCCTCAACTAAACCTCTCATCCTATGCATTGGCAGGTAAATAATCTGTAGAGGGTAAGAAGCTGATGATGCAGTAGTAGACAGGGACACCAGGCCAGCTCACCTGTGACTGGTACTATACTGCATAAAACAAAAGGTAAGACATCAGGTCAGCTGAATTAAGAGTCCTCACTGTATACGAGTTTTAGGGATAGGGACCACTGGTTGCAAATTGTTGGGATCCTACAAAATCTGTGATATTCAGTGCTGGTTGATACTCAGATATCATTGCTGAATATCTGGGTATAGAGTGGCAGCCAAAAGTTATCCAGGTACCAGCAACATTCAGCTGTTCTAATTTATCTTATCTTACCTAAATAGTTGTCTGATATTGGTGGTACTCGGATAACTTCTGGATCCACCTTCTATCCACCACTGGATTGCCTCAGCACTACCCAGATAATGTTAAGATGGTCAGAGATGATTTTCAACAGCATTATCCAGGTGATGTCACTGCAAATCGAGGTATAGCCCTGGTAGGTGACACTTATTTGGAATAGAGTCCCTCTTACCTGGATGAGTGCCACTGAATATCAGGCACAGAGCCAACACTGATTCAATGAGTTTCTTATAATAAAACCAAGTTACTGACATTTCATCAAATAGATTTTTTTAGTGTAGAAACAAAGATTTTCACCTTGTTTCACTTAAGTTCCCTTGACTCATGAATTGATCATGGCTCAGCTATCATCCTGCTTTTCTTTTCTCAGTCTTCTCTCTTCAGCCTTTTTAACCTTTTACAACTACAATCATTCTTTCTCCATCTAGCAGCAGCTGAAATTAAAGAATCACAAAAGAATCATTCGTTTTGTACATTAAAGTTATCTGAGTCTTTGTGCAACGGGGGCCATCTTTTTGTAGAAGTTATTAGCTACCAGCAGAGACACTATAATGAATGCCACATTAGTTACATTTAGGGAAGAGGAAGGATAGCAATTTCAAGCAACGCTTGTTGCCAAGATGTGTGAGGTTAGATTTATCCTGTGATTCATCCCTAAGAGCATCTAATAGTGTGTGATAATGCCACTAGAAATTTTAAGTTCAAGGATAAACCCTTCTTACTGCAAAAGAACTACTTCTTGTTTTGTCCCTGTGAAAGCACATAGGGGCCAGTTTTCAAAAGGATTATCTGCAGGTAAATGGGTTTTGTCCCATAGAGAAGGCACCTTTAAATATTTCCCTAGGCCAATGGTCTTCAACCTTTTCCATGTAAAAGGCCATAATGTGAATACGAGAAAGTTCTGAGGGCAACCACAATATTTCAGTCTTATAATTATAAGCCTACACTAGTTAAATACTACTGAATTTGTAAACTACCTTTACCTGGTTTTACAGACCAGGTATTAAACATTAATACTAATATTGATTCTACAACACTTCAAGGATATATTTCAAAAGCTCGCTTTATTTTGGCTTGTTAAAGTAGAAAATATCATAAATGAGACACCTGAGTTACCCACTTAAGAGAGATTGTTTGCAGTTACTATATGAAGTGATTATTACACATGAAATATTGATTCTACAGCACAGAAAGGATATATTTAAATTTGCTTAACTGTGGTTCGTCAGCTGTAGCAAATATCATTCATAAGATGCTTGTGTCTGCATCACTGTGTCCTCTAAGTTTAGCAGGAGCCCTCTACCAACAGTTCTGCCACTGGGGGGTGCTGTTTCTCTATCACATTTTCAATAGTGAGGGACAGGCAAGCTCTGCAGGACTCCAGGGAACCTGCCTGTCCCTAGTAATTGAAAACTCAATATTGAAGCACCCAGTGGCGTACCAAGGGGGGGGCAGTGGGGGCGGTCCGCCCCAGGTGCACGTCGCTGGGGGGGTGCTGCGCGCCGGTCAGCGTCGTTCATTTCCATGCTCCCTCTGCCCCGGAACAGGAACCTGTTCCGGGGCAGAGGGAGCATGGAAATGAACGACGCTGACCGGTGCGCAGCACCCCCCCCCCAGGGGCATGCACCCGGGGGGTGAGGGGGTTCTTTTGCCGGGGTGGGGGGTGTCCTTTCGCCGGGGGGGGTTGCGCTACATGGGGGGGCACTGCACCCGGGGGGGCGGGGTGGGTGTCAGCGCCCCTAGGAACGCTACTGGATGCACCACCACCCACTGGCAGCAATGCAGTTAGAGGACTCCCATTCAGCTTAGAGGGAACAATGGTCAGCATATTGTTTACCAGCACAGCATATTAAGGACCACAACAGAGGACTTCGGGGGCCGCATGCAGCTCGTGGGCTGTGCATTGGAGACCACTGCCCTAGGTCCTCTAAGGGAAAAAGTATACATGCTTCTGAAAGGGTGCATACTTTCCCCATGAAAAAAAGAGTAATGTTGGTGGAAGGATCAGGGTGGGACTGGAAAAGCAAGCCTGGGAATCTCATTTGCAAATACCTCAACAGGCTTTTAATGACTTTGATGTGCATACATAGGCGGTTGGTGGCCCAACTGTTTGGGGAGGCTAAAGGGGGCGGGGATAGGGGTGGTGCCAGGGGCGGAGCTTACCTCCATAATTGTCTGACAACACACAGAAAAAAATAAGTAAAAATAAAATAGTCATAATTAATACCTTTTATTAAATATAGATATTAGATATGTATCATATGTAAAAGAATAAAGTGGTTGCTCAAAGCATATACTAACCACAATCGCTCAACTGCAAAACACTATGCACAACTTTGTGCAAAAACACACTCAGAACCTTATTGTACCAAAAATATTACACTGGGCAGACCCTAATACACCAATATACCACCCATATGGAAAATGCAGACCGTCAACAATATGAAACAAGGGATCTTATCATCACAATTCTCATGTAGAGCCACAAAACACCCTTTTAGAGTGGATAGTGTTCACAATGAGCTCCTTTTATTAACGACAATATGTAGATCCTTCAAGAGGTAGTGTGTCATGATTTAGGCTCTACACCCTTTCTGATGTTTTGGTGCTACCTCAGTAAGGCCAACACACAATCTCTCCACTGCAAAACACTATACACAAACTTGTGCAAAAACACACTCATAAGCTTACCAAACCATAACAGCACCAATTCCAAGGACAAGACGAGCTACAACCTTATGCGTGGAAAGACAGCACTATAATTACACCGGGCTCTAAAACACCAGTAGGACTGCTAAGTCCCTTCCTTAGGTAATGTTACTGTAAATATACATTTTTAATTAACCTCATTGTTTCTGCTCTAGTGGAATCAACTACTCACCCAAGACAAGGAAAAGCTTCACTTCTGAAATCAGATTCAGGAGTACAGGATTAAACAGCATAAAGGCAATTAATTTTAGAGAATGCTGGAAAAAGAGAGACAAGCAGGAGAAAGGGTACACAAGATGAAAGTGAAGAGGGAAATGGGAGACACAGAAACAAAAAGAAGAGAGAGGCGAGAACGGAAGACAAGAGAAGCTCCTGAAAAGGAAATAGAGACACCACAGAGTAAAGGCCAGGAGAATACAGACAAACCAGAAAGGCCAAAAAAGAGAGAAGTCTGGAAGAAAAGATGAAAACTTCCTGGTGGTTTTTGAACATGGGCCATGGCTTCCAGCAGTGCACATCCTTAGCCCTGCTCAGCTTTTGGCAAATTAGGGTATTATGTTTATTCCCATCCATTATCACCTTATCAGCATAACATCCTTACAGAGATCCATCAGTGAAAATTCTCAAATAAAGTCAGCTTCAAGAAACAAGAGTAGTGAGCATATCATCATTATACTAATTATACTAATTAGAAACCGTGACTACAAAAGATCCATATGATCACAAAGATTATCTCAAGCCCGATAATTGATTGATAACAACTTGATGTCGGGAGAGGCAAGAGAATCTCACTCCCTGAGGAGTGTACTTGGCGTACTGCGAGCCGGCTTTGACCGCTTGACTAAACTGATTAGCGAGTAGCGAGCTGCTAGATAAACCAATTTTTGGACTCACCCAAGCCACGTGGAAACCGAGTCTCGACCTGACTGTAGTGGCGGAAGCTCATGTCTTGTCCAGCAATCTGTTCCCCTCCCCTCCCTTCCCTTCCATGTCCAGCGATTCTCCCTGCCCTCGCCTTAACCATTTTACTCTCCCTGGCAGCAACGTCTGTGAAGAAAAAGGCACTGCAGGCTCGTCTCCGGCTTCAGCTTTTCCATTCGCTTCGCTCTTCACACAGTGTCCCACCTTCGCGGAAACAGGAAATGCATCATCGCGAAGGCGGGACACTGTGTGAAGAGTGAAGTGAAGGGAAAAGCTGAAGCCGGAGGCGAGCCTGCAGTGCCTTTTTCTTCACAGACGTTGCTGCCAGGGAGAGTAAAACGGTTGTACGCGGGGGGGGGGGGGGGGGGGGCAAGGAAGGCTGCCTGTCGGGGAGAGCAGGAAGGAAGAAGGGACAGTGGGCGAGCTCCCTGGATGCTGTGCAAGCCCTGCGTTTGTGAGGGCAGCAGCCAGGGGAAGGTCAAGATTGGGCTGGGGAGGCTTAGCCTCCCCAAGCCTCTTATATGGGGCGTCTATGTGTGCATATTTTGCACCCACAAATTATGGGTGCAAAATATGCACATCACAGCACTGAGAAGTCTGAAAATCAGTCTCCTAACATGCAAAGTAAAAGCATATGGATTCTGAAGTCATTGGGATAATTTATAACTTCTTATGTTCATGTATACTATAGATTGCCCAAAGAACAAATCAGTTAGTATTGGAGGAGATCAAAGCTAAGCTTTCTTTGGAAACTCAAAGGCCAAGACTTCAAGTTCTTACTTCCAACACATCATGGGAAGAGAAAGATCTTTACAGAAAGATATCATGCTTGGCAAAGTTGAAGGTCGATGTAAAATATTGAATATTTTTACTGTTGTAATTGTCTATTGCTTATGTTTGATTTATTCTTACTTTACACCGCCTTGACTGAATTCTTTCAAAAAGGTAGTAAACAAATCCTAATAATAAATAAAAAGAGGAAGACCAGCAATGTGATGTGTTGATTCAATAATAATAGGTATGGACTACTCTTTCAATGATTAGCCACCGGACTGAAGACCAAATACAGTTCAGGGCAACTATCTACAGGGTTTCCCTCAATTCAGCACCAGCTCAGTAGCATTTAACAACAATAACATGTCTATGGGACCTATGCAATAAAACTCACTAAAATCCAATTTTAGCATAGGCTCACAAAATAGTAAATAAATAAGTAACAACAGGCACATTAAAAAAATGCAGCAGGCTTATGGTAAAAATGTTAGAAATAGCATACTCACCTTGTTCTCATGCACAGAAACTTGAAAATGCATTGATTAAGTAGCTTAAGAACATAAGAGTAGCCATACTAAGTCAGACCGATGGTCCATCTAGCCCAGTATCCTGTTTTCCAAACAGTGGCCAAGCCAAGTCACAAGTACCTGGCAGAAACCCAAATCGTGGCAACATACCATACTACAAATCCAGGGCAAGCAGTTGCTTCCCATGTCTGCCTCAATAGCAGACTATGGACTTTTCCTCCAGGAATTTGTCCAAACCTTTTTTTAACCCAGATACACTAACCGCTGTTACCACCTCCTTCAGCAAAGAGTTCCAGAGCTTAACATGGTACCTACCAGAGCTTGGCCATGGTACTTACAAATTGCATGCTATAATAATGTTGGCATGCTAAACTGAGCATGCACAGTTACTTCCCTTTTAATCTTTGCATTGGCTTCTAGGGCATATATAACAAAGTTGGGTATATTGATATTGCATCTCAATGTAAAGGAAAGAAGGGGGGAACTGGAACGCTCTAGGTATGATGGTCCAAGTAGAGTGGAGAGTTCAAGAGCACACTGATATGGCTGCAAGATTAACGATCTTCCAAGACTGGTGTGAGAAAACATGGCTAGGGGAGAAAGGCAACATGAAAGAGAAAACTGCTGTGGAATTTACAAACTCTTGCCACCACATCTTTGAAAAATTTGACACAGGAAACTTAGGACTCTGGTTTAAATATTTCCCACGGTAAAATATAGACCTGCATATTTATTGTATTTGTTTGGTGCGTCCCATTAAACATGGTAAAAGTGATATGCAAAATCAACAGCAAAATATAATAAGTAACATAAACAAACCAAGCAGCATAGATACATAAAAATTAAAAACAAATATTAGAGAAACCACATTGCAATCCAGTTAGTATTAATCAAAGACCCAAAGCCCATACTAAGCCCACCCCATCAAAAAAGCCACGTCTTAATCATTATCCTAAAAGCCATCAAATCCCTAGTTTCTCAGATAGTTCATGGCACCAAGTTAATGGCAGGAGTAAACTTTGAAAAGACCCTGCTGCATATCATTTGTTATCTTATTGCATTCACCAAATATAAGCAGACCAGTAATTCCTCTGATGAACTCAATACCCTTCCTGGTCAATAGTCAACTATGCATTCCTTCAGACAGGAAGGCACCATCCTTTGCATATTATAGGAACTCTGACCAGTAACCACCCTGATACGGAAGACCTTAGAGAGACCTGTTAAAACCCAGCCCTTCTTCAACCCCTCTCCCCCCCATAAAAGGCTATCTCTCATCATAGAAGTCAAGCCAGACAGATCACTCAGCCAAACAATAGACAAAGATAAGTCCTATTCCTATTTAAGGACTCCCATGAAGACCCCTATTTAAGAACATTATCTGTAGCATTATCTGGAGGGTGGGAGAATTCTCTTAAATTTAATAGTAAGGAGTCAAACTTCAGGAACAGTCATAGCCAGGATGAATATTAGCAAATGGAACATGAGGTAGTTATAGGTTCTTCTACAGATGTACAGAAGTACATATAACAGCTTTACTATCTTCCTCTTCTGGCAAGAAAACTTGATGGTCCCGTACATGTCTCTCACTCCTTTCTAGGGTCTACATCTGGCTTCCAGGGCCCTAGCTTTATGGGTTTCAGAAGTGTCTCATGGAAACTGAATCCACCTGAAGCTCTAATGTTTTGTCCTCTCCCCAGTTATATAAGGGGACTTTCCGACACCCCTTTCAGCCTTTGTTTTCATCTCCATTCCTTGTGAGTTCAGAGACCTAACTGACATGGGCTTGTCCAGAGTTCAGAACAGCTTGGTAGAAAAAGGAACATTTCAATGTGGCTGCTCCCACACTTTATCATGGATGATTGCTGAACCAGTCAAGTCAGAGCACCAAGGTCAGCTTACAGAAGTAGGTAACCAGTTTTTCTCTTCCTTCTCTCAATGGAACAGAGAACAGCACTATCCCAGGCCCTTAGAGTTACAGGTAAGACAAATAAGCTGGAATCTTTAGGCCAAGCGGCTCCCTTCAGGATTTCAGGGTTCAAGAAAAATACTTTCCATCCAAAATCATGGTTACATGTGGAGGGGCATTTTTGAACTGGGACGCCCATCTCTGAGGATGTCCCCGCGAAGGGGTGGGGCATCCCGTATTATCGAAACAAGATGGGCGTCCATCTTTCGTTTCAAAAATACAGTCAGGGACATCCAAATCTCAACATTTAGGTCGACCTTAGAGATGGTCGACCTAAATGTTGAGATGGTCGACGTTAGAGATGGGTGACCTCAGTTTTCGCCGATAATGGAAACCGAGGACGCACATCTCAAAAACGACCAAATGCAAGTCATTTGGTCATGGGAGGAACCAGCATTCATAGTGCACTGGTCCCCCTCAATTGCCAGGACACCAGCCGGGCATCTTAGGGGCACTGCAGTGGACTTCAGAAATTGCTCCCAGGTGCATATCTCCCTTACCTTGTGTGCTGAGCCCCCCAAACCCCACCAAAAACTCACTCCCCACAACTGTACACCACTACCATAGCCCTAAGGGGTGAAGGGGGCACCTACATGTGGTTACAATGGGTTTCGGGTGGGTTTTGGAGGACTCACATTTACCACCACAAGTGTAACAGGTAGGGGGGGATGGGCCTGGGTCCACCTGCCTGAAGTGCACTGCACCCACTAAAAACTGCTCCAGGGACATGCATACTGCTGTCATGGAGCTGGGTATGACATTTGAGGCTGGCATAGAGGCTGGAAAAAATGTTTTTTTTTTATTTTTTTTGGGTGGGAGGGGGTTGGTGACCACAGGGGGATTAAGGGGAGGTCATCCCCAATTCCCTCCAGTGGTCATCTGGTCAGTTCGGGCACCTTTTTGAGGCTTGGTTGTGAAAAACATTGGACCAAGTAAAGTCGGCAAAATGATAGTCAAGGACGCCCTTCTTTTTTCCATTATGGGCCGAGGACGCCCATCTCTTAAGCACGCCCCTGTCCTGCCTTCGGTACACTGCTGACACGCCTCCGTGAACTTTGGTCATCCCCGCAATGGAAAGCAGTTGAGGACGCCCAAAATCGGCATTCAATTATGCCGAATTGGGCGACCCTGAGAGAAGGACGCCCATCTCCCGATTTGTGTCAGAAGGACGCCTTCTCTTTCGATTATGCCCCTGATAGTCTCTCCAACTACCCTGTCAGTGAGCTTCATAGCTGCTGAATGGAACATGACTAGATGTGAACTCATGCAGATTCCAGGGCAGAAGCTTCCCTGCAGGACCCAAGTCCCAAAATTAGGTTTTAGTGACACTTGGGTCACACGTCCAACGGGGCATACAAAGATGCATACCTCGTGGATATACCCCTTAGACAGGCCCCACTATGGCAGGAGATGTCTCAGAGTCTGTCTTTAAAGCACTGTCAGAGATCTCACCGATGATGCTCTTGCTGACATCTCAGCTGGAGGGCACAGTCAAAAGGCTGAAGCTTCACACAGCAGATGGGGAGGCCTCACAGGGCTAGATGATTATTAAAGTCTCTGTATCATTTCTCTGTATGACATTTAGGCAACTGGAGTTAAAAAAAAACCATGCTTACCACAGAGTCCACATAGCACTATCAGAGCTCTTATTCATGACAGGTGCTGAAAATTTACTTTTGGAAGTTTGTTTGTTTGTTTGTTTGTTTTAAGCGATTTCAGGACTTGCTACCTTCCGACACCCTGCAAAGCCTATTGACAGCACACAAGCACTCTGTTGAAATATGAGCATTGTCTGTCAGGAATGAGAGCTTCTCATGATGTGCAGCAGTATAAAAATCCTACAAAGAAAAGCAATTTGAGTGTTATATTCCCTCAAGTAACATTTCAGCTTTTTGCCAACTTTTTGACTAGGCAAATTATGAAGAATATATTCACACACAGAGCTGCTATGTTTGCAATGTACATTGATTTTCCACTTTGCAAACCCAGCACCTCTGCGTCTGAATGTATTCTTCATAATCTGCCTATTCAAAAAATTGGCAAAAAGCTGAAATGTTTCCAGAGGGTATATTATACCACTAAAATTGGTTTTCTTTCTGTCAAATCAGTGTACATGCTGCTTTGTAACACCCGGTGGTGGGAAGATAAAGATAAATATCCTAATTTTAATGTCAAATAACTGTTAGACAATGCCAATACATACTGTCAGAACACTGCAATGGTTACAGACCAGAACCAAATGCCTATACTTAGCACGTGCATTAACCATGTAGGCACCTATAGGGATATTGTAGGTACATACATGGTTAACGTGTGTACATGGTTAACACGCATTAAAAATGCTAGCACGCCTATAACGCTGCTTAGTAAACAGGGCTCTTAGTCTTATAAGTCACTTCAATCAAAGTACACAATACCCCTTTATGTTTTCTTTTTGAAAATCAGGATGCACATTTTCATAAGTCACCAATCTGAATGCCTCAAATATTATTAAAGGTTATTTTTCCTGCATTACCCTAATTGGTAGAGCTGAGCTCTTTTTATTAAAAGCAATAAACAGTATTCTGAAAATGGGGATGCCATAGGATATTAAAATATATACGAGTAGCCCTTGGATCCTTTTTTTCTTGTCATTGAAAGGCAAGACCAACACTTTAATGAATTATTGGGGGGGGGGGGGGGGTTAATAGCTTAGTGCTACTAAATTTTGCTGAAAAACAAGTGTCTACATTGATTTTAAATTTGTACAATTACAGTGTATAAAACATTTTTGAAGAATCAGGTGAAATCAATGGGTTTAACTGTATTCATGAGCAAAATATGGAATGCAACTATTAACTGCTAGCTGTGCATAAATATTCCTCTTAGTTATATGATTTAGAAAGCAATCCCCTAGCTACTGTTGCAGCCTCATGTTTTTGATATATTTATTCATTCACTACTCACAGCAAATTAAGTCTTGTCCACCTTCCCCTCCCTGAGCTATAAATTTAAGATTAATAAATTTAGCTTGGGTCTCAGTTTAAATTAAATTGTATCTAATTACTCTTACACTCAACTAGAGAAGACAGATCAATGGAATAGTATGAGCCTTGCTTGTGAGCTACAGGAAAACTGGCTGCAAATTCTCTTTCTCCAACACCTGAAGAACCCCAGAGGACCTACAAATTATAAGGCAGACCTTGGCACTTTTCTCTGTACACCAGAAAGCAATAGCTTGAAATATTTGAATTAGGAGTAATAGAAATGCACCATGGATACAGCCCCAAAGAATCTACATTTCTGTAATCGTCAGGCAATTATATCTGAGAATGACTAACGTATCCTGCCTGATAGTTTATTGCCATGCAGAGTTAGTCTCATGAAACAGAACTCGTGTGGCACTGTGGAAGAAAGCCACTTTATATGCACTGCACACTCCCACAATGCAGCAACACTTGCAAGGATGCCAATGGAATACACCAGCAGAAACTTCACGTATCAGACCTAAAGATGTAAACACAGGAAAATCTCTTTACAGCACCTGCACACGCTCCTTAAATATCACTGGGATGGAAGTTAAAAAAAGGGGGGAGGGGATAGAAATTAACAAGGCTTCATCTAGAATTCTCTCAGTCCTGTTCTCCATGGTTTTCACAAATCTGACACAGATGCTAAGGTGACCATATATGTAAGTAGAAAGCTTTTCATGGTTTTGGAACATTTTAGTGAAGGAAACTTTTATAAAAAGAGACTGAATTTGAGGCCTCTTCAGGAGTTGTCAGACGGCACATGCTCCTCAAAGCCCTCACTCTCCCTGACAAGAGCCTGTTCCAGAATCACTGCCTTCTTTGTAGTGCTGGCTATCTTCCCTAGTGAACTCGTACGTAAGTACATAAGTATTGCCATACTGGGACAGATCGAAGATCCATCAAGCCCAGCATCCTGTTTCCAACAGTGGCCAATCCAGGTCACAAGTACCTGGCAAGATCCAAAAACAGTACAATACATTTTATGCTGCTTATCCTAGAAATAAGCAGTGGATTTTTCCTAAGTCCATTTTAATAATGGTCTATGGACTTTTCATTTAGGAAGCCACCCAAACCTTTTTTAAACCCCTCTAAGCTAACTGCTTTTACTACGTTCTCTGGAAACAAATTCCAGAGTTTTACACATTGAGTGAAGAAATATTTTCTCTGATTCATTTTAAATTTACTACTTTGAAGCTTCATTGTGTGCCTCCTAGTCCTAATATTTTTGGAAAGAGTAAACAATCGATTCACGTCTACCCATTCCAACCATAGATCCAACCAAGTTTGCTATTGCAGTTCTTGCAGCTCATATCACAAACCATGTGCTAGCCTGTGAGCATGACCATGTCCTGGATATCACTGTACTGTAGATTTTCCAGCATGTTTAAGAGGAAAGCTCTCCCACTCCTGTGAAACAAGTGAAGATAAGCCCTGAACGGTTGGTCAGAATTGTGTCTCTAAAGCCATGACAGTCACACAAATATTATTTACACTGAACTGTAATCAATATACAAATATCCAGTACGTGAAATGTCTCAGAACTGTAGATAACAAAAATGAACCTTTCTCATTGGCAATTCATATGTTGCTTGTTTCAGCTAATAACTGGTTTACCTTTATGTTGTTTTTTGCCTATGAGCACAATGTTTAATATTTGGATTTTTTTTGTCCACCTTTTCAAATATTGCAATGGAGGCAGGACATGCAAATCTCTTTGTCTTCATTATGTATCTCCTGAAATTCAGACCTGCTGCCTGTGTCCTGAAGACTGGGTTGAGAATTGCTGTTCTATAAAAATTATGGGACTTGTGTACTAAAAATTGTACTACACATTTTTCTGTGTATTCAGTAAAATGTTTAACATGAAAACAAAATGCCATTTAGTAGGCTAAGCAATAATTTTTACATTTACATGCAAAGAGTCTCTTTCATTAGCATATATGATAGACACATGTACGTTAAGTTTCAAAGCTCAATGTTCAACTTTATTTAATAGACCACAAGTCAGTGTAATCTCAGCAGTTCACATTATTCAAGCATAAAACATAAATGTATCAAAGAGGAGGAGATGGAAAGACACATAAGGGAACTAGATTACAAATTATCATTTAATAGGAAAGAGGGATGGGGGATTGGAGGCAATAAATAAATAAATATTAAAAAATTAACCAAAACAAAGTTCCCAACTGCTGTACCCATGGACGTAACTCTAGAAATAATTGAGTCTTCTCTGGGTCACTCTGGCTGCATCTGGTTATGCTCTAACTTTCGAAATACAAAACAGGAAAAAACCTCTATGACGAGTAAGCACGACAGACAACAGTAGAGGCTGACAAAGAACGAATCACCACCGGAGATATGAACCCAGCAGGGTCCTTCTTTTTAACTTTATAATAAAGCCTGCTGGATTCATATCTCCGGTGGTGATTCGTCCTTTGTCAGCCTCTACTCTTGTCTGTTATGCTCTAACTTTGCAATTTAAGAAAACAGCATCTCTGTGGGGAAGGGAGAGCCTCAGAATCCAGTCACAATGTAGACTCAGTGCAAATTTTACAATTAAAGTAGCAGGTATTACACCTGCAGCTTCTTCCTCTAAAGTCCATGTAAGATTCAGCAAATCAAATGAAGTATCCGCCTCTATAGGACTAGGTGGAATTTGATCCGATTGTCTTTTGGCAAATGGTGGAACATAATAAATTTATGAAATTGGACGATGAGGTTGTTCAGAAATCTTTAAAATTTCAGTTAAATACTTCTTAAATGATCCTAAAGGTGCTACAGCTTCTAAAAGGTGGTAAATAAATCCTAATAAATAAAAATTAATAAAACAAAGCCCCTTTTGCCATGCTGCAGTAAAAGAGGCCCTACAGTGGTGTCGTTGTGTGGAATTGCCATGCTCCGAGGCCCCCTTTTACCACAGTGGGTAAAAGACTTTAAAAAAAAAAGGAATGGCTGTGCGGTAAGTTAAACTCTTACTGTGCAGCTATTTCCTCGGGGATCCTCATGAGCTAACCGGGCAGCAATTACTGCTGGGTATGCCCTTGGTGCTAAAAATAGAAAAATATTTTTTAAGCACCAGAAATGGCATACGGAAGGGGCAGGAACTACTACCAGGCTCCTGCGGTAGCCCAGCGGTAATGACAAATTGGCATGTGGCAAGCCCGCAGTAGGTATGCCGCGCCATTGTAAAATGGCCTCCTCTATTATCTAAGTTCTCAATCTTTCTATGAAGCTGTATATTATCTTTAATCAAAACACTATTTTTATCTTATAATTCTTTAAAGTTTTTTTTCCATATGAGAGCTTTTCTGCACCAAAGTATCCAAAGAAGCAAAAGATTCCTTAAATTGCTTAACAGTAGTTACCAGTTTCTGAGAAAACGAATCTTCCATTCTTGCCATAGCATTCCAGAGTAATTACCACAGGTTTTTGAAGAAAAAATCTCAATAATTCTGTCTGAATTTGGGAAAGATTAGACCCGTGCACCAATTCTGCTGATGTCTTTTTTAATCCAACTCCCTTGATGTCTTGGGCATCTCTTCCAACTGTGTGAGTCTCTCTCCAGAACTCCTGACAGCCAATTCGGTCATTAAAAGCCCCACCTGCGAGTGGTCTCTAGACACCAGCATCAGGGGAGGACTCCGCTGCTCTGGGCTAACCATGATGTCTTCCTTAAGCAGGGGGAGCGGTTCCTCTCTTGTCGCTGCCTCCGTAAGCGAGGGAATCTGTCCAGACTGCAACAAGAGTTGAGAAGCGATCCATCAGCCCTGTAACTGAAGCTGCGGTCATTGTAGGATAAGTACGCTGCTTTCCTCTCCACATTTTGTCTGCATTCGCTCAGATCCCTTGATAAAGGGTCAGCGAAACAGAAGCCTGTCGGGGTCTAGTGAGCATGCAGAATGGACAGATAAGTGGCTTTATTTTCCTCACTGCCAAGTATTGATTGCCTGTCGTTTCTATAGTTAAACAGAGTAGATTTCTAAAAGGTTGAACAATTAAAAAATTTAAAAAATATAAAATACAAAGTTGATAAATTATATAAGAACATTCAGTAGGAGGGGGGTTTATGTCGATGATTATACAAGTCACGTAAGGGCATCACTCATATCCAGAGTGTTGTTTAAGACAGACTAGTCCCGGTGACAGTATGAGACTTTTTCTTCCCCTTACATACTGAACCAGTTATTAAGTTGATCACTTACTAGTAAGTAGACTTAGTCATGTTGTAGTTGTATTAAGTAATTCCTCTCCTCTTCAACATTTAAAGAAACAAGGTAAGGAAATAATAGGGAATAATAAGGAGAATGGCATCTGAGCTCAGGCACAGCATTTCCTTTCAGACGTCCCTGAGTTTTTCTTGATGGACAGACTGAATGAACCATATAGGTCTTTATCTGCCATCGTCTAAAATGTTACTATGTTAGATTAGTGGCTCGTGGTTATCCTTATAAGATTATACAGCAGGCATACTTGAGATCTCTTTATGCCATTCCTATTTTTTTATTACAGGAACAGCCTATCGATCCTATATTCAAACAAGTGTGCATTTTGAGATATTCTACATTGGCTCTTCAAATAGATAACAGTATCTAATCTCACTAGCATATTTTGACGCTGCTGTCAATATTCTACAAGGACTCCTGTGTTTACTAGTACAGTTTGTTCATGTTTTGGGACATCAGGGGCTCTTTGAAGGGCATAATCGAATGGGGTGCCCAAGTTTTCATGAGGGCGTCCTCGCAGGATGGCCCTGTGAATGGGCGGGAAACCTGTATTATCGAAACAAGATGGGCATCCATCTTTCATTTCGATAATACGGTCGGGGACGCCCAAATCTCAACATTTAGGTCGACATTAGAGTATGACATTTGAGGCTGGCATAGAGGCTGGCAAAAATTGTTTTAAAATTTTGCTTTTTGGGTGGGAGGGGGTTGGTAACCACTGGGGGAGTAAGGGGAGGTCTGGCAACGCCCCTGACACAAAGGTGTGACACATACTGTATCAGGACTTGCTTATCCACTCTTATCCTAGCAGAGATTATATTCATGTACCTTTCTGATTTTGGGTGCAACTTTGTCCCTTACTGTCTAACTCCTTTTACTCTATCATGAGATAAGAGGCAATGTTCTGCTGTGAATTAGGAATTTGTTATTGGACAGAAAACAGAGGGTAGGGTTAAATGGCCATTTTTCTCAATAGGGGAGGGTGAATAATGGAGTGTCACAGGGATCTGTACTATTTAACATATTTATAAATGATCTGAAAATGGATGGACAATAAAGACAGACACAAACCAATTCCTCCTTGAATGGTACGATAGATGTAGATCAATATTAGACAACATCGCCCCAATTCAAACCAGAACCTCAAACAGGAAGAAATCAACACCATGGTTCAATGAAGAATTGAAAAAACTCAAAACACAAGTCAGAAGGTTAGAACGTGCGTGGAACAAAAAGAAAGACGAACCCACACTTAACGCCTGGAAACAACTTCAAAGAAAATATAAATACACCATAAGACAAACTAAAAGATTATCTTATAAAACTGAAATCGGACCAGGCTACAAAGACACACATAAACTCTTCCAACTCGTGAATAAACTACTAGATAGCACACCAGTCACAACCAACAGCAAAGATACACCAGGAGCAGACAATCTTGCAAGATACTTCAATGAGAAAATCATACAACTGCGACTTAAAATACCAGTCAGTACCACCGATTACGCCGAACTGCTCGACTGTCTAGATCCAGACCCTGGAGTATACCCAGCAGACAGAACCTGGACTACCTTTGAGATATTATCAGAGGATACTATCTCCCAAACGCTCAAAAGATTCGCCAAATCTCACTGCAAACTAGATATATGCCCAAACAACCTTATGACATCTGCTCCTCAACAATTTATAATAGACCTCACGAATCACGTGAACTATATGTTAAAAATTGGACTCTTCCCGAAGGAGAAAGGAAACATTCTACTTACCCCTATACCCAAAGACGCAAAGAAGAGTGCTAGTGAACTAACCAACTAAAGGCCAGTAGCATCCATCCCCTTAATAACCGAACTAACGGAAGGTATGGTAACCAAACTCCTCACAAACCATTTAGACAAATTCTCAATAATACACGACTCCCAGCCAGGATTCCGATCTAATCACAGCATGGAAACGGTACTAGTTACTCTCATGAATAAATTTAAACAAACGATCGCAACTGGCAAGAACATATTACTTCTACAATTTGATATGTCTAGCGCCTTCAACATGGTAAACCATGGAATACTACTACACATCCTCGAGTACTTCGGAATTGGAGGCAACGTTCTCAATTGGTTCAAGGGGTTCCTAACTACACGATCATACCAAGTGACAGCTAATTCGACTACATCAGCTACATGGATTCCTGAATGCGGAGTTCCACAGGGATCCCCCCTCTCACCGACCTTATTCAACTTAATGATGATACGATTGGTGAAACTACTATCAAACCAAAACCTTAACCCGTACATATACACAGACGACATAACGATCTACATCCCATTTAAACAAGACTTAAAGGAAATTTCCAATGATATCAACAAAAGCCTACATATCATGCACACATGGGCAGACGCTTTTCAGCTGAAACTCAATGCAGAAAAAACCCAATGCCTAATACTCACCTCGCAAATAACACGAACAAATTCAACACCATTAACACACCAAAACTGAATCTTCCAATTTCGGAGACCCTAAAAATTCTTGGAGTTACCATTGACCGACACCTAACACTTGAGAGCCACACGAAAAACACAACCAAGATGATGTTCCATTCAATGTGGAAATTAAAAAGAGTAAAACCTTTCTTCCCAAGGGCTGTCTTCCGTAACCTGGTACAATCAATGGTACTCAGCCATTTAGATTACTGCAATGCACTCTACGCTGGCTGTAAAGAGCAAATAATCAAGAAACTTCAAACAGCTCAGAACACTGCAGCTAGACTCATATTCGGTAAAGCAAAATATGAAAGTGCTAAACTCCTGAGAGAAAAACTACACTGGCTCCCACTCAAAGAATGGATCACGTTCAAGGTATGCACCCTAGTTCACAAAATCATCCACGGAGACGCCCCAGCATACATGTCAGGCCTGATAGACCTACCACCCAGGAATGCTAAAAAGTCATCCCGCACATTCCTCAATCTTCACTTCCCCAACTGTAAAGGCTTAAAATACAAACTAACACATGCGTTAACCTTCTCCTACCTGAGCACACAATTCTGAAACGTGCTGCCGCGCAACTTAAAAACGATCTATGAACGAACTAACTTCCTCAAACTACTGAAGACACATCTCTTCAACAAGGAATACCACAAAGATCAACAAATATGATCTCCTAAACGTACATCCAGAATTGCCTTACAACATTTGCTTGTTAAACTACCATCATGTTCTTAGTTATCAAGTTACTCTAGATCCTCTGTAATACTAAATGTATACTTTCTTTCATCTTTCCACTATTCATGATGTATTGTAAGCCACATTGAGCCTGCAAAGAGGTGGGAAAATGTGGAATACAAATGCAATAAATAAATAAATAAATGACAACTGAGGTGATTAAATTTGCAGATGACACAAAACTATTCAAAGTTGTTTGAATAGTTTTGTTTTAAGTTGTTAAAACACATGCAGACTGTGAAAAATTGCAGGGAAATTTTCAGAAATTGGAAGACTAAGCATCCAATTACCTGAAGAAATTTAATGTGGACAAGTGCAAAGTGATGCACATTGGGAAGAATAATCCAAATCATAGTTGCCTGATACTACAGTCCACCATGGGAGTCAGACCCCCCCCCCCCCCCCCAAGAATGATCTAGGTGTCATTGTAGACAATATGCTGAAATCTTCTGCCTGGTGTCTGATGGCAGCCAAAAAAGCCAACAGGATGATAGGAATTGTTAGGAATAGGAGGATAAATAAAACCAAGAATACTATAATGCCTCTGTATCACTCCATGGTGCAATTTCACCTTGTGTATTGCATTCACATCTGGCCGCCATATCTCAGAAAAGATATAGCCGAATTAGAAAAGGTTCAAAGAAGGGCAAGTAAAATGATAAAGGGGATGGAACTCCTCTCAAATGAGGAAAGGTTAAAGAGATTAGGGCTGTTCAGTATGGAAAAGAAATGGCTGAGCGCAGTGGTGTGCTGGTAAATTTTTAACAACAGGCTCTCTCCCTGGTCCACCTCTGTGCCCCCCACCCCACCCCACAACAGGCTCTCTCCCCAGTCCACCTCTGCACGCCCCCCCCCCCCCACAATGGGCTTTCTCTCAGGTCCACTTCTGCGCGCCCCCCCCCCCCCCCAAATTACAGAGCTGGCTATAGCCGGGAAGAGAGCCTGGGAGGGAGGCAATGCATTACTCTTTCCAGGAAGACTGAGATTCTGTGGTGCAGGGCAAGCTGGCTCTGCTCTTCTCCTCCTCACCTCCCCTCCCCTCCCTGCCCTGCCCCTGTGGTGTAAGGCAAGCCAGCTCTGCTCTTCTCCTTCTCCCCCGCCCCGCGCGAGCTGTAGGGTCCCAGTCTCTGAGTCCAGTACATACCTGAGGAAGGCAATCTGGTTGTCCAGTGGATTCTTCAGGGCAGGCAGGAAAGATCCCCAGTCTTTCCTGCTCACTGCCAGCGCTGACTCTCCCGCAGTGCTACTGCATCGCTCTTCAAAATTGCCACCGAGACTTACGAGGGCGGCCTCCAAGACTTCAGCAGAAGTCTCACAAGGCCGCCACTGGAAGTCTCGGCGGCCATTTTTAAAGAGTGATCCGGCAGCGGGGGAGGGTCAGCGCCGGCAGCAGGCAGGTAAGACTGGGGATCTTTCCTGCCTGCCCTGAAGAATCCACTGGACAACCAGAGTGGTTGCCTTCTTCAGGTATGTATACTGGACTCGGAGCCTGGGACCCTGTAGCTCGGGGGAGGGAGGGAGGAGAGCCGGCTCGCCCTGAAGAACAACCGGCTCTTGCCGGCTCCAGCACACCACTGGCTGAGCGGAGAAATAATTGAGGTCTATAAAATCCTGAGTGGTGTAGAATCTTTTTATTCTTTCAAAAGTAGAAAGACTAAGGGACACTCCTTTCACTCAAAGAATAGTTAAGCTCTTGAACTCATTGCCGGAGGATGTGGTAACAGCAGTTAGTGTATCTGGGTTTAAAACAGGTCTGGACAAGGTCCTGGAAGAAAAGTTTATAGTCTGCTATTGAGCTAGACACGAGGAAGGCACTGCTTGTCCTGGAATTGGTAACATGGAATCTTGCTACCCTTTGGGTTTCTGCCAGGTACCTGTGACCTGGATTGGCCACTGCTGGAAACAGGATACTGGGCTAGATGGACCATTGGCCTGATCCAGTATGGTTATTCTTATGTTCTTCCATTCTTATCCATCTTTATTTTCTATCTTTGCTTACACCCTATGCTGTTTTTTAAAATGTTTTATTGCGTATTGGGTTAGAACATGACGGCAGATACGGCCATATGGCCCATCCAGTCTGCCCATCTTGACTTTGTAATGTAGCATACTATGCCATACCTTGTATTGTTATTGGAATATTTTTACTGCTGTAATTGTCTATTGCCCCTGTTTTACTTATTCTTGCTGTACACTGCCCTGAGTGAATTCCTTCAAAAAGGTGGTAAATAAATCCTAATAAATAAAATAATAAAATTAAAAATATAGGTGGACTATAGTACTTTTATAAAATAGTGCCTAAGTAAATGCCTACTTGCCCTCTTAAACTAGGTTCTCTCTTATAAAATTACCCTCACATTGTACTTTCTTTACACTGGAAGAAATTCCACAAGCAAATAACACAATGTACCCGTAAAATGCTATTCACTGATTTGTAAAGTTTATTGAGTTCCATTGTTTCACAGCTCATTAAGACATGGTTTCTTCATGCATTAATGTTCACTGCTTTTGTGCTGTTCCTTTTTAGGTATACATACAGTACATGCTGTGAATGCTTGTGACTTTATTGTGCAACTCATTTTTCTTATATGCTACAGTTCATAATGACCTGATCAGTGGTAAATTACAAACATGTTCAGAAAAAGCTGCCAAGCTACAGTTAACAGTCATTTCACTTGCATGAAATACCATACTCCTCTTTTTATTTTTATTATTTTTTTATAAACAACATCACATCAAGGATCTATAAAAATAAAGCATCAATAAAGGCAAATTATTAAACCTCATTCAAGCAATAATGCACCATGTACTCCTTTAACTGAGCAATGAATGTTGCTGAATTATGGCTAAAAATCACACCCTGAGAAAAGGAGCAGGGTTTTTTTAACAAATAAATCCAGAAGAGATTTTAAAGCTGTAATAACCCAATGTCATCAGGGGAAAGAGCGGCAAAGACAAGAAAGGAGAGCAATTTAATTCAGTTTGCTGTGTTCTAATGAGGTTGGGTTACAAACATTCTCATTCTCTTGGATGCTAGAAGCGTCTGTGGAATCTTCATCACCTGCAATTATTCCTACAGAAGACAGGCTAGAAATAAAAGAATGCATCTTTTTTGCATAGATATCTCTAATATTATAATAAGGTAGTTCATTGTGTCTATCAATTTCTTCTTCATTACATTCTCCCACATATATGGCTTTCTGCTTTTGATAGTATTTAGAAAATTTATTAAAAATAATGGTGATAGGAAGGGCAACCACAAGTATACCACAGAGAATGCAAAGACTACCAAGGAGTTTTCCGAGTAATGTGATGGGATGGGTGTCTCCATAGCCTACAGTAGTCATACTAATAGTTGCCCACCACCAGCATATTGGAATGCTATTTAGTTCTGACACTGTCTCATCCTTCTCCACTGAGTAAACAAGAACTGAAAAGATGGCAATCCCTACAGACAAAAACAGAAGTAGAAGCCCAACCTCATGGTAACTGTGTCTCAAAGTGGCTCCCAAAGATCGAAGGCCAACAGAATGTCTTGCAAGCTTCAGGATGCGAAATATCCTCATCAGCCTCAGAATCTGAACTACTTTCCCCATATTTTCTATGCCTTCACTTTCTTCGTCTTTTGTGACCACAACCAAAGTGGCATAAAATGGAATAACAGAGACAAAATCTATGATGTTCATTGGATTTGTCCAGAATTTCTTCTGACAGGGTGCCACCGCAAATCTTATCACAAATTCTGTTGTGAACCATGCAATACATATAACCTCCAACACTTCTAATACAGGATCTTCAATCTCTTTTTCATTGGCATCAAATTGTTGGAATTCTGGCATGCTGTGGATACACATAGCCACAATAGAGGTTAGGACAACACTCAAGGAAGAAACTGCAAAGATTTTGGCTGATAAAGAATATGCAGGATTTTCCAATCTGATCCATATTTTCCTTTTGAAGTCACCAAATAGCTGTGTGTCAAACTTCTCTAATTCCTTCTCAAATACAGATGATGCTTCAGTAGATGAGTCTAAGCTTCTCAGATCACTTTTCTGGTCCCACTCCTTGTCTGAAATGGTATCCTTTCTTTCCTGGTATTTGTTGCTGCAACAGGAATCAATGAAGAGCTCATTGATGCCCCAGTACTCAATTTCCTGGCAGAAGGAAAAGACACACAACTCCTCCATAACATGCAATTTTCCCGTGTAATAAAAATTCAAAACATATCTAAATAATGAAGGATTCCGGTCAAAGTAATATTCCTTGTCTGTGACATTGTAATCATCACATAGCTCCAGGATAGCTTCTTCAGAGTGGCATTTAAGCAATTTCCCAAGCCTGGTATGAGGAAAGCGTAGGAGAGTACTTTGGTCAATTGACTGCTTAAATCCTCCTACATTCAGTTTAACCACTTCCTCCCCTCTTGTCGTTCTATGGAAAAACTCACCGTAAACCATTTTGAATACAGTAAAGGCTCCTTGGTTAAAAGGTCACATTGTACCTAGAAGGACAACAACAGATCATTAGGCAATATAATAATAGCCACAGCACAATTAGCCTTATATTTAAGTTCTAATAAGTAATGAGATATTTGAAGAAAACATATGCTTTGGACAGTAAAGCTTCCTCAAAATTCCACTCTCCCAAACCAACTAGAATTTGCCCTACCTGTGATATGGTGGTAGGAGGCAGCAGAGCATATAACTGAAACGGAATGATATTTTCATTTTTTTTTTATTCACTGCCTATACTCAAGATTAAGAGGGGCATTTTTAAAAGGAGGTCCAAGTCAGCACATCTAAAATGGATCACCATCTGACATATATTTTCAAACAAGAAATAAATCATGATTTCCTGTTCGAAAACACATGAGATGGACATCCATATGTTCGAAACATCCAGCATGAACATTTATTTTACAAACTGGAATGTCCAAACTATGACCCGGGGGGAAGGGGTGATGGACAAAGGACATGGATGTTTCTATGCCAACATTCTCTGAAAATGGCCATGCAGAGTAGAGGAGCAGCCTAGTGGTTAATGCAGTGGACTGTGAACCAATCCCACTTTAGCTCTTTAATTTTGTAATTATGAGCCCTCCAGGAACAGCAACATACCCTACTGTACCTGGATGTACACCACTTCTATAGCCGTTAGTCTTGCAGGTGGATGACATATTTAGGTACAGTAGATAGTTTTCTGTTTCTGGAGGGCTCACAATTACCAAAAAAAAAAAAAAAAACCTGAAATGAGGTTTGAACCTGGGTCACTTGGTTTATAGTCCCCTGCACAAACTACTAGGCTATTCCTCAGACTTGCTTCCTGCTTTGAGTGCCGATAATACCTGAAGCTGTCATAGAGCCTGGTATCCCTTTTAGGTTTCACTTTCAGAGGAGCTGGAGGGGAACAGCAGCCACTAGGGAATTAAGGAGGTGTAATGCCTTAATCCCTCAAGTGGACAGCTGCTCAATAGGGCAACTTTTTGTACCCTGGACATGCCTGAAACAGGTCTAATTAAGGATAGCCTTCTTCTTAGACATGAATATTTCTTTCCTTTGGTAATGGCTCTCGTTCGTCCAGATTTCAGACCCTCCCTAATCTCACCCACAACATGCAGTATTTGGACATACTGCAGTGTTGGACATTCCTTTTCTGCCTTTGCAAAATTGATACTTGGACATTTCAAGCACATGAACATCCATTTCAGCCTTTTGAGAAATCCATACACTTTGAAAATAAGCACCTAAGTGTTATACAGAAACATAAATATAGAAAATGATGGCAGATAAAAATCACACTCCCTATCCAGTCTGCCCATCCATACAAACTATGAAACTCTTCAATCCCTTCCTCTCCCTTATAGATCCTCTGTACTGTCCCCTGCTTTCTTGCATTCAGATAAAATTCTTGTCTCCACCAGGAGGCTGTTTCACACATCCACCAACCTTTCTATAAAGAAATATCTCTTTAGACTATTCCATTTATTTTTATTCTATAACCCTCATTCCAGAATTTCCTTTTAATTGAAAAAGGTCAAGGAGGTATTTAAATCTTTCAATCACTCTATCATATCTTTCCTTTCTTCCAAAATATACATATTGAAATTATTATGTCGGTCCCCATATGCTTTGTAACATAGATAATGCCCCATTTTAGTAGCCAACTTCCAGACTGATTATATCTTTTTGAAGGGGCTCTCAACTTCTTTTGGCAGTTCATGAGTAGGGTGACCACGTAGTTCCATGCTCAAGTGGGCATGAAATTATGAGGGGCTGCACTTATTCCTATGTGGTCAATCTTTAGGTAAAACACAATGACCAGACAGTCTAGTAAAAGAGCACACTTTGCACCCAACATAAAGGGAAAGGGGGTGGGACTTGATATACTGCCTGTGTTTTTTGCAACTACATTCAAAGTGGTTTACATATTATATTCAGGTACTTTATTTGTACCTGGGGCAATGGAGGGTTATGTGACTTGTCCAGAGTCACAAGGAGCTACAGCGGGAATCAAACCCAGGATCAAAGTCCACTGCACTAACCACTAGGCTACTCCTCTACATAAAATGCAAAAAGAAGTATGGAGGGGCATTTTCAATAAGACGTTCAAATGGTGAAATAAACAGTTATAGGAAAACTTTTACAAAATGAAGAGCACAATGGAAGAAAAAACTAAATGTTTTTCAATATTCAAAAATACACAAAAAAGTTTTGAAAAAGAATGTACCAAAAACGTCAGACATTCAGAGATAAACGTTTCTGTCAATCAAAAATACAGTATGCAAAATGGCGGTACTGGTCCCCGCATCGAGAAAACGTCTTCTACATGTGGAGGAACATTCATCAGTGGGCACAGCTATGTCTCTGAGAAGGAAGCCAAATTTCTCTGTGCCAGAAACCAAGCTACTGGTCAAGTAATGAAGCAGGTCCACCACCTGCCCCCACATAATGTCTCCATTAGGACATGACAATCAATAAGGAGCAGCTTGGAAAGGTGAGTGTGAAATATCGCCCCCTCCCCTGAATCACAGCACCACTCATGTGCAAGTACCATGCATAGGTAAAGTCACATGCACTGAGGTCCCTTTGTTGTTGCAATACATGTTATTGCCTTTTCATCAGAAAGAAAACAAAACATTGCTGAAATCAGAATGTACAGAATATCCAATGACAAGTTATTATAGGGCTCTCCTCCACTAACCATGCAAAGCTAAAATGAGGGGGCTGCACATCTCTGGCCCCCTCTGCCCCTGACTTCACATTCAGGCCCACGCCTTCATACTCATGGGAATGTTGGCAGCAGCTCACTAAAGCACATTGAGCGCAAAGGTACACCTGCTTTACCCCACTGTCTGTTCCCACCTCCCAGCAATGTGCACATGCTCCACAGGAAGGCCACCATGTCACCCTCCGTTTCCATGGTCACCTCAGCTCACACAGTATCTGTGCCTGTCTCATACCCACCCACCCCCTCAGCCCCATCCCCTCCCCCAACCTGCCTGTTGCCATCTGTCACAGGCTATGTGAGGAGCATTACACAACATATTGAGCAAAATCATAATGTATATAATGCCAAGAATGTCCATCATTTGAACCTTGTCTCCACCAACTTGTGTTTTGCAGATGCTTCGGAATACACTGGGACCTTGAGTTGCTCCAGCACCAGTACTGGAATGTCTGTCATGAAGGAGTGCCTCAGGGCCTGATGTAAGTACCATAGTCATAGCACCCCTATAACAGCTCTGTCCCTGATCAAGGCCTGAATATGCAACTTCCCTCATTACTATGTGCCCACAGCCTCCCATATCTACTAGAATGTGTTACAGCCAACCACCAACCTATGAAATGACATGGAAAGGAAGGGGGAAGGGGGGAAACCCTTTGGACAGCATCCTCCACCAGCCAATAGAAAAGTGCCCAGCGTGCCATACACACACCTACCTAGCACATTGCAGCTGCCATGGCAGGGGAAATAAACAGTAAAACCAAACACCAACAGTGGGAACCACACCCATGTATCCTGAAACACAGGCCTACCCCCACGCCAAACAAGCTCCTGGCAGTACACTGACCACAGAGGGCCATCACAGCATCAGTTGCCCCCCCCCCCCCAAATGGATGTTCTCTCAAGTCCCCAAACCCACACTCATTGGTTATACCATTGTCTGCTCCAAATGTCGGTATACTGTCCTGTGAGACATCCCTCAAGACCCAAGCTGGGGGTCCCTGAAATCTCCACATTATAGTGGGCCCCCTACCCAACAATGAAAACTACCACATGTGTACACTTCCCTCCCCCCCCCCCCCCCCAGAGCACCCCAAAAGTATGGGCATGACTCATGGAGTGATGTGCAGCCACCGCCATCAGTCATAAGAACATAAGAGTAGCCATACTGGGTCAGACCAATAGTCCATCTAGCCCAGTATCCTATTTTTGAAACAGTGGCTAAGCCACTGCACAGATAGATGTTCTCAAATCTAGGTTTCCCACCTTGCCAACTGGAAACTGCCTTTCTCCAGGGATCCTAGCAGAGGTGGCCAGAAGGATGGGCGGCTTTGACAGGGTCCCCTGCCATCTCCCAGCCAACTGTAGGACACATAGGTATATGGACGCATGCACCCTCACATCTCTGACAAATGGCCCCATGGTGCAACGGCACAGTGCCATACTACCTCCCAGCCAATGCCTGCTCACCCAATGCCTTCCAGTAGGCTCAGAACCAGAGCCGGTTCAACCTATGGA
The DNA here is from genome assembly GCF_901765095.1 of Microcaecilia unicolor. Lineage (NCBI taxonomy): Eukaryota > Metazoa > Chordata > Amphibia > Gymnophiona > Siphonopidae > Microcaecilia > Microcaecilia unicolor. Next base: position 422,388,184 of record NC_044033.1, read on the forward strand.
CCAGGTGAGGAGCTGGCTCAGAGTGCCAGTGATAAAGAGTATCAAAATCCTGATCCAGCATCTCTCTCCCTCCCCACCCTCGGCCCACAGTTTGGTATCTACAGGATGAGGGGAGGGAAGAGAGAGGGAGAGATGCTGGACTGGGATTTGTTGCCCATTTTCACCAGTGAGGGTGGGGGGACTTGAAAGAGTGAAGAGATACGGGATCATGAAGGGGGTGCTGATGCAAAAGATGGCTCAGAGCATTCTTCTTATCTGCTGGGGTGCTGGGAGCAGCTCTGCAGCTGTCAGCTCTGCTGGTTCCCTGCTCCCTCTGCTCCGGAACAAGAAGTAACAGCAGAGGGAACAGGGAACCAGAAAAGACAACAGCCACGTGGCTGCTCCCTGCACCCCTCCTGCAGCATGCACCTGGGGCGGACTGCCCCCACCTACCTGCCCTCGGTATGGCACTGCCCCCCCTGGCAGCTACACTGGAGGGCATAGAACCTTAGGTATCCCAGGAAATGGCTGCCACACCTGATGGTGGGCCCACCCACCCAGACACCCAAGTCCAGATCCTGCTTCAAGTCTCAGCCATGCACAGAGACTTGCAGCAGGAGCTGGTGGTCCAAAGTGGTCTGCTGGCCCAGACTGTGGTCAAGCTGAGGATGCTCCGTCAGGAGTGGCAGCAGCCTCAATGAGGCCAATGGACAATGACCAGCTTGAATATTGTTTTTAATGTTTATTTCTGAGAAATACAATGTTTACAGGTTTTGGCATACAAAGGTCTATGTCTCCACGCTGTAAAAAATGTGCTGATGTTCTGATATGCAAGGCTGACAGGTGCTGTGGTGCGAACACTACTAGTCAAGCCCTGGGAAAGGGAGACTGCAGAAACAGGGGCAGGAAGGGTGACAGAGGGGAAGAGAAGTGTCCAAAGGGCCCTCAGTGTCCACAGGGCTGCACTAACAGAGAGGGATCTAATGGGCACTGCAGCAAATGAAGGCCCTTTGGGACTCATACCTGCCCCCCCCCCCCCAGATCCCAGAGCACACCCAAAACCATCATGCTGTGCCTCCAGTAGGCCAAAATTCGGTGACAGCAAATGTCTTAGGGCCTGCGACAGCTGATGGATGTACATGTCTCCCTGACAGATTCCTGGGCCTGCTCTTCACCAACTGATAGGCCGGTCTGCCCTCAGGACCTGGCAGGGCAATATCTGGCCTCTGGACTCAGCTTGGGAAGGGTCCCACTTCCAGATGCCCCACAGCCATGAGCTTAGCCAATGTCCCTCCGAGGATTAGCAGAAAGTTTGGAAAGTGAAATGAACAAAGGAGATTATCCACTAATGTACCTATAGTTACCTAGGTATGAGAATACAAAGGAGGTCACAGAAACAGCATTGTGGGTCACAGTATGTGACAGACTGCCCACTTACATCACCATTGCACTCTGTAGCCCTCTGTTCTCTGGGGGTTCACAATCTGCTCATTGTCCTATACCGATGTGGCCAACAGATATGTGGTCTGAGGGAAAGCTGGAGTTGATGGGGTTGCATGGTCCGTGACATTAACATTGATGCAAACCTAGCATGCTGGTCTCCCAATGTCCCTTGCTAAAGATTCTAGGAAGACATTTGCATTTCTGGCCCTAGGGAGGGGGCCACATGCATTGATGTCAGCTAGGGGTGCCATTTTGAGGGATGACACCAGAAGGGCAGGAACGATTGGATTTGTTCCTGCCCAGGGTCTACTATGTCACCAGGGAATTACAGTATGACTGTGGAGGTGGAGGGATACTTTGGAGAGTAGCTTGTGTAGAGGGGGTCTCTTGTTTGTGGGGCTCTTTTTTGGAGGGTCTGGATTGGGGGAGGCTCTTCTTCAGGTGAGCCTTGTTCAGGGGAGGCCCCTATTCAGAAAGTTCTGGATAGTAGTCTGAATTGATGGGGCTGTTTTCAGGGATTGGGACTGCAGGGGGAAAGCGTGGAAGACATTGCTGAGAGCATCAGGCCATGACTTGGCAGCCCAGTCTTCCAGAGCGGTAAAGTAACCTCAGTTCATTACTATGTAAAAGCTATAACGCAACTTGGAGTGTCTTCAGTGCTTGCTACAAGTCACGTTACGACATTTACATAGTAATGAGCTGCTTTATATACTGTACATTGGTATGTTTTGTACCTCATTACTATGTAACCTGCGGTGACTTAAATACTGCTGTGCTAGAGCAAGATAACCTACATTTGTGCCCTTTAAGTCATATTAAGGAGCCAACAAGGTGGGTTTTTGCCCTAATGCAGCTTGATAACTTCCCCCTTTAGGGACCTATGCACTAACCACAAAAATGTTCATGGGTTAGTACCCGTTTTTGCAAAATTTAGCCAGGAAATGCAAATGAGCACTTGGCTCCGGCTCCTTTACATTAGCAGCAAAATTTGGCATAAAACTTTTCATGCGTTGTCACAGCCAGGAACTTCACATGTTCTGGGCTGAGGCAGTGTGAAGAAAAAGGTAATGCAGAGTCAAGATGGTGCTGGATTGTGAACACTAGCTGCTGCTTAGTTTTTTCCCACCACTTTTTTCTATGGACAAAAAGAAGGGCAAGAAGCAGAAGTGATTTTATCAGGCCAAACTTTGATTCCTTCTTTCATTCAGGCAGTGGAAGTGGAATGTTGGGGCCAAGTCTTGCTGCTGGGTCTGCATTGGAGGAGAGAGCCCAGCTTGAGGCAGACAATTTGCTCAGCCCTGACTCCTATCATCCAGGCTAGCGAGGGCACCAGTGACCCGGCACAGTATGGAGGAGCCACGCCCATGGCACAGCCAGCAGCCAGAAGTAAAGCAGAGCAGCTGAGCTTACCAAAACAAACAGGACGGTAGTCAGACAGGAGTTAGCAAGAGCTGAGAGTAGTGGTGCGGGATGGCATGCAGCACTTAATGGCCTACCGAGGATCCATATTCAGGACCCGAACTGCCTAAAAAAACAAAGAACACATTTAGGCAGGTAGGAGGAGGACCGGGAAAGATGCCGGCTGCCCAAAAGCAGGTGGGAAGTGACTGAGCCACAACAAAAAGGCTGTGTACTTCGGCACCTAAACTGGGTGGGCCTGAGCCAAGATTGGATAGGCTTGGACCCAGTTGAGATTGGGTAGGCCTAGGCCCATCCAGGCCCACCAATAGTTACACCCCTGCTCCTAGCACCTCCATCTGTACCCGGGGGTACATTCCTCTCCCTGTCTGCTGAGGCAACTGATGTTGGGGAAGCACATGGAACAGGAAATATGGGCAAGGCAGAGGAGTTGCCAATGATTGCACAACAAGAGGATTCCCCTCTCAGCCCCACATTAGAGTTGGGTACTAGGAAACAAAGGGCTGCTGTGTTGAGTGGTGAGTCTGCCCTTAGTTCCTTTTGGGTGTTATAGAGAGAGGCCAAACATGTGTGAGGCTTATGAATAAGCACTCCTCAATGCTTCACTGTCCAGAGGTGATGACTTTGGATTCAATTTGCCATTGTTTTGTTGAAACACAATGTCTCGATTAAATTGCGTACTAATGAGAGGTCCCAGAATGACCTGTTGGTGAGAATGAAGGTATTAGCCTCTGGGATAAAGTCTTTGAATGGAAAAATAAAGCTAGCAATGACTGCATTACATCTGTGTAGACTCTGGTGACTCTATTAGTGCAAGAAAATCACATGGTGGCCCATAAAGGTTAAATAGTAGAGAACAGATCTAGAAGTTTGAAACTTAGGGTTTTAAACTTTCCAAATAATAAGTCTGAAGGCCATGTTTAAGAAATAATATGGTTGAAGCCCTTAAAATACCATCTGAGGCTGAAAGACACATTGTGATCTTGGTGGAATGGGGGTTGTGCTGAAACCTCGCAGGTTTTGGCAAATATCTTAGATGTTACAACCATACTGCAGGGGCCTGAATCTGCACTGGTTTCTCAATCTTTTCTTGTTCCTTTTCTTTTTGAAACAGAGAAAAACAATATTATGAGACTTTTGCATATGAAATGTGCAGTTTATGGACCAGAAGACACTAGGCATGAACTGTCATTTGCAACAAAACCATTTGCCAATCATAGTGCACACTCGTCTTAAAGATGGTGCATATTCTTAAAGAGCAAACGTGTGCACATGCACTAGGGTTCACGCATGTATGATGGTTCACACATATATGCACTATCAGAAAGAGTGTGCCCTCTTTGTATATAGTGAATACATTTTATTTTGCTCACACCTTTTCAGTAGTAGTGCAAGATGAGTTACATTCAGGTACACTGAGCATTTCTCTGTCCCTGGAGGGCTCACAATCTAACTTTGTACCTCAGGCAATAGATGGTTAAGTGACTTCCCAAGATCACAAGGAGCAGCAGTGGGATTTGAACCAGCCACCTCTGGATGTCAAGACTGGTGCTCTAACCACAAGGCCACTCTTCCACTCCACACTACATAAATTGTTTACAGTGAGGACACACTCTTGATGGCATTGGTTCTGGAACCAAAAACAAAAAACAGAACAACATGAAAACTTTTTGGCTGCCCACCCCTAGAAGAAATAGGTGTTTCCCGAATTATTTTAGGCAAACTCAGAATAGACATTGTCAGTTTCTGAGGATGTGGTGTGAAGCTTCTACCTAGGGGGTGATTTTTTTCTTCCTTACCCTTGCTATATGCTTGATAAAACTGAATATTGTGAGATATACGTTTCTAGATCCTAAACACTTGAGAGAATTTCTAGATAAAATATCTAAGTATTAATTGTCTTTATGGTTGTTTTCCACATAATCTAGTACTCATGCACAGCACATGTAATGTTAATCCCAACAGCCAGTGCCTTGTTTATACCTAAATTTAAATTTAATTTATTTAAGATCATCTTCCATGTTGCTGTAATCTGTCCCTTGCTTTTGTGAGCTTGATAGAGGGTGACTATAATATTTTCTTTTTGAGGATATTGTATTCTTCTTGCTATTATGATCATCCTATTTACTATGCAAGATATTTGCTTGTAATGTTTAATTTGAAAATTTCTGAAAATAAAGCACAATTAGTGCACATAAATTATAAAATCTTATAATCTACATGCATTCCTTTGTAGTTTAAATTTTTTTAAAAATCCCTTAGTTTACTGGTAAAAAGTTCAATAGAACAAACATAGCCAGGAAAATGTACTACATCTAATAAATTTATCTAGTTAATGTAATGTAATAAAAAAAGCCCCCTCAGAAATTTAAACACCCACATGGTAGTCACTCACGACCACAAACTGGTGAAATATCGCAGTTCATTCATTGGGTAGCTGACTCTATGTTGTGACATTTTGTGTACAAATGTGCTATTTTGTGCTTAGTGTAATAGTATCCCTTAATTACTTATCAAACAATGCACTGCATACACAAAATATCACAACATGGAGTGAGCGACCCAATGAATGAAGTGCTATATTTCACCTGTTGGTGGTCTTGAGTGACTGCCACGTGGGTGTTTAAATTTCTGAGGGTGCTTTTTTCATTACATGATATTAACTAGATAAATTATTAGATTTAGTACGTTTTCCTGGTTATATTTTTGTTCCTTTGTACTTTAGGCATGAGCATTTATACCAACTGTATAGCTGATTGTAGGAGCGTTAAAAACATTAACGTGCCTTAGTAAATAGGGCCCTTAGGGTGGAATTTTTTTGTGGGTCACAGCAAGGGTCTTTAAGTGAAGTTTTTCACTTCGCTTGGGATTGAACCAACCTAGTAACCCTTTCCCCCTTATATAATAATAATTTTATCAGCTGCTTTTACTGATTGGCAAATACTCAGGCACAGAACTGCATTGCATAGTTTAACTACTGTTTTCTCCTGGTAATTATGCCTGTCTTCCTCCTCTCTCTCTTTCTCTCTCTTTGCTTCTTTGATGCACCATAATCATTTCTTAATTCATTCTCATTTGCTAATATGCCTAACACAATGATTTGTTGCCATGTCAATGCTCCTTTTGTTGTGATCCATAATTCTTCTGTTCTACTTAGATCCCTTTCTACTGAGCAGGGAGAACAGATGCCCTGCAATCTGTTGGCCAGAACCCAGATAGATACTGGCTGGTTCATTTCTTCCATAGGACACCTTCATTGTTGGCATATGGCCCTCTCATGGATGGAAATTATGTGCTGAAACAAGGTAAAATGGCTAATTAGCTGACTGTCAAGTTTGCATGTATATCTGCTATGCAGAAGGGGGGGTGTGGGCTGACAAGATTTGAATTAGACCTAAAGTGAGATTAATATTATATTTCTTTTCTATATTTTTTATTTAAGCAAAGATTTTGCATAAGTGATTATGGGGCTTTTTTCTGACCGTGCAAAATGTAACACATGGGCAAACATTTCACAGTGCTGCTTGGAAATTTCATTGCAGTGGAATTTTTTCTTTACCTGATGTTGCAGGAAACTAAGGCCTGTATTTACTAAACTGTGAAGGACATCATAAAAGTGCACTTTGCTCGAAAATACTGCAAACACTTATAAATGCCCAAAGATGAGAAGTCACTGTGCTATATTGAACTTTAGTGCAAACATAAGTTTCTGTAAATTTTGGAGTGGAGGAGTGGCCTAGTGGTTAGGGTGGTGGACTTTGGTCCTGGGGAACTCAGGAACTGAGTTCAATTCCCAGCACAGGCAGCTCCTTGTGACTCTGGGCAAGTCACTTAACCCTCCATTGCCACATTGAGCCTGCCATGAGTGGGAAAGCATGGGGTACAAATGTAACAAAAAAAAAAGTTTGCATTAATGAGCTGCTGTGATGCAAAATCAGGTAAAGCAGAAAAAAAAGCAAGAATGGCACCGTTGGCCTGCTTTTGCAGAGCTGTAATTATTTTCCCAATTGCTGCCAGAAAAATAAAGGTACTAGTAGTGGCCAGTGAAAATTTAAGGGGCTCAGCAAGATGGCTGCCTGGATGGCAAAGACTAAACTATGATAAAACAAAATTCCTACTGCCAGGCCATAACACAACCACAGAACAAAACATTTCCATTGTAGTGAATGGTTTACCCTACAAACCAGAACCCTCCCTCAAAATCCTAGGCATTATAATACACCAAAATTTATCCTGGAAAACACAGGTGAATAGGACAGTCAAGTCTTGCTTCTTCCAACTGCATAACCTCAGACGAATACAGGAATATTTTACACAAGATCACTGCAGACTCGTGGTACAGGCTCTAATTCTAAATAAACTAGACTACGGTAATATATTCTACTTAAAGTGCCCTAAAAACTTAATACGCAAATAGACAACACAAAGCACAGCCATAAGACTAATCTACAGTCTGAAAACATTTGACAGGGTCTCTCACCTATATGCCCAGTTACACTGGCTACCGATAGAGGCCAGAATTATCTTTAAACTCTATTCTTTTATCTTTAAAATCTTTTAGTGCTCTGATCTCCAGTACATGTTCTCTCTAATTATAATTCTGAACTCAAACTACAGGACAAGAAACTCTCTAAAATTATCCTTCCCATCCTTCAAGGAATTTCAACTAAAGAGACTTTTCTCAAGTCTATTCTCTTACCAAGCCGCCAAATTCTGGAACCCCCTACCGACACCAATGCTCAACATCAACTGCTACACTCAATTCTGTAAAGCCTTAAAATCCATTCTATTCAAGAAATACATCTTACCAAACTCCTCTTAAACCTGGTTCCCCAATATGCATCTGTGTATTGGACTGACTTATCTACCTGCTAACCCGCTCTGTAATCTGCTATGAAACTTGTCTTCCCAATGCAATCTTGTTGAATTCTCTTTACTCTGTAGTCTGCTCAAAACCTTTTGAGGTGTGAGCGTAATAGAAGCACCTGGTAAAGTAAAATAAAAGTAAAGGACTGTGGAGGAGCTCCGCATCGTACCAATTCTCAGCATAAGTTTTTTCTCTGTTAGATGCTTTACCTTTTATCTTTAAGGGGAAAACTAAAGGTACTCCTTCCTGCCCTTCAAAGGGTATGCTGTGGCAAACTACAATTGTGGAGTATTTTGCTGGCACATCAGTTCCTTCCGAGGTGAGCTTGAAGTCATGCTGTCCCTGGAAGAGAGGCTCAGATTACCCCACTTGGAAACAAAGAGCTTGTTTGCTCTACTAGCACTATTGAGAGTTTCCAGTGAAGGTTTGTCCAAGGTGCAGAGGGAGGAGGTGAGCAAAGAATGCCCTGCGGTTCCTGCTTTAGCCATACAGCAGAAGGCTCCTAAAGTGGCTGGTAGAACTATGACTCCTTCAGCATCGGGATTCAAACCTGCCGTTGAAGATATGGCTCAGATTTGTGAGCGCTCACTGTTGTTAAGCCGGCACAAATAACATTGGATTCATTGTGGACTGTTTTGGTGTTGTTAGATGTTTCTTTTTCAACTTTGGTGAGAGTGTGTACTGCATCTTATACTGGACTGCAATCTCAGGAAAAGGGTTTAGAGAACTGTAAGACACAAGTTTTGAAGTTAGAGAAAACGGCTGTGAGAATGACAACTAGACAAACTGGCCTTATGCAGGCCAGTTTGTCTAGTTGTGCAGGATTAGTTGGCGCTCCATAGGAAAATTGAGACTTTGGAAAATAGATCAAGGGCTCTAAATTTGAGAGTAATAAATTTTCGTAAAAGATCTTTGGAGCAACCAATTGATTTGCTAAAGAAATATCTTCAGGAGGATTTGGGATATAAGCCAGAGCTATTCCCTCCTATGAGCACAGTGTTGGTGGTAGTACTGGTAGAAGTGAGAGATCTAGTCCCTGGTGAGGTTTCTGCTGACAGTTTACATGTTTCTGGTCTGTTGGAAGATATGGATGGAGTAGTACTAAAAAGAGCAACACTTCTTGTGTCTATTGTCTTTCTCTCGAATAGAGATCATGTCCAAAGACTTTCTTTCGTCAAAGACATACTTTATTTCTTGTACAAAAGATTTGGATATTTTCTGATTTGTGTAGGACCTCCTAGGATCAGAGGAAGAAATTTATTGCAATATGTCGTGTATTATTTTGGTGTGTATTTATTTTGATTTAGAAACATAGAAACATGACAGCAGATAAGAGCCAAATGGCCTATCCAGTCTGCCCATCCACAGCAACCATTATCTCCTCCATTCCCTAAGAGATCCCATGTGCCTGTCCCATGCTTTCTTAAATTCAGACACAGTCCTCGTCTCTACCACCCTTTCCATGAAAAAGTATTTCCTTACATTACTCCTGAGCCTATACCCTCTTAACTTTATCCTATGCCCTCTCATTCCAAAGTTTCCCTTCATTATTGTCACAGAGGTATTTAAACGTCTCTATCATAACCCCCTCTCTCCCACCTTTCTTCCAATGTATACATATTGAGAGCCTTATGTTTATCTTACTAAACTGGCCACATAGACATCCCAGCAGAGCAATGGGGCAGAACAGGGAGCACTGCAGTGACGTTCACATTAAAGTTCCCAGGTACACATCACATCATAACCCCCTTATATTGTATGGTGAGCCCTTCAGGAACAGCAAAAAAATGTACTGTACCCAACTGTACACCACTAAAATAGCCCTTATGCCTGCAGGTGTCACCTATATGTGGGTTCAGTAGGTTTTTTGTGGTTTTGGGGGCACTCACAATTCCCAAAACAAGTGTACCAGTTATAGTGGGAGATAGGCCTGAGTCCTCTTTTCAACAGTCCACTGCACTGACCATTAGGCTGACCTGCTTGCTGCTCTAAGAGGAATGACCATTATATCTGCAGCTGTCATAGAGCCCCACAAGCCAAAGAGTTTCTCTGCTGGAGCCTTGCTCATGTTACCTGAGCAGCAGGAAGTCAGCGGATTGCTCCAGCCATCGATGCCGGCACTTTCGCACATGCTCAATTCATATATACCAGGTCTCCCCACAGAGAATCTACACTTGATGAGAGGTCATAGACTTTAAGGGCTACAGTTCTAAATAAGGGTGTGTGACTGATTTTAAAACAAAATTGTCCCCATGTCTCAGGTTGCAGCCCTGTGCATTGGGCCACAAGGGATCTGGCTTCAAATCTGTTCTTTATCAGGCCCCACCTGAATGTAGACATGCAATGGAAGTAGTGTGATCAGACCAGGAAGAGAGATAAAAAGAGACACTGCAGCTACTATAGGAGGTCCTGCCAAACCATAAGTGCATTCAGTGGTGCCAAGGATGCACCTCAAACATAGGCCTCTGTCTAGTCCTCAGGCCAGTAAATTCTCCCATAAGCTACCATGATAGACCATCTGGAGTGCTGCAGTAGGAAAAAGAGTGAAAAAGCCCAGAATAATACAAATTCATCAATGATTTATTAAATACCTGCCAGTATTCAAGGCAGCTTTAAATCGTTGGTGTATGTCTAATCGTAAACAAATGTCATCTATTGTAGCTTAGTCCTAAAATTGCACAGTTCATCAAAACTTTTTTTTTTTAACCAGACAGGCAACTAAAATAAATGTTAAGTTCTACCAAGGGTGTAGTGCTTCAATGTGCGAAGGAAGAGCGGGACTTGGGGGTGATTGTGTCTGATGACCTTAAAGCTTTCAAACAGGTAGAAAAAGCGACGGCCAAAGCCAGAAGGATGCGTGGGTGCATAAAGAGAGGCATGACCAGCAGGAAAAAGGAGGTGATAGTGCCATTTTATAAGTCTCTGGTGAGGCCTCATTTGGATGTCTGGATGTCTCAACGCCACCTGAAATTAAATATGACCAAAACCGAGCTTCTAATTTTCCCACCCAAACCCACCTCCCCGCTCCCCCCGATTTCTATTTCTGTTGATGGCTCTCTCATTTTCCCTGTCTCCTCAGCTCAAAACCATGGGGTCATCTTTGACTCTTCTCTCTCCTTCTCTGCTCATATCCAACAGATTGCCAAGACCTGTCATTTCTTTCTTTACAACATCCGTAAAATCCCCCCCTTTCTTTCCGAGCACTCTACCAAAACCCTCATCCACACCCTTGTCACCTCTCGTTTAGACTACTGCAATCTGCTTCTTGCTGGCCTCCCACTTAGTCACCTCTCCCCCCTCCAGTCGGTTCAAAACTCTGCTGCCCGTCTCGTCTTCTGCCAGGGTCGCTTTACTCATACTACCCCTCTCCTCAAGACCCTTCACTGGCTCCCTATCCGTTTTCGCATCCTGTTCAAACTTCTTCTACTAACCTATAAATGTACTCACTCTGCTGCTCCCCAGTATCTCTCCACACTCGTCCTTCCCTACACCCCTTCCCGTGCACTCCGCTCCATGGATAAATCCTTCTTATCTGTTCCCTTCTCCACTACTGCCAACTCCAGACTTCGCGCCTTCTGTCTCGCTGCACCCTACGCCTGGAATAAACTTCCTGAGCCCCTATGTCTTGCCCCGTCCTTGGCCACCTTTAAATCTAGACTGAAAGCCCACCTCTTTAACATTGCTTTTGACTCGTAACCACTTGTAACCACTCGCCTCCACCTACCCTCCTCTCTTCCTTCCCGTTCACATTAATTGATTTGATTTGCTTACTTTATTTATTTTTTGTCTATTAGATTGTAAGCTCTTTGAGCAGGGACTGTCTTTCTTCTATGCTTGTGCAGCGCTGCGTACGCCTTGTAGTGCTATAGAAATGCTAAATAGTAGTAGTAGTAGTAGTAGAGTACTGCGTGCAGTTCTGGAGACCGCACCTACGGAAAGATATAAACAGGATGGAGTCAGTCCAGAGGGCGGCTACGAAATTAGTAAGCGGTCTTGAATGCAAAAGTTATAGGGACAGGCTTATGAACCTCAACATGTATACGCTGGGATAAAGGAGACACGATAGAAACGTTTAAATATCTCAAGGGCATTTATGTACAGGAAGAGAGCCTTTTTCAAATGAAGGAGAGCTCTGGAATGAGGGGGCATAGGACAAAGTTAAGAGGGAATAGACGTAGAGTAACCTAAGGAAGTATTATTTCACAGAAAGGGTGGTGGAGGCGTGGAATGGCCTCCCGGTGGAGGTGGTGGAGTCGAGGACTGTTCCAGAATTTAAAAAGGCATGGGATAAACATGTGGGATCACTTAGGAACAGGAAGAATTAGGGGTTACAGAGGATGGGCAGACTGGATGGGTCATACGGCCTTTATCTGCCGTCATGTTTCTATTAGATGCATACTGTAAAAGTAAAAGCTAGGAGGGGGACAAGCGTGGCGCATGCACAGAAGAGCTTCAAAATAAGCCCAGCTCCTGTGTGCATGCACCAGGCAAACCCAAACATGAAGCACAAACTGGCGTCTGTTTTCTATGCCTTTAATTATAAGCTGTTCAATGTTTTTTTTTTTATTTTTTTATTTGGAAGGTTTATATTTAAATGCAGGAAACGGGCACCAATGTGTGCTTTCAGTTTCAGGTTTACTCTGACTCGCACACATTCGCTTCCCACTACCAGCGCTTAGGGGCTTGCATGGGCTTCCTTCTACTTCAAAATTAAAGAAAAAATGGTAGATTTTAAAGATAGAATGGTGAGAAATCCTCTCTTCAAACACCCTAACACCTACTCTGAGCTGGTGTTATTTTTTTCAGCGGTAAGGGCAGCTTTGTTCTGTGCGCTGTTCTCTGAGCATTAGAAAGGAATAGGAAATGACCTCATTAACATCCATTTGACTACATTAGCATGCTATTTGCACTAATCATTGGCACGTTCGTTGTTTCCCATGCTACAGCCTCTGAGCATTCTGCGCACACTAAGTGTTAGTCTGGTGCTAATGGTCTTTAGTGCCTGCGTTTGCTTCTAAGCATCGGAGTCCCAGAGCATATGCTTGCCAAAGGAGGTAAACCAACTGACCAAGGAGAGAAGAGCTACAGAGTAGCAGAGAGGAGATTAAAGACACCATCAGGAGTAAGGAACTAAGGATTACAGCTATACAGCCTGTGATAAGAGTAAATGATTATTATTATTTATTTATTGCATTTGTATCCTACATTTTCCCACCTATTTGCAGGCTCAATGTGGCTTACATAGTTTTGTTAACATTGTCATTCCAGGATATTAGATACAGTTAGTATTGTGCAGAGATTAAGTAAGGGAAGAGAGAAAGTAAGGGAAGAGAGAAGGAGGCAGGGAGTGATTAGAGTAGTTGTAGAAGGTGGGCTTTCATAACTGAGTGGATTGCTAAAGTGGATCAGTGAGGTTATCGGTTCTCATTGTAGGCTTTGTTGAAAAAATATGTCTTCAGAGATTTGCGAAAGACAGTTGTTTCGTCGATTGTTTTCAGGTCTGTAGGTAGTGCATTCCATAATTGAGTGCTGGAGATGGAAGTAGGAGATACTGTGCAGAGGAGACAGAGAACTGTGTCTTTTAAGAAATTGATTATTTTTGCAACTACTTTACATTGATGTTATGCACTGTTTGTGTTTTGATTTTCATGATTCTTCCTCTGTCTATACTTATACATTAAAGGGAAGATTTATTTTTTCAACTTACAACAGTCTCTATACCTGGAGTGTAGGAGTAGCCTAATGGTTAGTGCAGCAGGCTTTGATCCTGGCAACCTGGGATTGATTCCCTCTGCAGCTCCTTGTGACCTTGGGCAAGTCACTCGACCCTTTGTTGCCCCAGGTACAAAAAAACTTAGATAATGAGCCCCCTAGGGAGAGAAAGTACCTGTGTACAATGTGTACAATTCTGAATACGTCTAGTAGCACTATAGAAACGATTAGTAGTAGTACTTTACCTTTGTTGTGCTGGATTAATATTTTGCTTTGCAAGCTAAGAGCAACAGTAGAGGACCCTTTATTTGTCTGTGAGCTATGAAGGACAGAAACGAAATTGTTGCAGCATATTTTGGCCATAGACTTTACTGTTTTGATTATGTACCTGCCTCAGGAATGATCCTTGACCCCAACTAACAAGGGAGCTGCCATACTCCTCCTCCTTTTGCCCATTAAGCAAAGAACCAAAACTCCTGTGGGCCCCAGAGAGGCTAACCCACTTACTGTAGCTCTACATCTCTCTACAGGACCACCTCTGGGGGAGGAAGGACCTTCCTTGCAGGAACCCTCTGGTAACACCCCTCTCTGAACTTCCCTCCAAAAGCTTTGGGCTACTATCACTGACTAGAGCACCCCCTATTCAAATTTGATTGGCACCTTTCTGGAGCAGGGGCCTAGAATGTTCTTTCTGCAACAGCATAGGAAAGTCTGATACATATGATTTTCTGAGTTGATAGGGAGATACCTGCTTAAACCTTTCCCAAACCACAAATACTGCCTTTCTGTGGTAACAATCAAAGTGACTTACATATTATATACAAGTACTTATTTTGTGTCTGGGGCAATGGAGGGTTAAGTGACTTGCCCCGAGTGTTACAAGAAGCTACAGTGGGAATTGAATCCATCTCCCTGGGTTCTAAGCCCCCTGCATTAATGTTAGGCGACTCCTTCACTCTTCAAAGACAACTGCTGTCAGGTGCTTTCAGAGCCTGTAACATCTTTAGCACTCCGAGGAAGTATGCAACATGTCTTTCTCAAAATATCTTCCTTGGCTCTATTTTCTCCCTTTTTAGTTGGGTTTATTCCAGTGTTATTTTTAGCATTAGCAAAATTTCATACAAACAGGGAAGCAACCTAAGCACAGCGCATATTCCAGAATTTCAAAAGGCCAAAACCATTGCAATCAAACTATCTGCCATATTTAAAAGGCTCTACTGGTTCAAAGTTTCAGGGTTGTTGCAGGAAATCTGCAACAATTTAATGTTTTAAATAATTTTGTGACAATACAAAACTACTTAGGCCATCAAACAATGTACTTAGCTAATAACAACATCCTGTACACTTAGAGAAAAAAAAGAAATCCATATCCAAACTGAAATCCATGGAATGGAGTGGCCTAGTGGTTAGAGCACCGGTCTTGATATCCAGAGGTGTTAGTTTAAATCCTACTGCTGCTGCTCCTTGTGATCTTGGGCAAGTTACTTACCCCTCAATTGCCTCAGGTACAAACTTATGAGCCATCCAGGTACAAGGAAATACCAACTGTAACTCACACTGAGCCACTACTGAAAAGGTGTGAGCAAAATCCAAATAAATAAAAGTCACAGAAAATAGAGGCATGTGCTGGACAGGAAGAAACACTCAAGTCAGCTCTTTTCCAAAGAAGCTAAATAAAACTGTGTTTCCATTTTCTTCCAATTGGAAACTTTCATCAAACGATTCCATTACCAAAATAAATCAAAATCAAATTTATAGATAGATGTCATGAAGTTATATAGTAGTATATTTAAATCACAAAGGAGAAAATATTTTTTTCATTGAACTCATAGTTAAGCTCTGGAACTCTTTGTCAGATTAAGTGGTAACAGCAGCTGGATTTAAAAATGGTTTGGACAAATTCCTGGAGGAAATGTTTGTAAATCATTATTATGTTAGATCTGGAGAAAGCCATTGTTTATCCCTGGGGGTAGGCAGCATGGAAACTATCAACTGTTTTGGGTCCTTACCAGGTATTTGTGACCTCGATTGGCCACTGTTGGAAATGGATGTTGGGCTTGATGGACTTTGGTACAACGCAGTATGACAACTCTTAGAAACAGCAAGACTTTGACTTTCTTTCTCTCCCCCCTCTTAAAATCTCTCACTTTCTTTTCAGTTTCTCTTCTCCTTACCCAATACAGTCTCTCTCATTTCCCTATCCTTATCTCTTTCTCATGGCTGTTGCCCTGTCTTTCCCCACCTGCCCTCTCAGCCTCCTTCACTGCCCCAGTCTCAGCTTGTTTCTCCCATTCATTCCTAAAGCGCTCTCTCTCTCTCGCTCTACCTCTCCTCAAACAACTTATTTCTCACAGAATTCCTATTATAAATATAAACTAGGTTTAGAAAAAAATTGAAGGGAGGATCCAAGATGGCATCACACTGACACACACAGAAAAATGATTAAATAAAAGGAGGTGGAGGTTTTTATGACTGGAAGTGGAGGTTTTTATGACTGATGATGGTGGTCATGGTTTTACCTTGAATACCTTATAAGCAACTGTGTTACTTAAGCCTTTTCCTCCATTTAAAGTCAAAACATCATAGGACATTACATTATATGAAGAGATTTGATTTAATAATCTCAAAGATAATCAGTGAAGATTTCAAACACTTATATTTATAAGGCCATTAGCCCAGTGTTTCCCAAGTCCATCCTGAAATACCCCTTGCCAGTCATGTTTTCAGGATATCCACAATGAATATGCATGAACTTGATTTACACACACTGCCTCTATTATATGCAAATCTCTTTCGTGCATATTCATTGTGGATCTCCTGAAAATCTGGCAAGAGGGTACTCAAATATGTTTGCTTGGTTTTAAATTGTGGTTCATTTCCCTGCCTCCCGCCTTGAGCCAAGGATCAAAGTTATTTAATGCAGCTTGGTTTGCCTGTAATAGTAAGTACATGATTTAAGTATTTTTTTGCTTTTTAGTGGTGATCTAGAGAGAAGATCTTTATATGTTTTCAAATATTTTTTTCATTCTATAAACCCTGGAAGCAGGTCGTTGCATGCCAAACACCAGACACCCACAATATACATAATCGAGTTTTGGTCCAACGATCTGCTTCCAGGGTTAATAGAATGGTTCACAAGCAAATGAAAAAATAATTTCAATACATTCATGCATTGACTTGCCGGTTTGTAATTAGGTGGGGCAATTGGCATTAATTTAATGACTATTTTATTTTCATTGGTTATAGATAGATGGTCTTTTTTTATTTAATCATTTTATGTATACATCTGTTTTCATCTTTTTCTTGTTTATTTATTTCATGTACAGATCAGTCTCTGTAGTTTCCTGACAATGCACTTGTGCACTACATGATTCATTTTATGATACATTGACAGTATCCTTCTTGATTTTTGTAGTCTGTATATTTTTTACGAGTGTTAACTATATATTTATTTGCTATTTACAGACTCCTAAGGCAGGCATGTACAGCCGAAACACGGTGCTATGTCAAGTCTTGAGCTACAGTCAATAGAGAGTTCAACGCTTTAGTGTTCCATGATTTTTGAAGAGCCATTATCTGTTTCCCACTCCTTCCTGTAGATCCCAGAGGACACCAGCTTATCTCCAGCCATCAGAAGACTCACCATCTACAGAGTCCCAAGTACAAAAGAGATCATCATAGTCATTGGGGGTGGTTCCGGTTCCTTTATAATAATCAGCATTGCCATTGCATGTATTTAGCAGAAGAAATGTGATCTGTGAACAACAGTCAAAGTTATCTGTGGAGTTAAGAAGATGGTCTGCACTGAGGAGCTGGAGCGTCTGTAAGTTTATTGCCTGCCTTTGCTGAAGAAATATCTGTTTGATTTGAACTGAAGTATATTAGTAAAAACAAAAAAAAAATGGTTCAGAGCACATCTAGCGTGTGGTCTTAGTTATTCAAGAAGGAGACTATGAACTGTAACAGCCTCTTTCGCCCTCCTTGAGAAGTTTCCAGTCCCAGCTGAAGCATCAGAAAACAAATATTACGTACCCAGCCCCCTCCCATACTCTGAAGAGAACATTAGATGACCACCTAGATTGACCCCCCCTCCCCCAATGTGGCCAGGGTGTACACAAAGAGCATCCTACAGTTTGATGACGAGTACTTTGCCAATTATTCTCTGAACCAATTTCCCATTATTGATTATGGAGATTCATTGAATATATATAACAGCATTTCTTTGCAAGATGAATAAAAATCTTCTCTGAGCTGCACATATGGAAACAAATACCCCTATTTAGATTACAAATGAAATCTCCAAGGATGGTTAGTTTGGCTTGGACAAAAAAATATGTACAATTTATATCTATAGATATATAAAGAAAATTATAGGGTCACGATAAAAGGAAACTATTGAAGAAATAAATGTTTTACTTACCAGTGTGCTAATAGCTTCAGCAAAGTAGTGTTTCCTAATGGCATACAGTGTGTCAAATTCTGATGACTTGCTATAATTAGCTAAGCTTTACCTTCAGAAAATCAATTTCACTTCTTGCATCCCTTTATACGTTCTCCAGTTGTGCTCACTAAGGGGTCCTTTTACAAAGGCACACCTAAAAGTGGCCTTCGTTGGTATAGGCGCATGTTTTGGACACGCGCAGGTCAATTTTTCAGCGCGCCTGGAAAAAAGGCACTTTTGTGGCCGAAAATGGAAATGCAGCAAAATTAAAACCAGCGCACGTCCATTTTCAGGCCGAGACCTTACCGCCATCCATTGACTTAGTGGTAAGGTCTCACACGCTAACCGGGTGGTAAGTGGACAGCATGCATAAACTGCCGATTAACGCCGCGTAAGTGCCACACAGTAGAAAATATTTTCTACCGCGTGTTTTGGGCACGCGTCAAAAATGGAATTACCACCCAGGGCATGTGGTAGCCGGGTGGTAGCTCCACTTTGGCGTGCATTGGATGCCTGTAGGCGCCTATGCACCTTAGTAAAAGGGCCCATAACTCTTTTTTTTCTGTTCCAAATACATTAAAGCAGCCAGTTCTCTAAGTAGGCACTTCCATTTAAGCACACTGAGGTCATGCAGTAGGACCCTAGTTTATAACAGAACCTAGATTCTGTTATACAATACTAGCAGAACCCGGTATCAGCAATCTTAACATTTTAACTCCCACAGTTGCACCAGCCATGGAACTGGCATAAGTGTGGGCACCTTAATGCAGCAGGGATGTGCATAATTTACAGTATTAAGGGGCCTTTTTACTAAGCAGTGGTAAGGCTAATGCATGCCAAATTGACAGTACTGCTGGGGTAGTGCAAGCACCCAGCAGTAATTTTGAAGTTGGCACGTGCGCTGTTTCCCATAGTAGAAAAATATTTTTTCTGTTTCTACCATGGAGGGCATTCCTGGCGGTAATCAGAAGCGCAGCCACATTGGCACATGCTGCATGATTGCTGTGCAATTAGCATGTGAGCCCTTACCGCTAGGTCAATGGGTGGCGGTAAGGGCTTAGGCAGTAAATAGCCACGCGTTACTTTTGATTTTAGCGCATGGCCATTTACTGCCCCATTACAAAAAAAAAAACTTTTTTACCAGCCGCTGTAAAAATTGTACCAGTGCATGTCAATTTAACACATCCAAACTACAACAGGCCACTTTTTACCGCAGCTTAGTAAAAGGGCCCCTTAGTAAGTTACTCAGGTAAATGGGCGACAGGCCTATGTCCTGCCTATCCTCCGCCCCCTCTGTACGCCCTTTTGCAAATACGTGCTATGTTAGTTTAGTGTTTTTTTACAGAATAGTGCTTAGGCATCCCGCTAGAGCTTATGCAGGTACGTGCAGATGTACATGCATGTACATGTGGGTGTCTGGGTTATATAAAACTGCCTTTTAAGGGGGTAATTTTATAAAGGTTATTTTGCATGTCTGCAACAGTAACCCCCAAGTTCTAAAAATGGAGCTTAAAAATACATGCACAATTTAATTGAATTATGAGCCAATTAGTGCCGATAACTGAGCCCTATCAATTTAATTTAAATTTACATTCGCATTTTTAGGTGCCAGGGTCCATGCATAAATTTTACACTTGGCTCCAAAAAGGGGGCATTGCTATGAGAGGGTCATGGGCAGTTCAGGGGCATTCCTGCAATTTATGCGCGCTGTTATAAAAGAGATCCACGCCTAATTTAAGTGCGAGGATTTACATCAGGGTTTAGTTGGTATAGATCCTCACATCTAAAGCTAGGCATAGTTCCGGGTGCTAAATGCTATTCTAGAAACAGCGTCTAACTTTGAGTGAATAGCACGTTTTTTTTTTTCTGTGCTGATTTTTTTGGCACCATTTATAGAATTTAGTCCTAAATGTGTATTATGGGGGTAATTCTATAACAGAGCCCCTAGAATAAAAGAGTAAATAGGGGACTGTTTCAAACCTAGTCTATAAAGAGAATACTAGCACAAGTGGTAGAAAATACATACAAATAAGTACCTGTATATAATATGTAAGCCGCATTGAGCCTGCCATGAGTGGGAAAGCGCAGGGTACAAATGTAACAAAAATAAAATAAAATAAAAATCTACATTGACGATGCGATCACTTAAATCAATCCTATGGCTGGTGTAAATGCTCATGCTGAAATGTTACAAAGAGGAAAATACACCGCAGAATGCAGAGCAAGAAAAGAGAGCAGTGATGACCAAGGGAAGGGATGACACACTACTCAGTAGTCCACAAGATATGAAGATCTATTTCAAATCCAAACAGACATGGCGTTCACAGAGGTCCGACATGGACTGTGTTTCGGCTAAAAAAAAAAACTTGTCTCGGGGGTCCTCAAACTGTGACTTGCCAAATCTCTAGTTTTGTTAGAAGCTGCTACTCTAGCGGTAGGACCATAGAGTTGAAGCATATTTGAGGATTCTTATTATTCAAAATTAAAGATACAGGCTTTTTTAACCAAAGTATGGTCAGTGCCGGGCCTCTATGAATGGCATGTCTATTTGGATTTGAAATAAATCTTCATCTCTGGTGGACTCCCAAGCCGTGCGTCATCCCTCCCCTGACTAATCACCGCTCCCTTTTCTTATCACACTTAAATGTTAGCCAAAATGCACGTAAATACAGGATACTATAATTTGCACAGGTAATTCTGCGCATCACCCAAATTTCACCCATGCACTTGCCCACTGGCAAAGTACATGTTATTTTCTATATCAATATTCTATAAGACATCATCATGTATGTAGGTGGTCACTACCATTTACAAGCATTCATGCCAACTAAAACTGGGCACCTCTTTAGAAAATTACCCCAAACCCCCAGATTCTATGTGACTTGAGTTGCCACAATTTAGGTCATATTCTGTAATGAGCAGGCAACTTAATTATCTTAACAAGCTAATCGGTGCCAATAATTGCCAATCATCAACAATTGGACACTAATTGGCTTTAATTAGAATTTATGCATACAACCAATTAAAAAGGGATTCAAAGGTATTGCCATCACCACGCCATAGGATAAAAATATCGTCGATGCACATAAATTCTAATGTGGCTATGGGTGCTGAATGGGCGGATCATGGGACTTACTAAAAGTTATGCGTGCTGTTATAGAATACACCTGTTCCATCCCTTAGTCACTGGCATTCACACCAAGTTTTACTTGGCATAAATTCCCATGACTAGATTTAGTCAAGTGAATGGGACCTAGGTGTATTCTAGAAAGCACGCCCAAAGTTAGGCACGGTTTATAGACTACACCTTTCTGTGCTGATTTTTATGGCGCCATATATAGAATCCAGCCCAAAGTGCCTCATAAAATCACTACATGTGTACCTATGAGTGGGATGCTATAAAGGGTGCCCAAAGTTACATGTGCAACTAAATTGACTAATGAGCCTATTAGCATCAATAATTGGGTGCTATCAATTATTGGCATTAATTGGTAACTTTTTGGATTTGCCCGCACATTTTTGCTAAGTGCTATTCTATAGAAATCCGCACACAAATCTTCTGGCATGCAACTCAAAAAGGGGTGTTGCCATTGGAGGGGCATGGGCAGGTCAGGGGCATTCCTTAAAGATGCATACAGTACTACAGAATTCATGGGATCCGCACCAAACTTGGGCGCCTGCGTTTAGACCAGGTTTTAGTAGGCATAACTCTGACACCCAAAGTTAAGTGCGAGATCCATGCTGAAGAATTAATCTATAAAGGGAGCACCCTTCATAGAACAGCACTCCAGTTGCTTTTTTGGTGCCCAAATTTTGATTGCCATTTACTGAAACTATCCCCATACCACGCAGGCTTGTACTTGTATCCAACCTACATGTTAGGCATGTTTGGAGGAGGACTTTGAGCAGAGCACAGGGAGAGTCACAAAATCTGTGTAGATTATAAAATACAGACCTATGCACACATTTAAACCACATACTTTTATATCTACTCCCACGTGTACATTTTAACTGCAATTATGGCTGCTTTTGTGCTGGTATTTTATAGGAACTTCTTTATCAAATAGGCTTATTATAGGCAACTTGTTATAAAATTAACCTCATTTGACATTTGCCCAAGCTTTTCCTCTCTATTTATTAATGTCTTTGGCTGGTGTGGGAATTCCATTTTCTTGGTTTGGAAGGCTAACTTAGCAGTTTAATAGGTGCCTCCTCCTATTAAACACAAGCTTTACCTTTTGGACTGGACAGTCTTCTCTTGTTCCTTTTCTTTTTCAGCACAACTAAAACCGGCTCCATCAGCCATCATTCGTACTACCCAGACCATAACACATGCATTTATACAGCTCTTCTACCAGGCGCAGTTCAGAACTACTACCCAATTATATCTGATTGCTCATTGCAACTGTCTTGGATAGCTGAGAGGTGTGAGTTAATCAGGGTAGGGATGGGATCCGAGATCATGAAGTGCAGACCACAAAATCAGGCCCAGATTTTTCACTATGCAACGTAGAGAGCTGCCTATGGATGCCAGCCTGAAAGAAGAATTTCCTTCTCTGCCCCAGCAGGACTGTCTTCTCAGAACTGCTTCGTGCCCCATCAGGCCCATCCTTAAAAAGGTATAGAAGCAGATCAGTGACATTCAAAGCACTAAAGAATGGCATTAGTCTTCCCTTGCACCTTTAAATGGACAAATCTTGTAATGTGAGTTTTCTTTTCATTTTATCATGCACAAAATAACATGAAATAGTGCATTGTAAAAGTATGCTAACACACTTCATTTAATGCATACTGCTCAAGCCCCTCCAATGTGACACCAGTGGCATAGTCACAGGTGGGCCTGGGTGGGCTGGGGCCCACCCACTTAAGGCTCAGGCCCACTCAACAGTAGCACATGTTTAGTGGTAGCTCTGTGGGGATCCTAAGCTCCGCCTACTGAAGACTTCCCCTGATGGTAAGAAAAACGCTACTCTCCGTGATACTGGCACCTGCACATTCTCAGTTTTTAGCACATGCTTGCTACAGACTGCCAAGGAGGAAAAGAAGTGTTATCCCACCAGCTGAGGTATATTTTTTTTGGTGGTGGGGGAGGGGGAGAGAACACTTGGTGCCCACCCACATCTTGCCTAGGCCCACCCAAAATCTGTTGTCTGGCTACGCCCCTGTGTGACACAACCTACTAGCAGCTCCGAAGGAGTGGCAGCAGCATGAGAAGCAGGAGGCACAGCAGTGCAGAGGGATGCCTGGTGGCAGGAGAAGCGGCAGTGTTCACACTGGCTTGTTTCTGTAAGTAGACCCTCAGCCGCACTCCTTCACCAGACTGCAGCAAACTGGTGCTTATTATGATTTCATTTTCAGTGCACACCAACACAAGGGAAGTTAAATCATAAGACTTGCTGCATGCTGCTCCTCCTCCTGCCACACTGGAGAGGCAAGATGCTGCACCGTTGGTAGGGAGAAGGGGAGAGGGAGACACTGTTAGTGAGGGAAGAGGAGAAAAACTGGACTGTTGGGGAGGGGGAGAAAAGAGATGCTGGGCCAATGAGGGGAAAGAGAGGGGAGATGCTGAACTGTTAGGGGAGAGGGGCAACACTGGAATGTAGAGAAGGAGAGAGAGAAAATGCTAGACTGTTTGGGGAGAGGGGAGATGTTGGACTACAGGGATGGGGTGAGAGAAAAAAAGAGGGGAGATGCTGGTCATGGTGGAACCATGCAGGAGAAGCCATGGGGAGGAGAGCTTGGCAGAAAAGAAAGAAGTGGAGGAAAGAGCTGACAGGAAAATTTAAATGCAAAGACAAATATAAGGGAGGAATGGACAATGACAGGAGGAGAGAGGAGAAATGGCAAATGGACGGTAGGCCTTGGAAAAAATTAGGAAAGCACAAATGAAAGAAGAAAAGACAGACTAGGGATCAATGTGATTGGAAAAGACAACAAAGGTAGAAAAAGTATTTTGTTTTGAATTTAAGTAGAATATGTCAGCTTTAACATTTCTATTTCGATAGCGTTGTACTGTATGAAATCTGACATCTTGTGATTTTCAGTTACATTTTTGTCTGCATATTTTTATTTCTAATTTGCGGTCCCTTGATCTGTATTTGGTGAGGAGCTGTCTATATTCAGCCTGTGAGACTGAGGTGTGGTATTCTATCACTGTTACTTGCTGTGTAGGGGTCTAAAGCAGTCCTGCTTTTGCTGTTTTCCCAATAGGAGGTGTATTGCTGTGTGGGTGTTGACTGTGCTATTATGGTAGAGTAGGTCTGCAATAGTGTTTTGCAGTACTTCATAATGTATCTCCCTGTTGGCACTGGAGGGGAGTTGTGTAGAAATCTCGTAGCCCCCAGCCCCACTGCCTGTATAAAGACTGTTCAGACTCTCATGAAGGAATAAGGACAGAAGAAAAGCTAGTGGACTCCATAGGAATACAGGAGGGGGAGGGTGGGAACAGCACAGCAATCATTTGCACAGGGCAGCAAATAGGAAGCACCAGCCCTGGCACAAAGCATTGCAAGCATTTAAATAATTGAGTTTTACATTTTTTAATTTGTCACTCGATATAGATGACAGCTGTTGCAGACTACTTAGGAATCTATTGTCAGCTGCGCTTGAAGGCACTTGTCAGTAAGAGTCTTACTAATAAATTTCATATCTACGTGCCTAGTGCCCCCTCCCAAAAAAATCAGTTCTGGCTACATCACTGCTGCACATCAATACATTTTCATGTGCATTAGCAAAATAACATATACTAAAAAAAATTTAAAAACACCCCTAATGAATGGGTCACCCTCTGGCGGCAGCAGCTCATCTTTCAATGTGACATCTCCTCCTCCACCACCTTATCCTCGAGAGGGACCCTCCTTCCTAAGGATGTCAAGAAGAAGGAAGATTTAAAATGCAGCCCTGCACATGGCTCTTAGCATGGATTTTTGCAGAGTTTCAGAGCTGTTGCTTACTGAAATGGAGAAGTTTCGTCTTTAACGCTGGTGCTGTGATAGAAAATACACCTCACACATCCACGTTCCAGTGCTCACATCCAGCAAGTGTATTCCTATGACATTCGTTTGCTCTCTTAATCCATCTTTCTCCTATTGCAATTAACGAGCTCTTACTTTCATCTTGCAACTATTCAAAAATGTATGAGGTTGCACAATTCTTTCTTCCTGCTTAAAGGATCGGTCCAAATATATTTTTAAATATTCCAGCACAAACAAATAAAAATCACTTTTGTGGCTTGCTTGGTGCAAGTGTTTCTGTGTTTGGGTGTTTATTTTCTGCTCTCCTCTTAGTGCCTTGGCTGGCTGACAGATACCTCATATGGTCATTATGCCTTTTGCATGACTATAACATTAAATAACGGACTGAAAAAGAAATCTGGACAGACTCCATAGGCGGGGTTGCTTCCATCTGCCTGGTACCAGCCCCAAATCACTCGCATGTGGTCCAGAACCACATAGTTTGTCTAATTTTAAAAGACACGTGTGCATGACAGAACAAATGGTCCAATATATCTGGCCAAACTCACAGATGGCCCGATTCAAATATTTTATGTACCACTGAATCAGCAATGGCTAAGTCACCTGATCTGGCTGACCAGTTTTGATTTTTCTAGGGCATTAAGGGACCCTTTTACTAATATGCTGACAGTTTTTTGCTCTTACCATATCTTAACTGCAAACGTAACCGTATCTACCCTGCATTTACTACACAGAACAGATACTTACATCATGAACCCACGTTCCATGCTTTTGGGCCCACATTCTATGCTACCTACCCAGGCACGGAATGACGACCCCAGTGGTCAAAGTTTAACAAAATGAAAGAATCATGGCGGTGGCTACACCCCCTTCTGATCCTGATCTTCAACACTTCCCCTCTTCCGATTCCTCCCCCACCCCCAGACAGTTCCCACACTTGAACACAACCTCCCTGGAGCACAACCTCCTCCTCCACCCCACTCCCCAGACTTCCCTGGTAGTCTATTAACATAGAAGCAGTCCCTTTCTGATTCTGCCCAGTATAGTTCCTGACCACTAGCCATGGTCTCGTGGAACTACTACTAGGGATTATCATTTGAGATAAGGAGTGATGGCCCTTCTTTGGAAGGATAATCCTCCCTAGCTGTAGTACTATCAGACAACCACTAGAAGTCAGGACGGCCATTTTAAAACTCGGAGCAGAGGAGGACTACTCCAGCCACTAGACTACCAAGGAACCCCCAGTTTAGTCTTGGGAGGGGTTAGGCTATACTGGTGAGGGAGGTTGTACTCGGAGAGGGAACTATCCTGGGGTTGGGTACTGAAATACCAGGGAGTATTGGATGGGGAAGTACTAGTGGGATGATCAGGCAGGGTAAAACTGTGCTGATAATAACTCTTTCATTTGTTTAACTTTGGGCAGCAACGATGCTACCAGACTGCCAGTAGTGTGGCTACCCTTAACTCTACCTTTGAGGTGGCATTAACTACAGCTGCATAATTAGTAGTTATAAGAGCTAGTGCATGGTACTGATCCCTGCTCTAGCTGTCACAGTTGATCACACCTTACTGCCACCCTTTTACCACCCATGATCACTTGCTCCTGCCTGTGTTAAGCAGCTAATACAGGCTTTTTACCATGCTGGCGGTATTAATGTATGGTAGCTGTTACCACAGGCAGGGGCGTATCTGCGTGGGACCGCAGGGGCCTGGGCCCCCGCAGATTTCGCCCTGGACCCCCCTACCGGCGTTAACCCTCCCCCGCCTAAAGCCATCCCTTTCCCCGCCTACCGCGGTCACCTACCCCCGAGGTCCGCTCCTGCCGGTTTTTTAAAATATTACTTCAGCTGGCGGGGGACCCCAACCCCCGCCAGCCCAGCCTAGGTCTTTAACTTTTTCATCCTCGTGCTGTTAAAGCTGCAATGCATCCTTCCAGTTGGATAGAGTTTGACGTCGCAGCACGTTGACGTCCTGCACGTACAACGTGCTGCGACGTCAAACTCCGTCCAACTGGAAGGATGCATTGCAGCTTTAACAGCACGAGGATGAAAAAGTTAAAGACCTCGGCTGGGCTGGTGGGGGTTGGGGTCCCCCGCCAGCTGAAGTACTGGAAGGATGCATTGCAGCTTTAACAGCATGAGGATAAAAAAGTTAAAGACCTCGGCTGGGCTGGCGGGGTTTGGGGTCCCCCGCCAGCTGAAGTAATATTTTAAAAAACCGGCAGGAGCGGACCTCGGGGGTAGGTGACCGTGGTAGGCGAGGAAAGGGTTGGCGGTAGGCGGGGGAGGGTTAACGGCGGTGGGGGGGCGGCGGCCGGGGGGGGTTATAATGTGCCCCCTCACTCTAGCCCCGGCCCCCCCCTACCGCCGAACCTCAGATACGCCCCGTTCCACGCTAACAGTTATCACATGGTAAAACCCGCACAGGCTGCTTAACACCGCTTAGTAAAAGGACCCCTAAGTTTCGGTCTTAGTTTCTTTAAAATATTAATCAAACAGAGTTTTAACAAATGTTTTCAGAGAGAGCTCTGGGCATGCAAAAGAATGCAGAAGCATAAAATAGCAGTAATAATAATGTTTCATGTTTAAAAAGTCTCTTAATGTACCATCTTTCATTACAAATCAAAGCAGTGTATATCATGGTCCAAAAAAAAAAACAGAGAACACCACTGATAACAGAAAAACCTAAAAACAGGAAAGCATATAAGATGATTTAGGAAAAGGAAAGAGAACAAGGGAGGGGAAGGGCACATATAAGGGCTACTGTACCATAATAATCGGTTTGAAACCTCCTTATTCAGCAGCTTTATAGAGCAGGTAAATGGGAGGGATCAGGGCTGATTTTCAATACAGAATAAAGAGGGCCAGAATCTCTGCAGTGTGAACGCTGCTGCTCCTAAAACCTTCATCACAGCAAGATAAGATTTACAATATCTAGTGATCATGTCATTAAATTAAAAAAAAGACAATATTATTGTCTAGGCAGCATTTGATTACAGAAATTGAACTGCTTTTTCAGACACTACAAATGTGAGAGGCTTGCTCCTGTCCCCAGGGTTTATTCGATTTGCGCTTTCACTGATTAGATTGTGTAACATTGCATTTTAACAGATTGAGTCAACATTGATTTTTTTTTCGTTCTTTTTTTTATTATTATTATTCCTGTATTCTGTAACCTGTGGTAAGAGATCCCAGTTAAACAGGGCCAATGCAATACAACTGGAACTACCGAATTTTAGAAATGAGATCTTTGGATCTCAGAAGCCAGATGGCCAACTAAATACCTTTTAGCCAAAATGTGAAAGGGGAAACAGAGAGGAGCTTATCAGGGTGCTTTAAAAGTGGCTGTATCATGCAGGGATGCAGAGCAGGCCAAAATACACATGTGCAGCTGTGTAGAAAAAAGTATATTTATTTATTTATTGCATTTGTATCCCACATTTTCCCACCTATTTGCAGGCTCAATGTGGCTTACATTGTTCCGTCATGGCGATCGTCATTTCCGGAGTGAGAGATACAAGTGGTATTACATTAAAGATCATGATTGACATAGAGGGGCATAATCAAACGCAAATGCCTATCTCCATGGGCATTTATCTCTGAAAATGGGTCCGTGAAGGGGCGGGCCGAACCATATTTTCGAAAAAATGGACGTTTTTGAGCTGGGCGTTTGTTTTTTTTAGCGATAATGGAAACTAAAAACGCCCAGCTCAAAAACGTCCTAATCCGAGCCATTTGGTCGTGGGAGGGGCCAGGATTCGTAGTACACTGGCCCCCCTGATATGCCAGGACACCAACTGGGCACCCTAGGTCAGTGCGGTGGACTTCAGACAACGCTCCCACATGCATACCTCCCTTACCACGGGTGCTGAGCTCCCAACCCCCTCCCCCAAAACCCACTACCCACAAATGTACAACACTACCATAGCTCTTAGGGGTGAATGAGGCACCTACATGTGGGTACATTGGGTTTTGGAGGCCTCCCATTTACCAGCACACATGTTACAGGTGGGGGGGGATGGGCCTGGGGCCACCTGGCTGAAGTGCACTGCGGTACCCACTAAAAGTGCTCCAGGGACCTGCATACATGCAGGCCTCTAGGACTTGTTGCTGCTGTATAACATTGGCACAACAGTTGACACCTGAAGACTAATCTCTCCGAAAACGTCCTTTATTGGAATAACCGCCTTTACTCACAGTTAACTGCAGATCAGAGGTTGTGCCCCACTGGCAACAAGTCTCCCTGGTACTAAGATTACCAGTAGGTCAGAGCTGGCAGAATGCTGTACAATGCCCTCTTTCAGCCACATTCAAGGTAAGAACTAAATTGTCTAACGTGGCTAACACAGGAAAGGGAAGTAAAACTGGCTTACAAAAATGGCCACTACCGCATGGACTACAACAGGAAACACAACAGGGCCTACCCAGTAGGCAGGGGGAAAAGCACCATGGGAGAAGAGCCTACCAACTACCAACATCGTGAGACTGTAACACAAGCTAATGAAATCACGGAGCCCAATATTCTACACCCACCACAATGCAATGCTGATGTGACCCTGTAGTGCACCCGAGAGCCACATCTGACCCAGAGAAAGGCTGTGAGAGGATCGAACACATTCTGCTGTTATGGAGGTGGGTATGGCATTTGAGGCTGGCATACAGGCTGGGAAAAAAGTTTTTAAAGTGGGGTTTTTTTGGTGGGAGGGGGTTAGTGACCACTGGGGGAGTCCGGGGACGTCATCCCCGATTCCCTCCAGTGGTCATCTGGGCAGTTGGGGCACTTTTTTGGGACTTGTTCGTGGAAAAAAAAGGGTCCAAAAAAAGTGACCCAAATCGCGGTAAAAACGCCTTTTTTTTCGATTATCAGCTGAAGACGCCCATCTCTCCTCGGCTGATAACCACGCCCCAGTCCCACCTCCGACACGCCTCCGACAAGCCCCTGTCAACTTTATTCGTTTCCATGACGGAGTGCAGTTGGAAACGCCCCAAATCGGCTTTCGATTATACCGATTTGGGTGCCTTTGCGAGAAAAACGCCCATCTCCCGATTTGGGTCAAAATATAGGCGTTTTTCTTTTTCGATTATAAGCTGGATAGTAGATTAAGCAGTCAAGTATAAAGAGTTCATATTCAGAATGAGAGATAAAGTGGTATTGCGTTAAAGTTCATTCGTGGTAGAGTAGACCTTGTTAGTCGAGTATAGAGAGTTAGGCTTTATCCAGTTCTGGCTTGAGTTTCGTTGTCTGGTATTAGGATGAATCATTGTGGTATGCCTTGTTGCACAGGCTCGTCTTCAGTGATCTCCAAAAGTTAGTTAGGTCACGCATTTGTTTCACGGCGACCGGTAATGCATTCCATAGCTGCATGCTTATACATTACAGTGGTTCTTCTACTTCAAAAGAAATCTTCAAAAAGAAGATTAAACCACACAGTAATAGACAGAACAGTTCTGTAATTATAAATTTTTGACTCCTTCAGTTTTCTTGCTGCTTGTGTTGGGGTACCAGTTCAATCAGAACTTAACCTGTGCAGGCTACGCTTAATGCTACCTTTGAGGTGGCATTAACTGCAGCTGCATAATTAGCAGCCATGATAGCTGGTGCATGGCACTAATCCCTGTTTTAGCTGTCACAGTTGATCATACCTTGTTGCTGCCCTTTTACCACCCATGATCACCTGCTCCTGCCTGTGTTAAGCAGCTAATGCAGGCTTTTTACCATGCTGGCGGTATTAATGTATGGTAGCTGTTGCCACAGGTTTTCTCTTCCCAGAATTTCTTTCAATATTGTATTTCTACCCCCATCCTCAGGGTTTTGTTGTTTATTACATCTCATTCCTTTTTATCATTTTATTGTGAACCACTCAGATTTTATTTGATGGGCGGGGTATAAACCCCTAATAAACTTGAAACATGTACCCTTCCATTTGAGGCTACCAAGGATTTCCCTCTATTTTATAACCCCCATCACCTATTGCAGCCAGTACAGTGATGGTACTTAGCCAGCCGACCACAGCTCTGTCCACAACCCAGTAACCTCCAGATTCAACGTGGAAGAAAACAGTAAGCCAACAAAAAGAAAAAAATATCTTATTTATTCACTATACTTGCTGCAGGTTATTTAAAAACAGATGCCCGACATGGTTATATTTCACTAAGGGCTGCTTCAGGGGCATACAAAGTGCTCAAATTAATGTTTGGATTGGACTGGGACATGTTCTGTGCATAACTGAAGCCCCTCTGATGCTCCTGAGGATTAAATGAATCTTGTTGGCCAGCTGCCTTGTTTTTTGGGACCTCTAGATTCAATACAGGTCGCCCAAGTTGAGAACCCAAATTTAAGTGCCCAGGGCAGATGCGTGTGCAAATTAATTAGTTAACAAGGTGCTAACAATAATTGGAGTTAATTGGAATCAGTTTGGATTTACTCGCATATCTGCCCTAGTCACTATTCTATAACATACATGCCTAGATTTCATAGCACACAACTCAAAAGGGGTGTAACTATGGGAGGAGGATCATCAAGGGTATTCCCGGAAGTTAGGTACAAGGTTATAGAATAATGTCATATCTGTGCCTAAGCTGGGAGCTGGCATTGCACCAGGTTTTAGCAGGCGTAAATCCAGCTCCCAAAGTTAGTCATGAGATCCATGCTAATCTACTATTCTGCAAAGGGTGTACACCCTTTATAGAATACTAGTTTAGTGTGGATCTTTCTGGCACCTAAATTTGGGCATCATTTACTCAATCCAGCCCTAAACATGTATCCTTAGTCTGACCAGCAGGTTACACCTTTAGACAATGGTCAAGACTCCTTCATGCCAGAGGCTACGAACACCACCTCCAAACATCTGATCCCAGCAGTGGCGTTCCTAGGGGGGCTGACACCCGGGGCAGATCGCCGATGCGCCCCACCCCCCGGGCGTAGCACCCCCCCCCCCCGGATGCAGCGTGACACCCCCCGTGAAAGAACCCCCCCGGGTGCACGCCGCTGGGGGGGTGCCGCGCGCGCCTGTCCTCCGTTCGTTCCATGCTTCTTCTCTGCCCCGGAACAGGAACCTGTTCCGGGGCAGAGAAGAAGCATGGAACGAACGGAGGACAGGCGCGTGCGGCACCCCCCAGCGGCATGCACTCAGGGCGGACCGCACCCATCGCCTCCCCCCCCCCCAGGAACGACACTGGATCCCAGTCATGCAAGGCAGCAGAAGTGAGCCCCAGGATCTGAACAAGAATCACACAATACAGCAGAAGTGAACTCCAAAAACTGAATCTGGATCACACAAGAAGGAGCTCCAAAAACTGAACCTGGATCGCACAAGGCAGCAGAAGGTAGCTCCAGGAAGTGAACCTGGATCGCTCAAGGTAGAAGTAGTGAGCTCCAGGAACCAAACCTGGATCGTACAAGGCAGAAGAAGTGAGATCCTGTTTTGTAGAAGTTTACATATTTAGATTCACAAACTGATTGTTCTGTTTTGAACATGTTTCAGGGACAGTGGTTTTATAAGTTAAAATAAAAATAAATATTTTGTTTCATGCAGATCTCTTATGTTTAAACAAAACTAAATGGGCTATAAGCCCCTAATGCAGTCCATTGGTTTTCTTATATTTTGTTTTTGTGATGACTTATACAGTACCAAAACTGAAAACTCTTACCTCTATCTGGTTGATAATAAACCAGTGCCACAATTTTGGAGTGGACTTAAGCTCAAAGTGAGGGGACCAAGGCCCCCTCGCGTTATATCCCTGGGGGGAATAGATGCTGGATAGGGGATATAATAGAATGAACTGAAACTCTCTCTCTTACCCATCCCTGCTGTCACTGGTGTAAATAAAATATTTTCTGGAATGGCAGTGGGACTGAGGTGTGCCAGAGGGCAGAGCCATGGGGTAGAATGGGGGGGGGAGTCCAAGGAAGAATGGGGTGGTGCTGGGGCGTGAACTAAAAATCTCCCTCTCAAAAATCGGGACCCCTTGACAGCTCTGCACCCAGTCTCTGCGACTGCCAATCAGTGCCTGTCTGCACAGCTGTATTCAGTCATGTGCAGTTGTGCAAGGCAACCTCTGGAATGGTTTAGAAAACAAGCCACACAGCAGCTCTCCCATCTCCTTTACTGGGAGTCGGGTATCATGGGGAGGACCTGCTTTGGCACATTATGCAGAGTACCTCAGCAATAAAGAGAACAGCAGCCAACAGCACATGCCTTCCAGTGGGGACAGACAGTGGCAAGTGCTTCACTAAGAATTCTGATGTCTGAGATCTCACCAGCCCTGCCTTATGGGATGAGTGCAAGTCAAGGTACAAGGAAGTGAATGAGGAAGGGGAGTGAGCGGACTAGCAGCCAGGAGGTTTAGATTTTGTCAACAGCATGCTGATGCCCACCCACATACAATGAACCATGCGTGTTCACAACACTGAGGGAGAGATAGTGAGGAGCGAGTGAAACCCAAACTTCCCTCCCCAAACAAAAAAAGACAGCTGGACACTTTCCAAGAAAAAAAAGAGGCAGCAGAAATGACATCCAAGCTGCTGGACTGCATGAGCATTGTAGCAGGGAAGAGAACTTGGGACACTGTATTTCCAAATAGATCGCTAATTTTTTTTTCATGCATTGCTGATGTGAAGCCATGGATAAAAGTTGAAAGCTGTCCGTCAACTTTTTAACTGGACTTTTGTAGGCAGCCGGCGCAGAGGTATTCTTAGCTATGAAGTCGCCACCACTTTTGTGTTGGGCTTTTGTCAGGGCAAAGGATGGAAATTTTTCTTTTAAATGGAGAGGGAGAAGCTCCACGAATGAAAGAAGAGGGTGAGGGCTGGGAGATGCCTAACCAAGGTTGTCAAAAAAAAAGTTTTATATTTAATGCTGGTGTGCTTCTGGGTGGGCCATGGGGAGGGGGGTTAGGGAAGGGTACGGCTGATGCCACACTATGTGGTAGGGAGTAGGGCAGGGCTGATGCTGGGCTACATGGATGAGGGAGTAGGAAAGGGAAAGTAAGGCTGATTTCAGACTACAAGAATGGATTGGGGAGATAGGAAAGGAAGGGCCCACACTGCCCACCCAAAATTTCAAGTCTGGCTACGCCACTGGCACAAGGCAGCAGGTGGGAGCTTCAGGAACTGAATCTGGATTGCACAAGCAGAAGGGAACTGCAGGAACCAAACCTGGATTGCACAAGGCAGAAGGGAACCCCAGGAACTGAACCTGAATCACAGAAGGCAGCAGAAGAGAGCTTCAGGAACTGAACCTGGATCCATAAGGCAGCACTTGGGGGGAGAGGTTCTAGTACTATTTGGGGAGGCAATCATCGTTGAGGCACTACAGCTAAGCCAGTCTTGACTAGGGGAAGGGGTAATGAAATCCCCCAAGCCAACCTTTTCACCTTAGGACATCTAACATATGATCAAGGTTCCCTTTACCAGGTAGGTGCACATGCTGCTCCTCATTAACTAGTGAAAATGTTACCTCAATTTTAGCATTCACTTCATTTTATGATTTTATTTTGTTTTATTGACTGTCGTTTTGTTAAAGAATTCACCAGGTTCCCAAGTTACTTTCATTTAAAAGCTTAATAAAATTAGAAGGTTCAGAATGGTTTATATTGAGGTAAATGGTTTATATTCAAGTACCTGTAATCCTTCTCTCATTCCTTCCTTTCCTCCCCCTCCCTCCCCCATTGCATTCGGCATTCCTGTTGCAGTCAGCTCTGCCCCCAACTGGAAATGCTCAGTCTCTCCTTGTAACACAAACACCCCCCTCCCAGACCCACCATAGGCCCTCTCCCTGGGCCTACCTTCCAGCCCTGGCGGTCCAGTGGTGAGCGGAGCAGGAGCAATCCTCCCACATTCCTGCCCATGAACCGGACTAATCAACGTGGAGTCCCCTCAAGGCTCCCCATTATCACCATTACTTTTCAATACTTACAAACATTCACTCGGCTTTGAATTAGAAAAGAAAGGTTTTTGTAGTTATGTGTATACGGATGATATAACGGTTCTAATTCCTATTTATTCAGTTGTATCATCATAAATTACGGTAATCCGGAAGGTTATTTTATTGGAAAATTGGATGAGGATTCATAAATCAAAACTGAATACCAATAAAACAAAATATTTACTTATTAACAATGGTTTGAGCGAAGTTGAGACAAGTGAAGTGGTTAAAAATATTACTTATCAGTTTTCAACATCTGCTAGAATTTTGGAAGTTTATTTGGATTCCAGATTTACATTACAGACATAGGTCACTATATTAATCCAAAGAGCTATTTTTTTTACTATGCACATACTTTGTAGCAGTGGCGTAGCTACGTGGGGCCACGGGGGCCTGGGCCCCCGTAAATTTGGCCCTGAACCCCCCTGCTGATGACACTCTCGACCCCCCCCCCCCCCCCACCACCACTGCCTACCGTGCAGGACGTCAGACTCACAGAAACAGAACGAAGCCTTATGCCAGAAGAAGAGGGCCTCGGCTGGCAGGGGTTGGGTCCACCGCCAGCAAAGTTAGGCGGCGGCAGCGGGGGAGGGTTGGCAGCGGGAGGGGGGGTCGAGAGGGTCGTCGGCAGGGGGGGCCAAAGTTGTTGGTGGTGGTGGTGGCGGCGGTGCCGGGGGGCGGGCTAAAATGTGCCCCCTCACCTCGGGCTCTGGACCCCCCTCCCGCCCAAGTCTGGCTACGCCCCTGCTTTGTAGAGTACATAAATACTTTGAACAAGATCAATTTTGCTTAATTGTACAACCATTAATACTAAGGGGAACATTTACTAAAGCTTAGCATACGCTAAATGCTGGGCATCGTATTTTATACCTATGGGCCATGTGGCACTTAAGCTTTAGTAAAAGGGACCCCAAAGCTTGTTGGATTACTATAATGCTATTTATCTTGGCTGTTCCAAGAAGTTGTTAAACTTACAGAGTATTCAAAACACAACCTTATGATTGATTTACTCTTTTAAGAAATCTGACAGAATTTCTCCAATATGTGCAGGTTCACTGGCTACCAATATATACCAGAATCAGCTTTTTTTATTTTAATTCTTTATTCAGTTTTATAGATCCACAAAATACAAACACCTATTGAAGCATAGTTAGCTCTGGAGCTACTCCACTCTCCAAACGCATACTCATTAGGATCCACAAAACAACCTGAATAAACCCCAATGCACAAAAACCAAATGCAGAAAAAAAAAACAAACCTACCACAACCCTATCCCCTGCCCCATATAACTACTGATACAATAACACTGCAAATCTGACATATTACCCCAACACACCAAACC
The DNA here is from genome assembly GCF_901765095.1 of Microcaecilia unicolor. NCBI lineage: Eukaryota > Metazoa > Chordata > Amphibia > Gymnophiona > Siphonopidae > Microcaecilia > Microcaecilia unicolor. The sequence continues at coordinate 422,424,286 of NC_044033.1, forward strand.
CATCTCCCAACCAAAAATATAACCCCACATTACTCCATATCCCCATTCCCAGCAGAAACAAACAACTTTTCCAAAGCTATGTACCATCCCCACATATGGTGAAATTGAACCCAATTCTGGGTCTGTAAGACAAAGGCGATATTTCTTGCAGAGCCAGCCCAGCTGTTCTTGCACTGCAACAAAGACAGGGGTCTGCTTCTGTCTCCATTGCCAGGCTATGAGCATGCAAGCTGCTACAAAAACCAGAATCAGCAGTTTTATCACCAAGCCTGTCCAGGTCAGTAGCCCAAACATGCAACAAAGCCATTTTCGTAGACAGAGGTACCTCACACTCCACCATATGTCGCGCGTAGTCAAACACCTTATCCCCAAACCCCTGAAGGGCAGGACAACCCCACCACATGTGTATAAAGATACCCACCTCCCCACACCCCCACCAACAGTGCTGTTCCCCCTCCCCTAAAGCATGACCCACTACCACCAGTGTTCTATGCCACCAAACTAGCAACTTATGTGTAAGGCATAAGCAATGTGATGTATACGCTTCAATATGTCCGCCAAAGCCTCTCTAGTAAGTGTCCAATCCAGATTGTTCTCCCTAGAAATCACATAGCATGTTTTAACATTCCTGTTCTCATAAAGCAATCAATATAGAAACACCCAACAGCTGCTCAAAGGGAGTTCTAGCCAGATGTCGGGGTACCTTAGCCCCAGGCCACGAGATATAATCTTTGATCTGAGGATAAGGGGAAAGATCTCTCAGTTGCAATTGATATTTCGCCTGAAGTTCTGGAAACTCCATTATGCGACCATCTTCTAATACCCAACCAAAAAAACATAGATTCAACCTCTCTCATCCACAGAAATCCCCCCTCCCTACCCATTTGGAAATCTACAGAATAGCCAATGGATCAAAAATAGATCCCAGCTCCTCCCTTCAGAAGCTTATGCGACACCCTGTGCCATACCTTTAGGGTAGTTTTGCACCTTTCCCAAACTTAAGTTCACCCATGGGAAGTATCCTAGTCAAGGCAAGTCCCTAGGTAAGAGCCCCACATCCTACTCTACCTCAGCCTACTGTTTAGGGTAAGAAATCTGTCAATCCACTACTACTCTAAGTTGTGCTGCTAGATAGTACCTCTCCAAGTTGAGCATAAGAACATAAGAGTAGCTATACTGGGTCAGACCAAATGGTCCAATGTTTCCAACAGTGGCCAAGACAGTTCACACGTACTTGGCAGAAACCCAAAAGTACCTGGCAGAAACCCAGTTGGGGATACTTAACCCACCCTCTCCCTTAAATTTAAACATAGCCTGCTTGACAATGAGGGGAGATTTACCCCCCCTCCCCCCCCCCCACCCGCCAGTAAAATGAAAGATTTTCCCATGCTGTGAAAGCTCTTGGTTGGGATTTCAACTGGCAATGCCTGAAACAAATACAAAAAGTTGAGCAACACCATCATCTGGATTGCCTCCATTCTTCCTAACCAAAATACAAAAAGTTAATCCCATCTCTCCAAATCTCTATTTCCCCCGCAATCAGGGGTTCAAAGTTCTGCTGATATAAAGAACACAAGTCTACCCCCACCTGCACCCCAAATACCTAATGGGACCTGACACCCACCAAAACGATAAGCATTGCTTAAGGGTACCGACTCTTTGCTCAGAGACCAACAAATTTAAAATCTATGTTTTAGACAAGATAGCCTTAAAAAAACAGGGATCCAGAATAAACTGTTTGGTCTTGCAAAGCCCTCAAAGCAACCTCCGTACCAGTAATGATTGCCAAAATATCAGTTTATGCTCCCTGCCATTAATGTGTAATCCCTGGATGTCCCCATTCTGTCAAATTCCCTAACCCAAAGGCTCCACCACCTCGATCAAATTCTCTGGTCACCCAGTTAAAGAATTCAGATCCATTTGGCATGATTTTCCTTTAAAAAAAAAACACATTGCCTCAGATCTTGTAACTCATTGGCTTCTAGGAAATACACCATTCTTTCTTTCATCAAAGCTTCCATTACTTTTCCAATGACCAAAGTGAGGCTTACCGGTCTGTAGTTTCCCGCTTCTTCTCCGACACCACTTTTGTAAAAGGGACCACATCCGCTCTTCTCCAATCCCACAGAACCTCTCCTGTCTCCAAGGATTTATTAAACAAGTCTTTAAGAGTACCCACAGAAACCTTTCTGAGCTCCCTCAATATCCTGGGATGGATCCTGTCCAGTCCCATGGCTTTGTCCGTCTTCATTCTTTCAAGTTTTTCATAAACACTTTCTTCTGTGAACAATGCAATATCTATTCCATTCTCATGTGTACCTTTGCCAGCTTATCATGTTCCTTCTCTAGAATTTTCTTGTCGACCCTTGCACACTCTATCCTGAACTTAGTATTATATAATGTATACAATGTGTTTAGCAAGGCAAGGAAGAACTAAATAAAGATAAAGTTTAAAAAGTTGTGGAGTTCTGATTCCAAAAGACTGGACTAAATATGTCTAACTCATTATACCTGGGATAAAAAAATGTTTAAAAACTATGCTGAACAATGTTTGAAAGGGTTGTATGGCACTAATCAGATTGGTACAGTTTTGGAATTCTCTATCTAGTGATTTGAAAACTCAATCTTCTTATTTTCCGTTTCAAAAAAAAATTGAAGACATATTTGTTTAAAAAGTTGTTTTTTTAACATTGTTATAATTTATCATATTCCGTTTGTAGTACATTCTCTAGTGATTGTCATCCGCTTTGAACCTAACCAGGAACTAGCGGAATACAAATATCATGTTACATTACATTACACTGTGATAAGGGAACTCTTCTAATTTTTTTCTGAATGAAGACCATGTCCCTCTTTGCCTCTGATCTCTCAATCAACATAATCTCAGTTTAAAAGGAAACAATTAAAACTGAATCATAGTGTATAGGTTCTTGTAGATATATTTATTGCATTTGTATCCCACATTTTCCCACCTATTTGCAGGCTCAATGTGGCTTACATAGTACCGTAAAGGCATTTGCCAGTCCAGTAGGAACAGTTACAATGTGATATTGTGGTCGGATAAGGTACACATGTTTCAGGTACAATGGGGTCAAAGAGAGGAAAGGTTGTAAAGTGTCCATTTAGCGCTTTGGTTTTGCTGTGTTGCAGTTACAGTGGGGGTCGAGGAGAGGAAGGTTATGAAGTGTCTATTTCGAGCTTGGATTTGCTGTGTTGCGGGATGTAGGTGTTTATGTTGGGTCAGGGAGATGAAACTGTTACCAAAGTTTTGAGCCAAAAAAAATGACTAAACTTCATCATTTACAGCTAAATAGTTTCTTAAGAACACAAATATGAATATGTCTGCTCAGTATTTTAGGGAACCAGCCAGACACAGGTTATCAAGATAATCCACCTCTAAATTCAATCTTTTTTTGCCATCATGTTTGAATCGATGGCCACTATCATTTCCATTGTGCCAGAGAGGGCCATTGGAACTCCAGTTCCAGGTCAGAATTTTAATTCTGGGATGAAAATTCAGTGAAGATATGGAACCAGATCTGTATTTTAAAATCCCTGCACAGAAAGAAGATGTAAGAGATCTAACTATACCAGAAAATGGTTTTCAAGGGTGACGATGTGGAGGAACTGAAAGAAATCTTGGTGAACCTGGAAGCTGTACTGAGTCAAATCGACAAATTAAAGAGTACTAAATCACTTGGACCAGATGGTATGCATCCTAGGGTACTGAAAGAACTCAAACTGCTGATCTATGGTTAGTGATCTGTAGCCTGTCATTAAAATTGTCCATAGTAACAGAAAATTGGTGAGTGGCCACCAGAGAATGTGGTAAAGGCGGTTAGCTTAGGGGAGTTTAAAAAAGGTTGGGACGGATTCCTAAAGGAAAAGTCCATAGACCATTATTAAATGGACTTAGGGAAAAATCCACTATTTCTGGGATAAGCAGTATAAAATGTTTTGTACTTTTTTGGGATCTTACCAGGTATTTGTGACCTGGATTGGCCACTGTTGGAAACAGGATGCTGGGCTTGATGGACCTTTGGTCTGACCCAGTATAGCTATTCTTATGTTGTTATGTAGCCCATTTTTGTCTGTCTTTTTATGTATGTTTATTGTAACTCACCCTAGGATTCAAATTATTAATAAACTAGTAAAAAAGGCCCGTTTCTGACACAAATGAAACGGGCGTTAGCAAGGTTTTCCTCGGCTCCCCTACAGCCACCCATGTCCAGCGACCCTCCTCTCCCCCTGCAGCCACTGCAGCCACCCATGTCCAGCAAACTTCCTTTCTCCCCTGCCCCCCCTGCTGCCACCCATGTCCAGCGACCCTCCTCTCCCCTGCCCCCTCCAGCCACCCATGTCCAGTGACCCCCCTGCCCCCCCTGCTACCACCCATGTCCAGCGACCCTCCTCTCTCCCCTGCCCCCCTCCAGCCACCCATGTCCAGCGACCCCCTGCCTGTTGCCACCCATGTCCAGCGACCCTCCTCTCTCTGCCCCCCTCCAGCCACCCATGTCCAGCGACCCTCCTCTCTCCCCTGCCCCCCTCCAACCACCCATGTCCAGCGACCCTCCTCTCTCCCCTGCCCCCCCTCCAGCCACCCATGTCCAGCGACCCTCTTCTGGACATGGATCAGCTGTGAGGCATTTTTCCCCCGGGTTCTGAAGTTGACATCATAATGGCTACAGTGATGTCAGCCTGATCTATGGAGCCTAGCAGACCAACTCGGAATGAGCCACGGTCCCAGGCAGCAAGTCAGAACGTTGGAGGTGAGAATTATTATATAGGACTAGTAAAAAAGGCCCGTTTCTGAAACCAATGATACGGGCGCTAGCATGTGGCTTTTTGTGTGTGTGTGTGTGTGTGTGTGTGTGTGTGTGTGTGTGTGTGTGTGAAGGTTGTTGATGTGTGTCTTTTTTTTTTTTTGCTTGGGGGTTGGGGGATGTGCTGTGCTGTGCTGGCAAAGTGGGTTGGATTGGTGTGTGGCTTTGAGGGTGTGTTTCTGTTGTATTGTGTGTGTGTGGTTTTGTCTGTCAAGGAGGTTTGTGGAGGGGGGTCTTTCTGTTGGTGAAATGTAAATGTGGTTGTAGGGGGGTCAGCCTTTGCCGAGTGTTTTTTTTTCCAGGTTTTTTTTTTTTTGTGTTCTGCTGAGGCAGCAGTGTTGTTTTAGATGGGCGGAAGGTAGAGAAGCACGTTCTTTGTCGGTATTTTTTGGTCATTTCAGGGCTGCTGTAGGGGAATGCTGGAAGAGAAATGTGCTGTTGGAAGCAGCGCCATCTTTTTCCATTGGGCTGGGGTTCTGGGCATCCTGGAGGTGGGTGACGGCTTGCCTGAGGACGGGGATGGTTGTTTTAAGTTGGCGGAAGGGAGAAGAGCATGGTCTCGGGCCGTCCGGGGGTGATCCGGTATGTTTGGTCCATTTCAGGCCAGCTGCAGGGCAATGCTGGAATATTTATGCGCTGCAGGAATCAGCGCCGTCTTTTTCCGGGTGCTCGGGGAATCCCCGAGGTGGGAGACAGCTTATCTGAGGCTGGGGATGGTTGGGCACGTCCTTGGCTGCTTCGGCAAAAGGGGAAGAGGAAGGGGGTGGGGAGTTACCTGCAGCCGCCTGAGAAACCATGTATTGTTTGTTTTGTATTATTAGTTTGCATTTCTGTTGAAGAAAGAGTGGATGCCTTTCGAATGATGGAGGTGGTGCGTCGGTGTGCGATTGTTTTGTTAGTTTGGCAGCCAGTCTCCAGCAATTCCTAGGCAGGGAAGAAGTACTCCTCCCCCTTCCTTGGTCGCTGTTTGCTGCTGGCTGGGTCGCGGGTAATCCTTCCAGCTGGGCCGCAGCTTGACCTGTTCGCCCACGTCCCAGATGGGACTCTTCAGTACTGGCATTAGGCATTTAAAATCCCCCCCCCCCCCCCCCCCCCCGGTCTATTTTTTTTTTTTTTTCTTTATTGAGTTTATATTATCCCCGGTCTATTTTTTTTTTTTTTCTTTATTGAGTTTATATTATCCCCGGTCTATTTTTGCACATACCCACAGCAGGAATATTCTTTTCTCGTTCCAGCGGTAGTTCTGTGCTCTCCGTGCTGCGCAGATAATGAGCCATTCTGCTGGGGAATGTTCCTCCCTTATTGTCACGTAGTTTCCTCTGATTGGTCCATCTTACGTTGCCTAGTGTTGCCTGGGAACGGTGTTGTGATGGTCCTTTGTGTTTCAGAATGTTGAGGGTGTTTTTTCTGATTGGTCCGTCATGCGAGGGCGGGGCAGAGAGACATGGTCATTGTTGTGGCTGATTGGTCCGTCATGTGAGGGCGGGGCAGAGAGACATGGTCATTGTTGTGGCTTCACCACCATGAATCCATGAACCCTTCAGGGAGTGACTGAGTGACTTCAGAACGTTGTCTTCAGAACGTTGAGGGTGAGTTTTATTATAGTAGATATTTAGATAAATACATACATACATAATCTCTAGCTAAGGCTACTGAGAAAATCTGCACACCAAATAAAACACCAGATGCATCTAGAGTCAGATTCATTTTCCCATGAGTAGGATTACCAAATAATGCAAAACAGAATGAGAACTTGTTCCAGGATGAAATTAAGATGTGTATTAAAAGAAAAAAAACAGATGTGCTGCTTCTGCATCTTTTTTGTGTTGCTTAGTCTCAATGGCACTGGCAGTAAGTAACTGAAGCCCAAGTTAAATCTGACTCATTAGGCACATACAACGTTACAAAAGAACAAGGAAAAACAGCCACTCTCCTATGCCACCACTCCATGCCCCTAGTGCTAACATTAGTGCACGGCCCGAAAAAAAAAATTGAAAAACAGCCCTTTTTGATTGCCGCACTAGAAATAGACTTAGCATGCAGGAAAGTCCCACATGCGGGTGCACTAAACCCATTTCTTAGTGCAGCTTAGTAAAAGGATCCTTTACATTATAAGCCCCCTCCCCCCCCCCCCCCCCCGAGACAGGGAAATACCTACTGTAACTGAATGTAATTTATCTTGAGCTACCACTGAAAAGGCATGAGCTAAATCCAATCCAACCCATAATTCCCACCCTTCTGCTCTTTCACAACATCCAAAACACTGATGCTACTATGGGGTAAGAAGGAGGATCTGCAAACCAACTTTTATAATTGCTTTCTTTTCTGGGGTAACCTATCTACAAGGAGAGCAAAGGTAGGGCTTTTCCTTGCATTATAGAACCCACATGTAGCTAGCTGGAAGCAGAGTAACATGCATTCCATATTACTTATAAAATGAATCTGTAACCTGAATAGACACACATTTTCTAGACAAAAAAAAAAAAATAAAACATTTCCAGCTACTCTAAAATCAAAGTGGTCCATTTATCAAAGATGTTCTCTCATTATATATCTACATGAGAAAACCCTTAGATTACAATAGGTGCCTAAATGACTGGATCCAGGACCTATTGTATATAATCAATTTGATCTGATTTTCCTTGAAGTGAAAGCAACTGAAAAGTTCTTCTGCTCAATCATTTTTATACTAATAATAGAAACTGAATGCATTCAATAAAGTACATACCTGTAGGTTGTACTAGGCTCCTCTTGCAGGGATGGCTCAGAGTCTGCATCGCTCTCTGTCTGCCTGGTCAAAACTGGTAGGACACTCGGGGACGGGCAGAGGAGAGAGAGGAAGGACTTTGTGCCTCACCACAAGTCTATTGATGTGGTAGACGTCTGTCCTTCTTCCATGTGTGGACAGCCTTGGGGACCTAGTGCAGGCTCCCGGTTCTGAAAGAGAACAATTTGTCTCCTCCCTGCATGCAGAGCCTGGGCAGGAATCTCTGTGGGAAAGGGCTGAGTGCCAAGAAGAAAATGAGGTCCTTAACCAGTGCAGCCAAATGGTATATTTCCTCTTGAATTGCAACTGGGAGCTTCCAGAAAGCCAAGTATACAGAAACATAACCTCTAAAAGTCCTGTCCTGGAGGTACAAGCACAGAGAAAAGAAAGTTACAAAGGATTGTATGGCTCAGAAAGGCAGAGCTCAAGAGATTATGAGATAGCAGATTACATCAGCTATCAGGCTTTTGCATGAAAACAGTCACAGCACAGGAAAAAAAAAATCATAAGCACTGTCTTCCTAGAAGGATCACAGCAGCAGGGAATGACAATTTCACCCCAGTTGACCCAGTATCTATATCCAGCAGCATCCTCAACTGGGAGACCCATGAGTTCAGGGGGTTCATGGTCCCTATGCAGGATGGTGATTAGTTTAGTTTAATATTTTGATATACTGTCCTGCATAAAACATCAGAGCAGTTGGCAAATACAAAAGTTTAAACAACAGACGACAAGACAAAAAAATAAATGCAAATTAGTATCATATTCCCTATTATAGCAGCCTCACCTCAGTTCAGTGCTGTTTCCACCGGGGACAATGCTGTATTGCCCAGCCTCTTACAGGGTAATTCTACAAAGTACATGCTATCAGGTATGTGCCGATTATATGTGTAAATAATTAGAATCATGACATATATGAACATATTTATTGGGATTTATTAACAATATTTCTTCCCCCTGATCTCCTCTGATTCACAGCAGGCTGCTCTATCCACTAGGCTACTCCTTCACATCCCCTTGTTCGTTCTCTCTCTCTCTCCACCCCCCCCCCCTCTCTCTCTCTCTCCAGTATTGAGTCCTTCTTCATCTGTTCTCTTATCCAGCATCTCTCTCTCTCTCTCTCCCTTCATCCCTCTTCTCAGTACCCTTCTGTCAGTACCTGCGTATCTTATATAGTGCTGTGCTTTTTTTTTTTTTTACAAGTAGGCATACAGATTAGGCAGTATCTGGGTAGATCAGGGACAAGACTCACACACCTGTAATTTATAGAATACTATAATTTATGTGCATGTTACTGAAACTTAGGCATACATACTGACTCTTGCACTTTGGCTGGCATAAGTGCTCATGTCTAATTTATATTATGCATGTATTTTCAGTTACACTAGTATTCTATAAAGGAAAGGAGGCACCCAGTTAAAGAATAAACCCACCCCGAAGAATCCAGTCCAGTTACACATACAGATTATTGTCAAATGTCACTCTGCATCTAGGAGATATAAGCATCAAGGCAGTCACTTACATTACCTTCTCCTTTTTCAGAACAAAATTACAAACTTAACTTTTTCTGCACGTGTTTGGGTGCAGCACCCACATTCTGTTTTCCCGTTCATGATGCACCCTGTCTGATGTGACGTGGAGGGGCATTTTCGAAAGGACGTCAAAGTCAAAATAGAGACATGCAGCTCATAGCATCTAAAATGGACATCCATTTTGCATGTATTTTCCAAAGGAAACGTCATTATTTCCTGTTCAGAAATATGTGAGATGGACATCAGTGTGCTGAGGATGTCTAGCATGGACAACCATTTTACAAATCATAACGTTCAACATATGAATGGGAAAAAAGCAGGGACAAGGACGTCTGTCTGGCAGTATTCTTAGAATGGACACACAGATATCCTTGAAGAGCAGAGGGGCAGCCTAGTGGTTAATGCAGTGGTCTTTAAACCAGGGGACCCATATTCAAATCCCACTTTAACTCTTATTTTGTAATTGTGAGCTCTCCAGAAACAGAAAAATACATACTGTACCTGTGGTCTCACCAGTGTCTATACAGGGACATCATTTTCTCATTTTTCCTACTGGTCATTCCTCTCCCTATGCACCAACCATCCTTCTAGCTTCCACCGTCACCTTTTCTTCCTGTTAGGCCACCTTAAGATCATCACATACGATCACACCCAAGTCTCGCTCCTCTTTTGTACAAAAAGGTTCTTCACTCCCTAAACTGTACCGTTCTCTCTGGTTTGGGGTAAGGTGGCTGAAACATGTTTGGAAAGCATGCACAAAATGTTGCCCACAAACAATTAACCAGTACTTACCTTGGAGAGTACAATGAGGGGCATAATCGAACGGGGACAACCATCTCTAAGGGCGCCCATCTGTAAGAACGTCCCGGGGAAGGGGCGGGGAAACCGCTATTATCGAAACAAGATGGTTGTCCACCTTTCATTTCGATAATATGGTCGGGGATGCCGAAATCTTGACATTTAGGTCGACCTTAGAGATGGTCGACCTTAGAGATGGTCGTCCCCGGTTTTCGGCGATAATGGAAACCGAGGACGCCCATCTCAAAAATGACCAAATCCAAGGCATTTTGTCATGGAAGGAGCCAACATTCATAGTGCACTGGTCCCCCTCACATGCCAGGACACCAACCGGGCACCCTAAGGGGCACTGCAGTGGACTTCAGAAATTGCTCCCAGGTGCATAGCTCCCATACCTTGTGTGCTGAGCTCCCCAATCCCCCCCCCCCCAAAACCCACTCCCCACAACTGTATGCCACTACCATAGCCCTTATGGGTGAAGGGGGGTACAGTGGGTTTCGGGTGGGGTTTGAAGGGCTCACATTTACCAGCACAAGTGTAACAGGTAGTGGGGGGATGGGTCTGGGTCCGCCTGCCTGAAGTGCACTGCACCCACTAAAACTGCTCCAGGGACATGCATACTGCTGTCAGGTAGCTGGGTATGACATTTGAGGCTGGCAAAAATATTTTTTCTTAGGGTAGGAGGGGGTTAGTGACCACTGGGGGAGTAAGGGGAGGTCATCCCCAATTCCCTACGGTGGTCATCTGGTCAGTTCGGGTGCCTTTTTGAGGCTTGGTCGTGAAAAACAATGGACCAAGTAAAGTCGACCAAATGCTCATCAGGGACGCCCTTCTTTTTTCCATTATCGGCCGAGGACACCCATCTCTCTTAAGCACTCCCCAGTCCCACCTTCGCTACGCTTCCAACACACCCCCGTGACAGACTGCAGTTGAGGACGCCCAAAATCGGCTTTCAATTATGCCGATTTGGGCGACCCTAAGAGAAGGACACCCATCTCCCGATTTGTGTCGAAAGATGGGCACCCTTCTCTTTCAAAAATGCCCCTGAATGTGTCTTCAAATATAGTCTTAACTGATTAGTTAAAACTATATTTGAAGATATCGCTTTATGAACGGTGACACATTGTACTCTCCAAGATAAGTACTGGTTAATTGTTTGTGGGCAACACTTTGTGCATGCTTTCCAAACATAATTCTGTGTCTTTAAAAAGGGATTTTGTCATTTTGCAGAAACTTAAAAATATAAGCGGAGTTTGTTTTTATGACTAATGATTATGAAGAGTCCCCTGCATTTATGGAGGTTTGGCCTCACTAGTAGGTGTGTCTTTTCCACATTGAAGTCTTTTTTTTCTCCAAGTTTTGGTAATTTGACTGCATGACATTCCTTGGGACACAGAACTACATTGTAGAAGGTTTTTTGTCATTTGTGAGTTTGAATTCTACACGATTCTTTGTGTCAGGTGATTTTAGTTACTCCAATATTGACTAGATAAATGGTACATCAGGGAGCGCTAGGGAGGTAAAATTCTTAGATGAAATAGACTGCTTCTTGGAGCAACTGGTCCAAGAACTAACAAAAATGGGAGCTATTTTAAATCTATGATGTGAAAGATCTGAAAGAAACTCGGTGAACCTGGAAGACGTACTGAGCCAAACTGAAAAGTTAAAAAGTGATAAATTACCTGGACCAGATGGCATATACCCCAGGGTACTCAAAGAAATCAAACATGAAATTGCTGATCTGTTGTTAGTGATCTGTAACCTGTTAAAATCATCCACAGTACCTGAAAAATGTGATCAATGCAACACCGATTTTTTTTTTAAGGTTCTGGGGTGATCCAGGAAATTACAGACCAGTAAGTCTGACTTCAGTGCCAGGAAAAATAGTGGAAATTAAAAGAATAAAATTACAAACACAGAGAAACATGGTTTAATGGGACAGAGTCGTCATGGATTCAACCAAGGGAAGACTTGCCTCACCAATTTGCTTCATTTCTCTGAAGGTGTAAATAAACATGTGGATAAAGACAAGCTAGTTAATGTAGTGTATCCAGTGGCGTAGCCAAGGGTGGGCTCGGGTGGGCCCAGGCCCACCCACTTTGGGCTCAGGCCCACCCAGTAGCAGCACACCTATGATGTGACTGGCAGGGATCCCCAAGCCCCACCAGCCAAAAACTCCCAACAACTGTCCCTCCTGCGTACCTTGTAAACAGCAGATCTTCACCTGCAGTGAGACGCAACTGATACATACTGCTTGCTTGGCCCCACAGCCTTCCCTCTGATGTATTCCCGCCTATGCGAAAACAGGTAGATGCATCAGAGGGAAGGCTTTGGGGTTAACATGAGCAATGTGTATTAGTTGCTGCTCGCTGCTGGTGAAAATCTGTTATTTACAGGAGAAGGGGGGGATGTTTGATAGACCATATGGCATGCAGGGGAGAGAGGGAGAGACCAAATCACTTGTGGGACAAGGCAGAGTTCTTCTGCCCACCCATCTTAGGCCCAGGCCCACCCAAAATTGAGTGTCTGGCTACGCCCCTGAGTGTATCTAGATTTTCAGAAAGCTTTTGACAAAATTCCCCATGAGAGATTCCTGAGAAAATTAAAAAGTCATGGAATAGGAGACAAAGTCTTCTGTGGGTTATGGCAGCAGTTCCTAAACTGTGCACCATGGCACCCTGGTGGGCCACAGCGATCTCTCAGGGGTGCCACAGTACAACCTGACTTCCCTCCCATCGCCCATAATCCAACATCGCTCCCTACTTTCCCCTCCCGCAGGTCCGGAATCTGCTGCTTCCTCCTTCTTCTCCCGCTGCCACTGCAGTGCTTCCAGCTTACATTTTTGGACCATCCGCAATTCACACAGGCACTGCGGTGACTTCCTTCTGTCGTGTCCAGCCCTCGCATTCAGTTATCACTGCTGAATGTCCTGATTTTGGGCCCTCCCTAATCCCACCCAAAACACACCCCCCTTGCTATTTGGACATACTGTAGTATTGAACATCTCTTTTCTGCCTTTGAAAAATCTGGATTTGAACGTTCCAATCACATGGACATCCATTTGGGCATTTTGAGATGTCCATATACTTTGAAAATAAGCACCATAGTATACGTGTTATTTTCCTGGTAGAAGAGCATAAGAAATACGCAGAATTAAAGGGTACTAAGAAGAGCCAATGTGGGAACCTGGACAGGCCTTATCTCCCTAAGGCACACAATTGAAAACAAACTCCAGGCTCAAAACTCTGGCCAAGAGTTTGCCTAGAATTTTTCCTTAGATCAAGGAAAACCCCTTTGGAAAAAAAAAAAAAAAAAAAAACCTCCCTTTTCCTCCAGATTGTTCCTTCCTCCAAGAAATATCAATGCTGTGGCACTTGGCTAGGTTTTCCACTTTAGGCCTAAAGAGTCTCTTCTGTTCTGGGCCTAAATTTGTGGAGTGGAAGAGAACCCTAATGGTTATGTTGGTAGGCTAGCCAGGGTTCAATTTCTCCTTATGGCCTTGGCAAGTCACTTCACTATCTATTCAATTACCTCAGGTACAGATTGTAGGTCGTCCCCTGTTGTCCTCCTCCCCCCCCCCCCCCCCCCGAGTAAGGAAATGCACTTAAAAGTACCTGGCCTTGAGTGCAAATCTGGAAAGGTAAATAATTAAATCTGGAATAATAATTAAATCTACTCTAGTCAGGGCAGGATTTTCTAGTAGGCTATATACGGACCTGCTGGAGCTGAAAAATCAGCAAACTTGAGTGCCTGTGCTGAAGTGGAGAGAAGCCACGGCTAGAGCTGCCAGAGGGTGCACTGCCTACCTGTCACTGTACCAGACGGCCACCAGCAGTACAAGGCAAAGGAAAACAACAATGGTAAAGCAAGATTGGAGTTCCTAGAGATCTGCTGGGTAGAGAGAGACAGAGAGAGAGCGAGGAGGGGATACTGGTTATAGGTGGACAGAAGGGTACCGAGCAGAGGGGTAAAGAGACAGAGAGAGAAATAGACCAACAAAAGAAAAAGAGTGGGAGGCACAGGATAAAAGTCAGAAATGAGTGGGACACAGGGCAGAGATTAAGGAAGAAAAAAATGAGGGAGGCTATGAAAAGAAGCTGGCAATATTTTTTAGGATAGCTGCAGCGGAGGGGGGAGTCATGCATACTCTGCCTTGCCTCAATCTTCATTTGGCCCTCATCAAAAGGGGCAGAACATAGATATGGTCCATGATCCAGGGCCAGGACTGGGCCTAGAGACCCATTGATCTTTGGGTTGAGAAGGGGTATGGAGCTTTGTGGGCCACCAAGCTCCTGTTGTTCTTATGTCAGAAGTGAAGTCGGGGTGTTATCTTGGGTCCTGCAAACCCCATTGCTTCCCTTGTGCCATAGAGTCTCATCATTCCTCTTTTGATTGGGGAGTGAGGGTTTTACATTGGCTTCAACGAGTCCCTTTGTTGTTCTTACATGGGGAGGAAGAGAAAGGTGTCAAAACCCCTGTGCCCAGGAGTGCATTCTATTTAAATCTAGCCCCCATGGTAGTGGTGTTATCAACTCCTGATGGAGGTAACAGAAACTGTGGATCAGCCCTTAAAAAGGTTTTCTGAATTCTGAATGTGAGCAAATAGTCATGAAATTAGAAGGGAAAAATGGTTGTGAGCTGTTCATAAAGAGCTCAGATGAGAAATCTGTTAAGAGCTCATCTGAGAATCCCCACTTGAAAACAGGGAAACTAATGGAGATGAGACTTTCACAGGGAAGAAGCATTACGTACCAGGCCACTAACTACATTTCTAATTAATAATAGATGTTTTGAAGGAGTCCTAACAAGACACAGGCAGAGGCTTCAAATATGACTGTGGAGTCTGGTTTTGACTATACAAGAAAACTCACTCTGCAAGTAATACTGAATCAAGAAATGGCAGGCAGCTCACCAGTCAGGGTCTTTCTTCCAAAGGATAAGAAGAGCCACACTTCTGGAGTGAGACCAGCTACCAGCTTAAAACAGAGCTAACAAGTTGCCCATTCCAGGAGGGAGACTTTTTGACCAGTTCTGGCGTTACACTTACATCCCAAGCAGTGTAGTATTTGTAGTCCCTGATTCCATCCATTGCAATCAGTTCTGTAGGTCCCATAATGCACCATGCTGAAGTTGGGAGAAATCCAGGACTGGCCGAAAAGTCTCCCTCCTGGAATGGGTAACTTGATAGATTTGGCTTAGAAGGGGAGGAGGGCACATAACAGGGTCCAAGCCTGCTACACTGAATTGCAGCCTATGTTAGGAAATCCAGGCCAGGTTTTCTACTGAACATTCAGGAATAGGAAAGCTGCAGAAAGTACACTTAAAAAGGCAGTGCTCAGTAAAAGGATGGCTGATTAGGCTAGATACTGAAAGCTGGTGCTGTACACCTCTGTTTCTCCCTCAGGGACTGGTTAAATGTTCCACTAATTAGAAGGTATGTTTCTGGCCAAGTTGGTGAAAACTGAAAGTGTCAGTTGTACAACTGGGTGCTCTCTTTTAGCTGTCCCAATGCTGCAGAGAATTAGAATTAATTATTTCTAATCTGCCCTTATCTATGGTGGAGTACAACTCAACATACATAAAATCGCACCCACAAACATTTAGAATATACAAACAGCCAAAAAAGCAGAAATACAGTTTCAGCAACACAGCTCAAAAATCTTACGGACTCAGTCAAGGCAGTCTTATTCAGGCAGGTATATAATAAGCCTGGCAGTAAATATTCTCTCAAAATATTTTTTTAAATATTAGCAGTTGAGTTTCATTTTTTTATCGCAATGGCAGTTTGTTCCACTCCAGTGGGCAGAAAATGGAAAAGGTGCCAGTTCTTGTCACTTCCAAGCGTAACCATCGAAGAGGAGGCACTACAAGATCACGCTTCTCCAAAGATCTTAGTGGTACATACCACTTGACAGGGTTTTTCAGATAATAAGAAAAATCCTGATACAGAATAAAATTAGTAGAGGAACACCGCTGAAGTGGAGGCCTGGGATACACTACATACAGAAACACACAGAGAAAGAGTAGTATAGCCAGCAAAGCTCTTCCAGAAGAATAACAGGACAACAACTGAGAAGAAAAAAACTTTATTCTTGAAGAAACCCGACACAGCACCATGTTTCAGCAAAATGCCTGCCTCAGGGTCTAAAAACAATTTAAAACATATAGTAGTAATAAAAATATATAATAAAAAAAACACATACAGTATACAAAATATTTAAAAAATAGAATACATTAATAATTACAAGACTCCATGTATTCTCATTTATTGCTATTTCCTCATGGAGTCTTGTAATTATTAATGTATTCTATTTTTTAAACAATTTGTATATTGTATATGTTTTTTCTTATATATTTTTATTACTACTATATGTTTTTATTATTATTGTTTTTAGACTCCTGAGACTTGCGTTTTCCAGAAACATGGTGCCGTGTTGAATCTCTTCAAGAATAAATTTTTTTTCTTCTCATTTAGTCATAGTCTTGTTCTTCTTCTGGAAAAGCTTTGCTGGCTATACTACTCTTTTTCTATGTACAGAATAAAATTAACCATCAGCAGTAATTTATACTGTATTCGATATCTCATCAGCAACTATTTCTGTTCTTGTGAATTGATGTATGCTCAGACCTTGAAAGGCCAAATAGAAACCTTACTGCCTAATTTAATGCAACCTAAAGCACCTGAATACAATAACTTGGCAAACCTAGGTAAATTATGTTACAGCAATCCATTGCCTGAACCACTTTCTTGAAATCAAACCAAAGGTAAGAATGGTTTCAACTTGCTCAACATTCTCATTTTAAAATACACAGTAGGAATTAAAGCCCGAGTCCCAAACTCCCAAATTTCTTACTTGGTTTGAAGTTTTAATAGGCACACCCAATAACGATATTGTTTCTGGTAACAAAATCGCAGAATCAGAAACCACATACATCACTTCAGTTTTTTGAACATTTAGCTACAGTCTCTTCTGAGTCAACCAGACAAGGACAGCATCTAAAATTACCTTCATGCTGGGGGCCACAGAACTGAATATCATCTGCGTACACCCTATGTGAGGCTCACAAAGATTGCAACAGCTTACATAAAAGGTGCAAGTAGGTATTAAACAATATAGCTGAATAGTGTCTATTTTACTAACAGCATCTGGGTTCCCATATTTTATTTTGTTACATTGGTACCCTGCGCTTTCCCACTCATGGCAGGCTCAATGCGGCTTACACGGGGCAATGGAGGATTAAGTAACTTGCCCAGAGTCACAAGGAGCTGCCTGTGCCTGAAGTGGGAATCGAACTCAGTTCCTCAGTTCCCCAGGACCAAAGTCCACCACCCATTATAGAATACTAGTGTAAATAAACATCGGCATATCTGGTTATACAGGTCTATGACGGACATCACACCTTACAGTATTCTGTAAGTTGTACGCCTACCTTGCTGCTCTGCTCACGTGTATGCCCTTGAAGTTATGGGCTATCATAACTGCAGACGCGGATAAAAGCTGTATCCCAGGCCCTAGTCTAAGAAGGGCATTGGAGTTACACTACTCAGACTCCCTACCAGAGCTCCTTAAACCTTGCAGACTGAAACTCCTGAGATTCGCCTCCTTAAAGAGAGGCTGGAGGATTATAGAGTCAGAAACGTAAGGCTGAATCTGTGCTTGCAGGGCGTGAGAGAGACTCCTACTACTGAACAAAACCGAAATGAAGCTGGTGTTTCTATTACTATGGTGGGGGGAACTACCTTATCAAGCTGCCTGCCTTCCTGAACTGCTTATTGGAATGGCTGGACTGTCCTGCCCTGCCTACTTTCCCAGCCCCATCTCCCACAAGTCCAGTCAGTGAATAGACGCACATTTCAGGCACAAAATAAAGTAGCGTCTGTTGCTCACGAGTCATTCAGACACTCATCATGCATTTAAGGTCTTCTCGCATGCGGTATCTTCTACATAAGAAAAGCTGACACTAAAACAGCAGAGCTGTCTGTACTATCCGGGACTCTTTAGATAAAAGCTGCCTGGCACGTTTTACCTTGTCATGAAAGTGGCTGAAAAGTTGTGCTTTGTCCTTTTGAATCATAGTAATTGAAGGTGCAGAATGTAGAATACGTACCTGCAAGGAAGGCTCCCGAGTCTGCAGCCCTCGCTGCTAGCCTGGCCGAAGCCGGCAGGATGGATGTTGTGGAGGAGGTAGTGGGGAGGGGAGGGCTCCCGATCCTCCCAGTGAATCTATTGGTTGGCCAGCGGTTAGTCCGTCCTCCCCCAGCCTGAGCTGACCCGCTGCCTTTCACTGCAGATGAAACTCCAGGGCACAGGCAAGGCAGCCTGCCTACCTTCCCAACCCAGCCACAGCTGAAGGCTGGCTGAGCAAGGAACTTTACTGTCCCTGTCTGGAAAACACAGCATGACAAAAGGAGAATTACAAAAAGAAAAAAGTACTGTAAGAGAAAGGGAAATGGGACTTGATATACTGCCTTTCTGAGGTTTTTGCAACTACACTCAAAGCAGTTTACATATATTCAGGTACTTATTTTTTTGTACCAGGGGCAATGGAGGGTTAGGTGACTTGCCCAGGGTCACAAGGAGCTGCAGTGGGAATTGAACTCAGTTTCCCCAGGATCAAAGTCTACTGCATTAACCACTAGGCTATTCCTCAGTTACAGAAAACTAGAAATGAAGAAAAGAACCCCCCCCCCCCCCCCCCAAAAAAAAAAAAAAAAAAAAAACCACTCACAACATGAAGGGCACCAGAAATTCGAAAGCTGACCCAAATGGGAAAATTAATTGCTGAGGAGATTTAGAAAAATATTCCTCACCACAATTTCCGAGTTTAGAATAGGAGTGGGGGAGGCATAGGTTGTCTGCGGTATCTTACGAAAAGGATGCCCCCACAAATATGCTCATATTAGAAGAACTACTATAAAATATTTTTTTTTTCAGTAGGGACCTTTTGGAAATCACCCTAAAAATAAATAAGATGAAAAAATTTGCTTGAACTTTTCCTTTTTTTCCACAACTGATAGCTCAGTATGGAAAATGATTTTAAAACATCTGTAGGCTTTGAGACTGCATATCATTTTGTATGGTGCATCCAGTTATTGCATTCGTACTGCTGCTACAGTTAAATGAGGAAAGATACAGATCGTGTGCCCTAAGTGCTGAAAGATGGATATTGGAAAGGGGAGGGGCTGTTTAGGGAAAGGGAATGGGACTTGATATACTGCCTTTCTGGGTTTTTTTTTTTTTTTTTGCAACTACATTCAAAGTGGTTTACATACTATACACAGGTACTAGTTGTACCTGGGGCAATGGAGGATTAAGTGACTTGCCCAGAGTCACAAGGAGCTACAGTGGGAATCTAACCCAGTTCCCCAGAATAGAAGTCCACTGCACTAACCACTAGGCGACTCCTCCACGCCACTCCACTTTAGAATAATATCACCAAATGATCCTCATCATTCCTAAAATCAAGGCATGTTGGAGTCATCTGAAGCTCTCGGATTTAGGGTTTAGGCTAGTGCCATTACCTATGTTTTTTTTTTTGTTTTGCTTTTTTGTAAACTCATACACGGTGCTAGGCTAGCCTTGGCAAGGGGGGGGGAGAGACAGTGGGATGCACTGTCCCCCCCCCCCCATAGCTTCGCCCCTGCACCTGGTCACAGAGCTTATGAAAAGCAGCACTGCAAACATTACACCTGTTCCTTGAACACCAACAATTAGGAAAACAGAGATCTCTACTCAGAAACTACGCCCAGATACCTCACCTGACACCAACAGATCCTCACCAAAATACAGAACAAGGGATCATAACTTAAAATAGAAATGTGCAGACAAAACTGAACAGGAAATTAAAAACAAACAAAACTAGACTCTGCATCCAGTGCAATACCAGAGCAGAAATGCATTTTCTCTTGTTCTGCAGAAAATTAAAAAGATATCAGAGATGCCATATATTAAGAACATAAAATGGCTACACTGGGTCAGACAAATGGTCCATCTAGCCCAGTATCCTGCTTCCAACAGTGACCAATCCAGGTCACAAGTACCTGGCAGAAACCCAAATACTAGCAGTATTCCATGCTACCAAAGATTCTGTTTGGATGGGATTTGATATATTACCTTCCAATAGCTATAATCCAAGCATTTTATATATTATATGTAGGTACTTACTTTGTTCCTTGGGCAAAGGAGGGCTATGCCCCAGAAGACTCATTCACATGGTTATAGCAAAATTCTGCACATGGTAACAGCTGTGACCAGTCATTTTGCTGAGAAGAGACATAGTTACACAGGAAGGACTTCAGGATCTGGATGACCCTCTCTGTCTGGCCATTAGTTTGAGGATGATAACCCTACGAATAGTCAAGCTTAATCTGTAAGGTCTGCCAGAACCTGGATGCAAATTGCACCTCCTGGTCAGAGACAATGGTTTCTGGTAAGCCGTGTAGATGGAAAACTTCCTTAAAGAAATGTCAGGCCAATGCAGGTGCACAGAGTAATCTGGGTAAAGAAATAAAATGAGCCATCTTGGAGAATCGACTCACAATTACCCATATGGTGGTGAATCCATCAGACTCGGAGATCTATGGCACCTCTGGTACCAGAAGTGGATGGACAAGCTCCCACGGGTGTGAATGCAATGACTTGTGATGAGCACATACAAGGCACAAGGTCACAAAGTTATGCACATCCTTTCTCAACTGTGGCCACCAGTAGACTCAGTAATTGAACTCCAGTGTCTCTCGAACTCGGGGTGGCTAGCAATCCTGGATTTGTGCCTCTACTTCAATAATTTGTACTAAAGTCATTTAGATACCACCATCTTCCCCGGAGGCACTGGCATTGAAATGGCTGCCTGGATCTTGGCCGGCTTCAAGATGGTCTGAAGATCAGAACTCTCGTTAGTAGGCTTGAAGGACCAGGAGAGAGCATCTGCCCATACATTTTTCTCAGCTGGACGAAAGACTACCTGAAAGTGGAATCGAGAGAGAAAAAAAAGAGACCATCGAGCCTGATGGATTTGAGCCTTCAGGCCTCCCGAAGATACAGAAGGTTCTTGTGGTCTGTGGTCACTGTGAACAGATATTTGGCTGCCTCCAGGAAGTAACACCATTCTTCCAACGCCATCTTGATTGCTAACAATTCCTGATCTCCAATAGTATAATTCTTTTCCTCAGGTGAAACTTTTTTGGAAGAGAATGCACAAGGTAACAATTTACCTTTGGTGTCGGATTGAGAGGATGGCCTTGCCCCAATGGAAGAAGCATTGACCTCCACAGCGAAGCGCTTATCACCATCAGGATGACAGAGTGAAGGCTTGTTTCAAGAGCTCAAAAGCTAATATCGCCTCCTCAGGCCAGTCTTTAGTCTTAGCTTCCTTTCAAGTCAGAGCTATCAGGGGTACAGCAATGGTAGAGTAGCTAGGGATAATGAACTGCAAATATAAACTTCTATTATATTAAAAAAAAATAAAATGTGTTTCAAATATTTACAATATAATAAAATAAATATTGAATAAGAAAATCTATTTATAAAAAGGCATAAATTAAAAACTACAGACGGAAGTGAAAAATGAACGTCAAACCCAAAGAAATAAAAAGGATAAGGGAAAGGTTCACTGAGGGCAGAGAAGAGAGAGGGAAATCCCTCAACAGGTCCTGGTGTGGCCGCAGGAGGGGGGACAGACAAGGGTTGTGGCAGGGGTCTGGGCCCAGCACCTGAGCACAAGCCAGGCTGGCAAGAGCCCCTTTTCAAGACCCTTAGTCTCCTGACAATGGCCTCGAGCCTTGCCTCAATCTTCTCCTATACAGGCATAATTCCAGGGGCAGGTGCAGGGCAAGGTGCACCAGCTATACCTGCAGCTGCCTCTGCCCCTGGAATTGATTGAGCCTCCACTTTCTGTACTGGAGGAGGGTCAAGGCAGACCATTGCCCTCACCCTGAGACATTGGAGCCGGCTCTGTGGGTGCTATGGGTGCTTGAGCACCCCCAATATTGAGCAAATTCCTTGATTGTGTCCAGGGAGAGGTCATTTCTATTAGCACCCCCAATAATTTTGAAAAGTTGGCTTCCCTGCCCTGAGAGCCAACACACCCCTCCTGAGGCTAGTCCAGCTGCTCCTGGTGTGGCACAGGGGATCCAGGGTAGACAGGTGGGGGGGGGGGGGAAATTGTGCCCATGGGGCAGTGGTGTGCTGGTAAATTTTTAACAACAGGCTCTCTCAACAGACATAGCCAGCCCTGCAATTTAGGTGGGCCCCATGGTGGACAAGCGGTGCAACACATTCCTCTCTCTCTCCTCCCTCCCCCCTCCCCCCCCAATGTGGGCACACTAGGCATACCTTTGCTGGCAGGGATGCCGAGTCCCACCACCCAACTAAATGGATTACTGACACTCCCTGCTGCTTGTTTCTGGATCTAAGCAGCATGCTAGGAATTCTCACACATACTCTAAAAGAAAAAGAACTGCCGGTACAGAGCCATGTGCTGCAACCCCACAGCAGCAGGAAATGTGTCACAGGGAAGGTTCCGGGCCAGCAGAGCGTGGTTGTGACTATTGCAGCACACAGTTCTGTACTGGCAGCTCTTTCTTTTTAGTGCTCAGAACCACTGCGGGAAGGAGCCATGAGTTTGAAGGGGATGGGGGAGCCAGAAGAAACAAAAGAAAAAAGAATTTATGCTGGGGCACGAGGGGTGGGGGTGGGGTGGGGAATGGGAAGATGAAGGATGCACCCGGTTCAGCAGCGTTTGAGGGGGCAATGCCCCTCTCCCCCCCCCTCAAACTACTCCCATGCTTGCTACCAACAATAAAGAGAAACAACATGCATAGAGCAACTCACCAGCACCTTCTTGCTTCTTCTTCTGCCACCATCAATAAGTGATGATGTCAAATAGGCATGAATCACCGTATTATACAGTGCATGGAAATAGTGTAAACTATACTTTTGGCGCCACTGTTCACAGTGCTAAAATCCATATTGGAATTTAGAGTGCATTCACATGATATACTGTGTTTCTGGTGATATGACAAATTTGGGGTGCACTGTGACCCAACCCCTTACCCATTTCTATTACATTCTATCTGTGCTGTTCCTGCTTCCTCTCTTCTCAACTATACCTGCAGCACAGCTGTCCATTCCTCCCTCCCCCATTCCCCTCCTCCGCCCTGTATGCAAGTTGGTGTGGGTGTCTCAGTCTGAGTGTGTGTATTAGTATGGGTATGAGTCACTGTCCGCCATAACAGAGCCCAAAGCAGTTCCCCTGGCAAGTGACAGAGAGAAAATGTGCCCTCAACACCAGATTCCACTGACTTGAGCATTCTGGGGGTGAGCATTTGGATTGAGGGGGGAATTAGATCCAAATTAGCCCAACAGGGTGGATCTAGTCCTGGCCTCACCCCACTGCATGCAGGGACTGGTGGATCTGATTTCTCAATCAGAAAAACAAGGTTACAAGTACCAGAATACATTGAGGTAATCCCAGGATTGGCTCGACCATATCAGTACATGGCAACGCTAATTTGGACAAGCCAGCAAAGGTCTCTGTGTAGAATGCAACAGATAGTGAAGACCTAGAGTATCAATACTGTTAAGGATGCTTTTATTGTGAACCCCATAGACAGCTGTTTGTTACCACCCCTCTCGGCTGGACTGTAGTGATGTGCTCCCAGATACCTGATGGTTGTAGTCGTGGCGAATATCCAGGGAACACACACTCACAGCCGAGGGAGTGGAACAAATAAACTAACCTCGTCCTTTACTCTCAAAGAATAAAGGAGGAAAAGAAGCTAAATTTAGGATTTGTTCCTGAACTGGAAGAACCGCACCTTCAGATTTACAAATTATCTTTTTCTTTATTGAATACAAATGCAAGCAAATTTTTATTCAAATAAACTCAAATTCACAATTAGTGTGAGGTTTAGTAGAACTGCCATAACATAGTCAACATTCAAATGTAGAACTACATGTATACCCTTAACTTTGCTTTTTCACCTAAAAAGGCAGAAAAGAACCTTTTCAGATAAGTATTTAAATTGTCTTTTATCAAAATCAGATATTTGTGGTTATTCTCTTTCCTGATGTAAAAATTGGTCTCTTTGTGTGCACTATTGGTGTTTTTGCAGGGATCTCATAGATTTTTAATATCTGATGGTCTGTTCCTTTGTTTTCCCTTAAAATGTTGTGAAAAAAATAATATATTCCGTTCAACACCCTTGGCAATGTCACTTAGCTATAGTTGAATTTACTTAGATGATGTCTTTCTTGCATTGGAGCTCATCTGGAAATCCTTCAGCGGATGATCTACAGAATTCTTCTTCCTAAAACCTCACTTATAAAGAAAATAAATGGAAGCAAAGTCCTTAAAACTCCCTGCTTGTCCAGGAATGGACTCCACTCTGGTGACAATTAATCAGTTCTCAATACTATGGCCACACTCTCTAATTGAAATAAAATAAGTGAAAGGTTTTCTCACTACAAAACCTATTTCTCACTGTAGATTCCCTGTTCTAAAATCCAGCAGGCTTCACACTGCATTCAGAGATCTCACACAGTAACCCATTCCATATTCAAATGGTGATTGAGCATTGCATCTCACAGACTTCACATATAAACATAACATTTCCCTGCACAGCTATCAGATCAATCTGGAAAATACAGCACTCTCATCCAAAAGCAGGGCTTAATCTGCCACCTGACAAACCTTGTACTGAACTCAGAACATATGCACAAAACACACCTTCCACACAGACACTGCCTGCTAGCAATTTTCTCCAAATAACAGATTCACCTCTCAGTCCTTCCCCTGTGTCACACTTAAAATCCTTACACACTTTTTTTTTTCCTGACACCCTTATAGGCTTTCTCATTTAGTACAATTTCCAGCACAAAGCACAACCTCTCTCACTCTTACCAGGATAGGCAGCCATGTGTCCTCTTAGTACCTTTGCATACAGACTCTCAGTCCACCTTCCATGACCTTAAATTTCCTTAGAACTTAACCATTTCATTCACTGCATGCAGGGAC
Source organism: Microcaecilia unicolor (assembly GCF_901765095.1). Classification (NCBI taxonomy): domain Eukaryota; kingdom Metazoa; phylum Chordata; class Amphibia; order Gymnophiona; family Siphonopidae; genus Microcaecilia; species Microcaecilia unicolor. The sequence continues at coordinate 422,449,224 of NC_044033.1, forward strand.
ATACCTCTGTTTCACTCCAAACCAAACTAAATTTGGTTTAAACTTTCTCACAGCTTTCTATTAGTACAGCTCTCTCTCACCCAGGACACATCAGTTTTCCCCACATGTATTCAGCAACACAGCCATGAAAAAGGCAGTCTGTTTATTTAAGTACTCACTTCTAAGCTCAAATCATCTCATTCTCAGTACCAAGGCTCACCTTCACTCACTTTCAATATCAAAGTACCTTTTTCCAATGTCACATTTCACTTTAAACTCATAAAATATACTTTTATTCCTCCTACTTTACACAGACACACCATACGTTTTTTCTTTCCCAGACTTCCCTTCTCTATCTGCTCAGCAGTCTCCCTCAAGGTTGCCAGCTGGGAAAAATTTTCCCAGCCCAAAACCAGCCGTAAACCCGCCCAAAAACCGCCCACAGCCAACCCCGCCTCCCGCGTCACCGAATCCCGCCCCTGTGTCACATAACCCCGCCCCCATGTCACTAACCCTGCCTCCCGCATCACTAGCCCCGCCCCCAACATCACTCCTGACGTCGACCCCGCCCCTGAAAGGCTTCTATTGGACCAAATTGGACCAATAGAAGCCCCGGCAGCGGGAAAACCGGCCAATTGGCGGCCGCGAAAACCCACCCAATCCCTCACCGCGGTCGCTCAAAAACCCACCCAAATCCCCGCAACCCACGCGATTCAAAAATTCCCCGCAGCCGTTTCCGAAAAGCCGCCCAATTCTGCGGCTTAACCGCAACCCTGGCAAGTTTGGTCTCCCTGGCAACTCACCCCCCCTAGAGGAACACCTGACATCACTCAGCTTGTCAGCTAAAGACTGTTTTTTTTTCCTCTGATCTGTTTAGAATCTCCCTCCCCCATAGAAGTAAATGCAAAACTTCCTATACAGAGAATTTCAAAGTCAATTTTAACCTGACTTGTACCCAAAACAGAAAGGAACATTTTAAAGTACAATCCCCACCTAATCATGGTTTGTTTCTTGAAAAATAAAACCACATTTAAGAAACATCTCACACTTTCTTCAGCTAACTCCATTAACAATTCCCAAACTAAACTTTAAACCTTTTCCAGCCAGCACCATCCACCAAAACCCTGGAACAAGCCCCCCCCCCCCCCCCCCCAGAGCCCCAGGAAAAAAACATTTAATATATGTTATGTTACCATATATTACACTGTTCATGATTAATTCTGTAGTATATCAAGTGTACAAATAAATAAAATAAACAAAAATGATCTGTTATATTTCACTCTGATAAAAACGGTTTGACCCCTTGACAGTTGATATCTTGTCCTTACAAACTGAGTAAAATTGAACAATGAGACTTACAAAAGAGGCCTATTTAAAAAAGAAAGGAGAAAAGAAAAGTGCCCCTATGACAGCTTCTCCACTTTTTGAAGAACTTATGTTTTGTTTTGGTTATTTGGGGGGGGGGGGGGGTCATAAAGTAGCCCCAGTGAACCAAGGCCCCTTTCTATGAACATAGCAAATGAAAATTAAAAAAAAAAGCACATAGTAATTACACAGAAGTGCAAGCTGTCTTCAGAATACGCAACCACAGCCACTTAAACTCAAAGAGGCACTTTTACTAAAGCTTAGAACAAGTTTAGCATGTGCTAACAGATATTAGTGTGCGCTAACTGCTAAGAAACCCATTATATCCTATTTCAGGCCTCTATAAGGTCATCTTCCTAAGTATACCCTGATGTGTAAACATGTGGCTGTACTAAAACTGTTTTCTACCAAATAAGGGAGATTCCAAATCCTTCTTCCAAATTCACATTTAATAAAATTGATGACAAAGAATGAACAAATGGAACACTTGTAAATAGAAATAATCTGGATTAGGACTCTTGTCCATACAGAATGAGTCTGTGACTTAATCTTCTCCCAGAGAGGAGAATTATCAAGACCAGATAATGAAGTTCTCACAGACCAGCATCAGCAGGCAGCATCGGCAGAAGCTAACAATCAACAGCTGCAGTCAACAGGTAAAAAAAATCACTATGGCTTTCTTTCTATGTTTGAAGGGAATACTAAGCAGCCAGGCGATGCCTCAGTGCAGAGTGTTCAGGCATCCTGTATACACACTGGATTAATTATTTAGGGATAGTTCTAACAGCCAGTTGCCATGTCCTTCCACTGTATCTCCACAGAGATCACTCAGAGGGAGGGGAAAACCTGTTCCTCCCAGCATGCCCAGGGGCAGGTATCTTCAACAAGCTGCCAGTATTGAGAGCAGGCACAGGCGATTATAAAGGTTAATCACTGAGGACCACCAGACAGTGGCGTAGCTACGTGGGGCAAGGGGGCCTGGGCCCCCGTAGATTTGGCCCTGGACCCCCCTGCCGATGACCCTCTTGACCCCCCTCCCGTCGCCAACCCACCGTCGCCATCGCTTGCCTTTGCTGGCGGGGGACCCCAACCCCCGCCAGCCGAGGTCCTCTTCTTCTCGCAAAAGGCTTCCTTCTGTTTCTGACGTCCTGCAGGAAGCCTTTTGCGAGAAGAAGAGGACCTCAGCTGGTGGGGATTGGGGTCCCCCGCCAGCAAAGGGAGGCGACGGCAACGGCGGGTTGGTAGCGAGAGGGGGGGTTGAGAGGGTCGGCGGCGGGGGGGGCAAAGCTGGTGGCAGCAGCGGGTTTTGCAATGGCGGGGGGGTCGTCGGAGCCAGGGGGGCTAAAATGTGCCCCCTCACCTCGGGCTCTGAATCCCCCTCCCATCGAAGTCTGGCTATGCCCCTGCCACCAGAATACAGGAATCTAGTCCATTTTACACAAATCAAAATTACAGACATGAATTCCATTACCATATATAGAGCAAAGGCTGTCCCATGCAATGGGGATAACACACTCCCCATCTGGTGTCCGTAGATACCACTATTAACACTTTTACCAATAACTAATCAATACCTATAGGCTTCTTGGAATTTAGCACACACTAATTCTGTTAGCACATGCTAAATGTTAGTTAAAAAAAAGCCCCAAAGTGTGACATGTGTTATGTTCACAGAGCAACAACAAGAGGACCTCTGCAGCCCCAAACATATCACCTCCCACCCTCAGAGAAACAGCAAAAGAGGCTCAGTGGCTCCATCACGTCACCTCTCAGTGAAAGCTTATAGGTAGGGATCCCCAAGCCCCTCTTACCATTTCTCTGAGGCTGGGAGGTTTCCAACCCTAGAGAAACAGGATGAAGGGCTCAGCAGACCCAACATATCCTCTTCCAATCCCAGAGAAACAGCAAGAGGGGCTTGGGAGCCTCAACATATCCCCTCTCAACCCCAGGGCAATAACAAGAAGTGCTCGACAACTCCATCATATTACCTCTTAGTGGGAGCTTAAAGATTAGAGTGGCCATACTCAAAGAAACAAGAAGAGGAGCTTGGCAGCTCCATTCAACTCTCCTAATGACATTTGCCTACCCCACAAACACTCCTTTCTCTCTGTCCCATCATGTCTTCCTCATTGTGTTCTCCTGTTTCCCAAACTTCCTTCAAACCACACCCTTACTTTGTTCTCTCTTCCCTTCTGTCCCCCTTTTAACAAATGCATACCCATTCCTCTCTTTTTTCCAATACTGCCCCTTCCCCTCATTACACCAAAATCTCCTCTCTGTACTCCACCCCTTCCTCTCTCCATCACGATCACTTTTCTCCTGCTGTACCCATTTATCCCAACCTCACAGTAAAGTTTTTTTTTTCTTTAACCAGCACTGAGGTTGCAAGTTCTAGGCTGAGGAACCAGAGCAAGGCTGCAGCCACAGTTGCAATTGGACCTCTTGACCTGTCTGCACAGCCAGTGGTTTAGAAAAAGCCAGAGGAAGGTGCTGCTTTTCTGTTGGTGGTTGGTCAGCACAGAGCTAGCACCTCAGACCAGGGCAGCCCCTTGTAGGTTCTTGGTTTATGTTAATGTTAATCTGCTTCTTTTCTCCTCTGGGCCTTTTCTTATCTGCTCTGTCTCATCCACAGTACCTCCTCTTCTTCTGTCTTCTTTTTTCTTTTGATGCTACTACTACTACTTATCATTTCTATAGCGCTACAAGGCATACGCAGTGCTGTACACCATACTCAAAAGACTGTGTTAAAGACTCTCTCCCCTCTTCCCTTGGTGTGAATTAATCTTTCACCTTATTATCTGTAGGGCTCACAAAGATGCAGAGTCTCACTCATTAAGGCCCCAATGCTCAATAGTAAACACGGGCGTTAGAGGTCATTAGCACTGTACTAGCACCCGAATTTAGCTGTGCAGAATGTTCAGAGGGGTCTAGCATGGGAAACGAATGCACCAGGCACTAGCGCAGATAGCATGCAAATGTAACCAAGCTCATGTTAATGAGGTCATTTTGTATTCCTCCCTCAATGCTCAGAAAAGAGTGCCCAAAACAAAACTGCCTTACCGCTGCAAAAAAAAAAAAAAATGCCAGATTGGAGCAGGCATTAGAGTGTTGGAAGAGAGGATTTCTCATGATTCTCATGCTTCTCTCATGATTCTTTCTGCAAAATCTGCCCATTCTTACCGCTTTTGGAATCAGAAGGAAGCCCGTGCAAGCCCTTAAGTGCTGGCGTTGAGAAACAGCAGCCCCATGTGAAGGCACACATTGGCATCTGTTTCCTGCATCTAAATATAAGCATCATGTGTGCTTCATGTTCGGGTTTTACCAGGCACATGCACACAGGAGCCGAGCTTACCGCAGAACTCTTCTGCGCATGTGCCAAGCAAGGCACAATCCTCCTGCGTCAAATCACAATCCTCCCGCCAAACTCCCTGATGCTTAATGCTATGAGCGCACCTATATTTGCATCTCATTAGCATTGAGCATTAGGGTGTTGGTCTTCTGCAGTATTCGGAATAGCACTGGGGATTTGAGCATCGGGGCCTAAGGCTAAAGGGTCATGGATTTCATACCTTTCTGTGGTAGAACCAAAGCAGTTTACATACTCTATGCAGGTACTTTCTCTGTCACTACTAGGCTCACAATCTGCTTTTGTACCTGGAGCAATTGAGGGTTAAGTGTCTTGTCCAGGGCCAAAAGGAGCTGCAGTGGGAATTAAACCCAGTTTCACAGGTTCACAGACCACTTCACTATTAGGCTACTCCTCCACTCCACTCATTAGAGTATGTCATATTCATTTGAGGGCTTTCTCTCACTCAGGAGCATCAGAACATCGTTTTGGTTGTAGGGAGCCAAACAAACCAAACTGCAGCCCCACCACATAGCTGAAAAAATAAAAGCAAAAGAGGCTTTGTTCAGGAAATACAAAAGAACGCAACGAGAGGATCACGGAAAAGATTATCGGATTAAACTCAAAGGAGAGCAATATTTTTACTTGTATATCCCTGTAAATGTATAGTAAAATATGTGGGAATTAAGTATATTTTTTTCGCACCAGAACAGCTGAAAGCCTTCATAGACCTGAAAAGAGTAACTGAGTTATAATATCAGAAGGCATCATAAATTTATCGGTGGAAGGGTAAATAGCCTTTCTTTTTTCTTTTTTACTGATTTCCCTGATCATTTCATTTCCACTCCCCCCTCCTATAGTGGTCTAAGGAAGGGACAAAAGAATATGTTTTTGTTACTTATGATTCTCTATGAAGAGTATATATTTTTAATATAACATATTTGATTTCTTTTGTATCCTGAGTTACATGTAACAAGATTTATGCTTGTGTAAAATTATAAATGAATAAATAAAAAATAAAAAATACTCAAAGGAGCGAAGAGGGAAATACGGCTAGCGAAAGCACAAGTGGAAGAAAAAATGACTAAAGATGTAAAGAGAGGTGACAAAACCTTTTTCAGATATATTGGAGAAAGGAGAAGATAGAGGAATGGAATTGCGAGACTGAAAGATAATGTGAATAGCTATGTGGAAAGTGATGAAGATAAAGCGAATGTGCTAAACAATTATTTCTCTTCGGTATTCACGGAGGAAAATCCTGGAGAAGGACCGCGGTTGGCTGCCGAGGGAACGTCTGAGAATGAAGTGGATACTGCGCCGTTTACGGAAGAAAGAGTTTATAAACAGCTGGAGAATCTGAAGGTGAACAAAGCCATAGGGCTGGATGGGATATATCCCAGGATACTGAAGGAGATCAGTATCCACAAAAGTGGAGACAGGGAAGAAGTGGGAAACTACAGACTGGTAAGTCTCACATCAGTGGTAGGAAAATAATAGAGTCGCTGCTGAAAGAAAGGATAGTTAACATTCTAGAAACCAACAGGTTACAGGGCCCAAGGCAACATGGCTTTACCAAAGGAAAATCCTGCCAAACAAATTTTATTGACTTTTTTGACTGGGTGACCAAAGAACTGGATGAGGGACGTGCGCTAGATGTAATCTACTTCGACTTCAACAAAGCCTTTGATACGGTCCCCCACAGAAGACTCGTAAATAAGCTGAAAGGGTTGAACTTAGGACCAAAAGTGGTAAACTGGATAAGAAACTAGTTGACTGACAGGTGGCAGAGGGTGGTGGTAAATGGAATCCGTTTGGAGGAAAGGAAGGTGAGTAGTGGAGTTCCTCAGGGGTCAGTGCTGGGGCCTATTCTGTTTAATATATTTGTGGGAGATATTGCTGAAGGGTTGGAAGGAAAGGTGTGCCTTTTTGCGGATGACACAAAAATAGCCAATAGAGTGGATACCCTGGAGGGAGTAAAAACGATGAGAAGGGATCTCCGAACGTTAGAAGAATGGTTGAGAGTCTGGCAGTTAAATGTTATGATTGGGGTCTGAACCCCTCTCAAACTTACCTCTTTCCTGGGGGTCAGCTTCTTAGCTGGCTTCTGTTTCTTTTCTCTGTCCTTTCTGAGCTGGCTCTGTCTCTCTGTGCTGGCAGCTTCCAGCAGCATGGCTCTAATTGTTTCACTATACTGCACCTGTGTGTGTGTTGCCTGAGTTGCTCTACCTCTCTTTGGGTGTACTGGCTTCAAGTGCTTCACAGTGTTGCATTGGTGTGGGTTGGGCCTCTCTGGGTCAGTGTGCTTTTGCCTAGGTCTAGGGAGTGTGACATCATCAGGGAGGGCCTTGATAAGGAAGTGGTGTTGTTTCCTTCAGGGCCTTGGCAACAGTGGTGTTTGCTTTAGGTAGGGTGGTGCAGTGTGCACTTCTGACTTTGTGTCTAGTTTCCCTGCTTGCTTTTGCTAAGGTCCAGGTTAGTGTTAGTGCAGTGTGCACTGGTGACTGTGTGTTTAGCTTTCCTGCTTTTCCCTCTTGGTTTTGGAAGCATTGCTGTGGGTAGGGCTTTGGAAGCTCTGTTGCTGATAGAAGTACTTCAGGGTTTGGTGTTGTTAGGAACACTGCAGAGTTTGCTGTTAGAAGTACTTCTAGTGTTTGTGCTATTGGGAGCATTGCAGTCTTTGCTGTTGGTGTTTGGTGCTTTAGAAGCACTTTTGGCTTATGTGTTAGCTTCACTGCTTTTTCCTTGTGGCCCCCCTGTCTTCCCTTTTAGTGCTAGGAGCTCATCTGGTTGCTTGCCAGAGTAGTGCTTAGGAAGCACCTTGTTAGTTGTATCTAGCTTGCTAGAGCAGTGCTTAGGTAGCTGGTTAGTTTTGTGTTTAGCTTATTAGTGTAGAGCTCTGCTTGTAGCTTGGTGCTTAGTAGCACCTGTGTTAGCTTTGTGTTTAGTTCCCTGCTCTGTTAGTTTAGGGCTTAGGAAGTCCCTTTCTTGAGCAGGGATTAGGAGCTCCTGTTTAGTATAGGGCTTAGGAAGTCCTTTTGTCAGTTTACTGTTAGGAACACTCCTGCTGGTTTAGGGATTGGGAGCACGTAGATCAGTTTAGGTTTAGGAGCACTTCTGTTTCCAGTCCTAGGCCCTAGGTCATCCGGTATCCAGTAAGTCCTGTCGGCTACTCGAACCCAGGAGCTCAACTCCTGGGGGGCTTAGTAGCTAAGTGCAGGTGAAGCTGTGTGGACCAGTCCGGTGTGCTCCAGTCCGGTGTTCCAGTCCTGTGTCCTCCAGTCCGGGGGATTCCAGTCCATGTGTTCCGGTTCGCTGGGCAGTGCCTGCAGTCCCTGCCGGTGTGCTTGCCCAGTGTTGGTTGGTGGGTTTTGCCTGCTGCTGTCGCTCCTCGGCAGCAGCCCAAGGGCTCACGTTTGCTCCAGAGCCCGGCCCCGCGGGCTCTGAACCTGAGAACCTGACATTAAAATTTAATCTTAGGCCTAATAGGGGATATGCAAACAATAGGAAGTACCTAAAACATTAATAGCAAGCAGTACTCCTATATAAGTTACAAAATCTTTATTAGTGAAAATAAATCAGTGCATTAAAAAACTACTAAATAATATCCCTGCAACTCCTCTCCAGATGTGCTTTCACCAGATAATACGATCAGTCTTAGGTTATTCAGCCTTCTAAAAGATTGCATCCAGCACTATGATAAAAAAAAAAAAAAACTGCTGAAACAGAGAAGAGAGGACTGCTGGAAGAGTCACAGGCTCCCTCATGAGGATTCCTTTAATAACTACAAGCTAAAATGCTTTTAAGTACCTTAACCTTTGGATATTGATTTGCTAAAGGCTGCTTTTGTATCTTCTCAGCATGCAGAGCAGTAAACCATGAATAAATAATCTCTCCCTCTCCCAAATCAATAGGAAGGTGTGAAGCAGAATTCACTGATTCCTAGGAAGCTGGCAGGAGCTAGGTGAATGCTTCTAGATTGAGACCACTAACTGATTTCAAATAGCCCACCTTTTTTTAAGTCTCTCCTGCCTTGAATTTGAACTCTTCACCTAGAAGTGAAAGATTCAATAATACTGTAACAATTCATTTGACCCCTACAGTCCCTAGTGAATTTCACCATCTTGGGTGAAGCTCTTCATAAAAGTGGTTAATAAATCAATAAATAAATACATTTGCAGTGTGTGAAGTCTATTGTTCACCTGGAAAATGGCTTTTAAAATTGTGTGGGGGTACACACATATAGACTATTGTGGATGAGCAGGAATAAATTTGTTATGAAAGCTTTTGCATGCTACTAGGGATTATTATAGGATTCTATTTATAGGCACAGAGGGACCCTTTTATTAAGATGTGGTAATCACTAATATTTTTTTTGTTACATTTGTACCCTGCACTTTCCCACTCATGGCAGGCTCAGTGTGGCTTACATATTATATACAGGTACTTATTTGTACCTGGGGCAATGGAGGGTTAAGTGACTTGCTCAGAGTCACAAGGAGCTGCCTGTGCCTGAAGTGGAAATTGAACTCAGTTCCTCAGCACCAAAGTCCACCACCCTAACCACTAGGCCACTCCTCCACTCCACTCCTTACAGCAGGCTAAAATACATTATTGTGACGCAAGCTCAGGCATCCTGCGATAGTTATTGGATATGCACACGCTACCCATGTGCTAAGAACATAAGCGTTGCAATACTGGGACAGACCGAAGGTCCACCAAGCTCAGCGTCCGGTTTCCAACAGTGGGGTCACAAGTACCCGGTAAGATCCCAAAACAGTACACCAATGAAAAAGGACATTGTCTTTTCTTACAGCATAATTCCTATGTTGCAGAAATTCTTGGAACCATTGCAAAACTAACCTCCCCCCCCCCCCCCCCCCCCCCCCACACACACACACCCACACCAGCAGCACTCAATCTTAATAGTACCAGGTCACGGTCTACTGCATCAAAAGCAGCAGATATATCAAACTGTAATAACGTGGAAAGTCAACACCAATAACAAAGATTCAGTACTATGATACACCCAAAACCCAAACTGAGATGTATGTGAACATGAAAACTTGTCTATATGCTCAGAAAATAATCCGCCTACATAGGATTCAATTAGTTTACTCAGAAAACTCACTACTGGTCGAAAATTGGAAGGTATAGGATCAAGACAAGTACCCTTAAAAATGTGGGTCAGAATAATGTTGTCCATATCTAAAGGTAAGGAACCTTGCTGTAGTAATTCATTAGCTCGTAACATGATCCAACAAACAGAATCATCAGGGGCTTTTGATATTAGACACATGAGAACTACATCTAAGAAACATTGAGAGTCAGAAACTTTATTCAGTAACATTTTAACCTTCTCAGCAGTAATAGGAGGCAAAAAATGCCATAGACAGTTTAACAAAACAGGTTTCTGGGCTACTATCCACATAGAATGGTTATTACTAGAGTTGATGGATTTTTCCAGAGCCCTGGTAGGAGGGAGGTCCCTGTCAATGGGCTGGAGTGGGATGTCCCTGGGTGGGGGGAGACCCAGCCCAAGGAAGGAGTGTTGGAATAAAAAGCAAAGAGATAGTGTAGTAGATAGTATCTCTGTGTAGAGTGACAGCAGGGGTGGAGAATAAAATAAATGGTGGGGAGGTACATGAGGTATTTTGTCAGCCTGCAGGTCTTTGGTTCCTGTATCCCTGCCGGGACCCTTGGGAGTATTGGGGGGTGCTGGAGTGAAGGAAATACAGGCTGGCTACAAGAGTAGTTGCTACCCCTATAAGTGGCAACTGGCAAGAGGAGTTAGGCTTTGGGTGGACAGAGGACAGTCCAGCCTGGAAATGGAACTGGGACAGAGTGTAGCCTTGGAGAGGTGCACTGCTGGTGGCAAGGACAGTCAACATGGGACTGTGCCTAAAAATTATCATGTGGCGAAAAGGAGTAGAGGTCACAGCCTGAGATATATTCCTATCATGAAGGGATGGGAAAGTGGACAGGTGGCACTGTAAATATGTACAATATAAATCTCAAGTGAAAGGGAAGTGAGATTGATCATTTCATCCCACTAGAGGATGTTATGGAACTGTAAATATCTAAAAGTTGAATTGTTGTCAAACTGGTTGCCAAAGTTACAGTCAAGTTGGAGTTGTATTTTCAATAAACTTCTGTCTGAAGTACCATGTGGTCCTTGGAACAGCAGTGAGAGGGTGCTCAGACAGAGAAATGACCCCTGACATTCCCACTAGCAACTTCCAACACCTCGGATATCTGTTCTGGACCATTGACCCACTCCCAAGCTCGATGGATGGAAGCATGACTGTATGAGTGAAAAGCCAGTGGTAACTGAATAGTGCAGTGAGAGAAAGAAATTGGTCCTCTGTGATTCAGACCCAGGTGGCGGACTGTCAGACCCAGGGTTACACAAACTGGTACCCAGCATGGGTCTGTGCTTTATGGACCCAGGCAGGACCTTGGAGCTAGCTGGGACCACGAGGCCCGGGTTAGAAGTATAACCCACAAAGGACATTTGACATACAATGCAGCCCCTCATAGTGCAGTACACCTTAACACACCACCCCCATTGTAACTGAAGAACATTGGTGAAGTAGCACATTATCTATTGTCCCCCCTAAAATGCAACAGCAAACTTGTGCCAGTGGTGCTGTGAGGGAAAAGGAACGAAGTCTGGAGTTAGCAGTGGAGGAGAAGGGGGACGACAAGAGAGATTTGTCCAGTGAGCGGAGTTCACGGGGAGGAATGTAGGGAAAGATGAGAATGCAGAGGCAATGGGGAGCTGCAGAATGGATGCATTTAAAGGTCAGTAAGAGAAGATTGAATTGTATGCAGAAGCGGACAGGGAGCCAGTGAAGTGAGTTGAGTAGTGGGCTAGTGTGGGTATAACGATTTTGGCAGAAAATAAGTTGTGATGCAGAATTTTGGACAGACTGGAGAGGAGAGAGATGGCTGAGAGGAAGACCAGTGAGAAGTAAATTGCAATAATCCAAACGAGAGGTGACAAGGGTTTGGACAAGGGTTCTGGTAGCTTATTCAGAAAGGAAGGGACGGATTTTGCTAATGTTGTAGATAAAGAAACGACAGGTTTTGGCGATCTGTTGAATATGGGCAGAGAAGAAGAGAGGAATCAAAGATGACTCCAAGGTTACGAGCCGAATACCTATAACGAATATGCATGTAATATTGTTTTGTTTGCTCCTTAATTTCCTCCTGTTCTATGCTACCATATGGCTCCAGAAAAAGTAGGACACATTGATCCAGTCCGGGTTTTGCTTCCATTGAAAGCAATGGAAGTAAAACCCAGACTGGCTCAATCTGTCCTCCTTTTTCTGGAGCCATATGGTAACCCTATATTTGTTGTAATCTTGTTTTTTACTAAGATGTTTTATCTTTCCTTCCGCATTGTAGTTCTTTTTCTTTTAACCAACATTGTTTTAATTATGAATTATTGTAAACCGCTAAGACCTACTAGTTAGCATTAGCGGTATAGCAAATCAACCTATAAAACTATAGGTTAGATGGAATAGTAGGGTGTATAGCATCACAATATCCATGAGGTGGCAAATACATTTAACACATTCCCTACACCTCCTTCTTGAACCATAATGAGTGTTACAGTGCAATCGTAACTGTACAAGGATGTTCATTATGCATATCAGCAGAGTAAGAGAACAATCATGGCAACCCTTACAACATACACTTTCATTGACCAAACCAGCCAGTTAGGTTTTCAGGATATCCACAAAGAATATTCATGAGAAATATTTCCATGCACTGCCTTCACTGCCTGCAAAGCGCTCTCATGAATAATCATCAGATGAAGATGGTGTGTGACACTCGATGATCCCCAGGTGACGTATGGTTCTTCTGGGTTGTATACTGGAATGCAAGTTTTGACTTCAGTTTCAAAAGGATTGACGGTCTTGTCGTGACGATCTGCCAAACTTTGGAAGACTTGAATAACCTGTATTATTGAATGATTGAGAACTTTCCTGGTATTAATCACCAACAATTTGAAGAAGAACCTTATTGATATATGAACTATTTGTATGAGTACAATTGCTGCGGGGAGGGGGGTGTAGTTTTAGATTGATTGTTTGGGACTATATTGTATTAAAGATTGTGGTTTTGAACAGTGTATGAATAATTGTGAATGGGTTATTATATATTGTGCAAGTATTGTATTAGTCATCAGTGATGGTATGAATAATCATTGGGGATATCCTGTAAACCTCACTGGCTGGGGTGCCTCCAGGACCAGGTTTAGGAACCACTGGTATTTCCCACAAGCTGATGGAGTAACACACTTTAATATACACAAACACTTTTCAGAAGTTTGACTTCAATGTGACAGCTGCACCACTCAATGATGTATAGCTACAGGCCCCATGTTTTAACCAAATGAATATCATGTAAGCCCCTTCTACAAATCCAGGAACTTGGGTGGCATCATTATATGTGTAATGCTACAATGCAGTATGGGAAAGCAAGAAAACAACAATATTTACTGGATCCCCCATTGAGTGTGGCACCCCTGTCACTACCAGTGGAAATCACATTGGCCAAACAATTGTTAGAGATTTCTCCTATTGCTCACGTGCCAGTAGGAGAGGGATCCATGCCAAGAGGTCACAGGTGCACAGGGTACAACAGGAACATAGTGGCATAGTAGATGATAGCAGATAAAGACCTGTACAGTCCATCTAGTCTGCCCATCAAGATAAACTCATTACCTAAGGTATGTGATACTTCTGGTCTTGATTTGGTTTTCCATTTTCAGGGAATAGACCATAGAAGTCTGCTCAGCACTGTCCTTGTTCTCCAACTTCTGAAGCTGAATCTGTCCAGCACAGACCGTAAAAGTTTGCCAGTACTAGCTTTCCTTCCCAATTACCAGTGTTGCTTCCTTATCTCTGCTAAACTTGTTTAGACCCATTCCTTCTAAACAGAATTCCTTTCTGTTTAACCCATGAATTTTTGAATTCCATTACCATTTTCATCTCCTCCACCACCTGCGGAAGGGTATTCCAGGTATCTACCACACTATCCATGAAAAAATACTTCCAGACATTATGTCCTCTAGTTCTAGCACCTTCCTGTCTCTGGAAAAGGTTTGTTTGTGGATTAATACCTTTCAAATATTTGAACATCTGTATCATATCACCCATTTCTCCTTTCTTCCAGGGTATACATGTTCAGGTCAGTAGATCTCTCCTCATACATCTTGCAATGCAAATCCCATACCAGTTTTGTCACATCTTTGAACCACTTCAAGTCTTTTTACATCCTTACTAAGATACAGCCTCCAAAACTGAACACAATACTCCAAGTGGGCCCTCACCAACGACTTGTATAGAGGCATAAACACCTCCTTTCTTCTACTGGTTATACCCCTCTCTATGCAACCTAGCATCTTCTGGCCATGGCCACTGCCTTGTCACACCGTTTTGTCACCTTCAGATCCTCGGATACCATTACCCCAAGGTTCCTCTCCTAAGCTGAGCTTACTTATCTCTCCCCTCCCCTATCCTTTTTTATTGAACTAACAATACATTTTTTATTAGCTTTCGAAGGCAATACCTTTGAAAGTTAGTCAAAATATGTATTGCTATTCCAATAAAAAGGGTATCATCTTTTCTTCTTTTCTTTTCTTTTCTTTATATTTATTATTTTTAAAAGTGGACTAATACAGCTACCACATCACTTTAGCCAAACTTTCTGCTGACAAACAGGACATCAACATCCTGAAATACTAAACACCCAATAATGAAGACAGTAAATGAGACAAACAACATAATTCATACAGTTATTAACTTCAGAGAAAAAATATAACCTCCAAAAGTGTTGACATTTTTAACTAGTCTAAATCTTCTGTAAAAATTGGTTCTAGTACTAATTTACTGCAAGTGACTAAAGAGTGCGTGTGGGTTTGTCTCAAGCCAGTCCTACAGTATCCCTTAATCAGTCAAGGTTTTAGGATATTCATCAATATGCATCAGATAGATTTGCATATGGTGCCTGCTTTTCAGACACATTTATCTCATGGTTATTCATGATGGATACCCTAAAAACCTGACCAGCTGTGTTTGTCCCAGTGACTGAGCTGAGAACCGGTATGTTGGAATTACAGATGAAATTTACTATGAATCAAAAATATATTTCTGTTACCTCAGCATAGATTAAAGGCATGTCAGCTATTGTAGTGGTTCTTATTTTTTAGGCTCTAATATTCTATATTGTGCCAAATTGGTTTCAAACCATCATGAAGTTTGAATCCAGTCTTCAGATCCTAACTCCCACTTTATTGCAAAGCTGAAAAGCATAAAAGATTTCTACTTCATAACATCACATTTGGTTGGTAACACCTGCTGTTCTGAGCTCTATCCATTGTGTGCACTGGAATGCATCTCAACTTCAGAAATGCAAGTTACCTGGTTCCAGGCTGAAGAGTTTGGGCAGCTCTGGTTTTGAATTTACATTCCAAAAGCAATATGGGATTTGTAGTGCCAGATCCTGCCCATTGAAATTAGCACTTCAAGTCCCATAATGCACCAGGATGGGTTGGTCAAAAATTCAAGACTACCCAAAATCTCCAGCCTGGAATTGGGTAACTTGGCATCTCTGTAACCTGTACAGTCAAGTGACTTGGTTTCCCAGAGCTGCTACATTATCCAGCTCCAGGAGGGAGACTTTTGGTCGATCTTTTGTTTTGAAACTACCCTACAAAGCAGTGTGGGACTTATAGTCCCTGATTCTACCCATTGAAATCAGCGCTAGAAGTCCCATAATGCACCAGGATGAAGTGGTCAGAACGTCAGAATTGCTCTAAAATCTCCCTCTTGGCACTGGGTAACTTGGCAGCTCTGGTTTCTGGAGGGACATTGTTGATCAATTCTGGGTTTTGAAGTTATATCCCAGAGAATTGTGCTATTAACAGTCTCTTTCTCTTCACACCTACCAATAAAAGAGTAGCTAAGATACCCTGTTGCAGGAGGGATACTTTTTGACCAGTCCTAGTTTTGAATTTACATCCCCCCCCAAAGCAGTGTGGGATTTGCAGTCCTGGGCAGCCTGGAACGCTCTCCCTAGACCTATCGGAGCAATCCATGACCACCTACCATTCAGAAAAGCACTAAAAACCCATCTATTCAAACAAGCCTACCCCAAAGACCCAGATTAATCTCATGAACCCATCTACCTTACATATACTGAAGAGAAAACGACATTGACCCAGACTCTTATCTCCCACCTTACCCTCCTCTCTCTATCACCTGTCTCTACTTACCTACCCATCCATCCTTCTATTATGTTATACTTAATTTCCTACTTTACATAACAACATTCTGTGTTACCTATTATTATGTAAGCCCCATTGAGCCTGCTTTTAGTGGGAAAGTGCAGGATACAAATATAATAAATAAATAAATACATCTACCCATTGAACTCAACGTCCTAGATCTCCTAAAAGCATCAGGATGGGGCTGTCTATCACATACCCGGTCTGGGTAACTTGGCAGTTTTGGGGGAAAAAACGGGTTAATATAAAAGAGAACGGTGATGGCAAAATAGTACGAGGACGTTTGTACCGTGCTTGGATTATGTCTGGTGTTGGAAAGCATCAGCTATTGTTTGATATGAGAACGGAACAGATAATCAGAAACGTGAAGAATCGAAGTATTATCGAAAGGATGAACTAGCACAGCTTGTCGTCTACTACAGTATTACAATACAAATCCTATCAATTCTAGCCATCCAGTTTCATAGACGGATAATGTGTAAAGGGTTCTCTAAAATAAATATTGAGTTGTTGTTGTTGGGGGTTTTTTTTATAACAAGCGATGAACAGCAAAAATTCCAAACGTGCACTTGGTACTAATTTATTATTTTATAAATGTTTTTGCTAGGATCAGGATAAACTATATTAAATAGGATTGAAGACGTACCCGTCACTGGTTAAAAAAAGGTTAATTGCCTGGGAGGGAAATTTCTGACAACACGATGAATAAATTAAATGGAATCGAAGACCAGGTGCAAAGGATTGATTGTAGGTGCGACAAGTAATGGGCGGGTCGTCTGCTATATTCCTGAAGAGAGGAAAGTTTTCTAGTTCTCTTTATCTTGCAGTGTTCGTTTGTAAAGTGCAGTGGGTTTCTGAATTTTGGTTGTGTTGTTACTGAATTAATAAATACCTTCTGGTCCCTGGAATGCCGTTGAGTTATGGCGAGCAATATTTTGTTTAGGTAAGGGGGGAGGGGGGGGGTTGGGGAGCTGTTGTCTACTAATCCTAAAATCGAGATAAAAACAAAGTGGTGAACAAATTATTATAGAAGACAAGGGGATTATAGGGAAATATGAATATATGTAGGGCGTGGTCTTCCTTTAACCCCGCTACAGTGAGGTTGGAAACACTTGTGATTCGAATGCTTTGTAAATACGATTAACTTATGGAGCATTTTTAATCGGGAACTCTTTCTCCCCATCAGTTCGGTTTCGTAAGCATCTTAACACTTTTTATTATTATTAATGAAATATGTGGGATTTTTTTAAATGGAGGACGATTCTTTTTATTATAATTATTATTATTCCTGGATGTGGTATTCCGGCTTTATTGCAATCCATATGAAACTGAGTAGATTTTGCAGAATATAATTTGAAGTATAATCTATCTGCACACTTGGTTC
The DNA here is from genome assembly GCF_901765095.1 of Microcaecilia unicolor. NCBI lineage: Eukaryota > Metazoa > Chordata > Amphibia > Gymnophiona > Siphonopidae > Microcaecilia > Microcaecilia unicolor. Next base: position 422,466,594 of record NC_044033.1, read on the forward strand.
TAACTATCCTTATTGTCTATTTGTATTTGTTTAGATATATTAAAATGTTTCATTTGTGAAAAAATAGTGGCTTTTCTAAAGGAAAAAAACTGGAGGAGGTTAAACACAAAATTTTGAGACTTAAGGAACCTGTTCTGTTTGCTTTCTTCCCCCTCCTCCAGATTATATTTTTTTGTGGGTATATTTGCCTCTGCAGTATGGACACACAAGCTAGCCACAGGTAAACTGCCTGCTTGAGTCTAATTCCAGTTTCAGTGTTGTGCTTTCAAAAACTGACTTTGTATCTGGTTTGTGCGTTTAGAGTTCATGAGCCTGGAATGTGTGCCCACACTGTCGCTGGCACGGATTTATTTGCGTGCAGGATACGTCCTGGACAAACACGTGAGATTTTCTGCTGTTGGTAAGAATATAGAGGGAATCGAAGGGTCTTGTATAACTTTTACACTCTGATTAGTGTTAAAAGCCTTTTATGTAATATCCAAGCCTGGAGTCTGTAGTTGCCTATGCAGTGGTGCTAAGATTGAAAGAGCAAATCTTGGCTAGAAAGGAACTAGGCTTTTATCTAAAGTTTCATTTAAAAAGAGGCTTCTATTGAACTATTCTATTGTATGGTTATACCCAAATGTTTTAACTTCTAGTATTTTGTATCTTCTTGAGATGTTTGGGGGGAAGGGGGTTGTATTCTATCCACTGTAACCTGTTTGCTCATGGTTGAGATGTACTTACTAAAAGTCACAGCTAAAGACATTTTTGTTTATCACTTCTCTTATCTTTTAATTGGTATTAAAAGATACTATAAGAATGTATGTTGCCAAGGGTTGATTTACTGTTACTTTTTATACATGATGTGCTAAATATGTAATCCAAACTGATCAATCTTTGGCTGATCTTCCTGTCTGGTTCTCCTTATTCCTCTTAAGGAAGGTTGTAAGTTGGTCATTTGTGTGGGATGTTATGCTAGAAGTGTAAGTGTTGAAACACTGAAGTTTTAAATTCAGAGACTTTTAATGGTAAATGCAAACTTGACTTTAACCTTTTTACACCTAAACAGGAAAAGTGGCTTGATTTACTACCAACAAGTGCTCCACAACAACAGCAAATCTCAGGCAGGGTTGGGATACTATAAATCTCGCTAGTATTAAAACTGGCCTGGTGTTAATTTCTTCCTTATTCACAATTCAGTGGGCTAAGAATATGTAGCATTCAGCTATAACCTCAACAACACTATCTGGGTTCTTATAGTTAATTTCGCATGTACATGTTGATATCGAACCAAAATATGGATACACTTCTTTATATGAACTGTGGAAGTATCTGGAAGCCCAAGAGCCCAGTCTTGCAGGGGCAAGTTTAACTTAGCTGGGCTATTCGCTATGATGGCCTACAGGGTATCGGCAGGATGGGACTGTAGTGGCAGGCAAGGAAAGTGAGGAAGGGAAGAATATTAAAGGGGGAGTCGGGAGCCTTGGGGGGGATTGGCAGATTTAAAATCCAAGCGGCCTTTCCCACTAAGGTCCCAGTAGAAGATTGGCAGGCGACCTAGGATGGGAGTGGGTCGTAAGTATATTTAAGTAGGTTTCCCCTGAAGCGCATGGTCATCTGCTCAGAGGCAGTTTACTTGCCTGCCCTCCCTTGCATGTGTGTTGGTTGTGTGCCACTGGGTTCTTGGTCATGGAGGCTTTCCTGGGTCTGAGGTGGCTGATGTCACAGCAGGTGGGCACCTAAGCTATGGGTGTAAATTCATAGGGAGATCCTTGAGGCTCTGAGATTTGGAGGATCAGGTGACACAGTACAGGTAGGTATGGAGGCCCATAACATTGCCCTATTACCAGCATCAAAACTAAGTGGAAATTGTAGGAAAAAGCTCTGGAGAAAACTATAAACCACATTTTTTTTTTTTTTTTAAATCACCAGAGTGTAAATTTCAATTATCAAACACTCAATAACTAGTTACGTGTAACTTGTGCTCATAATATTTTCAATGGACATTCACAGACCTCAGTGGTCTAAATTGCGTACCCCAACACTTTTAATCATCTCACATTTTTGTGTAACCAGTCACCCAACGTGATTAAACAACTGGATACTCATTTAACAGAGTGAGAGTCCCCAGCTCCTAAAGTTATGTGCTGAGGGTCTCTTCAGACGACTCTTGTGGTTTTGTTTTTGTGTAGGGAAAGTGTTTGTTTGTTTTTATGCTAATAGCAATGTGTTTCAGAATTTATATGCTGGGCAGTCATTTTTGTTTTTTTCAGGTATTTCTAGTCCTTAAAATCTGGCCTACCAGAATAACTAACTTTAAAAGTTCTTGTAAATATGGTAATAGGATAGACAGCTGCCATAAAAACTGTTTAAGTGCTTAGAGCACAGCTGATAACCCAAGGTAGAATGAAAGCAGGTATAACTGGGACTCTTCAGGATTTTGTCTGTTTTATTCCTCCCTCAAATCTCCAACACAACTTTCTAGATCAATATGGGAGAGTTCATGAAATCAACAGGGCATTGGCCATGCAGTGTGGTTATACTATCTCGACCGACTTTAGGGGCAACATTGAATTTCGGGCTTCCCTTATTAGCTGCTATTCTCAGATTGTGGTAAGTCTAAATTTACCTTGTTCATTTTTAGTTAGTGATACATTCATTGTCTAGGTTAAGAAGATAGTACAAATGTGTTTTGCGCACCTGCTCTTCTTTTTTGGAAATACTATGGGTCAAATGTATCAAGTTATTTATAGGAAACACTTAGCACCTGGTAGCATCGCATTTACTCTCATCCAGAGGTTTTTCTGAAAGAGGTTTCAGATTCAGAGGCCAAACATCTTAAAGTAGTTCTCAACCCAATCCTTGGGTTACACTCAGCTAGTCAGGTTTTCAGAATACCCGGTGAATATACATGAGACAGATTGCATACACTGTCTCCATTGTATTGAAAATTTCTCATGCATATTCATAGCAGATAACTTAAAAACAAGACTGGCTTGGTGTATATCATGGACTGGACTGAGACCACCACCTGGTTTGGAGCCATGGTTTTCAAACCCATCTTGGGGGACCACCAACCAGTTGGGTTTTAACCCAAGAGAAATTTTGCATATAATGGAGGTGTCAGGCAAGCAACTCTCTCTCATGCATATTTATCTAACAGTATCCCAAAACCTGACTGGCTGGTAATCCCCTGGAACAGATTTGAGAGCTAATGTCCAGAGGTTTATGAATATGCATGATAATTTTACATGTATTTGAAAATGGCAAGAGGTTTCCATTACAGTAATCTTGATGCTCTTTCGAGAAGAATTGAAAAGTTGGTCTGTCTTCAAATTATCTGCACTCTGGGTATAAGCAGGATTCCATGATATGAATACTCTAGATCAGGTGTTCTCAACACACACCTAGCCAGTCAGTTTTTGGAATGTCAACAATATGCAGAAGTTGAATATGCATATTTGCATACAATGGAGGTAGTACATGCAAATTTATTATGGCTGAGATATATCCTGAAAACCTGACTGGCTAGCTATGTACCAAGCAGTGGGTTGACAAACACTGCTCTAGATAAATGTGAGACGGTGCTCCCAGGCAGGAAGAAAAATGATCAGTTCGATGACTGACCTGATCAGTGTAGCTGAAATTGTGATCTAGAATAGAGAGGTGTGACCAGCAGAAGAAAGGAAGTGTTGATGCCCCAGTGCAAGTCATTGGTAAACAGTAATGGAATTTTAAAATGCGTGGGATAAACATAAAGGAATCCTGTTCAGAAGGAATTGATCCTCAGAAGCTTAGAGATTGGCTAGCAGCACTGGTGGTTGGTAGGCGGGGCTAGTGCTGGGCAGACTTCTACGGTCTGTGCCCTGATAATGGCAGATACAAATCAAGGTCAGGCATACATATAAAATAGCACATATGAGTTTATCTTGTTGGGCAGACTGGATGGACCGTACAGGTCTTTCTGCCATCATCTACTATGTTACTATGTAATGGGTAATAAATAAGCTACACTAATCCAGGCTGTATGGTAGCCATAAGTACATAAGTATTGCCATACTGGGACAGACCAAAGGTCTATTAAGCACAGCATCCTGTTGCCAACAGTGGCCAATCCAGGTCAAATACCTGGCAAGATCCCCAAAACTACAAAACAGTTTATGCTGCTTAACCCAGAAATAGTGGATTTCCTCCAAATCCAATTTAATAATGGTCTATGGACTTTTCCTTTAGGAAACCATCCAAACCTTTTTAAAACTCTGCTAAGCTGACAGTCTTTACCACATTCTCTGGCAACAAATTCCAGAGTTTAATTACACGTTGAGTGAAGAAACATTTTCGCAGATTCATGTTAAATTTACTACTTTGTAGCTTCATCCCGTGCCCCCTAGTCCTAGTATTTTTGAAAAGCGTAAACTGACGCTTCACATCTACTCTTTACACTCCACTCATTATTTTATAGATCTCTATCATATATCCCCTCAGCCGTCTTTTCTCCAAGCTGAAGAGCCCTAGCTGCTTTAGCCTTTCCTCATAGGAAAGTCGTCCCATCCCCTTTATCTTTTTGTCACCCTTCTCTGCACCTCTTCTAATTCCACTATATATTTTTTGAGATATAGGCAACCAGAAATGAACACAATATTCGAGCTGCGGTCACACCATGGAGCGATACAAAGGCATTATAACGTCCTCCTTTTTGTTTTCCATTCCTTTCCTAATAATACCTAACATTCTATTTGCTTTCTTAGCTGCCACAACACACTGAGCAGAAGGTTTCAATGTATCATCAGTGATGACACCTAGATCCCTTTCTTGGTCAGTGACTCCTAACGTGGAACCTTGCATGATGTAGCTATAACTCGGGTTCCTCTTTCCCGCATGCATCACTTTGCACTTGCTCACATTAAATGTTGTCTGCCATTTAGACACCCAGTCTCTTAAGGTCCTCGTGTAATTTTTCACAATCCTCCTGTGATTTAACGACTTTGAATAACTTTGTGTCATCAGCAAATTTAATTACCTCACTAGTTACCCCCCATCTCTAGGTTATTTATAAATATGTTAAAAAGCAGCAGTCCCAGCACAGACCCCTGGGGAACCCCACTACCCATTGAAAATACTGACCACGTAACCCTACTCTGTTTTCTCTCTCTTAACCAGTTTTTAATCCACAATAGAACACTACCTCCTATCCCATGACTCTCCAATTTCCTCTGGAGTCTTTCATGAGGTACTTTGTCAAATGCCTCCTGAAAATCCAGATACATAATATCAACCAGCTCACCTTTGTCCACATGTTTGTTCACCCCTTCAAAGAAATGTAATGGATTGGTGAGGCAAGATTTCCGTCACTAAATCCATGTTGGTTTTGTGTCATTAATCCATGTTTTTGAATGTGCTCTGTAACTTTGTTCTTTATAATAGTCTCTACCATTTTGCCTAGCACCGATGTCAGACTCACCAGTCTATAATTTCCCGGATCTCCTCTAGAACCTTTTTTTAAAAAATCGGCGTTACATTGGCCGCCACCCATTCTTCCGGTACCGTGCTCGATTTTAAGGATAAATTACATATTACTAACAATAGCTCCGCAAGTTCATTTTTCAGTTCTATCAATACTCTGGGATGAATACCATCCGGTCCAGGAGATTTGCTACTCTTCAATTTGTAGAACTGCCCCATTATCTCCTTCAGGTTTTGAGATTTCATTCAGTTTCTACGACTCGTCAGCTTCAAATACCATTTCTGGCACCGGTATCTCTCTCAGATATTCCTCAGTGAAGACCGAAGCAAAGAATTCATTTAATCTCTCCGCTACGGCTTTGTCTTCCCTGATCATCCCTTTTACCCCTCGGTCATCTAGAGGTCCAACCGATTCCTTTGCCGGCTTATTGCTTTTAATATACCTAAAAGTTTTACTATGTGTGTGTGCCTCCAACGCAATCTTTTTTTTCATAGTCCCTCTTTGCCTTCCTTATCAGTGCTTTGCATTTGACTTGACATTCCTTATGCTGTTTCTTATTATTTTCGGTTGGTTCCTTCCATTTTCTGAAGGATTTTCTTTTAGCTCTAATAGCTTCCTTCACCTCACTTTTTAACCATGCCAGCTGTCGTTTGGACTTCCGTCCTCCTTTTTTAATATGCAGAATATATTTGGCCTGGGCTTCCAGGATCGTGTTTCTGAACAGCATCCACGCATAATGTAAATTTTTGACCCTCGAAGCTGCTTTCTAATTACACTAATGCAATATATCAAACTAGTATAGCATATGTTAAGCTGTTTCTGAAAATCAAAAAGTTGATCACAAAATGGCATACTCTCTTTTTTTGTAAGGGTCTGCACACACAAGGCTGCTGAAATGTTTCTCTTGTGAGAGAACAGCAAGCCCATGTGGTCAGTGATCAACTGGGTCACTAGTATTTGTAGCACTGTCAGGGTGGCTCCAGGGGAGTTGCACATTATTTGTTAGTAAGTAACTTTCTTTTACTAGGTGTGTGAACAATTACATCTGTTCCTAAGTGACCACTGGGCATATTTTCAAAGCACTTAGACTTACAAAGTTCTATAAGTTACTATGGAAGTTTGTAAGTTTAAGTGCTTTGAAAATTTACCTTTTAGATATGAAGGTGTAAAAAGAAAAACAAAATTGTGGGCTTAAAATTGTTGCACCATCTCATATCTTACCCTGCTACCTGCACAGGAATATTTAGCATGAGTACTTCCTATATAAATTAGCACAAAATATCAAATGCAAATCAGAACTTGAGATTTCTTTCATTTAGGCACTAAAATAGTTGAATTCTATCCCAAGGGAAAGTTGTCTTATCTGACCTTTCGCAAATTCTTGAAGGCTTTTCTTTTCAATAAATTTCTTCACTAGATGTTGAAATCAAGTTAACCTCGTCGATGCTACTTTTTCACGAATGTTCCTTTAACTCATTTTTCATGTATTATACATTAACTTCTACTGTTATGTAAGCCACATAGAGCTGAGAAATTGTATTCGGATAATGTGGAATACAAGTATCAGATATAGTATACATAACTAATTGTGAAAGGATCAAACAAAATCCAGTATTACCTTCCACCTAACGTTTTTAGTCAGATTTTCAGGGAAGCTGAATCTAGCTATACACAACACAAATAATACCTGAATCTCATTGATTTCAGTATAATTCTCATATAAAAGTTTGTTCTACATAGAACACATCTCCCCAAGTGAGCTATTGAACAACATAAAATGGATTTATGAAAAATATATATAATTGGAAAATTGTGGTAACATTGAGCTGTATAGCCAAATTCACTAGCTGATGCCAGAGGATGTAGTAGCAGCAACAGCAGTTAGTATATCTGGGTTTAAAGGTTTGGACAAGTTCCTGGAGAAAAGGTCCACAGTCTGCTATTGAAATGGACGTGGAGCAGGGCCGGTCTTAGGCAGAGGCGACCAAGGTGGCCGCATAGGGCCCCGCGCCTAAGGGGGCCCCGCACGGCGCGCCTCAACTCTGCCTCGCTTGTGCCTCCACTCCGACCTCCGCCGCTGCTCGCCTTAGTTGCCTGAGATGATCCCCATTCCCGCGGTTCAGCCGCTCCGCTCCCGCCACCATCAGTGCGGCGCCCACCCCCGGCCTTCTGATGTATTTCCTGTTTCCAGACGCGGGGGCGGGGCTAGGATGGGGCCCCACCAAATTGGTCTGCATAGGGCCCCGCACTTGCTAAGACCGGCCCTGACGTGGAGAAAACCACTGCTTGTCCCTGGGATCAGTAGCATGAATCTTACTACTACTTGGGATTCTGTCAGGTACTTGTGACCTGAATTGACCACTGCTGGAAGCAGGATGCTGGGCTACATGGATCATTGGTCATACCCAGTATGGCTATTATGTTCTTATTCTAAATAACATTAGGTGGAGGGTAATATATTAGGCATCATATAAACTAAATATACAGGGCCTTTTTGCAGTACTAAAGTGGCCAGCGTTATCCCCAGTGTGAATCTTTTCCACACACTAAGGCCGCTTTTAGTGTGGTGGGAAAATGGCTCCATCTTCTATTTTCTTTAATGGTCATGTGCTAATTCCCCCACTAGCGCATGGCCATTAGTGAGGCCTTTACACCACCTATTTAGTAGGTAAGAGGTGTCAATGTAGCTGCCCTAACCATTTGGTACAGAACATGCCTAGTCCTCCCCCCCCCCCCCCCCCCCCAAGTAGCGTGTTGCAGATACCTCTGGACACCTGGGCACATCCTGTAGTAGTGCTTTTGAACCCGCAGTGAGCACACACTGTTTACCGCAGCTCAATAAAAAGACCCCACAGTAATCTGCAACTGCAGAAACTACTCAAAAAGTCCTCTTTCAGGGCAACCCAGAAGGCCAAAAGACTAAACTGAGCCCATAACTCCATATATATTGGCTTGTATGGATTTTTAGTCTTTCAGTAATTGGTGAATAGCAAAGCCATTTAGTCTTCATAGTAATGCTTGATATATTGCATTTTACTCTAGCTGTATCATTCACTTCCTTTAGGATGACCGGAACTTTACCATAACAGTGCAAATTGATGTAGCTAATACATCTGACATGAAAAATGCTTCAAGCTGCTTGAGAACTTTGTCGTGCTCTTATTTTTCCTGGCGTCCAAGAGAGATTCTGTGTGAAACAAACTACATGGAGGTAAGATGTTGTTACTCTAATCTGGTCAAGAAGAGGGGGATTTAGATCTTCTAGAATTAAAGCTACATGGCGATGTTGTTGCTGCATAAATTTACCAGTGTCACTTTATAATGCACCACTTCCTTACTTCCTTTTTCTGAAGTACTGGACTGGAAGAGTAGCCTAATGGTTAGAAGGCTTTATAACCAGGGAAGCCTAGTTCAGTTGTCACTGACTCATGTTATCGTGGGCAAGTCGCTTATCTTTCCATTTCCTCAGGTATTTAGATAATAAGCCCTCTCCGGACAGGAAAAGGCCTCAAACTGCTGAAGTATGTAAACAAAATAAGTTGGTGAACTGCTATGAATTTACAGCCTGTCACACTGTCACAGACTACTCAATAATTACTGTGGATTCTTTTGGATTCATATTGAGTAAATGAGACCTTTTATTAGAGGAGCTAAATTCTACAATGATTAAGGTATATACAATGGTTAGCTCTATACACACAATGGTTAGCTAAACAATCATTACATCACTGGTCTCTACACCTAAGCAATGCCAAGAGTTCTTAGACCAGGAAAAGAAGCAATACATACACTATACATATAACATCACTGGTCCTTACGTCATCCAGGCTCTTATCAGCTGGGGGGGGGGGGCCCGTTACAGCGAAAGCCAGGAGCTTTTTAGACCAGGAACAGATCCTCTGCACAGTACGTATGTTACAGATGAGCTCCCACTCTGCTGTGACAAGCCCTCCATTTTTATTAGGATCTGAGCTCATGTTCAGAGCTAAGGAAATTTACAGAATGCTGCTCTGTTTAGGTAAACAAGCCATACTGTGGGGATGTGGTCACATGTTTTAGAACTCCAGGTGGCCAGGCTGGACCTGGAAACAAGAACCATCCTCCCCTTTGCATACCAAATTAATTCTGTGCCTTATCTTCTGCATTCCAACTTATTTTCACACAATCGGTTACAATGATTTTTAAACAGAATTACTTTTAATAAACTATACAGACCCCGAGTGCACTGGTCGATCAAGACAGAGATGAAAAGCAATCTTTTAAAATTCACTTCCATTACAGTTGGGCATCCCCTCCTTTTTTCCTGATTATCTCTCCCCTTGCCTCTTTGCTTTTGAGGAGAAAATGGAGCTGCTTGCAATACTGAACTCACTGTCATTAATCTGCTACTGATGCTCTGCCAAACATATATCCCGGTTTCCCAGTATGAACACACATCACCATTTGTAATATAACCTCATTGGTTGCTGATCACTTGGCAAATATGTTGTAAAGTTTTCACACTGATTTTTAAGTTCTTGATGACAACGTCCTTGTCTTGATGCCACCTTGATGATCCATGTGCCAACCTATACTTTGAGATTCATAACTCACATTTTGGAGGTTTCCAGTTTCAGGCAGATTAGATTGGAAAAATACAGAAGTTCATGGTTACAGGTCCATATTATGGAATTAATTATCAACGTTTGTTTTATTGAGCAATCTCTGCTCACTTTACAGCTAAACATTTTTTTTTTCAACAAGCTTTCTTTTAATTCTATATGTATTTTGGTTTGTAATATGCTCTTATTTTATTGTTGTAAGTTGTCTTGTGTGACTTTGAAAGCCATCTAAATTTTGTAGATTGGCAGGGTGTAAGTTTTTATTTTTATGTAAAAATTTCTATCCCTCATGTCTTTGCCACTAAGGGTCCTCTATACCAATCCTTAGGAAATACCCAGCCAGTTGAATTTTCAAGATATCGGCAATGAATATGAATGGAATTACTCCGTCTTTTACACATCCCAGTGCTATGTAGTAAGAGCCTATTGTGGTGGATTTCCAGATTGTATTAATGGAATACTAGTGCAGTCCAGTATCAGGGTGCTTAAATCAGGCAACCACAGTTACACCAGCCATAGACCAGAAAAGACTGTGGTTGCCTAAATGCAGCAAGTATTTTGTAAGTGGCAGCACTGCCTATGCCCTTGCCCCTTCCATGCTAAGCCACTGTAATGGTGTTTATCTTTCTAGTACTTAGATGCTTGTCATGTGCACTCAAGTGACAGTCATGAAAGTGATTGATTGGTATTCTGTGCACTTGTGTGCTCGTGTTGTATAAATGGAGGCTCCCTGTTATAGAATTGCTCATCTTAGGAATATTAAAAACCAGACTGCTCAAAGATCTGAAGGACTAGATTTGGCAATGCATCTGAACCTGTGCTTTTTTCATCACCTCTACTAGGAATCTCTTATACTACTCTTTGGCTTTGTGCAGGTCACACCATCTTGTTCTCCAGTGTGGGATTATTCAAATGCTGCAGATTACTTATGAGCTTACTGTAGCCCTCGGAATTTGTCAGGAGGGAGGGAGTGAGCAGGCAGGCACAAGAGTGTGTAAGGGAGCAGTTTTTGTGCACCCATCTTCCATCATTCTCCTGTAGTGACTGCAACAGATGGGGAGGAGGTACTAGGGGCTGTTACCAAGGTGTGATTCTGTGTCTGGATGCTCCTGGGGGTAGGAGAGAAGAATAGCTTCAGGTCCTTGGGGTCAGGACAGATAAAACTGTCTTCCATCAGCAAGTGGGCCAAAACCAAGATAAAATACTTCAAAATGTTCAAAGATTTCAGTTAAATGTTAATCCAGAACATAAGGGACCTCCCAGGCTATTTGATGCTTTCAGGCCTGGATTAAGTGTAGGTAGATTACATGCTTGTTTAGTCTGCCAGCTTCTAAGGCAGGGGACACAGGCAGGTTTTCAGGGTATCCGCAATGACTTGCATGAGAGTTTGCTCCTTGGTATGCAAATGCCATGCCTAGTCATTGCTGATATCCTGAAAGCACAACCTGGCATAGTGCGCCTTGAGGACTGTGAGAACCACTTTTTTCTAGGGTGGCAAAGAACTGCAGTAGGGACAGCAAAATAGGACCAACAGCCATGTGAGCTCAAATAGCATTTGTGAAAATAGTTTTTATTTTGAAACAGAAGGCAGATAATCATGGGTACTTAGAATGTCTGTCTGAAAGGTGCAGGCTTCTGCTTGCTTTCTCATGTCTTTTATTCTTCTTTTCAACCCTCATCTCCTTTTGGAGGGTGTGGAGGAGTAGCCTAGTGGTTAGTACAGTGGACTTTGATCCTGGAGAACCGAGTTCAATTCCCACTGCAGCTCCTTGTGACTCTGGGCAAGTCACTTAACCCTCCATTGCCCCTGGTACAAAATAAGTACCTGAATATTTGTAAACAGCTTTGAATATAGTTGCAAAAACCTCCGAAAGGCAGTATATCAAGTCCCATTTCCCTTTCCCTTTTATACACTCCTCAAGCTTCTGTTCCACCAACAGCAGAGGTCGTAGGGACTTGGTACATAAGCAGAGCTGTCAGCCCTGCAGTCACTGTTCCCTCTAAGCTGAGGTTGAGGAGGAGTCATCCATCTACAGTCCTGCCTGTGGGAAGGTGCTGTTTCGCTATCACATTGTCAATGGCGAGAGAAGGGCAAGCTCTGCAGGGCTCCATGAAACCTACCTGTCTCTAGAGACTGAAAATACAAATAAGCACCACCCCCAGTGATCACAATGCTGTGGTGCCCACAGTTCTCCTTTCAACCATTATTGGGCACTTAACAGGTAGTTGACAAGTAGAAGGCAGGTCATGTAGATCAGTAATGCTACATGTGTTAAGGTTCTTCTTGGCTATATTAAGACTCAGACTCAGTCTGAGTTCTGTCTACCTGTCCTCCATAGTGGGACCTCAAATGAAGTAGGTGTGCATTATGCAAGAGGTGTTGAGGATGCAGGCATGTGCTCTGCTGCTGAATTGGCTCCTGTGAATGAAATAGGAGGAAGGGGTAGACTGTCTACCATAGATTTTCAGCCATCTTAAGTCTGTATGGGCCACTTCAGCAACAGAACCTATGCCTGTGCCAGCTAGGCAAAGCCATGCTTAGTGCTCACCCATTCTAGTTCTAACTCTAGCTCAGATCTATAGAAAATTCTGTGGTGGTACAATGGTTTCTCTAGAGCTTAATCACTGAGGCCCAGATAGTTTCCAAATGCTGCTCATGCTATTGAATTTATGACTAATTGGACAGCTAGGCATAAGAACATAAGTATTATCATACTGGGACAAACTGAAGGTCTCGAGCCCAGTATCCTGTTGCCAACAGTGGCCGATCCAGGTTGCAAATACCTGGCAAGATGCCAAAATAGGTATAAATCAAATTGATGATGTCTCTATGCTTTGAAAGTTTGTTTTCTTCTTTTTTTTGTTTTGTTTTTCAAGATTGGACTACTATGCATTTTTGTGGTCTTCCCACAGATTAAGCAAAGTGTACAGAAATGGTAACTGCATTGTAGTTTTTGAGCTACAGATCCCTCCCAAGGGCTTAAATTTTAGTGCTTACATTTTTAAACTATTGAATATCATCCTTATGAAAGTGTATTGCAAATTCTACCTTTTTCTCCTGGTTGATTATTTTTCTTTTCCTTTTTTGCCCCTTGACATCTCCAGATCCTAATGTTTGTTTTTCCTTGTTAGAAAATATTGCTTACAAAAAATGCACATATTCATTATATCTCAAGTTATATACTTTTTGTTTTTGAAAATTTTATAAAAATCAAAAAAATATTGAATAGCTAGGATCCTTTTTCTATTTGGCAGAGTAACTCTGTACAAATCTACAAGTCATCTGATGTGCTGGGATGTTGGTCTTTGTGGTTAGATGCTATGAACACATTAATGCTTTTTCCCTGATTTGCTCCCTGTTTATGGCTTGCACTTCCCAGAGTTTTACTTCATTTGAAAAAGGCTTGCCTCCTGTACATTAATGCCACTGAGGTATTTAAATGTCTTATTATATCCCCTCTCCTGTCTCTCTTTTCCAGTGTATATATGTTGAAGTCCATAAGCCCGTCCCTATATGTTTTGGGACAAGAGACAATCGACAATTTTTTTTTTTTGTTGCACTCTTGACAGACTCCATCCTGTTTATCTTAAGTGTGGTCTCCAGAATTGCACACAGTATTCTAAATGGGGCTTCATCAGAGACTTAAACAAGGGCATTATCACCTCCTTCCCCCACTCCCTGGTAGTCATTCCTTTCTGGCTTTGAAGTAGCCTTTTCTACCTTAAGATCACTAGACAAAATCACCCCCCCCCCCCCCAATCCTGTTCTTTCATACACAGAAGCTCTTCACCCCCTATACTGTACTGTTGCTTGGATTTTTGTAATCCAAGTACATGACCCTTCATTTCTTAGCATTAAAACTTAGTTGCCAATTATTGGACCATAAGTTTCATGAGATCATTCCTCATGTTATCCACACCCTCAGGGGTGTCCACCCTATTACAGAGTCTGGTATTATCTGCGAAAAGACAAACCTTACCAGACAGTCCTTCTGAATATCACTCCCAAAGATGTTAAAAGCTGACTCAAGGACCAGTCCCTGCAGTACACCACTGATCATGGCCGCTGAGGGGGGGGGGGACAGGAGGGACAAAATTCCTGGGGCCCGGGCCTCCAAGGGGGCCCGGTGCCGCAGTCCCACCCGAGTCAGAAGACAGCACTTCTGCTGGCAGGGGTTTGGGTGGAAGGGGCCCAGCCCGGTGGTGGAGGCGGGTGGTACTGTGGCACCGGGCCCCCCTCAGGGGGGGGGCGATGACGATGACGACGACAACCTGGGGGGGTGGCAGTGGGGCGGGGCCCGGGGGCGGGGGCTCGGCCCAGTCTCTCGGCGGCCCTGCCACTGATAACATCGCAAGCTCCATTTACCACTACTCTGTCTCCTTCTAGTTAACCAGTCTTAAACCCAGTCCTCACTTTAGGTCCCATGCTAAGGGCACTCGGTTTTATTTATCAGTTATCCGTACAGATCCATGTTAAAGGCTTTGCTAAAATCCAAGTACACCACATCTAGTACCCCTCCCAAGTACAACTGTTTGGTCACCCAGTCAAAGAGAAGTCTGATTTGTCTGACAAGATCTGCCTCTAGTGAAACCATGCTGCCTCTGGTCATACAGTCCATTCAAGAAACTTCACAATCTGCTTCAGAAGTGTTTCCATTAGTTTACTCACCACAAAGGTCAGTCAGACTGCATCTGTAATTCCCAACCTCCTCCTCCTTAGTTCCGCTCTTGTGCAGAGGGACCACATCTGCTCTTCAGTCTTCCAGGACTGCTCCAGACTCTAAGGAAGCATTGAAGAGGTCAGACAATGGAACCACCAGAACTTCCTTCAAGTTCCTTGAGTACCCTTTGGATGTATCCCATCAGGCCCCATTACTTTGTCTACTTTTAGTTTAGCTCCTCATGAACAGTCTTCCGAGCATCGGCCCTCGTATACCATACATCCATCCCCATTAGCATTTTTCTGTGGTCCTACCTCCAGCCTCTTATCCATGAGCACAGAACAAAAATAATTAAGCAGTTCAACTTTATCCTTGTCAGCTTGTACATATTCTTCCCCTTTACCCTTGAGCCTCAAATTGCTATTATACTTCCTCCTATCATGTATCTGAAAAATGTCTTGTCTGCTACTGCTATTTTTACCGTATCAGCTCTTCCTTCCGCAAAGAAAGCGTTGGATATGGCATCAATACGACAGACTCCAGGATGCAGGGCACACACACACACACACACACACACACACACACACACACACACACACACACACACATACTCCACACTCCTGCATTTACTACTTCAGCTGTTCCCATCTAACTCTTCTTGACACATTCCCCCATCTTGGCAAAGTTTGTTCTTTTGAATTTTCAATCATAAAGCCCCCCTCGTCCTGTCTGATCATTAGATGCCAAATGATCTCCCACTGTAACATCAAATATTCTTGCTGTTTCAGCACCATGTCTAGAATAGCTACATCTTACATTGATTCTGTTGCTGGAGCAACTCTTCCTATAGAGAAGATCCCTTTGCTTCTAGATGACACCCCATACGTTTTATGGTGAGGATATGACTTTATATATATATACACACACACATAACTACCCTAGAAATGGTGATATCCTCTTCTCCTCTTCCCCTTATTTCCCATAAGTTATGCATATATAGTTTTGATACAGAGTGGGTCTACAGGAAACCAGTATTTGGCTTTATTAGAACAGAGTAGGCTCTGAGAAGTTCCTGTACCTGCTTCAAGATGTTATGCAGCTACATTTGTGATATCTGAAAAGGTAATGATCATACGTTTTATAGTGAGGATGTGACTTTATGCTCAGAACAGAGAGATGGTCTAAAAGGCCACGGTAGTCATGTGGGTCAATATGCACTTGATCAATTAGTTTTTAGTTTTGAAAATTGTTTTAAAATGCCTAAATTAAGTCCATAATGTCCACTGAGAAATAATGAATATGAATGGTGACATCCTTTCCTGACTTCAAAGGTATCTGTGAGGAGAGAAATTCCACAGATTCAGGACTTCATCCAAGATGAACCAGATGACTGGACTGAAGTGTTTCCTGAGGTAAGATTGGGGTAGGTGTCGTCCTGTCCCATAACATCACCTCACCAAGCTCCATTTTAGTTTGTTAAAATTCAAATGGGTTACTAGTGTATGTGTTAAATTTTTAATGTGTTAATTGGAATAACAATAACCTTTTCTGATAGGAAAATCTATAGTCTTGCAGATTTCTGTTCTGCAACATGCCCCACTGGTGTGTGGGAGGGAGGAGTAATACTTAATTAGTGGTAATGAGCTGTAAAACATTTGGGTTGTCTTGTCTTTCAAAAAAATCATGAGAAATAGTAGAAAAAGTTTTTACCACAGAAAAGCTTGCTTGTTTTTTTTAATGCCTACCAGCTGTTTAAGTGCACCATTTCAGGAATGAACCTGTCTGAATTGAATTATGTCAGACCATGACTTAATGAGACCTGTACAAATGATTTCTAGACTCTAATACTTGCATCCAACAAACTTTGTGTTTCTAAATATTTATGTAAACATATATTTCTAACCTTTTAGGCTTAATGAGTTCAAGCTTGGGCACGAGTAGAAGGGATCTCTTGGCAGGCAATACTTCGTTCCCTCCTTAAGGACTAAGGAGTGCACAAATTCTAACAAGATACAGCTTATTTTGAATCAAATGATTACACTTTTTTCAATTCGATTTTGAATGTTTCCTTCTAGATCGCGTTCACCTGCTAAATTTTTGAATATTGGTCTACTGTCAACTACTCTATAGCTCTTACCCCATAATTGGGAAAATATTTCAAATTGCCCTTAATATCATGTTATCACTTAAGTTGCTTAAGGGTCTTAGATCTGTGGCTCTTAGAACTTCATGTGTCCCTGAAAGCTATTGCTATCAATTTCTAACACTTAGGTGTAATGTATATTTGAGTTTGATGTTACACATTCTGATTAGCTGGTTTAGATACTTAATATTTAGAAACTATTCAAAAGGTCTCATTGGGCCATCATTCAAGCTAAACTTGTGAGAGTGCTGAAATTAAGAAATAGATCACCAAGGTCTTTATCTATATTTACCTTAATGGAAGAAGTCATACATTATACTGTTTACTGTAGATGTACTTTTGCTGCCTTTTGATTTCCAGGCAGCCTCGGGTCCTGCATCAGTTTGGCAAGTGGTATTCCATCTTCCTTCCGCAAAGAAAGCGATGTTAGTGAGTGAAGCTCAGAGTGTTGGCTATGGCATCAATACGACAGACTCCAGGATTTTGCTGAGAGCGCCCTTCGATGCAAGTGAAGCTCGGGAAATGAATGCAAGTAGACCACAGTTCTTTAAAATGTCTAACAAGATGGTTTAGATGTGCCCATTTTTAAAGAACTGAAATTCTATTGTAGGTTCAAGGGGTAACTTTTTCTGTTTTGCGATCGAGCACATTCTATAAGCAGCGGTGGATGATTCTGCTGGTAGACACTGCAGTGGCATGTCCTGTGGGTGAGTGATATGTAGTCGGACTGGAGATGTGGTCAAAAGTATTGAACCTAAATCATTTTAGAAAGGTAAGGGGCTATTTACGTGTGTGTGTGTGTATATATGACCATATATGTGATACAGCACAGTGCTTAATTCCTTGGCATCCCTCTAGACCGGCCCAGAAAGTGACTGATGGGTTGTGCACTCCTTCCAGCAGATGGAAACTGAGAATTCTGGCTCTTGATAGCCAAGAGCCCTGGATAGCCTAGAGAGATTCGGTATTCTCAGTCTCCAGCAGGTGGCAGGAGGTGAGCCTTAAAAAAAAAAAAAAAAAAAAAAAAAAAACTCATCAGTAGTGCAGCTGTCTCTCCCAGTCCTCGGAACACCCTTCCCGCAAAGGGGCTGAGGTAGTGCAAAAACTCTCCTGAGTGGAGGAAGATAGTAGCACTTAAACAGAAATCTTGGGAGGAGTTGGGGGGGGGGGGAGAGATGCAGCCACCCCCCCCCCCCAAGGCCTCAGCCTACTAAGAGAGACTCTGCAACACAGAATCCATAGAAAAGTAACCCCCCTTTCTAAAAAATAAAAAATAAAAAAAGGGGGGGGGGTTGCTTTTCTATGGATTCTGTGTTGCAGGGTTTCTCTTAGTAGCCTGAGGCCTTGGAGGGGGGCGGGGGCTGGATCTCTTCCCACAAATTCCTCCCAAGATTTCTGTTAAGTATTACCATCTTACTCCGTTCAGCAGAGTTTTTGCACTACCTCAGCCCCTCTGCGGGAAGGGTGTTCTGAGGACTGGGAGAGACAGCTGCACTAATGTTGGATCTACTTTATTTTCAGTCAGCTGCCCTTCCTCTTTGGGTTCTGTGACAGGAGAAACTTTCCAGGGTCTAAAAAAAGTCATTTTTGCCGCTCTTTAATATGGTTGATAAATGCTGTACAGCCTGTCAGAGAAAGGGTCTGATGGTGTTGGGAGTTCTGCACTGTGAAAGAACTTCCATCTGTTTTTCTGCCGTGAGCTGGTGGCTTCCTCAATCTCGGCCGATGAAGGAACTCTGGTTTCATCGGGGAAATACCGCCATTTTGATCAAGCAGACTATAAAGCGTTGGAAAGGCCGACTCCCTGTTAAGCAACTGTTGTCAGGGACTTCTCAGCCTTCTCTTGAGCAGCAGGAAATTCCTGAGGTGGGATTCCCTCCTGAATTTTTTTTTAATTGCTTTACTTATATTACACAAGTAATAACTTGTTATATGCAACAACACAGGGAAATAATACAAATTCAATATGTCTTCACATACAAAGGAAAAAACTTTTTGACTTCATTTTTGTTTCATAGTTAACCCTTCCTTAGACCACAAACTTGGGGAGTGACCAAAATATTTAAGGAAATCAAAATGGAATACAATAAACAAAGGCCCAGCCTGCCCTACATTAAATCATACAGCCTATTTAACAGTTGTTAATTCCCCTGATACCCTCTTCAGGTGTATATTTAACTATACATTTACAAGGGTAAAGTAAAAAAGTAGCCCCCAACAATTTTTTCATCTCTCATATCTAAGAAACTCTTCCGTTTTGTCCTTGAGCAGATCTAGTGACATCTGGGAATATCCTTAATTTTTGACCACAAAATGTTTGGTAAAGATTAAAGTATAACTTCAAAATGGCATTAAAGTCATCTTCAAATACAAATACCAATAATGTGGCCCTTTTTGTTAACGTCTGATAAGGAGTCCTCCAAAATCAAGGAAATATTTCTTAAATCATCCAATTTCTCCTCTTCCTGGACCTGTTCCATTTCTTCCGGAAAAGACAAGTAGGTTCTTATGAAGAAAGAATCTTATTTATAGGAGGAATATTTTGCACTCAAATTTTCAATAAGGTATTTTTTAAATAGTTCTAAAGGAAGAATTCCAACAGGCCTTGAAGTTCAATATCTTCGTATTGAGACGTCCTTTTCAATTTGTTCTATTTTTTGACATATAAACGAATTATCTTTCATGACTGCTGAAACATTGTCCTTAATAGTCACAACATCAGTTTGATATTTTAGTACCTGATCATTGAAGTTCTGCTTTAATTTAACCATTGATTTGGAAAACTGCTCCACCATTGAAACTAGTGTTGTTTCCTGGGTTGATTTTGTAATAGAAAAGTTCAGTTTTCAATTGCCTGCCAGAGGGCATCAAGGGTTACCACAATGGGAGGGTTCAATACACCCTTCTTATCAAAGGTATCCGCTTCCACTGCTGGCCGCCCTGATGAGGAACCACTACCACAGGGCCCAATTTCAGCGCCTTCCGTGTTCTTGGGACCCGTCATCTACACTCACGACTCGGCAAGACATGGTGGTATCTCGGCTTCCAGGAGGGATAATGTTGTTTCATGATCCAGGGGTGCCAAGGTCCCTCCCTCGGCACACACAGCGGAACTTCCCCATGGTTATAATCCATGGGCACCAGAGTGCAAAGCTGTCGAGGGTTTGCTGCTTCGGGGAAGATGCAAGGGCTGGAAGCGGTAAGGACCTTCAATCCGCTTTCTTTTAGTATGAGGCATAGCGGCAGCAGTAATCCAATTCAAAACTCTTCAGCAAGCCCTCCTAAACAGTCTCACTCCTCTCAGCGTGTCGGTGCCTGGAAAGCCCACTCAGGCATTCATTGCCCCAAATGTGGGGTTCGACTCCATTCGGTGTCCCAACCCACAGTTTGGGAAGCTCTGGTATAGTGATTTTTAGAAAACAAATGGCTGTTCTACTGTTAGTACTATAAAATACACATTTTCCCCACACCCTCCATGTTGGACAAGACTTTTTTGTGCAGAATACATTGCAAACTGTGAAGGTTCCAACATGGCTGGCCATTTTTCCAACTTCAATCTATCTAAAATTGGGCTCTACACTTGGAACTTTTATTCTTGTATAAAGATGATGGAAACTTTACAGACCTGTATGATCTGAAATATTTACAGTATGCATAATAGTAGTCATGCATCCCTGCATCTTGAACATATATTATGTAGTTATGTATCCCTGCACATTGAAGTATTAACAAAGCCTCTTCATCTGTCTTGTATAGTATACTCATTACGTTTTCAATTCTGTTCTCCCAGATGATATCAAGTTCACAAAGGATACCATTATATGGAGCATTCCAAAAAATATTGATTCACTTCTGGTTGGTGCAAGTTACTATAATGATATCCACATTGTGATGGGTGTTAACCTTCACAAATTGAGTTCTACAGACATTAGTAAGAAGAATTATTTATTTTCACATGATCACCAGACCATCACTGTCCAGATCCCAGTAGGTGCTGAAGGTGGCTATTTCAAGGTCAGTTATTTAACATGTTCTTTAAAATGCATGTGTAATGCATAGGAATACCCATTATGTCAAGTGGCTATGAATATGGACATACTAATAGTGGGAAGGCTAAGGATAGATTTGTCATTTATTCAAAAAGTACAAAGACCAGGGTACACTCTAAAATTGTATGGAAATAATTTTAAAGCAAATAAGAGGAAATATTCAGTCAAAGAATAGTTAACTCTAGAACTCATTGCTGGAGGATGTGGTAATGGCGGTTAGCGTATCTGGGTTAAAAAAAAAAAAGGGCTGGATAAGTTCCTGGAGGACGTCTTTATAGCCTGTTATTTAGATGGACATGGGGGAAGTCGCTGCTTGTCCTGGGATTGATAGCATGTAATGGTGCTACTAATTGGGTTTTTGCCAGGTACTTGTGACCTGGATTGATCACTGCTGGAAGCAGGATACTGGGCTAGATGAACCATTGGTCTGACCCAGTATGGGACACGTCATTGCCATTCTTATAAAATTGATACTAGATCATGAGCTTAATTTTATTACATAACTATTGGTTAGCAAACAGTATATAGAGCTATGTAGTACCTTAGGAGGTCATTTGCTAACAGAGCATACACACTCACAATCCCCTCCCCCCCCCACACACACACACACAACTCCGTTTACTAAGCTACACAGCCCATTCAAAGTGAATGAGCTGTGTCTGTAATATCACACTGCCAGCCGGTAGCATAGGTTTTTAAACAAGGGGGTTAGTAATAAGCCCTAAATATGCAATGTTAGCTGTATAGATATTGTGAAAAAATGGGTAAAGGTCATGATTTTTAAACTTGAGGTAGCCATGTTTCCCCTTAAGTGGACTAAAAATCACCTACATTCTTTATTTAGGTTAACTTAAATGTATATTTTGATTAGCTTTCAGAAGCCTGAGGGCCTCATATTATAAACCTTAAAATTCTACTGCTTTGTCACCTTCCCCATCTCCCATTCATCTTTCCCTGTCTCACACCACCTCCCCCACCTTTCTTCTTGAGACTCCTTGGAATGCTTTTGTATCACTTGTTTGTATATTCCCATACTGTCCTGACCTGAGGAAGGAGGTTTTGGGCTTCTGGAAACTAGTTAAATACATTGCAAGTCCAATAAAGACTTGTAAAATTCATGAACATAAATTCTGTAAACAAATATTTATACTGTTGCATAATAAAGGATTAAATAAAAAGTGGAAGACAGTCCTTGCATGTATAAAAACCAAACAGAAGGTAAGAGTAGGGAAAGCAGATACCTTCCAAACTTCAAACCATAAATAGCACCAGGAGTTTAAAACTAAGGAGCTTCACCAATGTAAAGTCCACAAGGGCATAATCACCAGGAGGAACAATATAAGACACTGTTGACACAATGGACACATGGATCTGTGTGTCAGCATTCAGTGTCTGCCTCAGGAGTCAGATACTAAAGTTGCTGTAGTGCTAAATTAATATGTAGCGTAATCTTTGCATATTTTCTTATGGTGGATACACCAAATATTTGGCAGTATGGCAGGTTTAGCATCTGACTCCTGAGGCAATTGAACTCCTGGTGCTTCTTATCGTTTGGAAGGTCTGTAGCTTTCCCTACTCTCTCTTCTGCTTAGTAAAGTTGTTTCTCATAACAGTAAATGCATTTGACTATACAATTAATGGTATTCATGCATATGTTAGATCTTAAGATGGAATGTTGCCCTTTTGTCTTCTCTGCTCTTATAAATTTAAGAGCTAATGAATAATGCCCAAACATGTGTACTGGAAAAGTAGACTATTTCCTCAAACACAGGGGTTCTATGTGAGTGATCAATGCAAATACCTTCCCAGAAAGGGGGGTGAATTCAGGGAACAGCCTCCCAGAGGAAATGGTGGAGATAAACAGTATCTGAATTCAAGAGAGCTTAGGACAAGTACATAGGATATGCAAGAGTGATAGGCAAAGTAGATGGCATGGATGGGCAGACTTAGAGACCATATGGTCTATCTGCCTACATTTTTCTCTCTCTCCCCCCCCCCCCCCCCCCCCCCCCCCCAATGTAAAACTCAGTTCCTGCATATTTTGGAGTTATCACCATTGCACATAAGTGAAGGCAGCCACAGATAATTTCATTCTTGGGCTATTTTATTTAAAGAAATTTTAATTCAGGCAGCCATTGGCTCCCTCTGTATCAAGGTGGGCCCAATCATTAAGCAAGATTAGGAGGTCACCTAGGCAATGCTTGTCCATTGCCTTCAATAGTCATTTCTCTCCACCCCTTTCAGGGTGGGCTTGGGGATCTTCTAAAAGCTGTAACAGAGCCCTCCTAACCTGTCCCTTTTGTACATCATGTAAAGAGAAAATAGGCTTAGCCTGTCTTGCTCCAGGTGCTGTTGCCCACTAGCTATAACCAGTACTTGTCTGACGGGGGGGGGGGGGGGTAGAGGAGAGAGAGTAAGCCCCTCTCACACATTGGAAGGGATCTTAACCATGCTGCATGGTATGAGTCCTAATTCAGTCTGTGTATGAATTTCACCTCAAATGCTGAAAAAAGGCTGCATTTATTTTACTTCAAAATAACATGTTAAAAGGTTAACTTCATTTAACAGGTGTCACATAATTACATGACAGTTGCATGACTGCTGTAAATTTGTCTTGTCCCTTATTTTAGAGTCATGTGAGAGAGGGCAAGCATGGAATAACTTATAGTATTAATGTGTTCTTGGAACATCAGTGGGATGACGACAGGTGGGGTGCTACTAAACATACTATAATAAAGGAAATAACCACACCTTTTAAACATGTGCCTCCCGTTATAACCAACAGTAAGTATTTGGACTAATTCCAATATACACCTGTCTTAAAACATTCTAATTTGGTGTTTGTGACTGTGATGAAAATGGATGGATACATAAGGGAATTTGGGGGATTGGGTGCGGGATGCATCTGTGGTCCTCCCCCCCCCCCCCCCCATGAGATGGAAGACAAGACAAGATATCTTACGGGCTTCCCCCCCCCCCCCCCCCCCCCAATTTTATTCTCCACTTTTGTTTGAGAGACAGTAGCATCTTAAAACGAGAACTGAACAAAACAAAAACGCCACTTAATGGCTGTTATGTTAGATTACAGCACTATACCTGTCTGTGTTGTATCTTGTCACTAATCTAGTATTTTGAATTTTTAGATACAATTCCAAGTAGGAAGCTCTTCAATGTGAGCATTGGGACATTCCTTACAGATACCAAATTAGTGAGCCTGACTATTGGTTCTGAAAGTTTGGCTGTAACTGAAGCAAACAAGCGGGGATACAGCATCTCCGAGATAAAGCATCCCAATGGGAGCACAAGTTACATAGTAACCGTTCCCTTTGATTCTCCGAATGTTAAGAAAACGGTAGGCACTATGGCACTATAAAATCCACTTTCATAAACTATTTGGTCTATTGTGTGTTTAAAATCTGTTTTTTCTTTTTCTTTTCTTTAGTATGACGGTGGTATTGACAGAATATATACTCTGAATATTATCTATAAATTCCAAGTCATTCCAGAGAACCAGGTGTTTACTGAAACAGCTATCGTCTCGTGCCCTGTCCCTGATGCAGGTATTTTTTTTTTCTCTCTTGGAGTGGTCTAGAAATTACTACAAACAGTCCTTGGTCATACTCTTGGTTCTTTTATTAACTTATAACTTGCAATTTATTTTGCCTTGTCTTACTCATCCTTTTGTACTATGTTGCAACTGATTCCTGTCCATATTTGTCCTAGCTTGTTCTGTGCTTTATATCCCTTCCTGTTGGTTGCTGCTTAGTTTCCCTTTGTCCCTCTTCTCATGACGATCTCCTTGTCCACTGCATGTTGGCCTACTCAATACCTGATCACTTCGCCACAAAGGCTCCCTCATCTCCAACCTTGTGGCTCAGCACTCCTTGACATTGTCTGATGTGGCTCCACCCGTGTAACACTGCGACATGTTCAATTACTGTCCCCCTAATTATCTGTCCGCACTCCCTGCCCCTCCCATCATGAAAGCAGTGTTGCCTGCATGTTCTCCTCCTCCTCCTCACAATGCCTTGTCCATATCAGATTATCTCATCCTCCGCTTCTCACTACCACCTGTTGCTTTTTATCTGGCCCTCCATTGCCCTCCTTCCCTTACCATTTTACTTCATTTTTCATTTGTTTTTATATCCTGCATTATCCCAAAGTATGGTTCAATATGGCTTACATAGAACAGAAGTAAATAGTTGCTTACATATAACTGGGGGGAAAAAAATAAAACAGCTTGTATAAACATACATTATAACAGGCTGACATTTGCAAAGTTCCATCTAGAAAACATGAAGGTCTAACCTTATAGCATTGTGAATACAACAGATAGGGGATGAAGTAGCAGTTGAAAACTTTACCGAGGTAGAAACAGAGGGGAGTAAGAACTTCTGAGCTGCTAGGTTGGCGTTTGTGTGATCTAGTAAGATTAGGGAGTGACTCGCCTTAGAGAAACGACATGGGAAACTGAGTCTGGTAGGGAGGAGGTTGTGAATTTCAATATTATCCTAAGCCACAATTGTCTGAACTGCATTTCCTGAAATTAGATAGTCTATGACATGTCTGACATTAGGCAGTAGGGTGTTCCAGATCTTTGTGGAAAGACATGAA
Organism: Microcaecilia unicolor; assembly: GCF_901765095.1. Classification (NCBI taxonomy): domain Eukaryota; kingdom Metazoa; phylum Chordata; class Amphibia; order Gymnophiona; family Siphonopidae; genus Microcaecilia; species Microcaecilia unicolor. The sequence goes on from NC_044033.1 coordinate 422,492,108, forward strand.
AAACAGGAGTCTATAGACTTGTATTTCTTTGTGGTATGGGTGGTGGAGAGTCAGTTAGAGTGCCTACTATGGTGTTCCTCAGGGGAAGACCTATTAGTGTTGAGGTAGTCAAGGGATTCACCTTAAATTGTGAAAACATTGATCTTGAAGATAGTATTGTCTTTTTATTAGGAGACAGTGAAGTGCTTGTAGCAGGGGTGAGGCCCTGTGGTAACGTGGAGACCTGAAAATAAAACGTGCAGCAGTATTTTGTATAGTATTGCAGTGTGTGTGTTTTGCTCAGTTCTTTGCAGCCTGCGTATAGCCCATTGCAGTAATCTAATTGGGATAATATTAGTTTGGACCAGAAGTGGATATTGGGGGGGGGGGGGGTTCCTGATTCTTACTTTCCAGTGTGACCTAAAAGCTTTTTTGGTGACTGTTGCTATTTGGTAAAGTGTCGTGCCCAGTATTTTGATGTTTCATTCTAGGTGGAAGCTGGTCTAGCTGACTGAAATTGCAGGTTAACGGCTGGAAAGGGTTTGTCATATATCATTGGTGTAAATATGCGATTTTTAGGCTGTTACTCCAAATGATGCTGGATTCACAGAGCCATCATGTGGATTCCCTTGTCATAAGAGGTATCATGTTCTAAACAGAATTTGAGCCCTTGAGGGCAGCCCATGTATGGGTGAGAGAGCCTTTGTTGGGGATGATGGCGATCCTTGTGGTACATTGCAGCTTGGGGACCAAGGTAGGGATATATGATTGGCTACTTTCTTACATGTATGTATGTATATATATGATCATGATTTGAGAAAATGGAGAACCAGTACAACACTGCTCTGCCTAATCGGATATAGTCCAGGAGGTAGATGAGTGTTGTGGTCCACCACATCAAAGGCGCTGGACCTGTTGAACTGGAGTGTTAGAACTTAATTTCCTTTGCTAATTTCCAGCTTAATGTAATTTACTAAGGAGCTGAGTTCTGATTCTGTGCTGTGGTGTGGTGTGGTCTGAAGCCTGACTGGGAAGAGTGCAGGATTGAGTGCGCCGATAGGGTATTTCATCAATTGTCAGATAAGCTTTCCTTCCATGACTTTAACTAGCAATGGGATGGAGGCAACCAGTCTGAAGTTGATGACCTTGTTTAGCTTGGTCAGGATACTTTTTGGGATGGGGGTCAGCATTATACTGCCTTTTGCCATGGGGAAGCTCCCTGCTCATAAGGAGATGTTTGGTTAGTAGGTTTTCTCTTTTTAAAGCTCTTAAAACCTTTCATCCACCTCCTACTTAGCTTTTTCTCTTTCCTTTCCTTTGATTCCCCTCCCCCCTCATCTGTCCCTTCCAGCTTTCATCCACCTACTTAGTTTTTGCTCTTTCCTTTCTGATTCCCATCTGTCCCTTCTGTCATCAGCTTTGGGGTTTTTTTTCAATTGTAAACGGATTAGTTGCCAGTATTGGATGTATTTTGCAATATCAAGTGGAGGAAAGGATAAAATTATTTCTTGCAAAGATTCCTCAATTGGTACCATTCTGTTCCATGGTGCTTCAGCCTCTAAGATGTCTGCCATTTTTTTATTCATTTCCTCATGTCAAATCTTAACCCTCTTGTCAAATGCTAGAACATTCTGCCATGTGATTTGGTGTTGGTAGAATGCTAGCAAAATTAAAGCAATCTAAAAATATGAAAAAACTCTTAACACTGCCAACATTAAATATTGCAGTCTTGCCTGATGCAGTTGGGTACTGTGATAAAGAGCATCTTTCCTTGATGGTTACTCGTGGCAATGTTGACGAGGACTGGCTCCCTTTTCTTTCCAACCTACTATTGACAACATCACGACATTCTGGCTACACGCTGCATGATAATGGAACACATTTCCTGCTTCAGGTGTTAAAGCACTCATCTCTTGTTTTGTATGAGGTAAGGAGTTTTGAAAGCTGAATTGGTATCTACCATTAGGGAATGGCAAGGAATGAACGCAATTGGGGAACCTTTTTGGCTGGCATGAGAAAAGGTTGAAGATGTAAAGTGGTTTAAAAATTATATATAAACATGTTTTGACTGTTGTGACACTCTTGTGAACCTAATTAAAACATGCTGTGTAGCATGGATCAATTTTTTTTCTTGGACACTTTTTCACTTGACATCATACAAAATTGCCTGAGCTTGCAGCAGGTTAAAATAACCTGGGAGGAAAGGTGGATTTTGTTGTCCATTTACATCTGTTGGGTTTGGCTACTTCCACTAAACTCGGTTACAACTAAATAACTTAGCAAGCCATATGTTCATGAATGGGACCTAAAGAGGTAAAGCCACAGGGGTAAACTTAGTGAATGCTAATTTTTTGCAATATCTTGGTGAGTGAGACCTTTTCTTTTTGTCTTTTTGTTTTTGAATTGTTCCTACTACTATTTAGCATTTCTATAGCGCTACAAGGCGTACGCAGCACTGCACAAACAGAAGAAAGACAGTCTCTGCTCAAAGAGCTTACAATCTAATAGACAAAAAATAAAGTAAGGAGGAGGGTAGGTGGAGGCGAGTGGTTACGAGTCAAAAGCAATGATAAAGAGGTGGGCTTTCAGTCTAATACAGTTCATGCTGAGGTAACTAGTGCTTGTAAAATGCTATAAAAGACTGGTCCCTGGAACATCTCACTGACTTACTCTTTAACATTTTAGAGTCTCCAGAGCTCAGACATCATGATTACACTTCCTCTAGACATGAGGGACAGCTCTGGGCTTACAATGAAGAATTTCTCAATTTCCTGCAGCTATCCCTCCAAAGATCTTATAGGTAAGTATGCATTTCAGAATTGGTTCATCTTCAGGAGCAGTTTTCAAGGTCAAACTGGATGAGCAGTTTGAGAATGTACTTGCAGCTTTGTTCTTGACACAGGGAACTCGGTCATTGCTAGTGGAATTTATTTATATACGTCTTTCTTGTAGAATGTCTACCTAATGGAACAATGATTGTTACAGCTGTGAAACTAGTAGAAGTCCCAGATATGGATCCCAGCCAGCTAGCTCTACGAGATAAAAACTGCAGACCTACTCTTGTAACAGAAGAAAGTGCAACATTTATATTCAACGTCAATAGCTGTGGAACAGTTAGAAAGGTAAAAGGTCAACAAATGAGTTTTGTAATTGATGCATTTATTTAGTCCAATAAAAGGTGGTTAACTTTCAAAAGCTAAGCTTCATCAAGAAAAGAGTAGCTTAGTTGTCAGCAGTGGGCTGGGAAACAGGGAGATCAAGGTTAAAATTTCACTGAAACTTGTGACCTTTGACAGTCACTTAATTCACCATTACTGGGGGGGGGGGGGAGGATTATCATTTTTATGACAATGTGTCTGCCTATGTCGTTTTAGTTCAACCAAATGGCAATGATCTACGAGAATGATGTGCTATACTTCAGACCAGGAATGTCAGACCCAGCATACCAGTAAGTGCTATTAAGATAGGCACTTGCACAACTTCCCAAATTAAAACATTCAACACAGTCTGTACACAAAAAATAGTTAACAAAATTGATAGTTGGCAAGACATTTGCTGCAGATTTATTCATAACATAAGCAGCAACATTGAATTGTCGAGGCCCACAATAATTCCGCTTGTCAGTAGTGAACTAGCCACTTATCCCAAACCAGAGACCTTTCGCATCTCATTACTATAAATGCCCAACCTGTGGTGGTGCAGGGTTGTGCTTCCACTTTTGTGGCGATGGTGCACACAAGTATCAATCTGTTGAGCCTTCATCCCCCACTAATGCCCTCTGTCTAATCCCATTGGGACCCAGTCTTAACTTTCAGAGCACCTTTCCAGACAACCTAGGATTAATTATATATTAGACCATACAAATCATATACATAAGCTGCTAAGGAACTTGCTGAATTCTACCCCCTTTATAGTTCATAAGTCATCTTATCCTGCCTCCCCCCCCCCCCCCCCCCCCCCAAAGTGAACTATGGAAGAAAAAAATGGCCACAAGACCACAGACCAGGTAGATCTGGAAGCCAACACAGAGGAGAGACCACAGGCACCTCAAGGCAAGCACGGAAACGCCAACACTGAAATCAGCCAAACAGGGAAACGGTGGGACCCCACTGACCAACTCTAAGACCGAAACCTTGCCTGAGAGCCATGTTGGAAGAGGCCAGAACAGCCAGTTGGAACTTGCCCAAAGACACCAGTAGTCCTCAAAGCCAAGGAAACCAGGAAGCAAAAAACCAGCTCCTCTGCAGCAAGGGAGAGATCGCTGCAGGCAGCCTTGGCAGTCTGTACGAGGAGGCCAACCAGACTCCCAAATGCCCGACAAACGCTGCACCCTAGGCCCTCTGAAACTGGCTGAAAGTTTTTAAACTCTGAGAGCTGACTGACCCAGTGTTTTGGGCCTGTCATGACTGAAGTACAATTGCCAAGCCTGAGCCCAGAAAAACACCACCACCAAGTCGCAGCGGGTAAATTTGTCACACCAAAATGAACAAGTCAGTGATGCAAGATCAAGATTAGTTTTCTTGTTGCTGGTGTCATTTTAATGACCTTTCACTTTCTCAACACACACCTACTGCACCCAAAACTCTTAAAGTTGCTACAAACTACGCTCAGCAGTGGTGGGCTCAGCCGTGTTAATTGCCCCTAGAATTATTCTGAAGGCATCAATATTACATCGAACAGGGTGATTTACAATCTAAAAATCTGACACTTCCTCTTTCTCCCCCCCCCCCCCCCTTTTTCTTTTATCTTTAGACTGAAAGTTGCATGTTGGTACACCATAAATGAGACCATTGTCTTTCCATATGGATTTGAAAGTAACCCAGCACCTAAAGTCCAGCCAGGATTTGGACCACTTGCTCTGGTCATGAGATTATTTAAAGGTAAAAGCTGTTCATGTAGTCGCTTTGCAAATATTTCAAAGATACATTTTTGGAAGGTCAGTATTTATTATAGTGGTACAGCATTGATTTCAGTAGTAGCAGACATTACTACAGATGCCAATGGCTTCCACCATTTTTTTTTTGCATTTGTTCTTAAACGATTAGCATAATCTTAGTGGAAGAAAATTTGTTACTGACCCATCTTCTCCATTGTAAAACGATTCCTGAAAAAAAACATATCTGCACCAGTTGACTACTTTGTGCTTTGCCTTTAAATTTTTACTTGAGTAACTCTTAGATGAGAGAATGTACCTCCATTTTCTTCCATTACCAGTGTTCTACTTTTATCTAAATCTTGAGTTGCCATTGTGGTATGACTGTTTTTGTATGGTTTGCTTTTCTTAGACTTGACTTACTCCGACTTCTATGAGGATACAGAGTACCCTATAGTAAGGTACTTAAGACAGTCATTATATTTTGAAGTTGAACTCCTGTACAGTGAAGATCCCCAACTTGAATTATTTTTAGACAACTGCTGGTCAACCACTTCCTCTGATCAAAGGAGTAGTCCACAGTGGGATGTTGTGATAAACAGGTATACAAATGATTTTAATTGTGTACATCATTGCATGAGACAGAAGACATGTAACATTAATTACAAGCAAAAAAAAAAGCCTTTCATGATGTATTGCTTTAGGCAGCAGGGTTCATAACCTGGCTTATGCTTGCTATTAATACTTGTATAAGGTGTCTGATTACACAACCTGTAGTTTTAATTAGGCTCGCACCTGTTTTCAGTTGTAGCTCAAGATGAACCTACATTCAGGTACAGAAGTTATTTCCCTGACCCTCAGGGGCTACAATCTAAGGGGCCAATGCAGAAAGCTTATGTAGATGTTGCTGTGAGGTTGGTGCAACTTCTGCTTGTGTAATGGCTGTGCAATGCAGATCTATTTCCCCACAGAATATAATATTGCAGGAATCCGTACATACGACACAGGAGCACAACATATTGAAATGAAGCTATTCAGCCCTGATGCAGAGAACTGCACGGAAGGCTTTAGGCTGAGCACAAGTCAAGAACATTCACGACACCTTGGAGGTATAGAGAGGTTTAGATCTTGCAGTGCTATCTGTAATTTGGCCATGAGATTCCTTCCTTCCCCCCCCCCCCCCCCCAAAAAAAAATACATTTTATTTATATATATATATATATATATATATATATATATAGCTTTTGGAAGATATGGTAGAGGCTGGAGCAAGTGGGCATTACCCCTGCCTTGCTTCAAGGTAACACTGAGAGAAGGGTATGGGGGGGGGGGGGGTGTTGGGAAACTATTTTTGGGCAGTGGGTTTTTTTTAAAATGTCTCCGTTACTTTGTGAACCCATTTTTTCTGTACTTCAGGAGTTTCATAAGTTGTAATATTGAGCCAGTCCAACACTTCTCCAACTGATTTTCCTGATATGTACTAAATGAAGAGGTAGCACTTTCCAGTAGCTTGCTTAATGTAAAACATCAAAACTTGTGGATGGTTTTATAATGTACTTCTGCACAGTAGTACCAGAAATTGTTTCAAAATAGTTACAAGATGGTCCATGCAACATCCTGCCATTATAAATGCTTCCACCTTTTTTTTTTTTCTTTCCCTCAAAGCTGTGAAAACACAGAAGACTCCCATGAAACCCTCTTTCATCCAGTAATGAATAATTCAAGGTTAAGGTTTGCTAGCCATGCAAAGAGATTTGAAGTAAAAATGTTTACATTTATACATGATACAAAGGCACTATTGGGTGAGGTGCGTATGAAATGTTCATTCTCATTAGAGGGAGCAGGTTTTGTTTGTTTGTTTTTTTTTTTTTTAAAGTGGAAACTTCCAAAGCTTTAATGATATCTTCTAGATTCTTCCACCCCAGCCCCATTCACATTCTTCTTTTGAAGTATCTGAAATGTTGTAAATTTGATAAAGATGTAGTTGGGGTGGGCGGGGGTCTACTTTGGATGACTGTACTTTTTAAACATAACTGGCTTTAATTAGAATTATAGCTTCCCCCCCTTCAGTTACAAATAACTGAGTTGAGATCTGCTTGGGCCTAAATATTTTTTAGTGCATATTAGTGGTGCAGGTAGTATAAGATGAATGTTTCACTAGGGGATGCAGGTAGTATAAGATGAATGTTTCACTAGGGGATGAAAAAAACCTAATCTTCCGTGATTTACCCAGAAGTGTAGTGTTTTTTTTTTTTTGTTTGTTTTTGTTTTTTGGGGGGGTGGAGGGGATAGCTTCAAGCAAACTGATTAAGTTGCATTTGTGTAGCTCTAACACTTAAAATATTTTATCTCTGCAAATGCCAAAGGATTTTAAGTTTATTGAAGCTTGGACTTTGCTTTTAAAATTTACGCAGCTTACTGAAAAATAGAGCTTATCTTTGTAGGTATACTTCCACTGCAGTGTAGTGATATGCGATGCCAGGGACCCATCGTCAGACCTGCTCTGTGCAAGAATATGTATTCCTGACAAGCAGAGATTTGGTAAGGATTGTTATATTGGGAGCTTCGAAAGCTAGTTCATTTTGTCCAAGCTGCCTCTCAAAATTCTGGCTTTCGAGAGGTGAAGTTTCTCAACTCAGTGTAGCATATGGTTACTGTTAGGTGCTTGCTAGTTTTTCACATTGATATGTAAAACAATCGCTGGATATTCATGTACCTCTTTAGGCCGCAGCGCTGAAATGCATTATTTGCATGGCCATGTATCATCTGGTGCCGTCATACTAATGGTGGATGGAAAAGAGCAAAATGCTAGGATGACCAAATCAGGTACTTGGGGGGGGGGGGGGAGGGGGGAAGGAGAGGGAGGGAACTGTCCTTTGCAAATTTTATTTGAACTTTAAATTTTTGTATTCTCTTCTGTTTGCAGTTGACTGAAGACTGATCCAGAAAAGCAGCCTCCTATTTTAACAAAACATGCATGTTAAATCAGCAGTAATAAAGGACTGTTACAATTTCAATTGCTTGCACCTTTTTGTGAATCCATTGAAGATATACTGGAGGCCAAAAGAGTTTCAGGGAATATCTGTCCAAGTATTAGATTCAAGCTTTAGTGACAAATCACTTATTGACTCTTAATGAAATATAAATTTGTTCCTCAAACTTAAGTTACACAACCTTTTTTGTTTGACATTTTCACCTACAATTGGTCTACCTTCTATGCAACTGGCTTGCCAATTTAGTCTGGCACATAAGTTGTCATTTTCCTTAAGGTCTGCCAATAAAATGGCCCCAAGTAGTTGAAAAAGAAAAAGCAGGTAGTCCAACATAAATATGCTATATAGAATGTTCCTTTTTTTTAATTTTATTGATTTTAAAGCAACATATTTATAAAAACATATAAAAGCATAGAATATGGAACAATGAAGAAAAAAACAAAAAAAAACATACAGGTCAGTGAGCTGATAAAAATAAAACAGGACAGTATATGCAACATACTTCAGAGAGCTAATTCCCTTCAAAAGTCACATAGTTGTCTAGCAGCGACCATGCTCTATGGAAAGAGGAGATGCAACCAAATCTTATGGCAGCCAGTTCCTCATATCGCCTATAAAAACACAGCAGATTCCACCATTCGTGATGTGAAACAAGCTGATTATTCTTCCAATGCAATGCAATCAGATGAAGAGCAAGAGAAATCATTAAGTTAAACAGTAGAATGTTCCTTTTGATAGGACTTTTTATCACTTGGAAAATTTCCCCAGTATCTTCAATAGCAATGTTGAAGATGCTCCTCAAAGTTTTTCATTGTCCTAGAAGAAATCACTAGTTCTCAAATGTGATGCCCCTTTTGTAGGGACTATATAATTATGCAAGATGTTGTAGACAAGGTCTGACATAATGGAACATCTGCAAAGGATAGTTAATGCCAAATTTCTTTCAGATAATTGTCACCTGAAGTCCATTTCCACAGTGCAGCTTTTACAGTATAGCTCATTTGCCATAGCTAAAAATCTTATGGGTTAAATGTTACTCAAGTATATTCAGACTTACAGCATGATAGCATTCCATATTACCCAGAACCATGCCAACAGTTACTTGCCTTAAGCTCAACTAAGCTATATCTTCAATTTTGCAAATGGCTAATTTTTCCATCTAGATCAAGCTACGCAAGCTACAGTTTTCCCTCAGATTGGCTTCAAACCCATTCCACTTAACTAAATGTGCTCTTTCAAATGTTTTGAACCTGAGGAAGTTTTGAGGCTCTCTTGCGATTTGAGTGAAGCGGGAGTATGGCAGTGATGGCAGCTTCTTGACCAAAACCATTTCTTCAATTGGTAGAGGTAAGGCCAGCTTGGATTTGCTGAATAACAGATGCAAATGTATAATTCTATATCTAAATAAAAAAAGCAAAAAATGAATTTTACACTGAAAATAAATTCACCTGTTTACTTTTAAGAGCTAATATTAGAGAACCATGAGAATCATCCCTCTAAACCAGCATGCTCCTGGGAACTGGACCATACCACTTTAGTAATGGTTTGATACAGCATTCCCTTCAGGGCTTGCTGCAATGGTTCCACTTAAATTCCTAATGCCATTTAGCATTCAGTGGGATGGGTGGCTTTGCAGTGGAGACAGGTTTGAATGAGCTCTAGCTATAATGTATTACTTATCCATAAACAATCAACTTTTTGGAAAGCATAAATAGCTGAAAGGGAATGGGACTTGATTATACTGCCTTTCTGTGGTTTTTGCAACTACATTCAAAGCGGTTTACATAGTATATTCATGTACTTATTTTGTACCAGGGGCAATGGAGGGTTAAGTGACTTGCCCAGAGTCACAAGGAGCTGCAGTGGGAATTGAACCCAATTCCCCAGGATCAAAGTCCACTGCACTAACCACTAAGCTACCCCTCCACTCTAAATACCAAAGCTCAATGCAACCTTGCTTTTCCCACAAATATTTGGCCATCCTGACCCACTAGAATCTTTTTTGTGTGTGTGTGCAGGACCTCTTGTACATCTGCAAAGTGGGCTGGTTAAAGCTGAAGTTAATATAAACTCGCATGCACAAATCCTTGCCATGTTTTGACTCCTGTTCTGAAGACAACTTTTTCAACATATAAGCTCCACACAGTGATTTCAAAACACTAGGTTTTTTTTTTTTCTCACACTGTGCACTTTTTTTAAGAAAACCAACTGCTGCAAAGTGGTCTAATAACCATCCAGAAGCAGCCTTTAGACTTCCTTGTGCTCTAACAGTGCGTTAAGAGATCAGAAGCAGTTTTCTACTGTGCTGGGATTTGGTCCCCTAATCGCAGTGCTTACCAGTAATAGTATGGGGTCAGTTGTAGTATGTTTAAAATTCAAAATGTTCCTGAACACATGTGGACTTTTTGTAAGAATTTGTAAATGTAGTACTATGCTTCCCCCCTCCCTTTTTTTTTTCTTAATCTAGTTCATTCTCTTATTTCATCACAAGTGTGACATTCCAGAGCATCTTTGGTACAGTGCATGGTTAACCTTAATTCAGCATTGATTTTTATACTGTCTTTTTTAAACATTTCCACATATACCTCCAAGGAGGTTCAAAGCAGACACTACATTGCACATAACTTGTACAGAGCAGATAGAAAGAGATAAGGGGATGGAATTTGGTTTATGTACTTAAAAGGTAAGTTATTTTCAAGTGCAGTGGGTATTTTTCCATCCCTGGAGGGCTTAGTCCAAGCTTGTATTTATCACAGCAATAGCGTTTCAAGTCATGTTTTGTATTTAAAATGCCTTTAAATAAAGGGGTTTTCCCTTTTAAGTGTCGTACGGTAAATGACGTCAGCTAAAGTCCTGCCAATAAGGCAGCCAGAGCCATATCCTCCACTCCATGCAGGTTATAATCCATGGCATTGCAACCAAGGCAGATGGCAATCTACCATGCCTATCATATAAGGCAGTTTCTGTAAGATGCTACAAAATCCCACCACCATGCTAATTGTCTGAAAAGTGGTTTTATTATTATGGCCTCAGCACCGTCATTCATTATGATGATGATTAAACTAACAATCCATATTAGCATTTTACTCTCTGTTAACCTTAAAATGTCTGCCTCTCCCCATAGTGATACATACCATACTCATAGCATATGATATAAAATATGCATCATCCTGACTTGATGTTTGCAATTTTCTGGATGCAAATGGAGACATCTCCTTCTGCTGTCTATATTTGCTACTGTTCAAATGGTATAGAATGGAATGAGTATGTGGTAACTATCCTGATTTGCTTTTGTGAAGACACTTTTTCTCAACACAGATTTGATGCTTATTAACCATCCTGTCTATGCAGAGGTAGCAAGACACCTTTTTTTTTGTTAGAAGGGCCAAACTACTCCATGGCCATGTTCCCAAGCGCTGCAGTTATTCACTGTGTTTGGGATAATATTGGCAGGGCCATGGCTCCAATAGTCCACTCGATTTCCATTACCTGTTAGATTTGCATGTTACCTCAAGTCTAACAAGTATGTATGTGAATTCGCCCCCTCACCCCCTCCCCCCAAATGTATTCCCCTGTTTCCAGGGGAGACTTTTCTTGTGTGGTTCTGGCACACTTAAATTTTTGTCCCTGCGTGGTGTGGACAACTAGACTTGTCAGCGGTGAGTTCTGTGCCTTGGTTGGACCACTACATTACATGTTTTAAGGGGGCTGTTTTTCAGATCTTGTGTAGCCTAGTGGTTAGTGCAGTGGACTTTGATCCTGGGGAGGGTGCGGGGGAGATAAGATGGACAGACACTGGATGAGGGGAGAGTGGAGAGGGTACAGAAGCCAGATGGAAAGAGGGAGAAGAGGACAGACACTGAATGAGGGGGAAAGAGGGAGAGCAGATACTAGATGGAAGGAAGAAACATATATGCCAGATGAAGAGGCGGAGAGAGGGGATAAATGCCAAATGAAAGGGGGAGAGGATGCAGATGTTGGATGGAAATGGGGAGAGGGGCCTGAGTAGATGGCAGTGAGGAGATAGAGCAGCCAGATGCTGGATGGAGGAGGAAGAGGAGTGACTTTGGATGGAAGTGAGGAGAGAGAAGGGGGAGGAGAGGGGACAGATAATGGATGGAGAGGGGCAGAGATTGAGGAAACAATAGACTGGGACCAACACAATTAGAGAAGAAATAAATGGCCAGATAAAGGTAGTAAGAAGTGAATTTTTTTAAGTTTAGGATAAAGTAGTGTGGTAGCTCTGTTAATAAAGACAGAAAATAGAAATAAGGTGATATATTGACTATAAACATTTTTGACTTATGTTTGGAAACCAACCCTCAATTCTCGTATCAGAACACCATTACAGCAGTATATTGTCCTGACCTGAGGAAAGAGGTTTTGGCCTCTGAAAGCTAATGTATTTAGCCCAATAAAATGGTATAGCTTCCATTTTTTTAAATTTGCATTTGTTAACCTATAGTATAGTGATTGAAATAGTGGAGGAGTGGCCTAGTGGTTAGGGTGGTGGACTTTGGTCCTGAGGAACTGAGTTCAATTCCCACTTCAGGCACAGGCAGCTCCTTGTGACTCTGGGCAAGTCACTTAACCCTCCATTGCCCATGTAAGCCGCATTGAGTCTGCCATGAGTGGGAAAGCGTGGGGTACAAATGTGAAAAAAACAAATATGTTGGTTTTTGAAATTTGCATCTGCTGTCTAGTGTAGGGGGATATGCATACTTTTTTCTTTCTCTAGAGTTGCACTGAGGCCTTTTGGGAGTTCAGTTTAATACTTGCCAACATATTTTTATACTATGATGGGGGTTCAAAGGTAGGGAAGGATGCTGGATGCTGTGGGGGTGACTATGCAATATTAGGTAAGGGGAGATGCTAGAGTTGGGGTGGAGCTTCCCCCCCCCCCCCCAAAAAAAAAAATAGGCATTCCATTGCCTCTGAAGTGATTTTCATTCCTCAGTTTTCTGTATTTTGTTCACTGTATATTTTATGGATGTTTTTATTGTAATCTGCTTTGGATAGGGGTGGAAAACAATGTAATTGAACATATTAGGTAATTTAAAATGGGGAAATGAGCATAAGATTATATATAGCACCTCAGTTTAGTACCCTCTTGGTTAAAGACCATAGTCGGGTAAGAAGGAATATTAAGGATGAAGGGAGTTTGGGTTGGTACCATGGAGGACTGTGATTCATGTAGCAATGGCTGTGACATTTTGAAAGGTTTTGGATGACATGTTCAAATGATTTAATTAGATGCAGATTCTTATGAAATCAATATCAGAGGTTGAAAAGGGACAATTTAGGAGGTCTTTTACTAAAGTTTAGCTCAAGTTATCTGCAGCACGGCCCCTAGGAATAAAATGGGCCCTGTTATCATAGATAACTTGAGCTAAGCTTTAGTGAAAGGGGGTATGTCTGTTCTGCAGCCTGGTGTCGGGAAGAGGGGTCTGAGGAGGAGAAAACCAGGAAGAATCTAGGTCCATTATATAGTCTTTAAGCTGGTGTCTCCTTGGGTTTGTTAGTAAAACAAGTTACCTCCCTCCCTTCCACAGGGAATAAATGTCACTTAGAGGAAGAGGTGATGGGCTAGCTACACCCATTTCGATATAGAAAAGGGGACTGTCAGTATATAGGCTAGTTCTAATTTTGAATGTCCATGAAAGTAAAGAACTCCTTTACATGAATAGTTCAAGCTCATATAAGTTCAGACAGTCTAGCTGGAATAGTGAGCAGGCCGTAATAAGCAGTCAGTGCTGTTGTAGTTTCAGATCTTGTACTGATCAAGGTGGTGGTCTGTGAATTCAGTTGGATCTCTCTGGCATTGCACACTATCCAGAATGATTTGTTACTGGTATGCTTGTAGGCACTGGTAGATCTGCGTCATGTGGAATTAGACTAGTTTTTAGCTCCTACCTTGAAAATAGAATGCAGTAGCCATCATTTTGGAAATGTCTCAGCAGTATTTACATAGATGTAAAATACTGATTTCAGAAAACTATTTCTAGGTGGAGAATAAACACTATGGGCCTGGGAAAACTTTCCACATCTAGTTTAACCCCAGCTCACAGATAAGCACAGTTTTTAAAAAGTGCTAATTTGAATCAGGGTTGCACATGAAGTCTTAAGTGAGTCATTTGCTTTAATTCCATGTAGCTGGGCTTTATTTTAGAAAAGGAAACAGTGTAGTCTCACTATTAAATTGATATTTACACATGTACATTTTGTAATATGTGGTTTTGGTTCAAAACTTCTACATGCAAGTGGTAACACGTCCAGCTGGAAGTGGCTGGGGCCATGCCAGTCACTTTTTTTTCCCAGAATGCATATTTATTAAATGGCTGCTTGCATTTGCACTCCTGCAGGTGCATTATGTATTGCAGCGGGAGTCATGGGACTATAGCTGTTAACATCTGTAGTCCCATGACTCCCTCTGCAATACATAATACAGGGGAGACCATCTTAAATACTACATAATGGGTCAGATTATGCCTGGTTTTCCCTTCCTTCTCAGACCCCTTCTCCCCCAACACAAGGCTGCAGAACAGACCCCTTACCATAATCAACTTGTCCTTTTTCAACCACTGCTATTGATTTTCATAGGGATCTGCATCTAAATCATTTGCACACCAACATGTCAAGCAAAACCTTTCAAAATGGCACAGCCATTGCTATATGAATTACAGTCCTCCATGGTACCAACCCAAATTATTCCTCCTCATGCGAGTATGGTCTTTAACCAGGACGGTACTAAACTGAGGTGCTAACTAAAATAATACTAGAATTGAGCACTTCATGAGTTTGATATCTTGCTGCCAATCCCTTGTGCTGTGTGAACTGGTACTCAGTGTAGTGTAGCATGTGCCTTTTTTGTGTTTGTGCTTTAATTTATGGGGTCCTAGTTTTGTTTAATTTGTGAATGGTACCTTTTTGTTGTAGAAACTCAAGTTCAGGGTTGCTTTCTGTGGCTATGCTAGTGCTATTCAGCTGCTCTCATAGAGAGAGTGATCAGGGTAACTTTATATGAACATGTGTAGTAGTGACATTTAATTAAGGAGAATGCTTTGTCCCAAACTGCAGAGAAGGTGGCGGTAATGTGGGTTTTGGGCATGAGAGATCTGCATTAGCATCCCTGCACTGATCAGCCATTTCAACTGTAATATACCTTGAGTTTAGAAAGATGATTAGCCCTCAGTTTCAGCTAGTGTCACAGGGGCTGGGTTCAATTTCCTGACCTGATGCTGTCAATTTAAGCTTTTTCTGACTTAAGAACTTGATGCTGGTTTTGTTAATCATAATCAGCCAATTAAATTACTGTAACCTTGTTTTTGAATCTCCCTCAGACTAATCTAAGACATATACAGCTAATGGAAAATAAAGAGAATAGGGACAGCAAGGCTTCTGAATGGAAGTGCCTTACTGAAGCACTTCCTTTTGCCATTGTAGGGCAGCAGTGGGACCACCTCCCCTTTCAATGCAGAATTTTTACTAGGGGTGGGCCACAATTCAGCACACTACCATTTTGGAGGTTAATTGCTGGTAACTAGATTCACTCTGATCTTCTAGTTGTGTCATCAGCCAGGGCTGTGTTAGCTACTTTCTTTGATAACAGATCAACTGATCTTTATTTATGTATAAGTGTCTGCTGTTGGTCCAAAATGAGTCCCCACCACCCTCATCCTGGTGAGATGATGTTTTGGAAGCACTTATAACCTGTCTTTTTCTAGACCCTTTAAAAGTGAATGGTTGTTTGAGAGTCCATAGTGTTGACGTTATATTGGGACAGAGCTTCCACCTTATAAGGCTGGCTTAAGCCAAGACCTTGAAGCAGCTCGGCAAAACTCTGGCCATCATTGGTCTGGGGTGTTTAGAGAACAATTCAAGAAGCTGCCTCTACCTGTGCTGCTTAAATATAAGTGTATTAGATATTTGGATCAGTAAAACTGATATTTGCTCACAGTATATAGTAGAGCTCTGCCTTTATCAAAATAAATTAAGTGACTTATTACTGTATAGTGTTATGAAAAATGAACTTTGAAAAGTGAAAAAAAAAAAGGTTTTACTGAGAGAGAAGATTGCAAAGATCACACCTAGCTCCATAGACTTCCTGAGCTGGTGTGTCAAGTTCCATCTCTTGCTGTCTTCCAATCTAAGTTTAAAAAAAAAACAAACCTACCTTCTTGATGCTGTTTTTAATTCCTAATCCCTACTTCATTGCCCCCTTAGAAATTCCCATACCCATTATTTGTCCTGTTTGTCCTAATTAGAGTGTAAGTTCTGTTGGGCTTCTCTTTATAGCCAGTGTACAGTGCTCCATATGTCTAGTATTGCTATAGAAATAAGGTAGGAGTTAAGAGTTCCTTGAAGCTTTCCTTTTGTATTTTTTTAATACAATTAGTTTATTTAAAAATATATGCTGACATTATATATCAAATAGTGGATAAATATACAATTCAGTTAATGAGGTCTTATTTGGGGACACATTTTGGAAAACACTGTACTCGTGAGACCCTGGCTATAGCCATGCGGCTATGTGTTGGTGTACAGCCTCTCCTCTGACACACATAGAGGCATATTTTCAAAGCACTTAGCCTTCCAAAGTTCCATAGAAACCTATGGAACTTTGGAAGGCTAAGTGCTTTGAAAATATGCCTCATAGTGGGTTTTCCTATTAGGAGGAGGTTTGTGTGTATGTAGATATGTTTCCTTAGTTCAGAGGTAGGAATCTTTTGTGCATGGATAAAGTAGTGTGATAGACTTAAATAATGATAAATAAAAACATAAACTGGAAAATTAAAGTGATACCTTATGGGACCAGCTGTCAAAGGTCAAAACCACCTTCCTGCAGGCAGGACTGTATGTGTAAAAAAAAAAAAAAAAGTCAAATCAGAATATATGTGAAATATAAAAGTATTAGTAAAAAAGGCCTGTTTTGGTATGACATGAAACGGGTGCTAGCAAGGTTATCCTTCTCTCTCTCCCTCTGTCTCCTCCAAGTCCCACAGCCCCCTGTCTTCCCTTCCGATTTCCAGGCCCTCCCTCTCTTCCCCCCCCCCCCCCCCCGAGTTCCAGTTCCCCTTCCTCTCTCTCACAGACACGTCCTTGCGATGCCTCCACCCGTGGCCCATCCCCTTACGTGCATGTTGCCCCCCCTTCTTACCAGGGTCCTTGTGGCAGCAGTGAAGAGCCTCGCGAGTCTGCTGCCTTCCCTTATCTTTGCTCTCAGCTCTGACTCTAGTCCCACCCTCAGAGTCAGAGCTGAGACCTAAGGGAAGGCAGCAGACTAGTGAGGCTTGCTGCTGCTGCTGCAGGGTCCCTGCTAAGAGGGGGGAGGGGAGGGTAGCCAACTTTGGAGAGGGGGAATGATGTGCACTTAAGGATATCTCTGCCCGCTCTTGCTATTCTTCAATGCACAATGTGGCCAGTGATGTCAGCAGGTGCTTACGATCCCAGTGAGAGACTTTAGAATGTTCACATAGCAAATTATTATATTAGATTCTATTGATAGGTGCCTACTCCCCTTACCTTTCCTATAAGACTGTTTTTCTTAATGGGTTTGGCTTGGGTGGGGGCAGGTGCTGTGCATATGTCTTCCCTAGGAGTGGTTTGTGTAAATTTTATGCCTTATATTTACACTTTCAGGATGCAAGAAGCTAAAAAAAAAAAAAAGCACACTTTTTTATTGTGCCAGTAGATGGCACTCTAAACAACTCCTATAATGTGATTTCCTACACCAATGCAGTAAAACTCTTGTACGATATTTCTTCAGGCACTCACATCTGATCCTTTTTCAAATTATCACTTATATAGTATTTCCTCCATTTTCAGAGACTTATTTATCCTAAAGGTGATGGCCCTTTGTGATTTGCAAGGTCCTCTATACCTTTATCTAACTTTTTTCTAATATTCCATTCTCCTATAAAGATCAAAAAAGGTGCAGCACTCCTAAGCTGATTGTTGTACAGCTCAAGGCTCATACTCTTTGCCATGTTCCTGGTGCCCCCTGTGTTGAACCCAATAATTGAAGGCAATGGCTGGGAAGCAATTTTGGTACCGCCTATCTTGCCTGTCTTCTGTTATCTATGCTATGGCCCTGCCACACGTTCAGAGCAGAGGAAAGCTGAAAAAAAAAAAAAAAAGGAATTTATTCTGTCTTCTGGAGTAAAGCGGTGTGGTGGAGCTCTGTCTACTTCGAAAGGTAATAAATATACATAAAGCAGAAAAGAAAATATACTTTTTTTTTTTATACATACAAAAACACATTTGAGAGCCATTGGCATACTGTCACTGCTGGACTTGTAACTGTACCTTGGCAACTCTGCCAAGCTAAAAGGAACAAGGCAGCTTCCCAACTGTAACAGTCGAGGTGGAAGGAATAGGCTAGAGGGGAGTCCAAGGCTGTCAGATTTAAAGGGGCAGACAGGAGGGGAAAGCTATACATCCCCGTCCTTGAATAGGATGGGACAGAAGCAAAGGGAAGTTGGGCATTGTCGTGGTGTGGGTGAGCTATGGTGAAATTCAAATTAAAGGGGGCCGTTGACACCGGTTTTCATCCTGCTGCTTTTGTATTTCCAGATCAGCGTAAACTAGAGCTGGGAGTTGTGCCATGAGCTTTTACAACCACCTGTAGATGTTTTCACCCACCTCTCTCTAAACACTGTAAGGATTAGAGAGAAGGGGGCGTTTCTGCAATCTTGAATTAAACCAGCAGGTGACACGCTTAAACAATGAACACAATTTCTTCCCCCCTCCCCACCTCACCTCACAGCATCCTCAGTCCCAATTCACCTGGGCCAGTAAAAGACCACAGCGGCCTGGTCCACAAATTGCAATCATTTTAAAGCAGCATTTACGGTAAGCAAAAAATTGTAAGCAAGCCAGAGTGTTTCGCGTGGTCCAAGTTTATTAGCTAAATTCATTGAACGATTAAGGAAACTACAAATTATATACAAAACTCAAACTTCAGATTAACCCTCATCCAATATACATATCTACACATACCCCTACACATGGTTATAGGTATTGAAAAGTCTCCCTCTCTGTTTCCTGGGTGTAGGAAACATTGGCTTTTTCAGACAGAATTTTCACGTACATTAATATTTTTCAAAAATGTATATATTAAAATGACATTTCGTCCATCTGTTACTAAAATCTTTCTTGGTCACATTCATTTTTCACTTTTCCGTACCGCACATGGATTTGTTAAAAATATGAATGTGATATATGGTTTAAAACTAAATAGGTAAAGGTTAAAAAAATTAGAGGTTGACAGAACTGATGTCGGCATCCAGCTCCATTCTGCACCGCTCGCGGCTGCTTTTCCCCTGTTACCTTGCCTCTGCTCTGTGGCAGTGAGCACCTTTTGACACCATTAAAATTTGCCTGGCCACCTTCTCCTTTTCATGCATCTCCAAAAGAGTTAACCCCTCAGGGTCGGCTGTAGCAGCACATCCCTCATTGGGGGGTCGTCTCTGCGACACTGCCTCTTAATACCAAATAAAATCCAGCTGAAACAAGCTGTAATGAAATTTACAATGTAAAGTCTCACTGCCCGGCGGGGAGCAATTGGACCTATGACATTTATCACCAGGAAAGTCAAAGCAATTTAAGGTTTCAGTAGATTTGTTTCATGGCTTTTAAAAGCAACCGATCTGGACGTTTGTTCCTGTGTAGTACGGACATTATCTCTTACTATACACAATAAGGCCAGATTTTCTAACTATACCATTTAAGCTGTTTCAGTTGCAAATACAATGCTATGTAAAGATTGAACTGCACAGAAAAAATGTGGATCCTTTTCTATTTCATACTTTGATATTTCACATCAATTTAGGACACACAGACACACTCTTTAATGCCGATGACAGGAAGACACAGTTTATGATAGTGGTGCTATGAATGGAATCGGAGCAGTGTCACCCACTTTCTCCTGCTTCTCGGATAATTGACGAATGGCTCATTGAAATGTCTTAATAATTAGCTTGCTTTAATAGTCATTTGACTCTCGGGCCAAAACAAGTACAAGTCTGTACAAGAGTTTCCCTTAAAACTGAGAGTGCTTTGATATTTCATAGTTCCTCTCTTGTGTGATCCATTGGTATTGACTGAAGGTAAAGATCTGAGTCACTGTACATACAAAACCTTCGTGCTGAAGCCACTCAAGTCAATGCTTTCGTAAGTCTTCTCCTGTGTTGGGCCGGGGGGGGGGGGGGGGGAATATTTTCAAGGTCCACTGAAGGCTTACTGAAGCCCTTACGCTTTCAGGGTGTTCACCAGGTCTGAGAGTTCCCTGATGTACCTGATGGTACATTTCAGAGTCTGGATTTTGGTGAGAGGTCTGCCTCCCTGGCTGTAGATGGGAGGCAGAAAATTACGGAGAGTGAGCAGGGCTTCGGCCAGGTTCCTCATCCGGAGTTTCTCTCTTTCGCTGGCTTTCCTCCGGCGCTGCACCGTCATTCTGCGCTTGGGGCTTCTCTGGTGCATTTTCTCATGGCCTGAGCTCTGGAGCCGGCTGCAAGGGAAATCCACGAAGCTGTAGCCCATCAGGTTGCTGCAGGGCATCTCCACCGCTGCCGAGCAAGGAGGGGAAGAGCTGGATTCCAAAGAAGCATCTGACAAGGGCGACAGGCTTTGGGGAGACGACACTAGGTTTAACACACAGGTCTCCGGATTGTATTTCCATTTCCAGGTAGAGAATAGAGCATCGGGCTCTGGAGCAGAGTCCAGTACGTATTCGGTGACAGCTGGATGCAACTTAGCCATCGTTACAGCCAAACTAGCCCTTTTGCTAGTGCTTGGAATCTGATGTCTTTTGAAAGAGAGGGGGACCTTTTTATGAAGCCAGAGAAGTGCTAGAATGGGAGACAGCATCTGAAGGAGAGTTCAAAGGAAAGCAGGGTGCCAGAATAATGAACTCCTGAGGTGTGATTTTCTTCCCATTGAGAATTATCATCTCTAAGTGAACGTGAAAGGGGAGAGACACTTCATTTTGGACAGTCAGTTCATTGAACATCTCGGTCTGGACCAGTTTTTGAGAGAGACGAATCAAACCAGATTGACAACATCATAAACTCATGTTTTATTATCATCACTGTATCCTTGATTCAATTGAAGACATGAATTGCTATAGCCAATTTCTGTTCTAAGTCAGAAGTTAAGTAAGGTCTGGGGCTGCAGGAAAGTTTGCAGTTGAGATAGAACATGATACCAGAGATCACACTTTTCAATGTTTGCATATTCACCATTTAAAGGCATAAATGACCATTTAGATTTTGTAAACAATTTTGGGGAAATAAAGTTACAAAAAAAGATTTTTTTCTTGAATGCTTTTCTATAAAGTAGACATTTCTCAGTCTGAGAAATGTCTACTTCATAGAAAAGCATCCAAGAAAAATATATTTTTTTAATTTTCTTTCAAAAAAGTTATTTAGCAAATATCAATGTTTATGCTTTCAAAAATAGTAAAGATGCAAACATAGAATGTTATGCCAGAACTCACACTTCTCTACCTCATCTGCCAAATTCCAGGCAGGCTCAGACCTTGCTTACCAACTTAGAACATATTTCTGGAACTTACTGTAACATCAAACAATATTTGGCATGCATTTCTGGATGGCCATAACCCTCAAATGTTTGAAATGATCATGACTCATGCCAGAGACAGTTTCTGATATTCTACATGTGTTTCCTTTTTTCTCTTTGGTGGCTTCTTCCCCCCCCCCCCCCCCCCCCCCCCCCCCCCCCCTTCCTGACCAGTTCCACAGAATTGCCAAGTACTTGAACGAAATGTTAGGCCTGTCCTGGCTTTGTGATATAATTGGCGTATGTTGACAGCGGAGGGCTGTACTCATGGTGAATAATAAAGCTGGGTTTTACAAAAGTTTGCACAAGTTCATGAAGAACAACATTAGCCAGGTTACATCTAAGAAGGAGCAACAGCCACTGTTCTCCCCGGTTAGGATCTGATTACTATTTCCAAGTGACTTAAATTGCCTAATGTCAAAGATAGGAAGCTGGTTTTGATGGATGAGTGCTCTCGCCCAAGACTTTTTTTTTTTTAACCCACCTTTCCAAAGAATGACAAAGTGATTTCACAGTATAAGTCAGTACCTGAGATAACAGGAGGCAAAGTGCCTTACTGGTGGTCACATGCGCTGTGAGTGATGAAATGTGGGAACTGAACCTTGATTTCACTGATTCTCAACCCCCTGCAACCATTAAGTCACTCCTAAGGTAGTGCTAGTAAGTGGCAGCACTAAAGATACAACAGGGCCATTAGGATGTAGCCCAAAGTCTCCTGCCAGAGATTTGGTTTCCTTTGGGCCAATTCTGTTTCAACAAGTAGCAGAAACTTTCCTTGTTTTTACCCTGGCCCTGTGGAGCAGCCTTATCCCTTGATATTCTCTCCCCTTACCTTTGGAATTCCTGCTTACAATCTCAACTTTACTTACTTTCATATGGAATCTAATAGGGTGCTGGTGGGGGAGGGAACCTCATTTATTCCTCTCTTTCTCAGATTTTAATGATTAAGGGGTGTAGTATTCAAACTTCTTTAGGGCACTAACCCATGTTATTTGCCCTTTAATGTGTGTTAAAGGTCTCTAATGCTGGTTTTAGTGCCTTAATATAGCACTATTTAGGTCACCTGATGTTACATAGTAATGAGATGTAAAGCAGCTAATTATTATAAAAATATTATAATGTGACTTGTGGTGTGTACACAGTGCAGCCCTCAAGCTATGTGTTATAGCCAGGAAAATATAGCCAGGAAAATAACCCCAGTTGAAAACAGAGGTTAGTTTACTGCCTGGGAGCAGCAGGCTGCATGCCAGTTGCTGGACAGAATGCTATGGTCTCTGTCCCACAAATGGCAAAAGACTAAAAAGATTTGGCAGCTCCAGCATTGGGAGAGCTGGTGCTGGACAGACTGCTATAGTCTGTGTCCTGCAAAAGGCAGGTAAAGCTTCACCAACGCCGGTGCTGTAGATCACTTTATTGTCATGTGCTGTGAGTGAGGGTGCTATGCAGCTCAGGGGAGAGGGGAAGACATCTTGATGGGGAAGATAAGCACTGTCAGCAATACTTGGGGATCATTTGTGGTTATAACCAAGATGTGCCATCATGTTTGGCTGCCTCTATGGTTGGCATGGTGGAGACAATAATCATGTAAGCATGGGTGCAACTGTGGCCACCTGTTGGGCAGACTGGATGGAGTGTCCAGGTCTTTATCTGCTGTCATTTTGGGGGTGGGGGTATTAGTTAAAGGGGCAAGAACCCCTCAGTAATAGCAGTGGCCAGAGTACCCCACTCAGCCTGAAAGCCTCTCTTGGGTTCTCCTCCAAAGACACTCCCCTTGTGCCACCCCAACCAGACTGCCTCCAATTCTAAGGGCCCTCCTTATTGGCAACCCCCACCTGGAAGTGTCCCCTTCACCAAATGACCAAGACAGTAACTCCTCTCCTAGGTTTCCCGAATCTCCTGAAAGGCCCCTCCTCAGGCCTACCTTAGTCTAAATCTGATGTCTAGTAGTCCAGGCAGGAGTAACCCTCCACTGCTCCTGCCCTCACTGGTGCCTTCATCCAAAATGGTTCTGGCAATCCCTAGCAGTGGTCTCACTGTACTACCATTAGGGGTCATGCTTCATTTAAGAGCAGTAGACTACCGCTAGGGGTCACCAGCACCATTTTGGATGAAGGTACCAGTGAGGCCAGGAGTGACTGGAGATCACTCCTGCCCAGACCACTAGACATCAAGGATTTTGACTAAGGTAGGCCTGAAGGAGGGGGGGTGGCCTGGGGAAGGGGTTACTGCCTGGGGGAGTCTTCATTTAGGGATTAGGTCACTTCCAGTGGGGGTTACGACAAGGTGGGGGCCTTTCAGATTGGGAGGAGTCTGGTTGGAGTGGCACAAGGGAGGGCCTTGATTTGGGGAAGCACAAGAGGGGCTTTCAGCCTGGGGGGTTGTGCCCTGGCCACCACTGTTACTGAGGGAGGCTAGCCCCTTTAACATGCAGTTTGGGAGCATTGGGCCATGGTGTGGCAGCCAGGTGCTCCTGGGCAGTGAGCTTGTGCGATGACTCACAAGCAGCATTAATCTTTCCCAATGGCAGGCAGTAGTCTGCAGTATTGAAACGCCACAGCTTGGTGGTTCCCATTGTAAGTCAAGGTGCAATAAAAGCCTGCCTCTAACCGCACTTGATAACTTCCCCCCTAATTGTTTTCTATTTCTATGATTTTGTTTTTTATGCCCTATGCTTCAAAGGTTTCTTTTCAGGTGCCCTTGGCATTACTACTTTGTAAATCTATTATAAAGACCATAGAAATATACCAGCAAAAGAATCCATCTCCTGGTTCATTAGTCTAGCAAAAAGAAACTCATGCTGTAGAAGACAGACTGAAGAGAAATGCAGACATGCACAAGTTACCATTTTGCTTAGAAGATTGATCACCCTATCCCAAAAGATAGATTCTGCTACACTACTCAGAGGAGACAAAAATTACCCTAAACCTTGTTTGAACCATTAAATTACCAGGAATGTGTGGCTTGTGTTGTACAAACAAATAATTTTTTATATAGATATGGTCCATTCTGTTCTTTTAAACCAATAGCTATGCCAAAAAAAGTAGAGGGAGAATTATTGATCTTTCTTTTCCATTTGTTTGCATGAGTCTTGACCACTGAGATATAAAGTAAATCATCTTTCCAGCCCATAGGCGTGTATGAAAAATCTGAGCTCAGACCGGAAGCAGGCTAATTTCAGCTAGCTCTGAGGTTGACAGAATTGGCAACATTTTTCTTCTGATAAAATGGAGCAAATCATGGAAATCTATCACAGAGCTGTCAATTTGCAGAAATCCCTATCAAAGTTTTGGCCTTTTCCAAAGTTGTAGGTGTGGAGGCGTAAACTAATGGTTAGGGAGATTGAAATCCCAATGCTGCTCCTTCTGACTTTGTTTCAAATGTAGTTTATTCTTGGTATTATACTGCATCATAAGTGTTGACCATCTTGTCCCATTTATATATCACAACTACATGTGCCCTCTCAACTGCCTATTAAGATGTTTCATTCTATTGTAGGTCATAAACTAAATACTTTAGGCTATAAAGTTCAGAACTTCAGCAAAGGAAAAATCAGTTTGCATTCAATTCACCTTTCCTCCTGCAAATTCTGTCTTGAATGGATAGTAGACACTCTTAATACTTAAAGATAGAATATTTTTAGCTTTAAAATGTTTTTTAAATACTTTTTGGACCAACAGAATGCCTTCTCCAATTACAATTTATATTTGAACATCTGTCATAATGTCATAATTCTTCATAGGTCTTTATTTTTTATTATGGATGCACCTTAATCACAGTTAATGCCTTGCTTAATGTGAAATTAATTAATCATGATTAAAAAAATAATCGTGGTTAATAAAATTAATCTGCAGTGCCTTACCTTTACGCCTCAGGCGGTCGCCATTTTCTCCTTCCTTTCTCGTCCCCTCCTTGTGTCCCTTTCATTGACTGTTTGGCCTGAGCTCCTGATTGGTTTCCATAAACGTACAACCAGAAACAAAAAAGAATGGGGAAAAAAAGGCCTTGAGTCTAACAGACTTCATGGATTGGAAAGCCAAAAGTTGTTGATTGCAACGCCTATTAGTAATGGTGGAATTTAGAATTATCAATAAGTGAGACAATTCATATGGACAATTACCTTTCCACAATTAAAAAAAAAAAAAACTAGGCATAATACCATAAAATGTACTGGTATTCAATGCAGCATGTGCTAAGGTTTAGTAAAAGGGCCCCAAAGAGAGCAGTTTAAACGTTATCCTATAACTCACGGGTAACCCATGAAGTTTATTTAAAGTTGGGGAAAGGTTATGGAGCATCCTGGCTGCAGTATTCTAAATATATTTCAATTGTTTCAAGTGCCTATACAAAAAATTACAAATAATTGAGCTAATCAAATTCTGTAGCATTAATACCTGTTGCTAAACTATCATTCAGAAGATATGGTCTCAAATTTCAGACAATCCTCAGTTTATAAAATAATGATTTGATTAAATAATCTATGTGATTGCATAGACAATCTTGTATATAACAATTTTAAAACATTCTTTTAAAATTCTAGATTCCTGTGATCTATGAAAATTGGATTTGGTGACACGCTTTTGCCAGAAGATGGCTTCTATTGGTCTTTGACTGTGATTGATGACATTTGTGATTCATTGACTGGTGTATTGGATTTTTTTTTCTCTTGGATTGGTCATAATGAAAAGACTATGGCCCAGATGATCAAAAGCCCTGCGCTGTTCCAAACAGCGCCCTAAAAATAGCGCCGGGACAGCGCAGGGCTTTTCTGCATCGATGATCAAAGATAATGCATGCAAATCTAAGCAGCGCTATTATCTTTGATTATCATGTTGAAGTGCGGGAGAATTGTGCCCGAGCATGCGCTCAGCACAATCCTCCCGCACTTCTTTGACAGGTCTAGGCTGTCAAAAGCTCAAAACTGTCAAAGTGGCCCGCCGATCCCCCAACAAAGAGCGGCGGCCAAACTGACTCCCACCCTCCCACCCAGCGATGGGGGGGGGGGGCTGGAGGTCCGGTGGACCTCCGGTCCCCCCGACGACCCCCCCCCCATGTTCACAGAGGGCTGGAGATCCGGTGGTTCTCCAGCCCCCCCCCCCCACGAACCCCAGAGGACTTGGTTGCCGGCTTTAGAGAAACGCTGCCCTACCCTCCCATCTGCGACAGGGGGGGGGGGCTGGAGGATCGGTGGGTCTCCAGCCCCCCCCCCCCGGTGCTGGTGGGAGGGTGGGACAATGCTTGGCCGGAGGCGGCCACGAAGATTTTGGGGGGTTCGGGGGAGGGTCGGATCATCGGGGGGGGGGGACCAGAGGTCCACCGGACCTCCGGTCCCGTGTGCTGTTGCCTTGGGAGGGAACGGGGGCCTGCCAGCATGCAACTGCATGCTGGACAGGGCTCACCATTCCTCCCCAATGATCCGCAAAATCTAACGCCAGCTCGGAGCTGGCGTTGATTTTGCTGCGGCCAGCAACCCAATCTTTGGCACGCTGGTCGCTGATCATTGGGGATGAATGCGTTAAGCGCCAATTAGCATGCATTTGCAAGCTAATTGCGCTAGAAGCCTTGTTTAGCATGCATTTGCATGCTACTTGCGCTGAGAGCCCTCGAGTGCGCTGTTTCAGGTGCTCGAGGGCTCTGATCATGGGTCGGCTGCAAACTCTGGTGCTAGTATGGCATTAACAGCCTCTAGCGCCAGAGTTTGCTTTTGATCATGAGGGCCTATATGAGTATGTCTGCTTTTATTGCGATGGTGGAGTGCCTAACAAGAGAAGAATTCAAGTCTTTTCCCCCTGATGCAGTGGATTGCAAAATGAAGGTCCATGTTGGGCATGGACTTATGACTTTGAAAATTTAGATAAAATTAATTGAAATATTAATAATGTCTATATTTATAAACAAAATTAAAACTGGCATATTATTATGAACACTGAAAAATAATGAAAAAAGTGAAGGCATTATGATGAAAGATTGAAAGTGTAACCACTAGTGTTTTAGCTCACATTAAAAATCAGCTGGCGGTAAACACTGAGACACCCATAGGAATATAATCTCACCGTTTACCGCCAGCTGATTTTTACCATAAGCTAAAAATGCTAACACAGCTTTGTAAAAGACTCCCCTAAGTGTTTATACTTAAGGTTGTGTTCTGAGGTTCTTTTTCTCATTTATTGGAACACTTCCTGGGTTTCTTCTTGGTTGCAAGATAAGCAAAGTTTTGTTGTCGTTTGTGAGGTTATTCATTCCTCATGCGCCACCTTTAATGCTAGCAGCTCTATCATAGAAGCAATAGTTCTTTCAAAGCAGGTACTATTCAAAGTTGTTAAAAGGGAAATGGGACTTGATATACTGCCTTTATGAGGTTTTTGCAACTACCTTCAAAGCGGTTTACATATATTCAGGTACTTATTTTGTACGGGGGGGGGGGGGGGGCGCAATGGAGGGTTAAGTGACTTGCCCAGAGTCACAAGGAGCTGCAGTGCGAATCAAACTCAGTTCCCCACGATCAAAGTCCACTGCACTAACCACTAGGCTACTCCTCACATGCAGACTGTGAAAAATTGCAGGGAGATCTTAGGAACATGGAAGATTGGGCATCCAAATGTCAGATGAAATTTAATGTGGACAAATGCAGTGGCGTAGCAAGGGGGGTGGGAGGGGCGGTCCGCCCCGGGTGTCAGCTCGGGGGAGGGGTGCTCCCTGCCAGCTCCCCCCCTCGGTGAATCGACCCCCCCCCCCCCAAACCAGCTCCCGCATCCTACCTTTAAAAAGAATATCGG
Source organism: Microcaecilia unicolor (assembly GCF_901765095.1). Taxonomy (NCBI): domain Eukaryota; kingdom Metazoa; phylum Chordata; class Amphibia; order Gymnophiona; family Siphonopidae; genus Microcaecilia; species Microcaecilia unicolor. Next base: position 422,520,304 of record NC_044033.1, read on the forward strand.
GAGGTGAGGCGCAGCGCCTCACGCCTGCCCTGCACGTAAAAGAAATGTGGACTGTCGGGTCTTCCCTCGCTCTATCTGTCCCGCCCTCCGCTGACGCAACTTCCTATTTCCACAAGGGCAGGACAGATAGAGTGAGGGAAGACCCGACGGTCCACATTTCTTTTACGTGCAGGGCAGGCACGAGGCGCTGCGCCTCGCCTCCCGATATTCTTTTTAAAGGTAGGGTGCGGGAGGTGGGAAGGGGGTGTCATCGTGCTGCACCCGGGGGGGGGGTGCAACGGCGAACCGCCCCGCCCCAGGTGGCAGCACCCCCTGCTACGCCACTGGACAAATACAAGGTGATGCACATTGGGAAGAATACCTGATGCTAGGGTCCACTTTGGGAGTCAGCACCCAAGAAAAATATCTGGCTGTCATTGTAGACAATACACTGAAATCTTCTGCTCAGTGTGCGGCACAAGCCAAAAAAGAGGATGCTAGGAATTATTAGGAAAGTGATGGTAAATAAGACCAAGAATACTATAATTCCTCTGTATCCTTCCATGGCACAACCTCAGTTTGAGTATTGTGTTCAATTCTGGTTGCTGTATCTCAAAAAAGATATAGCAGAATTAGAAAAGATTCAAAGAAGAGCAGACAAAATAATGGAACCCTTCCTATGAGAAAAGGTGAAAGAGGATAAGGCTGCTCAGCTCGGAAAAGAGACGGCTGAGGGGAGATATGATTGAGGTGTACAAAATCCTGGAACAAGTAGAAGTGAATTGATGTTTACTCTTTCAAAAAATACAAAGACTAGAGGACACGCAATGAAGTTACATGGAAATACTTCTAAAACAAATAGAAGGAAATATTTTTTCACTCAACAAATAGTTAAGCTCTGGAACTCATTGCCAGAAGATGTGGCAACAGCGGTTAGCATATCTGAGTTTAAAAAAGGTTGGACGAGTTCCTGGAGAAAAAGTCCATAGTCCGCTATTGAGATAGACATGGGGAAGCCATTCTTGCCATGGGATTGGTAGTATGGGATGTTGCTATTATTTGGATTTCTGCCAGGTACTTGTGACCTGGATTGGCCATTGATGGAAATGGGATACTGGGCTAGAAGGACTATTAGTCTGACCCAGCATGGCTATTCATATGTTCTTATACTCATCGTCCTTCAGTTCTAAATTGGACAGATGATTCTGCTGATAGAACAACAGTAAAGATCTTCTGGTATGTCTTCCATGAAATGTGAATGTGCTAGTAAAGAATATCTTTGAATTTTCCCCCAAAATTATAACATTTAAATTAGATTGTCAGACTCCAGGCAAACATGAAAATCAAGTTTAAGTACCCTCAGGGCAGTGTAGACAGGATCCCTTATTCCAATTTATTCTTCTGTAAAGTATTGTGACTGCTGTTATTGTGCTTGAATATATATATATATATATATATATATATATTATTTTTTTTTTTTTTTTAAGGGATGAACAAACAAGTTAATGGCCCAACTGTATATATTTGGGGCTACTATTCAAAAGCTATGCTCTTGTCATCAGAGTGAAGAAATGGCACTGTCATGCAAGCTTTAAAAAGGACAGAGTCCTCTATGTGCTAGTCTGTCCCCTTGTTGTTTCCATGTAAAGGTAAAATATCCAACAGGAGAGGCTGCTGTTGACAGTTTTTAGGAATTTGTAGTATTCTGCTTCCTCTCATATAGCTATGAATCAGCTGAACTCTAGTGACAGTCCATCACTCTAGACAACAAAAGCAGCCTTATGTTTCAATAATAGCTAGCCATCTAGGCCACTTAGCCCAGGTCCCCCCTCTACTCCTCCCTCAGGCCAGGCATCCTTTTGAAGGAAGCAAAATATTCATCAGGAAAAGGTGTTGCTTCTCTCGGGGTTCATTCCTTTGATGGCACCACTATGGTGTGAAAGCAGGAAACAAAAGTTTAAAACTCAAACAAATTATCCTGTTATGTTTGGCATTAGAAAAGAAGTCTCTCAGTATCTGACCTGTGAAATTAGGAAAGTGTTGCTCTGTTTCAACTGATGTGTTTAAATTTTTCTAACAAAAGACCTAGTTATATATTTGGCTTGGCTTCAACTGCTGTACTTATCTGTTCATGCTATCCATCATCTGGTCCGTGAGCAAAATATTTCCTAGATAGAAAACAAAGAACAAAACAAAAACCTTTTTAAACCTCTTTTTGGTTTGGTTTTGTGTTATTTCTATTTATTACCTTTAAAGTGGACTAACATGGCTACCATAGTGGAGGAGTAGTCTAAATCAAATCAAAATCAAGTGTTTAATGTAACTGTGCTCCCAGATAGGGTAGGTGTCTGTACTTTCAATAGGTTAACAGTAGCATTCACTATCTGGGAATCAATCTTGGGGGCCCAAGTACTAATCCTTTTTGATCTGAACTAATGGTTAGAGCAGTGGGCTGGGAATCAAGAGAGCCAAAGTTCAAATCACTCAGCATCCCCTTGTGGTCTTGGAGAAGTCAATGGCAAAAACCACTCCTGTAGCATGCCAAGAAAACCACAAGTGGGGGTCCCTCACGGTGTGTTCCCCAGGAGTCAACTCTGCCTCAAGGGCACATCTGGGTCTGGACCACAACAACCATATCACTATATCCAAAATATTTTCTGACACTGTTTCTGAGCTTAGCACTTTGGAGCATCATACTGTGACCCTTTGTTCTAGCACTTCCTTTCCATTGAAATAAGTGTATTTCTTGAGCATTGTTTTATTTATTGGGATTTATTAACTATAGTTATGAAGAGATGAATACATGTTAATACATTTTAGGTATTTAAATGAGTCAATCCTCCGTCTTTCTTCTAGATTATACATATTTAGATCCCTGTGTCTCATCTCTTGACTTTTGATGCAGCCTCCACAAATGTTAAGTTGTTTTTCTCTAACTAGAGGTTTGCACTGGGACATAATCTGGTCCCCATCCCTAGTCAATTCTTTTCTATTCCCAACCCATCCCATCACCTATTGCTACCATCCTGTCAATTCTTTTCCATCACCAATCCAATCCCATTATATTGGTACCATCCCCAACCCACATTTCAAAGACCTTATAGATTCAAACAAAACATCAAATATGTTCTATAACTTGTTAAGACAAAGCAATAGGTATTACTTTGTTAAATATGCAAGAAAAGCGTTCTTATTAACATGAAGTGTGATAAAACAATCATTTCAAACTGTGTTAAAAATAAGCCCTTTACAGAGCCAGAGTTCAGTTCCATTGTACATTCCTCAATAATTCATCCTGCAACTGAAAAAGAATGCTCTGATGATGTGCTAATGACAGGTTTTCCAAGCTGAGGTGTTGGTGTTTCAAGTGTCTGAGTTGAGGTTTGCACAGAGACAAAATCTGGTCCCTATCCTCGCACATTCCCATTCACTTCTGATCCATTCCCTCCCATCCTCTTCCCTCCCCTCTCTATTTATTTCTAATCATCCCCTCCTATCCCTGCGGTATTAATGGTTGTTTTGTCACCAACACCACGGATTCCCGTGGATCTCCACGAGTTTCCTGTTGTCCCCATCTCCATGCACACCTCTACTCTAAACCATCCCTAACCTATGTTTCTTTTTGAGATACGGCTTCCAGAACTTTGGAATGAAAACAATGATAAAAGCATAAGAACATAAGGCTCCCACGTTTTTAGTTCACCAGCTCTTGGGTCAGTAGCTTATCTTCAATACTAAAAAAAATCCTTTCCAAGCCTTTCTCTACCTCTCTCCACTCTGGTTCCCTGAACTCAAGGGTACTGGGATCCTTGCCACATTACTAGATGAGTGCCAAAATTCCTCTGGCATATAGAATAACATTTGCTGTTTGTCCTCTTCCCCAGTACCTCCACACTGGTCATACAGTAGATCAGCAGAGTCTCTCTAGCTGCAAGTCCTTCAGCTCTTTACCATAAACTGTCACACTCTTCCTCAGTGTACTCCTCCACTGCTCATAGGTCTCAACAGTACTGCCTGCAGGAGAATGGAAGAAAAATCTTCCACCTTTCCTTTTCCTCTGCTCAAGATCTTGTTCAGCACCCAGTGCTGGACTAGCTCAGGAACCCTGTGTTTCCTCTCACTAGCAAAGCATCTTCATAACTTCAATGAGCTCATTATCCCCTGCTCTGGCCATTCCCTTTGGGGACAGTCCACTACAAAACACTCCCATATATTACATCAGTAAATAGACAGAGGCAAATAATACCATGCCTGGATGCCCTCATACAGAATTAGGGCTGCCGACTGGATCCAGATTTACCCAATAGGGATTTATACTTCTGATTTCCCCAATGCATCCCCTAAGAAAAGCAAAATAGGTCATCAGCCTGGCATTCAGAACTTCTAAGTTATCCAGTTCCAGGAGGGAGATTTTAGACCAGTCCTGGTTTTCTGCCAACCTCATCCTGATGCATTATGGGACCTGTGGCACTGCTTTCAATGGGTGGAATCAGAGACTACACATTCCACATTGCTTTGGGATGCAAGTTTAAACCAGGACTAGCCAAAAAAACTTCCTTCCTAGAACTAGTGGCATGCTGAGGGCCATATTGTACTTACTGGAACCTTCTTGGCCTGGATCACAATTGGGAATTGCAATTTATTGATACAGCAGACTACCTTTGAGCTACAAATATAACACTGTTTTGGGAAGCAAGTTTAAAAGGACTGGTCAAAAGTCTCCCTCCTAGAACTGGGTAACTTGGCAGCTCTGTAATAAGCATTTCTCCCATTCATTGTCTATGGGGGGGAAAAGCATCTGTTTTGGTTCACGACTAATTAGAAAAAAAAGGTTTCAGAGTGGTCAAAGGCATCACAAAGATCTTTGAATAGTCATAGTCAACTCAAAATTGCAACAGTAGGATTAAGAGTAAATTGATACAAACCTGTGCTAATTCAACCACTAAGTTGTTTTTTTTTACCATGTGTCCAATATAGGCATGTATTTCCCTGAGTTAATTGACCAGTTCTTAAAACAATCTCCTCTTAAGATGGCACATAACATCTAACAATAGAGTGGTTATCAGTTGGATGAAGGCCTTATATTCCTTGCTCATGCACATGATGTTGTTGCCTCTCCATTCACACATTATCAATAAGATGCAAGGAACACAGGTCCCGATAGTCAAAGAATTTAAGTTCCTAACTTTGAGAGTTATATTCTTAAACTGGCTTCCTTGAAAATTTATTAGGGTTTAGTTCCTAAATGTATACTCAAATTTCACAAAACTCTTAAAGTGGGTATTAGTAGGGTGGGTTTAGAAGAGCAACAACACTTAGGAATTTAGCACTGATTTCAGTATGCCTACTTTGTTTGGGGGAACAAGAGGGTATGGAGCTCAAATTAGTGAGGAAGGGTGAATTTTCTCCTCCTCCTTTCAGATGGCTATTGATTAGCTTTCTCTCTCCTCCCCTCCACCTGCCATGCACACTTTCCCACACTCCCCCCACCCCCTATTTATTTCAGTTTATTTGATATACCATATTTCAAAAGCCATATCAGAGAGAAAGATCAGTAGGCTGAGACTTGGAAGGCTAAGGTTCAAATCTCACAACAGCTGCTTCTGGCCTTGGGCAAATCACTTAGGCCCAGATGATCAAAAGCAAATATGGGCGCTAGAGGCCATTAGTGCTGGACTAGCACCCACATTTACCTGTGCCCCCAAAATACTAGGACTAGGGGGCATGCGATGAAGCTACAAAGTAGTAAATTTAAAACGAATCAGAGAAACTTTTTCTTCACTCAACTTGTAATTCAACTCTGGAATTCATTGCCAGAAAATGTGGTAAAGGTGGTTAGCTTAGCAGAGTTTAAAAATTTTTGGACGGCTTCCTAAAGGAAAAGTCCATAGACCATTATTAAATGGACTTGGGAAAATCCACAATTTCTGGGATAAGCAGTATAAAATGTTTTGTACTTTTTGGGATCTTGCCAGGTATTTGAGACCTGGATTGGCCACTGTTGGAAACAGGATGCTGGGCTTAATGGACCTTTGGTTTGTCCCAGTATGGTAATACTTATGTACTTATGAGAGCCAACGAGCATGTGAAACAATGCACTTGCCGGCTCTGACTGCTAATTGCATGCAAAAGAGGGTCTCCTGAATTCCTCCCTTATGATCAGCGGGCAGCGTGCCAAACAAAAATGCTGCTCCTGCTGCAAACCCTACGCCAGCTCGGAGCTGGAATTATGGTTTGCCAGCAAGGGAGGAATGGGGGAGAGCAACAGAAGAGGATTGATAGATCTGGGATATTCTCCTGGACCTGTCAAACCTAAGCTCCCCCCCCCCCCATCCCACACACACACTAAAAAGACCTGGTGGTCCAGTGGGATTGCTAGCCCTCCACACCCACTTTGGCATCCCCCACGGCCTACCTCAAAGTTTGAAGAGGGAGGGACTAGCACCCCCTCCCTCCTCTGTGGGTGCCTTCTCAAAATGGCAGCACCCTGCCCTGCCCAGTGCATTCTGGGATGTGCTGGGTAGGGCTTAACCCTTATATGGAAGTTAAGCTCCACCCAATGTATCTCAGGATATATATACACACATACACCCTTCCTCCCAGGCCTGCCGCACCTACCTCAACCATCTCACCTACCCATTTGTAGCAGCAGCAGGGTGATAAAATAACACATTTTCAACCTTTGTATTTCTTTATTATCTCATTTTATTTCTATTTCCACATTTCATTTCCCTTCTGATTTCTAAGTTTTCCTTCTGTTACCCATTTCTCTTTCAGCATTTCCTTTAGATTTTCTTTTTGTCATCGTTCTTTACTTTTTGTTATAGGTTTCAGTTCCATTTTTTTTGTTTTCACCTTTTCCTTGTTTCCATTTATCCCACCTATTCTCTTCCGTTCACCTCTTCTCCTCCTACTCATACCCTACCTCCTCAGCTCCCCGAACACATTTATCCTTCCCACCTCTCCACAATTCCCTCATCTTTTTCCTCTTTTTAAAACTCTTCTTCCACTCTCTCTCCTTTCTTCTCTCCTCCACATCACTGTTTTCCTACTTCCTTCTCTCCAGTTCAGGCCCTTACCACTCATCTCTCCTCTCCACCCTTTTCTCAGCAATTCTTCTTCCCCTCTCATCTCTCTTATTTTCCCCCCTTCCTCACCATCACTTTTATTTTTTCCCATCATTTTCTCTGCCTCCTTTGTCTCTTTCCTTCTCACTCCTCACACCCTCCCCTCATATCTCTCCAGCCTCTCAACTTTCCCTCTCCAGCACGCACACACCCGCGCTCTCTCTCTTCTTCCTCCTGGCACTATCTCTCCCCTTCCTTGCACTCACTCTCACCTTACAAACTTTTCTGGCATACCCTCTCCCCTCCTTACTTCTTTCTCCCTCTCTTTTTTTCATCCTCCCTCCTGATACTCTTCCTCAGGGGCAGTGGCGTAGGAAGGGGGGGCGGTGGGGCGGTCCGCCCCGGGTGCACGCCGCTGGGGGGTGTCGGCGCCTCGCTGGTTCCTTGCTTTCTCTGCCCCGGAACAGGTTACTTCCTGTTCCGGGGCAGAGAGAGCAAGGAACCAACGAGGCGCCGACACCCCCTGGCGGCGTGCACTCGGCGGATTGGCCCTCCCGCCCGCCCCTCACCGCCTTCCAGGTATGTTCTTGCGGGGGGGTTGCGCTACGGAGGGGGGAGGGTGCGCAGCGGCGACCCGCCCCGGGTGTCAGCTGCCCTCACGACACCACTGCTCAGGGGCATCTTTTACTTTGGAGGGCCAAGCAAACCAAGCTCTGTTTCTGCTCCATCCCCCTCCAAGTGCTGATACTGTGAGGGGCAAAAAATTGATAGGGCCATGATCCCTGTGTTAGAGGCTGACCGAAATTGCTTTTTTCCATTTCATCTGAAACCGAAACTGCAGCCAAAACTGTCTAAACACTTTTGGCCAAAACTGAAAACTAAAGTTTGGTTGTGTTGTGTGAATGTGAACCAATGAGGCCCACTGGGGATTGTCAGAGTGTGCAGTCAGCAGCCATCTGCTAAACCCACAGGAGATTATTACCCTCCAGTCCCAGGAACTGCAAGCACAAGCTGACAACCAGGAGAGCCATTTTAACAAAGACTTCTTAACAAGTCTGGCATGTTTAGTTCCCAAGTCAGTGCAGACGTAGTTAAATATCCTCTGAGACAGGAACTTTGTGAGAACTTGTAAAAATAAATCATGATTACCAGCTTTTTATGCTTACGTTAACTGTGTACAAGTAACAAGAAAAAGTAGCAATGAGATGTTCCCCATTTTGCATTTACTTATAAAACTGATTAAGGACAAGCATGATATAGATTCTTCCTAAGATAGAGTAAAGGAGTCGAGACGCTGGTCTACACTGCGGACATTATACCAGCCTGATGCACAATCTAGAATTTAAAAAAGCCCATTGATATTATTTATTTATTGTCATTAATAACATTTACAGACTGCTTAATCCTAGTTTACAATTTAAAACATACATAATCCGTAATACAAATCCATATACAATCAGAATGTCAGACTGCTACAATAATGAATGCAAGGACTATATGCTCTGAAAAACTACAATCAAAAGTAATACATTCTCAAACTATTTTCTAATATATAGACTTCATTTCATTGTAATACCATTTCCCTACTAACACTATAAGCTGACTAGCACTTGTGCTTGAAAACAATCATTGCAGGTTCTTGTCTCATAGAATCTAGCTTCTACATGCCACAAGTTTGATTAAAATTCTGCACCTTCATCATACCCAACAAAGCCTGGATTTATTTTTCTTTAGAGGTACCCAAATAGTATCCAAGCCTAAATATATATAATAATTTAAAAAATAAAAGACCATATTTCCCCTCTGCACATATGGACCTTTGCTAATGAAAACTGAAATGAAAAGCCACAGTGCTTTTACAATGGTTGTCTTTGCACCACATTTGGAGTGACAGCTGATGCTGTATCTCCACAGAGAGGCTAATTCCTAAGGAGCACATCATTTCAAATTTACAGACTTAAATTCTTGCTAAATTTTTTATATGAAAAGCATTTATTTGGAGCACACTATTTATCATATAAACTACTATGCAAGATCACAACTGCATTACTTGCAATCACATTACACACACACAAAAACAGAATGCAAAGAATAGCCCCCCCTCCCCGCCCTGACTATCTTTGCATATATAACCTGCGGGTTATACATGATTTTACATTTAGAACAGGAGAGGGTGCAGGTAATATAAGTACTTACATTCCCAGACAATAAACTGTGAGATGCAAATTCAATAATAAACGGTATATCTTTTTATCACCAATAGTAAAAAGACAGTATTTACAAATCAATTTCACCATTTTCACAAGCATATTCACTGATTAATTTCTTGGGCATCATCTTCCTTTTCACCACCAGAAGTAAAGCCTTCAAAGTCAGTGGCAGCATCAGTGTCGGTAAAATGTTTTACAGCAAATGCTTCAGCTTCATCTCCCATTTCATATTCTTCATCATCATTGAAGTCTAAATATGGTAAGTTGTCGTTCTCAAGTAAGCCTGCCTTTTGAAAGCCATGGATAATGGTAGTTGGCTCCACAGCATTCCAAACAGTCTCTACCCAACAACAAACTTCCACATATGTTGTGTGCCGTTGTCTACCAGAAGGAGTAAATGAATGAGTTCCTTCTTGCATCCACTTATCTCACTCTTTTCTTATTAGCGTTTTAAATGAGTGATTGATGACAATGTCAACTGGTTGTAGTTTGCAAGGAAGTCTGCCAGGGATGACAACAATATGAGCCTTAGCATTGTTTGTCAAAACAGCAACCAACATGTCAGGGTAAGAAAACCCCCATGTGTAGTCCAAAAGCCAGTACAAAAGAGTAGGGGTAGACCAAAGAATCTCATCAGCCGATGGTAGTGACTTTTTTCAGCACCAGATGTGTATGTGTGTCACATACATATCTGGTGATAAATAAAGTCACTTCAACCTACCATTGGCTGGTGAGATTCTTTGGTCCATCCCTAGCATTGTTTAACTTCTTATTAACAGGTTCTAGTTTGTGGGCTGCCATTGAGTCAAATATAAGTAAAGGTTTCTGAGCAAACAAATCCGCCAGATCAAGCACAGAAACCCTTGTCAATCCACTCGTTCATATTGACTTCATTCATCCAGCCTTTTTTGTTGACCATGACGACAACACTGCGAGGAAATTTTCACGAGGCGTAGTTAAGCATTTGAAAATAGCCAATAGTTTCAATTTCGTCATGTCGGCATCACAGGCTAACACAACAGCAAAGGTGGTCCGTTCATGGCCTGTTGTTGTAATTGACACCGTATTGCTGTCTCATTCAGCCACTGTTCCTGGTGTTTCTAATGCCATAGGGACTTTGTCCATGTTAAGAATGCTTCCTGGTAAAAAATTACCTTTAAGCCTCTCACCTCTGACAAAATTACAGAAGTTAACCGTTTTCTCAATCTTCCGGTAGCTTCTGACCAACCGTGGTTCTGGCCCTGACAAATCATTTCTACACAGAAATTTATGAGTCCAATTAACCCCTCCAGTAAATCTGGTATTTTCATCTTGATGGCAAGCACTTTGGTCTTTTGTTTGATGCTGATAATTGAGATCACCCTGCAACTTTCTCTTTGCAATAATATCCATTGTTTCAAATTTGCATCAAGTTGAGGCCACTTGGCAGACCTTCCACGACAAGCACGCTTCCTTGGGTTGAGTTTATTCAAGGTTTTTTCTTGTCAGCGTCATTCACAGACAGACTTCTCATCCACAGAGACTAAGTGTCCAGCTTCTCTGTTTCTATCTTCTTTTGCATACTCTATCATTGATAACTTAGTCAGATGTATATGACTTCCTTTTCGGCATAGTTAAGGTAGCCCTTATGTAGAATTGAATTGTTAACTTACAAAGATTGCTTTCTGCAAGGTGTGCATAGCTACATTCTGTGTATATAACTGCAGGCTATATAAGGGTGTGGGGCATACACAGACACATACAAACAGGCCAATTTAATGTGGGCTATAAATGGGTATGGGTTATATGCATGAAAATATGGTATACAACTTTTACAAACAATATTTTGAGTTGGTAACAGTATATACCTAGAGAGGTAAAATCAAAAGACCATGCTTCCCTCTAGAACCAACAGTAAGGATGAATTCTGAAACAATTATTAAATCAAATCAATAAGCATCACAGCAAAGTTTCAAAGCTACTTGAAAAAATCAGAACCAAAACTGTCAAAAAGATAAAACAGTAAAAAAAAAAAAAAAAAAAAAAAAGTAAAAGAGCTTTTAGTATTTAGCACACACTAATTCCCTTAACGCGTGTTAAAGGTACATTAAGGCCATAATGCTGCTTGATGAATTCCCCCCTTATGCTCCTATGTTTGCCTGAAAACAAATCATAAACTTAGAAGCCTAATTTAAAGCTTAAATTTAGAAGCTATGACTTTTTTCTTTTTTTGACTACCAGGCCCACAATTGTTTTTTTACAATTGTTTTTGGCACTTTAAATGCCTCCTTCTTTGCATGTTTGTGATAAGACTCTCAATAACTCCAGTTCAAGAGATTTGTTTTCCTGCAAATGTCATAACATATTCTGGATATTAGAGCTGAGTATCTTGTGAATTATATAAATGTAATGTGAAGAATAAAATGAATCCCTTGTTCTTTGACCTGATACAGCAGAAATTTTCATAAGGGATAAACCTTCTGGAGATGTTTGATTTTTCTATTAGATTTGTGGTTATCTTCATCATGGGTAGTAAAGGGGCAACTGATACTGTCTTGGATACTGTAGGAGTTTGTGCTGTTCACCAGCCATGATAACAGGTGGTCTGTTCATGGCCCGTTGTTGTAATCAACACTGTTTTGCTGCCTTGTTCAGCTGGTGTGTTGAATGTCATAGGGACTTCATCTATGCTATGAATGCTTCCTGGTAAAAGATTACCATTAAGCCTTTCGCCTCTGACAAAATCACCATTTTACCACAACCAAAGGTCCATCAAGCCCAGCATCCTGTTTCCAATTGTAGCCAATCCAGGTCACCAATACCTGGCAAGATTCCAGAAAAGCTCAATACATTTTATGCTGTTTATCCCACAAATAAGCAGTGGATTTTCCCCAAGTCAATTTAATAATGGTCTATAGACTTTTCCCTTTAGGAAGCCGTCCAGACTTCTGGAAGCTTCTGACCAACCGTGGTTCTGGCCCTAACTTAGGAAAGGGTATGATACATACCTGTAGCAGTTGTTCTCCGAGGACAGCAGGCTGATTGTTCTCACGACTGGGTGACGTCCGCGGCAGCCCCCACCAACCGGAAATAAGCTTCGCGGGACGGTCGGCACGCAGGGCACGCCCACCGCGCATGCGCGGCCGTCTTCCCGCCCGTGCGCGACCGCTCCCGCCAGTTGAATGACTAGCAAAAAATATGAAACACACAACTCCAAAGGGGAGAAGGGAGGGAAGGTGAGAACAATCAGCCTGCTGTCCTCGGAGAACAACTGCTACAGGTATGTATCATACCCTTTCTCCGAGGACAAGCAGGCTGCTTGTTCTCACGACTGGGGTATCCCTAGCTCTCAGGCTCACTCAAAACAAGAACCCAGGTCAATTGAACCTCGCAACGGCGAGGGTATAACAGAAATTGACCTACGAAGAACAACTAACTGAGAGTGCAGCCTGACCAGAATAAATTCGGGTCCTGGAGGGTGGAGTTGGATTTACACCCCAAACAGATTCTGCAGCACCGACTGCCCGAACCGACTGTCGCGTCGGGTATCCTGCTGGAGGCAGTAATGAGATGTGAATGTGTGGACAGATGACCACGTCGCAGCCTTGCAGATCTCTTCAATAGTGGCTGACTTCAAGTGGGCCACTGACGCTGCCATGGCTCTGACACTATGAGCCGTGACATGACCCTCAAGAGTCAGCCCAGCCTGGGCGTAAGTGAAGGAAATGCAATCTGCTAGCCAATTAGAGATGGTGCGTTTCCCGACAGCGACCCCTAGCCTGTTAGGGTCGAAAGAAACAAACAATTGGGCGGACTGTCTGTTGGGCTGTGTCCGCTCCAAGTAGAAGGCCAATGCTCTCTTGCAGTCCAATGTGTGCAACTGACGTTCAGCAGGGCGGGTATGCGGCCTGGGGAAGAATGTTGGCAAGACAATTGACTGGTTAAGATGGAACTCCGACACCACCTTCGGCAGGAACTTTGGGTGGGTGCGGAGCACTACTCTGTTGTGATGAAATTTGGTATATGGAGCATGAGCTACTAGGGCTTGAAGCTCACTGACCCTACGAGCTGAAGTAACTGCCACCAAGAAAATGACCTTCCAGGTCAAGTACTTCAGATGGCAGGTATTCAGTGGCTCAAAAGGAGGTTTCATCAGCTGGGTGAGGACGACGTTGAGATCCCATGACACAGCAGGAGGCTTGATAGGGGGCTTTGACAAAAGCAAGCCTCTCATGAATCGAACGACTAAAGGCTCTCCAGAGATGGCTTTGCCTTCCACACGATAATGGTAAGCACTAATCGCACTAAGGTGATTCCTTACTGAGTTGGTCTTGAGGCCAGACTCTGATAAGTGCAGAAGGTATTCAAGCAGGTTCTGTGCAGGGCAAGAACGAGGTTCTAGGGCCATGCTCTCACACCACACGACAAACCTCCTCCACTTGAAAAAGTAACTCTTTTTAGTGGAATCCTTCCTAGAGGCAAGCAAGACCCGGGAGACACCCTCAGACAGACCCAACACAGTGAAGTCTACGCCCTCAACATCCAGGCCGTGAGAGCCAGAGACTGAAGGTTGGGGTGCAGCAACGCTCCGTCGTTCTGCGAAATGAGAGTCGGAAAACACTCCAATCTCCACGGTTTTTCGGAGGACAACTCCAGAAGAAGAGGGAACCAGATCTGACGGGGCCAAAAGGGCGCGATCAGAATCATGGTGCCGCGGTCTTGCTTGAGCTTCAGTAAGGTCTTCCCCACCAAAGGTATGGGAGGATAAGCATACAGGAGGCCGGTCCCCCAATGGAGGAGAAAGGCATCCGACGCTAGCCTGCCGTGTGCCTGAAGTCTGGAACAGAACAGAGGCAGCTTGTGGTTGGTCTGAGAGGCGAAAAGGTCCACCGAGGGGGTGCCCCACGCTCGGAAGATCTTGCGTACCACTCTGGCATGGAGCGACCACTCGTGCGGTTGCAAGACTCTGCTCAGTCTGTCGGCCAGACTGTTGTTTACGCCTGCCAGGTACGTGGCTTGGAGGAGCATGCCGAACCGACACGCCCAACGCCACATCCCGACGGCCTCCTGGCACAGGGGGCGAGATCCGGTGCCCCCCTGCTTGTTGACGTAATACATTGCAACCTGATTGTCTGTCCGAATTTGGATAATTTGACAGGACAGCCGATCTCTGAAAGCCTTCAGTGCGTTCCAGATCGCTCGGAGCTCCAGGAGGTTGATCTGCAGATCCTTTTCCTGGAGGGACCACAGACCCTGAGTGTGGAGCCCATCGACATGGGCTCCCCACCCCAGGCGAGATGCATCCGTCGTCAGCACTTTCGTGGGCTGCGGAATTTGGAATGGGCGTCCCAGGGTCAAATTGGTCCGGATGGTCCACCAGAGCAGTGAAGTGCGGCAACTGGTGGGGAGGCGGATGACATCTTCTAGATTCCCGGTGGCCTGGAACCACTGGGAAGCTAGGGTCCATTGAGCAGATCTCATGTGAAGACGAGCCATGGGAGTCACATGAACTGTGGAGGCCATATGACCCAGAAGTCTCAACATCTGCCGAGCTGTGATCTGCTGAGACGCTCTGGTCTGCGAAGCCAGGGTCAAGAGATTGGTGGCCCTCGCTTCGGGAAGGTAGGCCTGAGCTGTCTGGGAATTCAGCAGCGCTCCTATGAATTCCAGAGACTGAGTTGGCTGGAGATGGGACTTTGGGTAATTTATCACAAACCCCAGCAGCTCCAGAAGTTGGATAGTGCACTGCATGGACCGGAGGGCTCCTGCCTCCGAGGTGTTCTTGACCAGCCAATCGTCGAGATATGGGAACACGTGCACTCCCAGCTTGCGTAGATAGGCCGCTACCACCACGAGGCACTTGGTAAACACTCGTGGGGCAGAGGCGAGCCCAAAGGGCAGCACACAATACTGAAAGTGGCGTGCGCCCAGACGGAATCTGAGATACTGTCTGTGAGCTGGCAGTATCGGTATGTGAGTATATGCGTCCTTTAAATCCAGGGAACATAGCCAATCGTTTTTCTGAATCATTGGCAGAAGGGTGCCCAAGGAAAGCATCCTGAACTTTTCTTTGACCAGGAATTTGTTCAGGCCTCTCAGGTCTAGGATGGGACGCATCCCCCCTGTTTTCTTTTCCACAAGGAAGTACCTGGAATAGAATCCCTGCCCTTCCTGCCCGGGTGGTACGGGCTCGACCGCATTGGCGCTGAGAAGGGCGGAGAGTTCCTCTGCAAGTACCTGCTTGTGATGGGAGCTGAAAGACTGAGCTCCCGGAGGACAATTTAGAGGCAGGGAGGCCAAATTCAGGGCGTATCCGCACCGCACTATTTGGAGAACCCACTGATCGGAGGTTATGAGAGGCCACCTTTGGTGAAAAAATTTTAACCTCCCTCCGACCGGCAGATCGTCCGGTACGGACACTTGTAGGGCGGCTATGTTCCCGTGGATCCAGTCAAAAGCCCGTCCCCGGCTTTTGCTGTGGAGGCGCAGGGGGCTGCTTAGGCGCACGCTGTTGACGAGAACGAGCGCGCTGGGGCTGTCCCTGTGCCTGACGAGGCCTTCGGGCCGGCTGGTTGTACCTACGCTTTGCAAAAGAATAGGGTGCAGCCTGCCGTGCCCGGGAAAAACGCCCACCCGTGGGGGCGGGTGCTGAAGGCGCCCGGTGGGAGAGCTTGTCGAGAGCGGTTTCCCGCTGATGCAGTTGGTCCACCATCTGCTCGACCTTCTCACCGAAAATGTTATCCCCCCGGCAAGGGACGTCAGCCAGTCTCTGCTGGGTGCGGTTGTCCAGGTCAGAGGCACGCAGCCATGAGAGCCTGCGCATCACTATACCTTGGGCCGCAGCACGAGATGCCACGTCACAGGTGTCAAAAATCCCCCTGGACAGGAACTTTCTGCACGCCTTCAGCTGCCTGACCACCTCCTGATAAGGCCTGGACTGCTCCGGCGGGAGCTTATCGACCAGGTCCGCCAGCTGTTGCACATTGGTCCGCATGTGGATGCTCATATAGAGCAGGTAAGATTGGATGCGGGTCACGAGCATGGAGGATTGGTAGGCCTTCCTCCCAAATGAGTCCAGAGTGCGAGACTCCCGCCCCGGGGGCGCCGAGGCGGTATCCCTCGAACTCCGTGCCCTCTTGAGAGCAGAATCCACGACCGCTGAGTCATGGGGCAACTGGGGCCGCATGAGCTCTGGGTCAGAGTGGATCCTGTACTGGGACTCTGCTTTCTTGGGAATGGTGGGATTAGTTAGTGGTCGCACCCAGTTCCGGAGCAGCGTCTCCTTCAGGACATTGTGCAGCGGTACCGTGGAGGACTCTCTAGGTGGTGATGGATAGTCGAGGACCTCGAGCATCTCGGCCCTCGGCTCTTCCACAGAGACCACGGGAAAGGGAATGCTTATAGACATATCCCGCACAAAGGAGGCAAAGGAGAGACTCTCAGGAGGTGAGAGCTTCCTCTCCGGTGACGGCGTGGGGTCCGAGGGAAGGCCCGTAGACTCCTCTGAGGAGAAATATCTCGGGTCCTCCTCTTCCCCCCACGAGTCCTCATCCTCGGTATCGGACATTAGCTCATGTAGCTGCGTCCGGTACCGGGCCCGGCTCGACGTCGAGGCACCGAGGTCTCGGTGTCGTCGAGCGGTGGACCCCCGCGCCGGCGGGGACGGAGCTCCCTCCATCGACGTCGACGGGGACTCCACCTGCGTGGCTGTCGAGACCGGCACCGCAAGCGGCGGCGGTGTCGACTGCCCCGGCGCCGGGCTAGAGCTCGCCGGCGCCACAGTCATCGGCGCCGAGGGCGCAAGCACCCCCGGCGCCGGCACAGCCTGGCGCATCAGCCCTTCCAGGATCCCCAGAAGGATGGCTCTGAGGCACTCGTCCAGGCCCGCTGCCGGGAAAGGCGGTGGGGCCGGTAAGGGTGTCGGTGCCGGAAGCTGCTGGGGGCCAGGAGACGGCACCGAGGTGCCGGAACCCCGACGTGTCGGTACCTCCACCACCGACGGAGATCTCTCCTCTCTGCGATGACGCTTCGGCGTCGACTCCTCTTCAGGGTGCACCGAGGGCTCCCGGTGACGGCGCTTCTTGTCTTTTTTCCGGTGCACGTCACCGGTGCCGGAGGGCATGGAGGAGGAGGAGGTCGATCCCCCTCGGTCTCGGGGTACCGGGTCCGACAGGGTTCGGTCCCGTGGCTCACGAGTTGAGGGAGTGACCGGGGCCGACTGCCCACGCGGTCTCTCTACCCCACTCTCGCCGGCGGACCGGCGGGCCGACGGGACCTGTTCTCCTGGGGTCGCTGCCATCGGTGCCGATGTCTCGGGCATCGATACCGGTACCGAAGAACCGGCCTTCGATACCGATGCCGTCGAGGTCGACGTCGAGGGGCCGGCGCAAGTTCCAAAAAGACGGTCCCGCAGAACTTGCCTCGCAACCTGAGTCCGTTTCCGGAGACCGAGACACAAAACGCACGACTTGAGATTGTGCTCCGGCCCGAGGCACTGGAGGCACCAAGCGTGGGTGTCGGTCTGCGAGATCGGCCGGCCGCAGCGACCACACTTTTTAAATCCACTCGGGACCTTCGAGGACATCGACGGAAAAATCGCGTCGGCGAAGTCAAAGTCGGCAATGGTGGCTAAAATCACACCACGAAAATTGTAACCGACCGAGCGGCCACTAGGCCGCAACGAGGCGTCCCCGCTAGAAAGCGAGGGAAAAGAAGGAGCGCGTGCTCCACATGCGCAAAATTCTTTTTTTTTTTTTTTTTTTTTAATAAAGAAGAAGAAGAAGAGGCCGAACAGGCCAAAAGCGACGATCCGCGTAAACGCGGTCGAAAAAATCCGGCGGCTGAAACGAGAGAGAGGGGAAAACACAACTCTCTCAGTCGCGGAAAAAAAGTAACTGGCGGGAGCGGTCGCGCACGGGCGGGAAGACGGCCGCGCATGCGCGGTGGGCGTGCCCTGCGTGCCGACCGTCCCGCGAAGCTTATTTCCGGTTGGTGGGGGCTGCCGCGGACGTCACCCAGTCGTGAGAACAAGCAGCCTGCTTGTCCTCGGAGAATCATTTCTATGCATAAATTTGTGAGTCCAATTAACATCTGTAGTTTGTGTGCTTGATACACATATGTGGGGATAGAGAGTGAAGGAGCGGAGGCATCTCCTTAATAAATTTTCAGGTTTTTTGTTTTTTGAAGGATCCACATTTACTTCCAGACAACTGGAAAGTAGAATCCATTAGTTCTGCAGAGAATTCCTTGTATTTATTTTTTGATAAAATCATTGACTCGTATTGTTTGTTTTCCTATGATTTTTCAGATGGATTTATTTGAAATAGATAATAAAGAAATATGCCAATTCAGTAGTATGCACATCATGTGATTTTAATTAGCACAGATAAGAGTAGTTTTCTGCCTTTCTGTGCAGTTTGCAGGTCCACACATAATTTATACCCACAGATCTGGAAGATCATTTTAAAAAGAAAAGAAGAAAAAGAGAACACCTCCATGGAGTGTCCTTTTGAAAATGGTCTTGCCCATAGCCTGCCAACTTTACACCTGTATTTGGCTAAACCTTTTCATCCCATATTAATCTCATTCTCAGGCAAATATTTAATGCTTTAGAAGTTTTTGGCATTCCTCTCTAACCCCTCCAAAATAAAAACACAAAAGCAATGTTTAAAAAAAGGATATATCTAGCAACAGCTATGTATAAAAAGCTTTATTATTGGTACAATCAATGATATCTCAAAAACACAAAGTATACAAAGCAGGGTGGGAAAATCTATTCATGGAGATATCAGCTTTAAACCTCTAAGGAAGTGTTAAATGCTCCTGCATTAGGGACAAAAGGAAATTGCATTTAGCAGTACTGCTAGACCTGTTGTAACCTAAGTGCTAGGAACAGAACAATAAAATTCAAGCTTGTTTTAACACTTTCTCCTCCAGGAAAGAAAGACTTTAATGATGTGATCTCACTAAACTGCTAAAATGGACCTTAAATGCAGAGGCCTACTCTGATTTACCACTATATGTTTGAAGAATGGTCTAATTACAATTTGCTTGTTTGTTTTTAGCTCCTGTCTTTCCCATGTATAGGCATAATCTGTAAGTCCAGAGCTGGCCAATTTTTCTTATTTTCACAATCACTTATGCCCTGGTGCTCATAACTCCAGCGCTGTATGGAACAGCAATAGAAAAATAGCACAGGAGCAGCACAGAAAACAACTTTCTAATTTATTTTATTTATTTATTAGGATTTATTTACCGCCTTTTTGATGGAGTTCACTCAAGGCGATGTATGGTAAGAATAGATCAAACATGAGCAATAGGCAATTACAGCAGTAAAAATATTCAAAAACAATACAAAGTATGGCATGGTATACTAGCAATGTCAACACAATATGTAATAAAACATTATAATTGGTAGTGAAGGGTAAGGCAAAGTTGTAACATATAGATGGGTAAGAAAGTAGGAAGAATTAGAAAGTAAGGTGACTGATTTGAAGGAAATTGCACATGGAGGAGTGGATAAACATGTCCCGCTGCAGTATGTGCAGCCCGAGTCACTCCTTGTGTATGTGAGTGAGATGTGCAATGTTCAATGCTAAATGGCATTCAAATATAGGCATGCTTTTTGCGCATTAGGAAAGTAAGAGGGAGGATTGTGCCTGGGCCTGCGCACAAGAGGTAAAGATCCACAGATCGGGTGGGGGCAGGGAGAGGAGCGGCTGAAGGATGTTTTAGCTGTCAAACAAGGCTCATCTTTGGGACCCCAATCCTTCTGGCATCTGGTGAACATTTCAGACTGCAAAAGTATTTGAAGAATCAGAAAAAAAAAAAAAACCCCAAAAGTTGTAACTGAGCCACCTGCATCTTGGCAGCATGTCAGGTCTCACTCTCAGGTCTTGTGTGCTCCCCGGGCTGCTTTTCCGCTTCTTGAAAGTGAAAAGATGATAGGGAAGATGGTTCTGCATGCATGAGAGGGCAAGGACCACTGCAGCAGCTCAAAGGCACTCTATTTTATGCCTGTAGACACCATAACGCCAGCTGGCGTAAGGTTTCCGGCAGTAAGTGTGCCCTTGTTAAGGCTGCTGTACTTTCAGCATAAGAGGAAATAGGAAATAACCTCATTTAAATCCTATTAGCATACTACTGTGCTGATCTTGAGCGGGCTCGCTATTTCCTACAGTAAGGTCCTCTGAGCATTGTGCGCTAGAAAATGCGGGCAGTAGTCCAGTGCTAATGGCCTCTAGCATCCACATTTGCTTCTGAGCATCAGGGCCTTAGGGGTTTGTGTGTGCCTGCGTCATCTTCTACTGTCCCCAGAACAAGTCTATAACTGTTAATTACAGATTGAGTATCCTGTTCATTTCCATAGATCATGCCACTGTATACCACTCAATAGAAATAAATACACAGCATAGTCCCTTTTCGCAGAATATCAAATTGTCAGCAAGAAAAACCCAGAGACAGAAAAATTGGCATCACCCCCCCCCCCCCCTTGGTGTATCACCCCCTCCCCCTGAAGTGCATCATCCTTACCATCTGGGGGAACAGAAAGTAACATCAGAGGGGGCAGGGAACCAGTGGAGCCAACAGACATGCAACTGCTCCATGCACTCGCTTGCTTAATGCATCCGGGGTTGACCACCTCCACCGCCCCACCCTTGGTACACTACTGATTTGCACTATTTTTCAAGTGGAGGCTGTGTTGACAAAAACAAAAAATGAATAAGAGAGCTAAGACAATCACCAGACAAAGAGATGACGCTGCTGAAGCACATTCAGGACCCGATGTAGTAAGCTGCGCTAGCCTTTAGCATGGTTTACTCCCAGTTTTCCCATGCTATCTTATCCTGATGCAGTAAGAAGTTTTAGCATGGAAAAATCAGTGGCAAAAGCACTGCCCTAAAGGGTAGTACAGTGGGCATGCACTTCATGTACAACTTTCTTTAAAGTACTTCCCTTACTAACTCCTCTTAGTCTATCTGTTTATTTCATCTTTGTTTACACACTATGCTGTATGTTAAAATGTTTTATTGCATATTGTGTTCACATTGTAAGCAGCATACTATACCATACCTTGATTAATTGAATATTTGTTATTGCTTTTTCCTCTCAAAGTACAATATGCAGACCCCTCCTCCCCCAGAAATACCAGTGTATGCTCACTGTACAATAAGAGTGGTAAATCTGACATGTTCTATTACCTATAACAACAGAATGCCAAACAAAATAATCCAACATCATGTGTGTTTCCAAAATGTGGAATATCCAACAAAGGTATTATAGAGTTTGTATATGCTCATCATGGAGAAAGTGAGAATCTCAGCTCACCCTCCTAAATAAAAGAATAAGGAAAAGAAAAAAAAATGTGATTAGAAACACAAGACAATGAATAAGTCATTAAAGGAGAAGACCATTATCCAAAGCTATTCCAGGCTTTATTCCAAATGTCCCAGGTAGTTAACAATACTCTGTGGTTGTCTGCTCGGGCTGGAGTAATAACTAATAAAGAGTACCGGTACCTTTTAAAACCATATCCTCGTACACCCTTCATATATTTCCTTCCGAAGATTCACAAAACATTGAGACATCCTCCGGGTCATCCCATCGTCTCGTGATGTGAATCTCTTAATGAGCCTCTCTCTCAATATTTGGACTTTCATTTACAACCGAGAGTACAGACACTCTCTTATCTTAGAGACTCAGCTCATCTTTTACAAATCTTGCAAGATATTCAACCTCTACATATCCTAGTTACATTAGTATCTTTGGATGTAGTGTCACTATACACTAGCATCCCACATAATGATGCCTGTAGCCTTGTGAACTCCCATCTTCAACAGCTCGAAATCTCTCTGGAGAAAATAACTTTATTAAATGATCTAACAGAGATTATAATTAAGAAAAATTATTTTCAATTTGAAGAGAGATTCTACCTGCAAACCCACGGTATAGCGATGGGTGCTACCGTGGCTCCAACCATCGCATGCCTTTATATGGCGGACTTCGAGGAGAAGTTCCTGTACTCATCAAGATTTGCCTCCAAAATATTATTATGGAAACGCTTTATTGATGATGTAATCCTCATCTGGACTGGAACTATGAATGAGCTACAACAATGTTTACATCATTTGAATTCAGCTGATACATACATTAAATTTGAGTCATTGATTGGTGGTCAATCCATTAATTTTTTAGACATCATGATTCATATACAGGAAGGGAGTTTCATCACAGAAGTTTTTCGGAAAACAACTGACTCGAATACGCTACTGCATTACCACAGCTTTCACCCAACTGCCTCAAAGAATGGAATCCCTATAGGGCAATTCTTACGCATGGAGAAACTATCTATTTCTAAAGAATGCTTTAGAAACTCAGCCATTGATCTATACAATAGATTCAAAACTCGAGCTTACCCCAACAGAGTGATTAAGAAGGCTTTTAAAAGAGACACGAATGCTGATCGACAGTAGCTATTGAACCCGCCCTCCAAACCCTTGGATAAAAATGAATGACTTGTTTATGTGCTGCCCCATTCTCGCCAAACAACCACCATTAAGAAAATTATCAACAAACACTGGTTTATGTTAGCAGACCTTGGTTTTGATCAGGTACCCATGTTTGCTTATACACGAGACCGAAATATGGGTGAGATTTTTTCTTTGATTAAATCATCTTTTCGGACTACCACTACATCTGAAATACAAGGTCACAAGAGTTGTGGCAGATGCATATATTGCCAACATGCCTGGCATACCACAATGGTCACTAACCCCAAAACAGGCAAACCTTTTTTTCTCAATAGCTCTACAGATTGTAATTTGTCTCAGGTTGTTTACGGCATAGTGTGTTCTTGCACCAAGTGGTACTTAGGACACACGAACAGACGTATCAACAAAGAATTGGGGAGCATTTAAGTAATTTGAGGACCTGTAAACGTGAAGCACCACCACTTGTACACCACTGGCTACAAATGCAACACACGATCAAGGATTTAAAATTTGTGGTGCTTCTCCAAATTAATTTACCTCTAGGGGGTGATGCTCCTCGGATTCTTCTCAGAAAAGAACAGGAATTCATCTATCGTTGGCATACAGTGGCCCCTAGTGGCCTGAATAGGAAAATTGAATGGCAGGTATTCATAATTAACGTTTCCCGCGCTTGCCAGACAGCTAATCACCCCCATAAATAGTGAGCATGTGTGGGTGTTCTTTTGTAGGTTTTAGACCGGGTCGGATTGTGTTCCTCCCTGGGTTTGCTGGACTGTGAGTAATGAAGTTTACAAAGTCTAATTTAATATATGAGTTTTTGAATGCTGCAGTGAAAAAAATTTTTTGTATACAGAGTATAGTGCTGCTGTTTTTTATTTTTTGTTTTTGAGTTTTTTTCATATTTAATTTTTATTTTTATCTGTTTTTCTAGATCAGTTCCCCTGAAGACGCTGCTATAAAGGCGAAACATGGCCCATGTAGGGAACTTTGGATACTGACTTTTGTTTGAAGCTTTGGACTGAGATACACACAGACTTTGAATTGAAAAAGTATTACACTGACCAAGAATTTACAACAGCATCTGCATTTGCATGCCAAGTAGATGGATAAAACTTCATACCGCCCAAGCTAAGTAGCGGATATTTTCATACTTTTTAGGAAAACTATTTTCAGTTGTGCTGTGCTGCAACTAGGTTGGAGGTAGGGCATGCAATGATGTTAGCAGGGTGTTGACTTACACCTCGAGCCTTTGCATCATTGTATATACACCAAAAAAACTGAGCACAAACTTTTACTATAAAAAAGTTATTCTTTTTTTTCTTTATTTTCATTAGAATGCATAGTATTATCCTGGTTTCTGATAGTATTTACTAGTTAAAATTTAATGCCAAGAAGTGTAGAGTGATGCACTTGGGGTGCAGAAACCCAAAAGAGAGATACCGGATAGGAGGGGAGAGATTAGTAAGCTCGACTCAGGAGAGAGACCTTGGGGTGTTGGTGTTGGAGGATCAGAAGGTGAAGAAACGATGCGACAAGGCGATGGCCGTGGCCAGAAGGATGCCAGGCTGCGTAGAGAGGGATATAACCAGCAGAAGAAAGGAGGTGTTGATGCCCCACTTAGAGTATCGTGTTCAGTTTTGGAGGCCATATCTTGCTAAAGATGTAAAAAGACTGGAATCGGTGCAAAGAAAAGCTACGAAAATGGTATGGGATTTGCGTTACAAACCGTACGAGGAGAGACTTGCTGACCTGAACATGCATACCTTGGAGGAAAGAAGAAACATGGGTGATATGATACAGACGTTCAAATATTTGAAAGGTATTAATCCACAAACGAACCTTTTCCGCAGACGGGAAGGCGATAGAACTACAGGACATGAATTGAGGTTGAAGGGGGGCAGACTCAGGACTAATGTCAGGAAGTATTTTTACATGGAGAGGGTGGTGGATATGTGGAATGCCCTCCTGCGGGAGGTGGTGGAGATGAAAACGGTAATGGAATTCAAACATGCATGGGATAAATACAAAGGAATCCTGTTTAGAAGGAATGGTTCCATGGAATCTTAGCGGAGATTGGGTGACGACGCCGGTAATTGGAAACAAAATGGGAGCTGGGCAGACTTCTATGGTCTACGCCCTGATCGTGACTGGATAGGGATGGGCTGGAGTGTAAATTTTAAGGGGCTTCGATGTTAGCTTTAGAACTTAGTACAAGAACAGTATTGGGCAGACTTCTACGGTCTGTGCCCTGAGAAAGGCATGGACAAATCAAACTCGGGTATACATATAAAGTATCACATACCATGTAAAATGAGTTTATCTTGCTGGGCAGACTGGATGGACCGTACAGGTCTTTATCTGCCGTCATTTACTATGTTACTATGTTATTTCCTCTCCTGCCAATTTCTAGCAATGCTGGGGTGGAGCCCACACCCTTCTCTTCTTGAAACCCATTCCAGCCAATATCCAGCTATGCACGGGTGGACTCTTTATCATAAGTACAGCCATACTGGGACAGACCAAAGGTCCATCAGGCTCAGCATCCTGTTTCCAACAGTGGCCAATCCTGATCACAAATACCTGGCAAGATCCCAAAAAAGTACAAAACATTTTATGCTGTTTATCCCAGAAATAAGCAGTGGATTTTCCCCAAGTCCATTTTAATAATGATCTATGGACTTTTCCTTTAGGAAGCTGTTCAAACCTTTTTAAAACCTCACTAATTAACCACCTTTACCACATTCTCTGGTAATGAATTCCAGAGTTTAATTACACGTTGAGTGAAGAAAGATTGTCTCCGATTTGTTTTAAATTTGCTACTTTGTAGCTTCATTGAATGCCCCCTAGTTCTAGCAGCTTCATTCTGTTCTGTTCCCGGTGTCATTCTAAGATCAACCATGGGTGGACTCTTTATCAAAGGGGTTTGCCTGCTCCTGGTGCCTTTCAGAAATTTTGATGCTGTCCACATGCTGAGTCTCTAGCCATCTCAAACTCTGTCCATGAAGAAACCATCTTGTAAGCGTGTCATTCACCACTTATCTGCACTAGATCAACTGCAGTCTGGTAAGCAACAAGCCCAGCTGGTAAAAGACCTTGGCCTCAATGAATCTACTCTAAGAGGGTGGAGGAAAGAAGGAGAAAAGCTGAGAGGTTTTCTCTGTATCCTAGAAGAAGCAGCACGATTGCATAGGAAAAAAATTAAAGTGGCTAGTAATGAAAACTTGGATTCTGCGCTATATCAGTGGTTCATCCAAGCTCGGTCACAGGGAGTCCCTATTTCTGGCCCCATTATGGAAGCACAGGCCGAAAAATTTGACACACAGCTAAATGGCCAAAATTCAACGTTCAAAGCCAATAATGGTTGGCTTGACGGATTTAAGAAACAGCATGCCAGTCAAATCCTTTTCTCAGGGGAGATCTGATTGGATGGCAAGGATGTTGCACATTTTTGGGGGGCTTTTTTCTCCAGAATACGTGCAGTTAGCATAAAAGGCATTTAAAAAATTCCAATATGTGCTTAATGGGCAGTTTTTTTGTATATAACTGTGCCACTCCATCTAAAAATTCAGTTACCTGCCTCCTATAATTTAAGATAGTATAAGTTGACTGTTTATTTTCTGAACATTTGTGTGCTTGTTCTGCACTTAAGCTTTAAATAAAGACTCTTCTGTTGGCTCAATTTGTTTCTTAAGCTGGGAGCCATATTGAATAAACTGACCTCAAATGACAGCCTTTATGGGCCAATGCTTAAAACATAATGCTAGCGCTGGCGTTACTGAGTGCAGAATGCTCAGATGGCTCAAGCACAGGAGACAATGTGCGCACCAAAGATTAGCACAAATAGCATGCAAATACAGTCAAACAGATGTTAATATGGTCATTTCCTATTCCCTCCCAATGCTCATTGAACAGCGCACAAAACAAAGCTGCCCTTACCGCTGAGAACCTAATGCCAGCTCAGAGCACTATTAGAATTGTGAAAAATCCTCTCTTCAAACACATTTTCTTTAAAATATGCCAGTTTTTTTATTTCTTTTGGAAGTGAAAGAAAGCCTGTGCAAGCCTGTAAGCGCAGGTATTAAGAAATAAATGTGTGCGAGTCCGAGCAAACCCAAAAGTGAAAGCACACATTGGTGCCTGTTTCCTGTGCTTAAATATAAACCTTCCAAATAAAACAAAAATTGAAAAGCTTATATTTAAAGGCACAGAAAACAGGCATTAATATGTGCTTCATTTTCGGGTTTGCCTAGCGTATGTGAACAAGAGCTGAGATTACCGCTAAACTCTTCTGTGCATGCACTGAGCATGTTCTCCTCTTGCTTTTGCTTTTACAGTACACATATAATGTGAATACCATTTTCTTTCAGCATTGGAGAGCTAGTTTTCTGCACTGTTCTGGCATTATGGATTCTACGCTATTGGCTTTACCGCGGGAGTTCTGAGCATCAGCCTGCTAAGGCTTCCCAAACTATAAATGTGTCAACAGTCTCATTATCATTAAAGTGCAAGTACTTTGTAATCCGAGCTTATAGATATTTAACAAATTTGGCATGGGATAACACTTTAGTATTCATGTACCATAGCCTACAGCCACAAAGCCCAGAGGTTCCAAAATGCATATTTAGGTGTAAGGGGCGTGGTCTGAACAGGTAATAAGGTTGAATAGCACATTTGCCCAGTTTAGAATACAGCTCAGGGCACACTAAAAAGTAAACAATTCTGGAGTACAAATTAACTGCATAACAGGTGTTGGATTTTGCTTTCTCTGATAGTTGGATTTTGCATTCTCCATACATCAGGGAATGTAATTTAGCAATTCAGCAAACCATACAATCGAATATTGCAATGAGCTATCCAATTGCTTTACCCTAGATGATCTGTCCCAATCTTCTGATGGTACAACATTGAGATTTTTCATTTCATTTATTACCATTTATATTCCGCTCTTATCCAGAGCGAAGCACAATATACACACATAATAAAATCATATCAAGCACAGACTTGTACATAAAAAATACAGTCAGAATTGTCACAGCATTGTGTTCCCATTATACTGAGATCACCTCCTATAAGTAAGGGCAAGGTTGTCCAAGTGAATAGTTGATCTAGAACCTCACTGTGAATCGTATACAGACGTTCAAATATTTGAAAGGTATTAATCTGCAAACGAACCTTTTCCGGAGATGGGAGGGCGGTAGAACGAGAGGACATGATATGAGAGTGAAGGGGGGCAGACTCAAGAAAAATGTCAGGAAGTATTTTTTCACGGAGAAAGTGGTAGATACTTGGAATGCCCTCCTGCGGGAGGTGGTGGAGATGAAAACGGTAGCGGAATTCAAGCATGCGTGGGATAAACATAAAGGAATCCTATGCAGAAGGAATGGATCCTCAGAAGCTTAGCCGAGATTGGGAGGCGGGGCTGGTGTTTGGGTGGTGGGGCTAGTTCTGGGCAAGACTTCTACGGTCTGTGTCCTGAAAATGACAGGTACAAATCAAGGTAAGGTATACACAAGAAGTAGCACATATGAGTTTATCTTGTTGGGCAGACTAGATGGACCGTGCAGGTCTTTTTCTGCTGTCATCTACTATGTTACTATGTATGTATGTATATGCACACTGAAGAATCACTGTGCTCTCATAGAAGCAAAATTGCTCTCATTTAATCTATGTGAGAGGAAAAACCTCATACTCCTGTGTAGTGCATTTTTTCTAGCGAAAATGGTGCTGGTACTCAAATGCCAGGCCGCCCTTCAGAGGTGGGGTGGATCACAATAGCCAGACCCTTGCAACCAGTCACAGAATCTATGACAAGGCAGAATTGGTCTGTAGCCTGAGTTCTTTCATTAAAACTTGGGGATCATTGGCAGTGGTGTGCTGGAGCAGGCTCTCACAGGCTCGCAAGAGCTGGTTATTAAGTTTTTAAGAATTTTGGGAGCCGGTTGTTAAAGTAGGGCCCTCCATGGCTATTTTAACAACTGGTTCCCAAAATGTGGGCTTGGGCCCCCTGCTGAATTCTATTTTACTTTGCTGGTGGGGATGCTGATCCCTGCCAGCCAAGGAAATAGACTGCTGCTGCTCCCCACTCCTTGTTTCCAGCTCTGAGCAGCAGGCTGGGATTTCTCCAGCATGTGTGAGAAGTTTCAGCATGCTGCTCAGAGCAAGAGGTTGGGAGTGGTGGCAGTCCATTTATTGGCTGCCAGCAAAGGTATGCCTAGCGTGCCCCCACGAAGGGAGGGAGGAGAGAGAGGCAAGTGTTGCTCCCCACCCCGGCCACCCCTGGCCCTTCCAACTGCAGAGCTGGCTACGTCCGGAGAAAGAGCCTGTTGTTAAAAATTTACCAGCACACCCCTGATCATTGGTCAATGTTAGCAGACAATGGAAAAGGTGCCAGTACTCAGTACCCCCAAGTACTCCCTCAAAAAAAGCCCTGCTCCTGTGGCTCAACATGGTTCTTTCAACCGGAATGCTGCTTAACTGAAAATCACCTAAAGCTCACAGTTAAAACCTAATCATTGGTTAAAAAAAAAAAACTCTCAACAGTGTTAAATCATCCACTCTTTTCTGGACTGATTGCTATGTGAAACGAAAAAAGACTGCTCCATTTCTCCTGGCCAATCAGTCTCCGAAACAGTGAGGTCCCGACTGACCCATTTCACTTAGGCTTTTTCACGAGCCCTCACTGTGATTGAACCGTTATGCCATGATCCTATCATAGGGCAGCCAGCAAGCAACTGTGAGCTTTAACTGATTTTCAGCTAAGCAGTGTTCCGGTTGAAAGAACAGTGTTGAGCCACAGGAGTATGTTTTTCCTCGCACTTAAATAGATTAAATGAGAGCAATTTTGTTTCTATGAGAGCCCAGTGATTTTTCAGTGTGCATATATGATTCACAGTGGGTTTTGTTTCGTAACAGATTTGAAGAGTGAATCAGATCTATATAGTTTACACTTACGTGATCTAGAACCTCATCCAAAAACTCCAACTGGCCTCTGTTAGGAGCGTATATGTTCAATAAGCAAAACTGAAAGTTTTATTCACAGTTATTTCTGCTGCAACTACCCTTCCCTTTTGGTCCCTCCAGCTATGAAGTATTATACTATTCCAATTTTTATGGAATAAAATCAACACTGCACTGTTAGAGGTGCCAAAGGAGTGGATGACAGTGCCCGCCCAAGGAACCCTAATGCAGTTCTTATCAATTGCTTGCAAACGTGTTTCCTGTACCAGAAAAACATTGACAGCCTTCCCACCAAATTCCAGAATGATTCTCTTTCCTTTATGGATCTCCTGTATTCCCCGACATTATAAGAAAGAATGTTTACATGCATCCTTGACATAGGTCTGTGCCCTGAAAATACAGTCTGTGCCTTGAAAATGGCAGATAGAAATCAAGATCAGGTATACACATAAAGTAGCACATATGAGCTATCTTGTTGGGCAGACTGGATGGACCGTATAGGTCTTTCTCTGCCGTCATCTACTATGTTACTTACTGAAATTGTAAGGATTTATAGGTCCTGGGGAACCTATAAACCCTTACAAAATAACATATAGTAATTATATCTCACCCCAATCATATGATCTAGTCTATTTAAAATAGGGCATCAAACAGCTATTTCTTAACTCTCTTATGAAAAACAATATAAGAAAAACTCTGGTGAATATCTAAAGGTAAAGAGTTCCATATTTCAACTGCACAATAATAAGAACCTTGAAGCACACTTTTATACCTCATACCTTTGCAAGATGGAAAATGCAATAACAATCTATCACGATTTCGAGATCCAACCTGCCCACTCAACAAATTAATTAGAAAAGGAAAATTATCAGGTACTTCTCCATATAGATCTTTAAACATTAAACAGCACAACTTACCTCATACCTTTGCAAGATGGAAAATGCAATAACAATCTATCACGATTTCGAGTTCCAACCTGCCCACTCAACAAATTAATTAGAAAAGGAAAATTATCAGGTACATCTCCATATAGAGCTTTAAACACTAAACAAACTCGACTTAAACTTAATCCACAATTCCACCGGAAGCCAGTGCAGATTCAAAAGTGAGGCCAACCAAAACTGGTGGTTTTGACAGAAACCAAATCCAGAGCTGAAATTCGCCACTCAGTTTTGGCCAGAACCAAAGCTGAAACAGAAAACGTCATACCTCCCCCATCTGCCTAGAGAAAATAGGTCCCTCCAGGCTGCTGCCACCAGCCCCAGCAGAGATATGCCCCCTCCGACCATCTGTAGGCCCTCCCCGGGCCTACCTTAATAAGCCCTGGTGGTCTAGTGGCCTCTTCAGAAAAACAAGTTTCTCTGGGCAGCTGCTGCCCCCCTCCCAGCAAAGCTCCAGTTGCTCTTGCTTATGCAGATGCCAATCTCAAAATGGCTGCCGGGACTTCCTGCTGTAGTCTTGGCAGCCATTTTGAGACTGGCATTGGAATAAGCAAAAGTGGCTGGAGATGGCACCAGAATAAGCAGGAGCAAACTTGGCGACTATTTCCATTGAGTAGTGCCTCATTTGTAGTGGAACTGGCTGTTAAGACTGCCACAGGAGGTCCCGGCAGTCATTTTGAGATTGGCACCATCATAAGCAGGAGTGATTAGAGATTGTGCCTGCTTATGTCAGTGCCAATCTTTAGTTGCTTTTGCTTATTCCAATGCCAGTATCAAAATGGTCACTGAGACTGCCATGGTGGGAGGTCCTGGTAGCCATTTGGAGATCAGCACTGGCATAAGCAGAAATGACTGAAGTCTGGTACCAGCATAAGCAGGAGTAATCTTAAAATGACTGCTGGACCCTACTACTACTATTTAGCATTTCTATAGCGCTACAAGGCGTACACAGCACTGCACAAACATAGAAGAAAGACAGTCCCTGCTCAAAGAGCTTACAATCTAATAGACAAAAAAAAAAAAAAAGAGGCTGCCGTGGGAAGTCTTAGAAGCCATTTCCATTGAGCGATGGCATTGGGGCAGGAATGAGTCATTTCTGTTTCCAAAAAGGCCAACTTTATCACCAGAGCTTGTTGAGGTAGGCCCAGGTGGCCTGGGGGTCTAGATTGCTGCTGGGTGGGGGTGGGGGCGGCAGCTGCCCAGAGGAACTAGTTTTCTGCGAGGGAAACACTTCCTCTACCTTTTGGCGGCCCAAGGGAGTGTGTGGAGATTGATCGTGGGCTGGGGGGGAGTTTCAGTTTCATTCAAAAATGAACTGGCATTTTCAGCAGAAACCTGAATTTTGGGCTGGTTTCAGTGCTGAAAATGAAACTTGGTCAGCCTCTAGTTACAACCCTAACCACGTTACAAGGCAGACTGGAAAGGCCCATTTAGTCTTTATTTGTTGTCATCTACTATGTTACTATGATGGTTATTTTAAAAACTCTATTTCTGTTTTGAACACATTGTCTGTTCCGCATTTAGATGTCCATATTGCGCGTCCAGAAGCAACGGCAGCAGATCACTGCGCAATCAAGGAGCAATGGCAGTATGGAAAACTTTAATGCACAAATAACATCACAATGCATTTAGCATTGCAGATCCCTGCCTCTTATCTATCCCAGTCCATACTGCATGGGCATCCAAATTCCAATTAAAAAAAAATCACAATATGGATGTCTAAAACGCTATGTCCATATGACAACGGAGCATGGCCTGGGAGTGTTTTGAGTAGGAATAGGGAGGGGCCAAAAGATGAACATCCAATTCTGATTGCAAAAGGGATGTCCATGTCCAAAAAGATGGATGTTCATATTTAGAGCTGGTACTTGGAAAGTACAGGTTACAGAAAGGTACTCTGATTAAGCGGTTCTCCATTGGAGAGAGTAAGGGAAGTCTCAGTAGGAATTTTCCTATCCCTGGCCTGGAGGCTCACAGTAAAAAAAAAAAAAAAAATTACAAACAACTACTATGGAATTCAAACCTGTGACATCTGGATCTCTGCTCTAATTCTCAGCTGGTTGCTCTAACCATTATGCTACTCCTCTATATGGACATTTGTATGGGCATTTTATAATATTGATGCTCTTATGGTGCCACAAAGCCATCCATGTCCCTTGTTTTGCTCCATAGTTTGGCTATTCAGTTTGTAAAATGGAAGCTCATGCTGGACTTAGCCTGCACTTGGACATCCATTTCT
This sequence comes from Microcaecilia unicolor, assembly GCF_901765095.1. Taxonomy (NCBI): domain Eukaryota; kingdom Metazoa; phylum Chordata; class Amphibia; order Gymnophiona; family Siphonopidae; genus Microcaecilia; species Microcaecilia unicolor. The sequence continues at coordinate 422,553,166 of NC_044033.1, forward strand.
CATGTGTTTTTAGAACAGACTGTTAGCAGATCCTAAGAAATGGACATCCATATCTGATGTACAGACTTGGATGTCCATATTCTGAGTTGGGCATCCTTTCTAAAATTCTGTTCCACTAGATTAAAAATCATCTCCTGCATGCAGGACTAAATTTATTGGTAGGCGATTTCAATTTCCCAGATCTTCACTGGGACATCCCACCTGCAATGTCATATAGAAGGTAGATCCTGGATTCTGTATAGGAAGGACTGTGTGATAAATGTTGTTTGTGCATGTCATAAGAGTTTTTCAGGACCTATGATTATAAAGGGGTCTATAAGCTGACTTGTTGGAAGCTGTTTGGCTATTGAATTCTAAGTGCCTGACCATATGAGGTCCTTTTCTCCTAACAATATAAAAGTATTTAAAAGTTTATTCCATACATATAAGTGAGTAGTGATACTTTTGCATTTTGTATTGGAATTGAATAACATCTTTTTGGATTGCAATTTTTACAATCAATGTAAAAATAGTACAAGATATGAGAACTCACTGACATCTAAAACGGAAGAATTGCAATAAAACAAGAATTAGAATAGTAAAGCATGTAAGTAAATATTAAACCAAATGGATGTCATTTATTTTTCTTGGTGACAGAAGCACTAACAAGGAAGGTTTTTACTATTTTACAAAAAGTTATATAATTATTTTAGTAGGAATTCCATCTTTTAGTACTCTGATAAGTAAAACCCGCAGTATGAATGGATTTGTAGACTATTTTCTTGCAACAAGGGTAATGAAGAATTAAGGAGTCTCTTGTTCCTATGAAAGCATTATGTAAAGGTTATTTGACTAGGTGTTGCATATATGCAGTAGGCATTCCACATAAGTTTTTAAAAGACAAAGATGCATATTTTAGAGGTAATTCTGGCATGTATTGGAAGTCAATGTAATTTTAGCAGTATAGGTGATGCCTTTCCAAATCATGGGGCCTTACAGACACATCGAGCAGCGATATTTTGGGCTGTTTGTAGTTTCCTTAAGACTATGTTCTTACAACCAGAATATATAGCATTGCAATAGTCAAGTATCGTTAGTACTACGGATTGTACTAAGGTGAAGAAGATAGTGTTTAGGAAAAGAGGTTTTATTCTTTCCAACTTCCACAATGACCTAAAGATGCTCGATACTATCTTGGTAACCTGTGATTCAAATGTCAAGTATTGATCAATAGTTATTCCCAAAAGTTTCTTGGTTGGTTCTTAAGGGTATGTTGTTTGGTTGATAGTAAAATTCTTATAAAGAACAGGATGAAGATGATTTGTTAAAATTAGGACATTTTGTTGTATCCCTGTTATGTTTCAATTTGAAATTGGATGTCCAAGATTTCATCAGGTCTAGTCCTGATTTAATTGTACTCAATAATTCTCTTAAGTCATTGGCGAAGGGAATAAAAATTGCTAAACTATCAGCGTAAATGAAGGTGTTGAACCCACTGACTTCCAGTTTTCTCCCCAGTGCAGCCATCATAATGTTAAATAGAACTGGAGAGAGGGGTGAGCACTGTGGGACTCCACAGGCAGAGGACCATGGAGGAGAAATGGAACTGGATAACTTTACTTGATAGGACCTCAATTCTAGGAAACCATTAAACCATAAATATACTTCCCTGCAGATCCTGAAATTATATAATAATTTTAGTAAAATGTTGTGGTCAACTATATTGAACGCACTTGGACATATCAAACTGGAGGATTATTATTTTTCTGGCCAAACGTAGGGGCCCTTTTGCTATGCTGCAGCAAAACATGGCCTGCGGCAGTGTGAGTGCATCCTTTGGGCATGCACTGGGCCATATTTTACCATGTCCTGGAAAAAGGGCCTTTTTTTAAGGGGCCGGAAAATGGATGTAAAATGAAAACCAGTGCGCATCCATTTTCGGCCTGAGACGTTACCGCCACATATTGACTTAGCAGTAAGGTCTCAAGTGCTACCCGGGTGGTAAACATACCGTGTGCGTCAACTGCCATATACCACCGGGAAAGTGCCTTGTAGTAGAAAATAGAAAATATTTTGTCCTGCATGTTTATGGTGCATGCCAACTTTGGAATTACTGCCCAGGGCAAACGGTAGCCGGGCGGTAATGCTGATTTGGTGTGCGCTGGCTTCGTGTAGGCCCTTATGTGCTTTTGTAAAAGGCCCCCTTTATTCTTTCCTGAAATTTGCCACTAGAGTTGTTAAGACTGTCTTGGTACTGTAACAAGGTCTAAAACCAGATTATGAGCTATGTAAAATGGAGAAGGTCTGAAGATATTCCATGAGTTGGTGAGCTACAATGCCATCCATCACTTTAACCAACAGAGGTATGGAAGCTACAGGTCTGCAGTTAGAGACTTCACAACTTTTTACCTGTAAGTTCTTTAGGAGTTAATATTATGCTGCCTTTCTCTTTAGAGAAATGGCCGTGAGATAACATGAAGGACAGATATGAGGCAATAAGGGGGTCTTTTACTACGGTGTGCTAGCGTTTTTAGCGTGTGCTAAACAGTAGTGACGTCCATATATTTCTATGGACGTTGCTAACGTTTAGCACGCCGTAAATATTAGCGCATGCCAAAAATGCTAGTGCGCCTTAGTAAAAGAGGCACTAAATAAATTGTTCTGGAGCTGATTTTAGTAAGTAACTAGGGCAGGTATCTAATATGCAGTGAGAGGATGAGTGTTTAAGGAGAAAGGACTTAAGAGTAATGCAAATGAGAACCAAATCCTACCAGCTACTAGGCCCATATTCAAATTAATTTTGAGTTCCAACATAGTCATTGATAATGCCTCTGGAGCTCTTTATTTCCTTCCTAATTTTGATTATTTTCTGCTCGAAATAAGTTGCCAATTGATCAGCAGATGGAGTAGGTTTGTTGGCAATGGTCAGGGGTAGCGAATGCTACATACCTGTAGAAGGTATTCTCTGAGGACAGCAGGCTGATTGTTCTCACTGATGGGGTGACGTCCACGGCAGCCCCTCCAATCGGAAACTTCACTAGCAAAGTCCTTTGCTAGTCCTCGCGCGCCCGCGCGCACCGCGCATGCGCGGCCGTCTTCCCGCCCGAAACCGGCTCGAGCCGGCCAGTCCAGTATGTAGCAAGACAATACACTTCAAGGGAAGACACAACTCCAAAGGGGAGGCGGGCGGGTTTGTGAGAACAATCAGCCTGCTGTCCTCGGAGAATACCTTCTACAGGTATGTAGCATTCGCTTTCTCCGAGGACAAGCAGGCTGCTTGTTCTCACTGATGGGGTATCCCTAGCCCCCAGGCTCACTCAAACAACAACCATGGTCAATTGGGCCTCGCAACGGCGAGGACATAACTGAGATTGACCTAAAAAATTTACCAACTAACTGAGAGTGTAGCCTGGAACAGAACAAACAGGGCCCTCGGGGGGTGGAGTTGGATCCTAAAGCCCAAACAGGTTCTGAAGAACTGACTGCCCGAACCGACTGTCGCGTCGGGTATCCTGCTGCAGGCAGTAATGAGATGTGAATGTGTGGACAGATGACCACGTCGCAGCTTTGCAAATTTCTTCAATGGAGGCTGACTTCAAGTGGGCTACCGACGCAGCCATGGCTCGAACATTATGAGCCGTGACATGACCCTCAAGAGCCAGCCCCGCCTGGGCGTAAGTGAAGGAAATGCAATCTGCTAGCCAATTGGATATGGTGCGTTTTTCCTACAGCCACTCCCCTCCTATTGGGATCAAAAGAAACAAACAATTGGGCGGACTGTCTGTGGGGCTGTGTCCGCTCCAGATAGAAGGCCAATGCTCTCTTACAGTCCAATGTGTGCAGCTGACGCTCAGCAGGGCAGGAATGAGGACGGGGAAAGAATGTTGGCAAGACAATTGACTGGTTCAGATGGAACTCCGACACGACCTTTGGCAGAAACTTAGGGTGAGTGCGGAGGACTACTCTGTTGTGATGAAATTTGGTGTAAGGGGCCTGGGCTACCAGGGCCTGAAGCTCACTGACTCTACGAGCCGAAGTAACTGCCACCAAGAAAATGACCTTCCAGGTCAAGTACTTCGGATGGCAGGAATTCAGTGGCCCAAAAGGAGGTTTCATCAGCTGGGTGAGAACGACATTGAGATCCCATGACACTGTAGGAGGCTTGACAGGGGGCTTTGACAAAAGCAAACCTCTCATGAAGCGAACAACTAAAGGCTGTCCTGAGATCGGCTTACCTTCCACACGGTAATGGTATGCACTAATCGCACTAAGGTGAACCCTTACGGAGTTGGTCTTGAGACCAGACTCAGACAAGTGCAGAAGGTAATCAAGCAGGGTCTGTGTAGGACAAGAGCGAGGATCTAAGGCCTTGCTGTCACACCAGACGGCAAACCTCCTCCAATGGAAGAAGTAACTCCTCTTAGTGGAATCTTTCCTGGAAGCAAGCAAGATGCGGGAGACACCCTCTGACAGACCCAAAGAGGCAAAGTCTACGCCCTCAACATCCAGGCCGTAAGAGCCAGCGACTGGAGGTTGGGATGCAGAAGCGCCCCTTCGTCCTGTGTGATGAGGGTCGGAAAACACTCCAATCTCCACGGTTCTTCGGAGGACAACTCCAGAAGAAGAGGGAACCAGATCTGACGCGGCCAAAAGGGAGCAATCAGAATCATGGTGCCTCGGTCTTGCTTGAGTTTCAACAAAGTCTTCCCCACCAGAGGGATGGGAGGATAAGCATACAGCAGGCCCTCCCCCCAATCCAGGAGGAAGGCATCCGATGCCAGTCTGCCGTGGGCCTGAAGCCTGGAACAGAACTGAGGGACTTTGTGGTTCACTCGAGATGCGAAGAGATCTACCAAGGGGGTGCCCCACGCTTGGAAGACCTGATGCACCACTCGGGAGTTGAGCGACCACTCGTGAGGTTGCATAATCCTGCTCAACCTGTCGGCCAGACTGTTGTTTACGCCTGCCAGATATGTGGCTTGGAGCACCATGCCTTGACGGCGAGCCCAGAGCCACATGCTGACGGCTTCCTGACACAGGGGGCGAGATCCGGTGCCCCCCTGCTTGTTGACATAGTACATGGCAACCTGGTTGTCTGTCTGAATTTGGATAATTTGGTGGGACAGCCGATCTCTGAAAGCCTTCAGAGCGTTCCAGATCGCTCGTAACTCCAGAAGATTGATCTGCAGATCGCGTTCCTGGAGGGACCAGCTTCCTTGGGTGTGGAGCCCATCGACATGAGCTCCCCATCCCAGGAGGGACGCATCCGTGGTCAGCACTTTTTGTGGCTGAGGAATTTGGAAGGGACGTCCCAGAGTCAAATTGGAGCAAATCGTCCACCAATACAGGGAGTCGAGAAAACTTGTGGACAGGTGGATCACGTCCTCTAGACCTCCTGCGGCCTGATACCACTGAGAGGCCAGGGTCCATTGAGCAGATCTCATGTGAAGGCGGGCCATGGGAGTCACATGAACTGTGGAGGCCATGTGGCCCAGCAATCTCAACATCTGCCGAGCTGTGATCTGCTGGGACGCTCGCACCCGCGAGACGAGGGACAACAAGTTGTTGGCTCTCGTCTCTGGGAGATAGGCGCGAGCCGTCCGAGAATCCAGCAGAGCTCCTATGAATTCGAGTCTCTGCGCTGGGAGAAGGTGGGACTTTGGATAATTATCACAAACCCCAGTAGTTCCAGTAGGCGAATAGTCATCCGCATGGACTGCAGGGCTCCTGCCTCTGATGTGTTCTTTACCAGCCAATCGTCGAGATATGGGAACACGTGCACTCCCAGCCTGCGGAGTGCCGCTGCTACCACAGCTAGGCACTTTGTGAACACCCTGGGCGCAGAGGCGAGCCCAAAGGGTAGCACACAGTACTGGAAGTGGCGTGTGCCCACCTGAAATCGCAGATACTGTCTGTGAGCTGGCAGTATCGGGATGTGTGTGTAGGCATCCTTCAAGTCCAGAGAGCATAGCCAATCGTTTTGCTGAATCATGGGGAGAAGGGTGCCCAGGGAAAGCATCCTGAACTTTTCTTTTTCGAGATATTTGTTCAGGGCCCTTAGGTCTAGGATGGGACGCATCCCCCCTGTTTTCTTTTCCACAAGGAAGTACCTGGAATAGAATCCCAGCCCTTCTTGCCCGGATGGCACGGGCTCGACCGCATTGGCGCTGAGAAGGGCGGAGAGTTCCTCTGCAAGTACCTGCTTGTGTTGGAAGCTGTAAGACTGAGCTCCCGGTGGACAATTTGGAGGTTTTGATGTCAAATTGAGGGTGTATCCCTGCCGGACTATTTGCAGAACCCACTGATCGGAGGTTATGAGAGGCCACCTTTGGTGAAAAGCTTTCAACCTCCCTCCGACTGGCAGGTCGCCCGGCACGGACACTTGGATGTCGGCTATGCTCTGCTGGAGCCAGTCAAAAGCTCGCCCATTGCTTTTGCTGGGGAGCCGCGGGGCCTTGCTGAGTCGCACGCTGCTGACGAGAGCGAGCGCGCTGGGGCTTAGCCTGGGCCGCAGGCTGTCGGGAAGGAGGATTGTACCTACGCTTGCCAGAAGAGTAGGGAACTGTCTTCCTTCCCCCGAAAAATCGTCTACCTGTAGAGGTAGAGGCTGAAGGCTGCCGGCGGGCGAATTTGTCGAATGCGGTGTCCCGCTGGTGGAGAGACTCTACCACCTGTTCAACTTTTTCGCCAAAAATATTGTCCGCACGGCAAGGCGAGTCCGCAATCCGCTGCTGGAGTCTATTCTCCAGGTCGGCGGCACGCAGCCATGAGAGCCTGCGCATCACCACACCTTGAGCAGCGGCCCTGGACGCAACATCAAAAGTGTCATAAACTCCTCTGGCCAGGAATTTTCTGCACGCCTTCAGCTGCCTGACCACCTCCTGAAAAGGCTTGGCTTGCTCGGGGGGAAGAGCATCAACCAAGCCCGCCAACTGCCGCACATTGTTCCGCATGTGTATGCTCGTGTAGAGCTGGTAAGACTGGATCTTGGACACGAGCATAGAGGAATGGTAGGCCTTCCTCCCAAAGGAGTCTAAGGTTCTAGCGTCCTTGCCCGGGGGCGCCGAAGCATGTTCCCTAGAACTCTTAGCCTTCTTTAGGGCCAAATCCACAACTCCAGAGTCATGAGGCAACTGAGTGCGCATCAGCTCTGGGTCCCCATGGATCCGGTACTGGGACTCGATCTTCTTGGGAATGTGGGGATTAGTTAAGGGTTTTGTCCAGTTCGCAAGCAATGTCTTTTTTAGGACATGGTGCAAGGGAACAGTGGACGCTTCCTTAGGTGGAGAAGGATAGTCCAGGAGCTCAAACATTTCAGCCCTGGGCTCGTCCTCCACAACCACCGGGAAGGGGATGGCCGTAGACATCTCCCGGACAAAGGAAGTGAAAGACAGGCTCTCAGGAGGAGAAAGCTGCCTTTCAGGAGAGGGAGTGGGATCAGACGGAAGACCCTCAGACTCCTCGTCAGAGAAATATCTGGGGTCTTCCTCTTCCTCCCACGAGGCCTCACCCTCGGTGTCAGACACAAGTTCCCGAACCTGTGTCTGCAACCTCGCCCTGCTCGACTCAGTGGAACCACGTCCACGACGGGGGCGTCGAGAGGAAGACTCCCTCGCCCGCATCGGCGAAGCTCCCTCCGCCGACGTAGTCGGGGAGCCCTCCTGGGAGGTGGCCGCGGTCGGTACCGCACGCGGTACCGACGTCGGGGACCTCAACCTGGGCGATGGGCCAGCCGGCGCCACGCTCGACGGTACCGGAGGCGCAAGCACCGCCGGTACCGGAGGGGTAGGGTGCAACAGCTCTCCCAGAATCTCTGGGAGAACGGCCCGGAGGCTCTCGTTCAGAGTGGCTGCAGAAAAAGGCTGAGAGGTCGATGCAGGCGTCGACGTCAGAACCTGTTCCGGGCGAGGAGGCTGTTCCGGGCTGTCCAGAGTGGAGCGCATCGACACCTCTTGAACAGAGGGTGAGCGGTCCTCTCGGTGCCGATGCCTGCTGGGTGCCGAATCCCTCGGCGACCCAGAGCTCTCGGTGCCGACACGGGGAGGAGACCGGTGTCGATGCTTCTTCGATTTCTTCCGAAGCATGTCACCGGAGCTCCCCGGCACCGACGAGGAGGACGTAGAATCCATCCGTCGCTTCCTCGGGGCCGAGACCGAAGAGGGTCGATCTCGGGGGGGCTGTACCGCAGGAGCCCTCAGGGTAGGAGGAGACCCACCCGAGGGCTCACCGCCACCAGCAGGGGAATGGACAGCCCTCACCTGCACTCCACTCGATGCACCACCGTCCGACGACATCAGGAGACGAGGTCCCGGTACCACCGACGTCGATGCAGCTATCCGATGTCTCGGCGCCGATGCAGAGGCCCGATGCCTCGATGCACTCGATGCAAGGGCGGCCGAGGAAGATGGTCTGGACGCTGACGACGTCGATGCACTCGAAGATCCCGGTGCCGATGCCGACGAAGAGCCCGAGAACAACACGTTCCACTGGGCTAGTCTCGCTACCTGAGTCCGCCTTTGAAGCAGGGAACACAGACTGCAGTTCTGAGGGCGGTGCTCAGCCCCCAGACACTGAAGACACGACGAGTGTCGATCAGTGAGCGAGATAACCCGGGCGCACTGGGTGCACTTCTTGAAGCCGCTGGAAGGCTTCGATGTCATGGGCGGAAAAATCACGCCGGCGAAATCAAAAGCCAAAATGGCGAAAATTGAAGCACCAAAATTAGAGGGAGAAAAATCTCGACCGAGGCCGAAAGAGGCCTACCCCGACGACGAAAGAAAACTTATCGGGGCAAAAAGCTGGAAGTACGGGGAGGATTGACACGAAACCCGGGGAGGGTTTCCGGAGCACTTCCCGCACTAGAAGAAAGCTTTTCCGAAGAAAAAACACGCTCAAAAAAACTTTGGACGCGCGAGGTCGACTTTCCGGGGCTCGACACGGCGAAAAAACGACCGTACCGAGTGCGGACAAAAGAAGACTGGCCGGCTCGAGCCGGTTTCGGGCGGGAAGACGGCCGCGCGGGCGCGCGAGGACTAGCAAAGGACTTTGCTAGTGAAGTTTCCGATTGGAGGGGCTGCCGTGGACGTCACCCCATCAGTGAGAACAAGCAGCCTGCTTGTCCTCGGAGAATGAGTATTTTATAAATTATTAATTAAACCATATAGCTTTTGTGTATTCAAGGATTTATCACCTATATATTTTTCATAAGTGGATTTTGCAACCTTTATTTTATATTTGTACTCTTTTACCAATTTTCTCCATTTTTGTGAGTTATCTGTAGTTTTAACCTTGGATCATATTCTCTCTTGTTTCCTACAGAGTCATTTCACAGTCAAAATGTTTTCGGAAAACAAAGGGGATAGCTTTTTCTTGTGTCTCAGTTTTTTTTTTTTTTGGTGCTATCTCATTTAGTATGGAACTACATATAACATCCTAATTGTGCCTGACATTTATAGCATTTGAAGTGAGTAAGAGTTGATCAATAGGAATTCTGGTGGAAAGATTGTCGCCCACTCTTATGATGCTTTCGGCTTCTTTCCAATTGAAGGTAAATATTAATTTACTATGCTCAGACTAAGAAGTGGGTAACCATACTGGTTCCGAGTTAGAAAAATTGGTTGGATCAGTGAATCAATATGCTAGTAGGCCTAATAAGTGGCCTTTGATGTGAGAAGAAATTGCAGGAGGTTGGGAGAATTGCCACGATGTTAGAAAGTCCAAGAAACTCTTAGTATTTGTATCAGTTCTTAAGGAGAGACAAGCAATATCTGGCAAAAGAGAAGCTGGGAAAGTAGTCAGGAAAGTGAATATGCAAATAGACTTTAAAAAATAGATGAAACAGTAAAACATGAGGAAAAGAATTTTATTAGACATCTGTGCAACAAGAGGAACAGCATTATGATACTCAGGGGGTAAAAGGGACGAATATATAGAGGCCAAATGAGGATAAGACAGAACTTCTTCATAAATATTTCTGTGTTCACTGAGGACAGACAGGATGCAGGACACAAACAAGAATGGAAGTGAGTTAGATCTCAAGCAACTTTCAGAAGAATGTTATTTGTTAGCAGCTAGTTAAACTAAAAGTGAACACAGTGATGGCACCAGACAGGATATATCATAGGTATTAAGGGAATTAAGGAAAGTTGTAGCTGCTCTGCTCTCTATCTTTTCAATGCTTCCTTAGAGCTGGGAGTAGTTCTAGAGGACTGGTGATGGGTAGATGTCATTATTTTTACAAAAGCAGAACTAAGGATGAGGTTGGAAACTACAGGCCGGTCTGACCTCAATGGTGACTAAATTAATGGAGTTGCTGAAAAAAATAGAAGATAGTACAGTTTCTGGAATCCAGTGGATTATAGTATCCAAGCCAGTATAATTGTATCAGAAATAAGCCTTGTCAGAGAAATCTGGTCAATTTGTTTGACTAGGTGACCTGAGAGCTGGATCAGTATAGAACAGTAGATGTGGTGTACAGTTTCACCTAGGCAATTAATAAATAAACTGAACACTCTTGGGGCCAGATGCACTAAACTTTATGAGGCAATAACGAGCCAATAACGAGCAAGTAGTAAACCCTGGCATGCACTAAATACTTTTTTCCCGATGACGGTAGCAGCTAACGCAAACGGAATGCAGATGAGCAAATTGTGTAGAAATGAGATGCACTAAGCTTTTCCGTTTGCCCTAACGCTGGAAAATGCCGAGAAAGCTAACGAGAGGTCTGTACCTCTTGTTGGGGCTGTGTGGGCTTCGAAAACTTATAAAATGTTAAAAAAAAAAAAATCGGGAGGGGGCAAAAATGCTCGTAAGGAGCATCCTTTATGGATGTTCTTCACTGTAGGTATTACAGGTATTATAAAAAAAAATCGCAGGCATCCGCTGCACTTATGGTACGCCACTCCCCCCTCCACCGAAATCAGAACTTTTACGCAGCCCCGGCCCCCCTTCCTTCCTTGAAATGACAGCTTCCCCGCCATCCTCCACCCCCCGTGGCCCCGCCCCGCCGCCCCCCTGAGGTCGTCGCCAATGGCGGGAAGCTGTCATTTCAAGGAAGGGAGGAGGGAGGGAGGGAGGGGGCCAGGGCTGCGTAAAAGTTCTGATTTCAATGCAGGGGGAGCGGGGAGCAGTGGTGACCTCGGGCGGGGTGGGGGGGAGCAAGGCTGTCAATAATGGACATCCATAAAGGCCGGTTTTTTTTAACATCTTTGGCATGCGCAGAGGACCCAGCATAACGCTTGGCTGCTCTGCGCAAGCTCTACCGGCCGATTATCCAACAGTTTTACGAAGGGTTAGAGAATGCAAGTGAGATGCAACGAGCAGCTCATTTGCATTCTCTTTCCTTCATGCATAGCCGTTCCCTACCGATTCGCTATGTAATTCGGTAGGGAAAGGCTCTAACGACGACTTTAGTGCATCCCCCCCTTGGTATGGGCCCTGAAATGTCTGACTGGATTAGAAAGCTGTTGAATGGGAAGTGTCAAAGGTTAGTGGTAAATGGAGTTTGAAACAAGAAAAAAAGGCATTGCTAGTGGTGTGCCACAAACATCAAATCACTGGACTGGTTCTTTTCAATATTTTTGTAAGTGGCATTGCAAAGATGCTGTCAGGAAAGATTTGTCTTTTTGCAGATGACACCAAAATCTACAACAGGGTAGCTGTGGGGAAAAAAAAAGGAGGAAGCATCTAGCAAAACTTGAGGAATAGTCTAGAATTTGGTAGCTAAGATTTAAGGCTACAAAAAGACTTTTCTAAATGGAAAAAATAATAGCAACTCCAAGGGGTCCTTTTACAAAGGCGCACTAGCGTATTTAGCGTGCACTAAAAATATATGTGCACTAAATGCTAGAGACGCCCACTAAAAACACTACCGCACATTTGTAAAAGGCCCCCCCCAAATTCATTAAAAGGTAAAGGTCTTATTTTTTTTAAAAAAAAGTTTTCTTTCATAGACCTGAAACAGAGCAGAAACGGTGCTTAAAGTGCTAGCAACAGACTTTTGAGATGAAAAGACTCAAGTGTTGAATTAACACCTAGTCAGCTTTTAAGTAGGATATTTTACTACTCCAGGCTTTCTAGCTGATATCTGAGATCTCAGTTTTATATCCCTGTTAAACTTAAAAGGAGATTGTGCTTTAATGTCTGTGGAACATTTTAACAAGTAATTTATGAATCTTTTATCAAGTCAAAGGCTACTGTCCACAACAAAAAGAGGGCCAGTTTAACTGATAATTTCCCCACAACTAATAAAGGTTCTTTTTTTTTAAATCTCAAACATTTTAGAATTAATGTAAAAGGGATTATTTTACCTTTATTTAAGAATTTAACCCAATATTACTCAAACTCAAAGTGTAATGACTTTTCTATAAAACAACAGAAAGTTTGCTTTCATTTGATCCTCAAACACTGTCTGCAGAATACAAATCATATTTTGATAATAACTCATGAGCAAATTTAGGGGTCTTTTTACAAAGACACGCGTTTTCGCAGGCGCTAAAAATAAGCACGCACTAAAAACGCTACAGTGACTTTGTAAAAGATCCTATTAGATTTCTGATTAGTATAGAGCACAGTATATCTATAGCTATATGTCATTTATTAGGATTTATTTTCTGCCTTTTTGAAAAAAATTCACCCAAGGTGGTGTACAGCAAGAACAATCTGGACATAGGCAACAGATAATTACAGCAGTAAAAATATTTATATAACTACATACTATGGCATAGTATGCTACTTACAATGTCAACCCAATACACAATAAAACATTTTAATAGAAAGCATAGGGTGTAAGTGGAGGTGGACCATACAGACAGATAAGATAAAGTAACAGGATTTAGGGGGAGATGCTCAAAGCAAACCGGGCTTGCAACGTTTCATTTAGAATGGTTTTAGCCATCCAAATGAAACGTTATTTTGAGGCTAATGCACAGAGACTTCTGGCCACTGCTTTATCGTGCACGGAAACAGTGACCGAAAGTCCTAGGCTAATGAAATTGCTAGTATTAAAAATGAGCTCATTAGCGATGCCCTCCAATGCTCAGAAAACCAGCTGAAACCCCCCTCCCCTCCCTCATGACTAAAACCTACTGACAGCTCCGGAGTGGTCGGTAGGTCTATTGGCGATCACAATATCAGCCCTTCTGACCCCTGTCTTCTCCTCTGCTCAGTTAAGGCATAGAAGACTGTTCACCTTTCTCATCCCCATCCAAGGTCTGCAACAATGGGATCTCCAGCTCAACCAACTCCTCCGAAGACCGCAGGTTGAAATAAAAATAACCCCAGCAGCAGACAGCAAATGAGAAAAACAAGACTAAAAACATGACTGCTTCTGGCTCTTTTCTCAATCTTTATAAACTTCCCACTCTCAGATCCTCTGGTGAATGAACTCTCCCAGAGGAACAAAGCTCCAATTGTAAGAGGAGTACGTCTAGTGGCATAAGGCTGGGAACCTGGAAGTCAGGTTCAAATTGCACCAATGCAGCTTTCACACCACGTCCAAAATGCCCCATTGACTAGACATGCACATGTGGGCACGCACAGGAATGTTCCTTCCCCTTTACCAACCAATGCTCAACACTGACAATATGCACATAATTTGCATGCTGCTAGAGTTGAACATTGGTTGCTAAATCAAAATTGGTGTTCCTGCCAGTATTTCTGGTGCTGTTCTCTACAGCGGCAGAGTTCAGTACATGTCAATGTCACTCTTATTAATCGCTATTTCCCCTTAAAATAAGGGTTCAATGCGATGTACAAATACGTCTCCCCCTTAGACAGAAAATATGGGTACTAACAATGAAAGTTGCACATGTAGGAGTGGCTAAGCAAGTCCTGCTAAATTATGTGCAGCCAGTGTTAGTCTTTATCCCCTAGATTCTATATAGCGTGCCTAGAGATCCACGCCAAACTCCAAGTGCATTCTGTAACAACGCGTATAACTTAATTGGCTTAATAAGGCACTCAGTGTTGATAACAGCACTTAACAAGAATAATGAGCACTAATTGGCAATAATTAGAATTTATGCGCACAACTTGCTAAGCATATTCTGTAATGCAGTGCGTCTAACTTCTAACATACGTATGCAGCAAAAAAGGGGCGTGGTTATGGGTGTTCCAAAATTTACAAGCGTATTTACAGAATATGGCCCAATGTGCCTAAAACTACAGGTCAGGATTTACACCATGTTTTCTTTGGTGTAAACGGACGAGTCTAGTTTTAGGCACTGGGATATCAACTAAGTGTATTCTATATACCGCGCCTAAGTCTAGGCACCGCTTATAGAATACGCTTAGGCGAAAATGTTTTCCACATGGACTTTTTTAGGTGCCATATATAGAATCTCTCCCTACATGTATGACACTATCAAGTTAGTTGCTTCTGTCATCAAAGACCTGGGAAAAGACTACTATTACTATTTAACATTTCTAGAGCGCTACAAAGTGTACATAAGAAGAAAGACAGTCCCTGCTCAAAGAGCTTACAATCTAATAGACAAAAAGTAAAGCATTTAAATTTAAAATATTTAAGCAGTCAAGCACAAGAGAACAGTCACAGAAGGACTGAAGATGTTGAAGGGTGGTCAGTGTGATTAGGTGTAACTCTGGTTGGACTAGTGGGAGAAGGTGATAGAAGAATAGAAATGGGTGAGGTAAATTAATGAGTGGGTTGATAGGGAGGTTATAGACCTACCAATCAGAAACATAACCAGATCATCTCGAACATACCTAAACCTTCACTACCCAAACTGCAAAGGACTTAAATACAAAGCAACCTATGCACCTTTCACCTGCATCTTTGCGTTGAACTAAGTCTTTCAGGGAGTGCATTCTGGAGTGTGGAAGCTACTCCGAAGAAGGCTTGCTGGCAGGTATCACATCGTGTGATGTCCTTTGGAGATATTCCTTAGGAGGACCTTAGCAACCTTGGAGGTGTGTAGAGAGAGATCTCGTTCTTCACGTATTCTGGCTATTTTCCCTTAAGGGCCTTGAAGATCAAACACAGAGTTTTTAATGTTTTCCTGCATTGTACTGGTAGCCAGTGAAGCTTTTGCAGAAATGGTGTGATACGATCACGTCCCTTACAACCTTCTGTCAATCTCATCAGTCAACATTTAGCCACCATGGTTAGCATTTCTTTTTTAAACATTGGCTGCAGCAGTCAAAAAGTATCCAGATACTCAGCAACACTATCCAGATAGTGGCCAGTGCTGATAAGGCAGAACATATCTGGCAATATTCAATCTGCTAACTTGTTAATTTAGGACAGATTTCAATCTGTGAACTACTACTACTACTAACTAGCATTTCTAAAGCGCTACTAGGGTTACGCAGCGCTGTACAATTTAAACATAGAAGGACGGTCCCTGCTCAAAGAGCTTACAATCTAAAGACAAGAGAACAATCTAAGGACAAGTGAACAATCTAGAGGACGAGTGAACAGTTAATCTGATAGGGTGGATAGATTAGGGCATTCTATCTATCTCGAGCGGTTAGGCGCTGAAGGCAGCATAGAAGAGGTGAGTTTTAAGCAGAGATTTGAAGATGGGTAGGGAGGGGGCATGGCGTATGGGTAAAGGAAGATTGTTCCAGGCATGGGGTGAAGCAAGGCAGAATGAGTGGAGCCTGGAGTTGGCAGTGGTGGAGAAGGGTACTGAGAGAAGGACTTCGTCCTGTGAGCGGAGGTTACGGGCGGGAACATAGGGGGAGATGAGGGTGGAGAGGTAGTGAGGAGCCGCAGACTGAGTGCACTTGTAGGTAAGGAGGAGGAGCTTGAATTGTATGCGATATCTGATCGGAAGCCAATGAAGTGATTTAAGGAGAGGGGTGATATGAGTATATCGGTTTTGGCGGAATATAAGACGTGCAGCAGCGTTCTGAACGGATTGAAGGGGGATAGATGGCCGAGTGGGAGGCCGGTGAGGAGTAAGTTGCAGTAATCAAGGCGGGAGGTAATGAGAGCATGGACGAGAGTTCTGGTGGTATGCTCAGAGAGGAAAGGGCGAATTTTGCTGATGTTGAAGAGGAAAAAGCGACAGGTCTTGGCAGTCTGTTGGATATGCGCAGAGAAGGAGAGGGAGGAGTCGAAGATGACTACGAGGTTGCGGGCAGATGGGACGGGGAGGATGAGGGTGTTATCAACAGAGATAGAGAGTGGAGGAAGAGGAGAAGTGGGTTTGGGAGGAAAGACGAGGAGCTCGGTCTTGGACATATGTTCAGCTTCAGGTGGCCGTTGGACATCCATGCCGCGATGTCGGATAAACAGGCCAATACCTTGGCCTGGGTCACCGCGGTGATGTCAGGTGTGGAGAGGTATAGCTGAGTGTCATCAGCATAAAGATGATACTGGAAACCATGAGACGAGATCAGCGAGCCCAGGGAAGAGGTGTAGATTGAGAAGAGAAGGGGTCCAAGGACAGATCCCTGGGGAACTCCAACAGATAGTGGGATGGGAGTGGAGGAAGATCCATGGGAGTGTACCCTGAAGGTGCGGTGGGAGAGATAAGAGGAGAACCAGGAGAGGACAGGGCCTTGGAATCCAAAAGAGGATAGCGTGGCAAGAAGTAAATCATGGTTGACAGTGTCAAACGCGGCGGAAAGATCGAGGAGGATGAGGATGGAGTAATGACCTCTGGATTTGGCCAGGAGCAGGTCATTGCAAACTTTAGAGAGTGCTGTTTCTGTCGAGTGCAGAGGGCGAAAACCGGATTGAAGTGGATCGAGGATGTCATGAGAGGAGAGAAAGTCAAGGCAGCGGCTGTGAACGGCGCGCTCAAGTAATTTGGAAAGGAAGGGTAAAAGAGAGATGGGGCGGTAGTTAGAGGGGCAGGTAGGGTCAAGTGAAGGTTTTTTTAGGAGAGGTGTGACAACAGCGTGTTTGAAGGTGTCAGGGACAGTTGCCGTGGAGAGAGAGAGGTTGAGGATGCGACAGATGGCGGGGGTGACAGTATGGGAGATAGTGTTGAGTAGGTTGGTGGGGATGGGATCAGAGGAACAGGTGGTGCATTTCGAGGAGGAAAGAAGGCGGGAAGTTTCATCCTCGGTGATCTCAGGAAAGGAGGAGAAGGAGACCTGGGTAGGTTGGTTGAGGGAGTGGTGTAGCCAGATAGTCAATTTTGGGTAGGCACATTTTCTCGGCCCCTGCCCTACCCACACTCTTCACCCCTCCCCTGGCATTTCACAACTCAAAATATAAATACTTTAGTTAATGAGGATCCCCAGGCTCTGTCAGATGAAGACTTCCTCTGAAGGTGGCCAGAACTTCCTTTTACCAAGTTTGGCAGGCAGCATAAATGCCCCTGAGCCATCGATGTTGGCACCCTATGCATGTGTAGTTGTCAGTGACTCAAGGATGATGCTGCATACTGCAGAACTTGGCAGAAGGGAATTCTTGCCACCTTTGGAGGAAATCCTCAGCTGGCAACGCTTGGAGATCCCCACTAGCTACAGCAAAGGGTCACGGCTGGTGTTAAACATGCTGGGGCCCAGGACAGAAAATGAAAGAGGGGGCACTCCTGATCCCTGTCTCCCCTCCTGTCTCCCAGCTACCATTAATATCATACCGAGAGACTCTCACCAAATACAGGACAAGGGATCACAAAAATTGAACTGGGAATCCCAAGAAGTCAAACTTGTCATATACTGCAACACCGGAGAAATAAAAACATAAATGCATTTCTTTTACTACTGAACACAATACAGAGGCATTTGTATGCACATTTCCCAAAGCTTTTCTCTACCTTTGTTGTTTGAACATTTTATTCTTCCATCATGTTGATTCCAGTTTCGTTTTTCTGCTTTCCTGTCTTCTGCTAATTCTCCTTCAAACAGCTGCTGTCCATTTGTCTTTTCTCCTCTCTCCTTTCTTGTTCCGCTTCCTTACTACACTTATCTTTGACATATCGATCTTTCCTTTTTAGCTCTTTCCTCTCTTTTTCTCTTTACTGCCTCTCTGTTCAAATTTCACTTCTTTCTCATCCTTCTCCTTTTTACTTTTCAGCTACCTATCAAATTCTATCTCCTTCTCTCAGCCACTAGCTCTCCCATTCCTCATCTCACTCCTTCCCCAAGCCTTTCATCTTTAATCATCTCCCCATTACCATATTTCAACCCCTTGTAATCACTATCTTCATCTCACTTATTTCCTCGCCACCCCGTATTTGGCCTCTCCCACATAGTTCCACCACTTCCAATGTCTTCTTCCCTCAACCCTTCTAG
The DNA here is from genome assembly GCF_901765095.1 of Microcaecilia unicolor. Lineage (NCBI taxonomy): Eukaryota > Metazoa > Chordata > Amphibia > Gymnophiona > Siphonopidae > Microcaecilia > Microcaecilia unicolor. The sequence goes on from NC_044033.1 coordinate 422,571,358, forward strand.
CCCAGCACTTGCTCCTTCTTTCTTCCCTACCCACCCCTGTAGCCTGATATCTCCCTGTCCTTTCCCCCCCCCCCCCCCAGCATCTTCCTGCCCCTTCTCTCGTCCTTCCTGCCCCCCCCATGGTCCAGCATGTCTCTCTCTTCCCTCCCTCCAATTGTCAAGCATCTCTCCCACACTCCTTTCTGTCCCTGGATCTAACATCTCCCTTCCCCCTTCTATGCATATCTCTCCCTCCCTCTCCTCCACCCCTATGTCCAACCTTTCTTCCCTCCTCCCTCTCTCCCACTGTCCACATCTTTCTCTCTCTTCTTTGTGCCCCAGGTCCAACATCTCTTTCTTTCTCAACCCTCCCCATGCAGCATCTCTCCTTCCCTCCCTGCCACCCACCTCCATTTCCAACATTTCTCCCTCTCTCTCCCTGTGCATCTGTCCCTCCCCTTCACCCCCATGTCCAACATTTCTCCCTCTTATCACTCTCCCCTCACCCCAAGCCAAACAATTCTCCCTCTCCCCCAATCCATGCTGCATTTCCCCACTCCACCTCCAAAAATCCTCCCTTTCCCCCCAACCCATGCAGCATCTCTCCCTCCCACCCCATCTCCAGCAATTCTCCCTCTCTTCTCCCACACCCCATGCAGCATATCTCCCTTCCTCCATATCCAACAATTAGCCCTCTCTCTTCCCTCCCACGTGCAGCACCTCTTTCCTTCCCTCCCCTCCACCACCATGCATTTCTCTGCCAGTATGAATCTCTCCCACACCTACCATCTTCCTTCGTAAATGTTTGTGTGAAAGGATTGCCGGCAGCAGCAGTGATTCGCATACACTGCCCACGGCTAACCCGGAAGCCTCCCCTCTCTTGGAAGCCTCCTTTCTGCCATTTTCTACCCATGCAAAAAAACAGGAAGTTGTGTCGAGTGGGGGCAGTACACAGCAGAGGGGAGGCTTCTGGGTTAGGTGCAGGCAGTGTGTGAGAATCACTGCTACTGCTGGCAACCCTTTGATACAAACTTTTGTAAGTAAAGGCAGGGAGGGAGGAAGATGCAGGACCGCAGGAGCCTACACAGACCAGCTTGCTCATGCTATGCCAGCGCTTGCAAGAGTGCAGAGCTGCTGGGTGGCCCTGATCCCAAAGTGGGTGGGCCCAGGCCCTCCTGTGGCTATGCCCCTGCTGTGAACACACTGCCCTTCACATCTTTTTTCTTATTTAGCTTTTTTTTTTTAAAAAAAACAAACTTTATACACAGCACAGCTCAGAGACAATATAGGCAACCAGTGGGCAAAAACAATCAGTGAAGTAGGAGAACGAGTAGGAATGACCAAATGCAACTCAGATACAGAAGCCTTATACCTATCTCCCCAGCAGTGTTCCCATGGGGTACACCAACTCAGAAACCCAGGCACCCAGGAAATAGACCTGTAGGCCCAAGTCCTACACTTGGAGTTACACTCTGGCTCAATTAGGGCAAGGGTCCATCGACCGATCCCTAAGTGCTTACAGAAGGCACTGGAGTTCGACCATGGGCCACAAACTTAACCTGCACTACAAGAAGCCTGCGGCACCAATCCACACTGCAACCATCTGCTGGAGGTAAGAGAATGCTGGCAAGTTCCAGCACTGCACTAAAATCTTATATTGGTGATGATGTCACTGAAAGACTGGCCTAGGAAGATAAGGAAACTCACGATTCCAAGTAAATTAGGGTATTGCTGTGCTGATCCTTAGATTCTAATGCAGACATTATACAGCAAAAACAACTAGCAAGTGGAGGCAGGGAGTTGATTTCTAATAATTGGGCTGTGGCTACAAAAAAGGTCACATTTATTTTTTTAAATATTATGTACATAAAAAAGTGAATAAAACTGTACAAAACAAAGGATATTAGAGTGAGTCCACAATAGTACACATAGATTTGAGATAAAGGTAAGCTGTACATGTATAAATTTCAGTAGTATTACTGTTTAAAACCTGATATCCAAAAAGAACTAAAATAAGCCAAAATAGCAGAGAGGTACAATTAATCTACACACAAACACACTCATACAAAATAAAGTATAATCAACATGAATTAATAGCTACTAAAAACATTTACATATAAAATACAGGTTTTACATTTTCGGTCAGCAAGCAATCTTGCTATTATGGTTTCTGCCAAGTAACGTAATGCTCATTAGTCATTACTTTACAACAGTATTAGAATCTACAAATTGGTTCTGAATGAAAAACTATTTACTTCTTCTGTTAATTTGCTCAAAAAAGAAAAAGAAAAAAAGCAAACAAGACATAATAGAAATTATTAGTTGGGCAGTACTTGATAGTCAAAAAAGCAGGCTATGTGAAAGACTATGCACACCTTTTAGTTAAGCCAAAAATCATGGCGAATGGGAAGCTAAGGCATGACAAGAGCTTTTAGTGCATCAACTTCTCTCTAGTCTTAACTTTAGCCTCTCAGACAATGGCAGAGGACTATCTACAGAAAGGACTGAATCATCGTTTGCATCTTCATGTACCGGCAACAAAGGTGAATCACATCTTGTGACTCTTTCCATGGGGTTTTGGAAACTGACAATTACACTTGAACTTTTATGCATAGAAGTGCTTGTGTGTGACACTGCAGCATCTTGATCTGCAAAACAGCTTCCAGTCATATCACAACTCTTTTCGATTAGTGCCCCTTGACTTGCTTCTTGTCCTCTTCCATTGTCACCTAGCTTCTTTGAGCTCTTTTTCTTACACTGAGTCGGGTTCATTTTTCTGCTGTGCTGCTTAACTTTAGCAAGCTGTGGTTCACTGTTAATATCTTCCCTGTCACTCTCTTCGCTAGAAGAGTACCCTATGTGGCAGACACTCTTTTTAGTATTCTGCTTCCGACCGGTTTTAGTTTTCATTATTCCACTTCTACAGTCAGTTGATTCTCTTTGTGGGTCATTCACCCAAGGGAGGAATTTGCCAGGGTGACCACTTCGAACTGCCAGTGGCACAGAGCTACTTGGTTTCTTGCACTGTAGGACTTTAGCAGCCATACTTGCTGCTTCACAGTTTTTCATCTCTTTTTGTGCATCCAATTGCGCAGAATCCTCTTTTATATACACTACATCAGATGAACAGCGAACAGGAAGACATGCTGTCCAAGAATCTGAAGAGTCTCTTTTGCTCTCCACAAATGATTGATTGGTCAAATAACCTGTTGTACTAGAAAGCAGGCTTTGAGGATGTGAAGTATCATACTGGAAAGCATTCTTCAGAAGAATGCGCTCTTTTAAAGGCATTGTTTGAAGATGTGCAGCTACAAAGGTATCAACAGAAGAGGAATATTCTAGACTACAGCAAGAAGTCTGAACGCATGGACCAGGTTTGGTAGTAGCTATATCATTTCCTATGCCTCTACATTGTGAGTGGTACCATTGATTTGTGCAATTATTAGATGAATACCCAACAGCCTCATCAGTTGTTAAAATATGAGCAGGATTAATATGACTCTGCACCTGAGGGGAACAGCTAAATGAAGTCGCCTCCCAATCAATGTTACTCAGTTGCATTTCAGAGATTAGGGATGAGATGTCAGGTGATGACACATGAAGGGAGTGTTCGCTGAACTGTACTGAAGGGCATAATGGATCATCAAATGTTGTTGCACACTTTGCACTGTCTGGCACGTACACTGGATGCGCATTTGGTAGTGATCCAGCTGTTGTTGATGAGACCATAGTATATGAAGAATCATCACAACTTGACTTGTTTTTTTGTAGGTTTCCCCTATTCAAAACTATTTGAAGATCTTCCTCAGAATCCACTGAAGTAAAGGTCTCCTTCTCTTCATGTTTTAAGTTCATTTGAGTGAACTGATCAGCTACACTGTCAAGCTCAGAGATTTGCTTTCCTCTAATTTTGGTCTTCTTGCCTGTAATAAAAGAAAGGAAGTACAATTAAATCGTTTACTTTTCAAACCCAAAGGACAAATATTCCCATCTTATTCTGTGGGTGTAGTAGAAACCATCTTACAGGCAGATGATCAAAAGCCCCGCGCCTTTCCAAACAGCACTCTAAAATAGCGCTGGAACAGCGCGGGGCGCTATTAGACCTATGATCAGAGATAATGCATGCAAATTTAAGCAGTGCAATTATCTCTGATCATGGGGTAGAAGTGTGGGCGAACTGTGCCTGAGCATGCGCTCAGCACAATCCTCCTGCACTTGTTTGACAGGTCTGGGCTATCAAAAGCCCAAACCTGTCAAACACAGGGGCTGGAGGTCAATGGGACCACCAGGCCCTGACTACCCCTGCCCAAAGTAACGGGGGCTGGATGTCCGGCAGACTTCCGGTCCCCCCTCCCTCCCTCAGGTTCAGGGAGGGCTGGAGATCCGGTGGGTCTCCAGCCCCCCCAAACCCCCAGAAAATGGTCCCTGGTGGTCCAGTGGCCGCCGACCAACCCCCCCCTCCAGCCCACCCGAAATCCCACCCCCCCCAGCATTGTCTGCCAAATCCCTGGTGGTCCAGCGTGAAAAAGAACCCCCTCACGGCCCCCCTACCTTAGTTGGAGGAGGAAGGTAGCCTGCCTCCCTCCTCTTCCTTGGGTTGACACCGCCGCAAAATGGCGGCGCCCAGCCCTTCCCAGTGCATCCTGGGATGCGCTGGGTGGGGCTACAGACCATATAAGGGAATTGCCATTTTGCAGCGTCATCAACCCAAGGAAGGGGAGGGAGGCAGGCTACCTCCCTCCTCCAACTAAGGTAGGGGGGGGCCGAGAGGGGGTTCTTTTTCACGCTGGACCACCAGGGATTCAGCAGACAACGCTGGGGGGGGGGGGGGGGGGAGTTGGGGTGGGCTGGAGGTCCGTTGGACCTCCAACCCCCCCCCCCCGTCGCTTGCTGGGGGGGGGGGGGGTTGGCCGGCCACCACTGGACCACCAGGGACCATTTTCTGGGGGTTTGGAGGGGGCTGGAGACCCACCAGATCTCCAGCCCTCCCTGAACCTGAGGGGGGGGGTCGTCGGGGGGGACCGCAGGTCCGCCGGACCTCCAGCCCCATTGGCAGGTTTGCTTTGGTGGGGGGGGGGGGGGGAACAGGGGCCTGCCAGTATGCAACTGCATGCTGGACAGGGCTCACCATTCCTCCCCAATGATCTGCAAACCCTAACGCCAGCTCGGATCTGGCTGGCCACTGATCATTGGCGATGAATACGCTAAGCCCTGTTTAGCATGCATTTGCATGCTATTTGTGCAAAGAGCCCTCAAGCGTGTTGTTTCACGCGCTCGAGGGCTCTGATCATGGGGCGGTAGCAAACGCCAGCGCTAGTATGGCGCTAACAGCCTCTAGCGCCGGTGTTTGCTTTTGATCATCTGCCTATTAGTGTCCCATAGTTTTGATTACTCCAAGGAAGTAAAACAGCATATTTTAAAAAATATATGCTACTGGGTGAAACCAGGACTGAATCATCCTAGTCTGACAAGACAGTTCACTAGTAATCCTAAATTCTTATCTTAGAAACACAGGATTACCATGTGGAGTCCAAACATTACAGGATCAAAATAAAGGATGGCATCACTAGAAAAAATAATTAGCTTCCAAAAACAGTAAATTTAAACTTTTAAAATCCAGCAAAGGAGTGACAAAATGGGCACCATTTATTGGGGAGAGGGAATAGGCAGTCTGAACTTACATAAGAATAATGCACCATCCACTTTAAAATAGTTTACTATAAAAATATAAGTATAAAAGAAAACAATATCAACAGTAGGATAAGAGGAAAACTGCACCAAAATCATGTCTTCTAATTTAATTGTTCCATACATATTGTAAAGAAGCTGTTGAATTAGGGTGCAATCAACACTAACCCCAAATTCTATAAATGGTGCTTTAAACTGTGCGTGTTATAGAATTTGGGGAATCTGCGCTTAAATAGGTGTGGGGGGTTTACACTAGGGTTTTGTTCATGTAAATGGCCATGCCTAAAAGTACTTGCAGTTCAAGGCGATAAGCGCTATTACGTACATAAGTACATAAGCACCGCCATACTGGGAAAAGACCAAGGGTCCATCAAGCCCAGCATCCTGTCTCCGACAGCGGCCAATCCAGGCTTCAAGAACCCAGCAACCCCCCCACCCCAAAAAAAAAAAATTTAATAATGTTCAATGGACTTTTCCCTCAGGAATCTGTCCAAACCCCCTTTAAATTCCGTAAGGCCAGCTGCTGTCACTACATTCTCCGGCAACGAGTTCCAGAGTCTAACTACAAGCTGAGTAAAGAAAAACTTTCTCTTATTTATTTTAAATTTACCATATTCTAGCTTCATCTTGTGCCCCCTGGTTTTGTTGTTGTTTGAAAGTGTAAACAAACGCTTCACATCTGTCCGCTCTACTCTGCTCATTATCTTGTAGACTTCTATCATATCATCCCTCAGCCGCCTTTTCTCCAAGCTGAAGAGCCCTAACCTTCTCAGCCTTTCCTCATAGAGAAATCGTTCCATTCCCTTTATCATTTTCGTCGCCCTTCTCTGCACCTTTTCTAATTCCTTTATATTTTTTTTGAGATGCGGCGACCAGAATTGGACACAATACTCGAGGTGCGGTCGCACCATGGAGCGATACAACGGCATTATAACATCTTTGTGTTTGTTTTCCATCCCTTTCCTAATAATACCCAACATTCTGTGCGCTTTCTTAGCCGCGGCAGCACACTGGGCAGACGTTTTTAACGTCTTATCCACGATGACTCCCAGATCCCTTTCTAGGTCCGTAACTCCTAACGCGGAACCTTGCATGACATAGCTGTAATTCGGGTTCCTCTTACCCACATGCATCACTTTGCACTTGTCAACAATGAACTTCATCTGCCACTTGGACGCCCAATCCCCCAGTCTCGCGAGGTGCCTAATTTTGAGCGTTGCTTACAGAATAGCACAAAGTGCTTTTCTTCAGTGCCATTTTTTTAGGCGCCATTTATAGAATTTAGTCCCAAATGGAAGTACAATGTCAGCTTGCTGAAAATAACACTAGTTAAATAAAAACCAACAAAATAGCTGGCTCAAGATGACAACTTTATAACGCTAACATTGTTTAAGAAGCAGATTTTTGGGACTTATGGTTCCTTCCTTAGATGGTGATATAATTAAAAATTTAGAGGCTCATTTTCAAAGCACATAGACTTACAAAGTTACAGATTACTATGAGGCGTATTTTCAAAGAACTTAGACTTACAAAGTTACATAAAGGGGCACTTTTGATAGTGCATCTAAGTCGAACTTTGGACATTTTGAATTAAACATCCAAAATCTGAACAGAAAATATACCCATTTTCGAAAAAAGGGAAAAAGTCTATCTTTTTTCGAAAATACCATTTTGAACAAGATTTTGTGCTTTGCGCGTTTATCTTTTCAGGCCATTTTCGAAAAAAAAAAAACCACCCAAGTTAAAAAAGCACAAAATCAAGCCATTGGGATGTAGGAGGGGCTAGCATTTTTAGCAGAGTAGTCTCCAAAATATCCCAGGAGAGCAATGGGGCACTGCAGTGGACTACAAATAAATGCTCCCAGGTACACACGTCACTGTTGCTCCCTTATCTTGTCTGCTGGGCCCTCCAAAACCCACCCCAAACGCACTACCCCCAACTATACACCACTACAATAGCCCTTATGGGTGAATGGGGCACTTATATGTGGGTACAGTGGGTTTCTGATGAGTTTTGGAGGGCTTGTTTACACCACGAGTGTGACAGGTAGAGGAAGATAGGGACCTGAGTATCCCACTGCATAGTGCACTGCACCTACCACTACACTATTCCAGGGTCCTGCATGCTGCACTACTAGACCTGGCTATAACATCTCAGGCTGTCATAGAGGCTGGTAAACACCAGGCATCAAACAGTAGAGGAAAAAAAGGAAGAACCTCTCGCAGATGGTGTCCAGGAAAGATCTTTATTAACAACAGTCTTCAATAATAATAAAGGGGATAAGTCATATTTTATTCCCTTTTTTTGGGAGGGGGTGGAAGGGGGTCAGTGACCATGGGGGGTGGGGTCATCCCTGATTCTCTCCAGTGGTTATCTGGTCATTTAGGGCACCTTTTTGTGCCTTATTTGTTCTAAAAACAGGTATGCCTTGTAGCGCTATAGAAGTGTTAAGTAGTAGTAGTAGTCTAGATCAATTTGTCTTACTTTTAGTTTTGAATGGTTTTGTTTTATTATGGCTGAAAAACATCTAAGTCTTAGGAACACCCATACCCCGCCCTTAACACACCCCTGACATGCCCCTTGAGATCTGGACGCACTGCAGATGAACAGCATAGAAAAATGTCTGAAAAAATAGGTTTCAAAAATACTGATTTGGATGTTTTTGTGAGAAAAACAAATGCTGATTTATGCAACTGTTTAGATGTTTTTCTTTTTTGAAAATGAGCCCCATGGAATGATTATGTCATAACCAAACTCTGTAAGACACATTGAGCCTGCAAATAGGTGGGAAAATGCAGGATACAAATGCAATAAATAAATAAATAGAAACCTATGGAACTTTGTAAGTCTAAGTGCTTTGAAAATGAGCACCTAATCTTCTAAGAAGCCTAGAGAAATATTGGCTGAAACACTTACTTTTATGTTTTCTGTTGCCAACATCCAACTTTACTCTTTGAAAACATTCAACAATGTCAGGGTAGGCAGCTCGAAACAGAGATTCCTCCTCCACTGTCACTGGCTGAGATTCCAAAGGGTGGCCCTCTGCACAGACAAAGTGCTCTAAAAAATAAGTACATGTCTTAAGTGTTAAATGGCAGTCCTTGTGCACAAAACCAAAAAGGTGATGTGTAAATCAGTTAGATAAAGGTGCTAGAAAATAACTTTAAATATAACTGGGCTAGTTGACTAGCTTAGTTGTTCACAGATCAAGTGCAGATATGCAAGACAAAAAGAAGAATAACTACTTCTAGTCTTTGGAAAGAGTGTGGTTTTAAAGAATGTCACTTGTTTCTGATTCTAGTAGGTATTTATTATCTGAAATTCTCTATTTTAATTATTATTTGCTGATGTTTAGTCTAGTACCTTTTATATTTACTTTTATGTTTTTATTTTGTTTTACTTATTGTATGCCAATTACAGAACTGATATATTTGCAGTATATAAAAACACCAAACAAATGCTCTTTTTGTCTTATGCCATTACTATTAATTTACTTCTATAGCACCTGTAGCAAACTGCTGTATATTCAAGCCTGAATTTACAAGGTTGTAAAACAGAAAAGTACAATTTCATTAAGGGGCCCTTTTACTAAAGTGAGTTAAGTTTTGCACTTACTCTGCCTTAACAACCAAACGTAACATGTAGTACTTACAGCAACTGCACAGAAATGTTCATTAGTATGCGCTGTGGTTGCCGTCAGCACAGATACACTTTGCGCCTCCTAATGAAGTGGCACTAACTGAACCTGAACTAAATGCACAAATGACAGCTTGTGGCATGTACCCCGTGCTAACTGCAGTATGCTATACATGAACCCGAGATAAAATGCAGTTCACTTGTGAAGCAGTGTGCACTAATGCCATAATGATCAAAGGTAAATGCTAGCGCTAGAGGTCACTAGCACCCGCATTTACCAGCACAGAATGATCAGAGAGGTTTGGCGCAGCAAACAACGAGCGTGCCAGGGAATACCACAGAGTTCATTTAAATGAGTTCTGTGGTATTCCACCCGTATGATCAGAGAACTGCATTTTGATTGTATGGGTGGAATACCACCTTAACCCTATGCCAGCTCGGAGCTGGTGTTAGGGTTAAGGCTTCTCTCTTCTCCCCCCCCCCCCCCCCCCCCCACCAAGCCAGGCAGCCTGGGCTGTCATTTTCAGCCCAGGCTGCCACCATCAGTCCTGGGGGTCCAGTGGCTAAGGCCCCCCTGCTCTGGTGGCCTACTGCCTCTCCAGGTCCCCCAACCAACCCTAGGTCCCTAGAAACCGACACTGGACCTCCAGCCCCCCCAATACAAAATAAAATACCAGGTGGTCCAGTGGGACCCTAGTTTTAGCCCCCCAGCCAACCCCAACCCAAATCCCCCGTACCTTAAGGCAGGCAGGAGGAGGGAGTAGCACTCCCTCCTCTTGTGAGCATTGCCTTCAAAATGGTAGTGAAGCCCCATCCAGCGCATCCCAGGATGCACCAGGTCAGGTAGGGCGCTGCCATTTTGATGGTAGCGCTTGCAGGAGGAGGGTATGGGAGGGGGGTTGGGGGTATAAGTAGGGTCCTGCTGGACCACCAAGTATTATTTTTGTATATGGGGTGCTGGGAGGGTCCAGGGGGGTGTGGGGGTAGCACTAGGTCGCCAGCGCGGGGGGGGGGGGGGGGGGGGAGGGGGCTACAATTATGTCCTGCTAGACCACCAGGTATTTTTCTTGTATTATTGGTGGTGGTGGGGCTTTCAAACATGTTATTAGTTTGATCATTGGTGCGTTGTTCCCACTGTTGTTCTGGTGCTAATTTTAAAATGCTGTTTGGAACAGAACGGGGAAAATGGAAACAGAAAGCTTGTGCAATAGCAGTTAACGCATGCGAATTTGCATGTTAAATACTTAAAGTGCTTTAATAAAAGGGCCCTTATGTGTGAATGCAATAAAGGACAGAATCATGCATTTGGGGTACAGAATCCTTGAGAGCAGAATGCAATGGGGTGATGTCTGATGATCACAAAACAGCTAAACATTGGTAGCCGGTGCACAGATGAATAACCAGCACAAAAAGAGATATTGCCTCTATAAAATGCTGGTGAGTCCTCCCCTAGAACATTGTTTTGGAAGCCAAACATCAGACAGATTTACATACATTGCTAACAATACATATTCATTGTGGATTATAATGAAATGAAGACTAGCTAAGGGATACTTTAGGACCAGCATGAGAAACACTGCTCTAGAATGCTCACAGTATGAAGCTTCACAGAGGTAGACTCAGGAGCAACATCAGAAATGATTTCTTCACAGAAAAGGTGCTGGATACACAGAATGGACTGTTAAAGGAGGTGGAGAAGAAATGATAATGGCATTCATGAAAGCCTGGGATAAATACAAAGACAAACTTATCATAAATTGCAAAGAAATGAGGGGAAAGCAAGAGTACAACTGGAGTTTATAGTACAGCACTAGGGAGCCGATGATCAAATTCTCCGTGCTGTTCTGAACAGCACTGAAAAATTAGCACCGGAATAGCGCGGGGAATTAAAGCCCCAATGATCAAAACTAATAACAAGCAAATTTATATGCGCTATTAGTTTTGATCATGGGGGAACTTCTGCAGGAGGAAAAATTTTCTCTGGTGGCCCAGTGAGCAACCTTACCCCCACCCGCCCCAGGTGGTCTACTGCCCCCAACCCCCCCCCCCCCCGTACCTTTAGCAGCACAGGAGGGAGTAGCACTCCCTCCTCCTGGAACACTACCTTCAAAATGGTGGTGCCCTGCTCTGCCCAGTGCATCAGGGGATGTACTGGGCAGGGCTTCAATACCATATAGGGATAAATTCCCTTATCTGGTACTGAAGCCCCAAATGCATCTAAGGATGCACCAGGCAGGGAAGGGCACCGCCATTTTGAGGGAGTTCTACTCCCTCCTCTAATTCTAAAGGTACAGGGGGATGGGGAGAGGGGTTGGAAGGCACTATATCACCAGGACGGCTGGGGGTAGGGTTGCCCACTGGTGTCAGGGTTTTTGGGTGGGCTGGATGTCTGTGTCCAAGGAGTGGGGGTAGCTCACTGGACCACCAGGGAAACTTGTCTGGGGGGGGAGGGTTAGGGGAGCTGGAGGACCACGGACCCCCAGCCCCCTGTGCCCAGGGGGATGGGGGCCTGTAAGCATGCAAATGCATGCTGGACAGGGCTCCCCAATGCTCTGTGAACCCTAACCCCAGCTCCAAGCTGGTGTAGGGCTTGCCACAGGAGTAGCGCCAATGTTTGGTGCGCTGCCCACTGAGGATAAATAGGTAATGCCCTGTTTTGCATGCATTTGCATACTACTTGCAGTCAGAGTCGGCTGAGCTCGTTGCTTCACGAACTTGCTGGGTCTGACCATGAGGCGGGAGGAAACGCAGGCACTAGTACGGCGCTAATAGCTTCTAGTGCCCGCGTTTGCTTCTGATCATCAGGGCCTAGGAGTAAAACTGGCAAATTAAAGTGGCCCAAGGTCCTTATCTGACATCACAGTCTCTGTTTTTATTCAATAAGTAATTAGATGCACGAAGTAAGCATGAAATTCAAAGAGAAGAAAGCAATAGCTAATTAATAAATGCTAGAACTTGGGCCTTAGTCTGCAACAACATTACACACACATACAAGTATAAAATTCACACACCTGGCTTTTCCCATTCGACTTCAAAACAAGGAACGCCACTTCTAACACGCGTCTTGATTATCCTGTTAAATTAATTATACACTGAATGAACTTCAAACTCTATTATCTCTCTGTAGAGATCTACAGTTTGGTTATTGTGCTAAAAGATAAGATGGCCATAGGAATATAATGGGCTTTATTATTTAGCGCACCTTAGTAAAAGGACCCCTAAATTGTTTAAGGCACAATAACAAATGCATATCCCTACCACCTTTTTCCCCCAAAAGGTTATTTTAAATGTATTATAATTGGATCATACTGAATATGTATATTTAGTTATGCTTTTCACTATTATAAATACACTTTAGAACTTTGGCTGTGAAATATTAAATTTGATAAATAAATCTTCCAGAACAGTCTAGGAGTGGGCAGACAGAAGATGAAGATTAGTTCTTTTGTGTCTCAGAATTCAACAAAAAATAATGAAACTACTGGATTTAAGAGGATTGTGCTCCGCTTTGCGGCACAGTGATCTGGTTGGACTATGATACTTGAGGTGCAACTTAGGATAGATCTTGGTAACTAACTCCTGGAATATCTTTGCACCATCCTCTTCCAAAGTCACTGAACATTATTTGTAGAAAAATAATTAGGTTGGTCTAATAGTAGCAATGAAACCAAAGTGGACAACTCATCTGTTCTGTGACAAAAAATAGAGTGGTTAGTGACTTTTTATGTGTTGACTGGACCCTTTGGAGCCTCTTGTGTATGTTTGCTGTGCCCAGGATGCAGGCAAAGAGAATGATGAAGAAGATATGTGCTTTCTCTGTGCAGATGGACAAACTGTTTTAACACAGCTAGTGCATTGTGCTGAACTCAGTACAGAAGTGTGATCTGTACTGGAAAGCTCATAATGGGACATCTTGGGTGCAGAAGAGTCAGCACAGGAAATAAGCTTTTTTTGTTGTTGTTTTTTTTAAAATTTAGAATAATTCCAAACATAATCACATCATTCATGCAATTAAATAAGTAAAGCACAAACATACACAAAAAAAAATCTAAATTACAATCAGGAAATGTAGAACTACATTCCATCCACAATATTAGGGAAAAACAGCACCAAGAATCTTAGAAAGAAAAAAGAAAAGCAGATAACTACAATTAGAACAGTGCCTCAAGCCAATCTTACAGTGCTTATATCTATCACTTCAAAACATCATGTTTGAATCCTCAGTTCTTCCTTAGAAACCAAACTTACTGTACACTGCCTTGAGTGAATTCCTTCAAAAAGGCGGTAAATAAATCCTAATAAATAAATAAACATTCTAATAATTGCTTAGGATAAAAATAATACAATTTCCCCTCATAAGTCAAAACACAATTACAAGGAACAGGTAAGGAAAAGCACATCCCCAGAGCCTGAGCCCTGGGATGCAGAGACAAAACACTTGACATCGTCTCTGCTACAGCCTGACCGAAATCGAACAGCATTCTGGTCCAACACTTGGGCATGCAGCTTAGCTGCTCCAGTCACCACAGAAATATCAGCCACAAACCTAGAAGCCACCTTAAGTAAGGAGGTACTGAGCACCTGCATGGTGTCCCAAAGTGAGTCCAAAGCTACCTCAAACTACTACTACTAATAATCATTTCTATAGTGCTACTAGATGTACACAGTGCTGTACACATATGCAAGTAATTTCTCTGACCCTAGAGGGCTCACAATCTACCCCCACTGTTTGCTAGGCTGTGCTGGCAGCTGCCGTGAATGGGCTGTGTTGGCATTGCTGTATGGCTTGGTAAACAGGGGGGTACGATTTTTGTACCTGGGGCAATGGAGGGTTAAGGTCACAAGGAGCTGCAGTGGGACTTGAACCCAGGTTGCCAGGATCAAAGCCTGCTGCACTAAGCACTAGGCTATTTCTCCACCTCCACCAGAAGCCATTCGCCCTGGACAAATTGAAGCACTCACAATGGCTGCTGTTGCACTTCTTTGTTTTTTTTCCACTTTATTTTTATTAATCTGCTTCAAAAGACACAAAGCAATCTTATATACAGAAACTAATAAGAAATAATCAATATACGAAAACTAATATAGTCAAGCCAACATCAAGGGGAGCACATAGGACCTCTTTTATCAAGCCACGCTAGCGGTTAATTCGTGGCAATGCCAACGGAGCCCATTCAAAATGAGTGGGCTTTGTTGGCATTACCGCATTGGGAGCCACTAGCACAGTTTGATAAAAGAGGTCCATAGTGTACAATTCCAAGCAATGAAACAAAAAGAAATCAAAATACTAATACAGTATACTCAACGCTGCTTAACCATCCTAAACTATATCTAACCCTAATCTAAGGTCTATTGCCAGAGGACTCTTTTTTTCTTATGTCTCTACTGTGTAGACCTTGATATTTCAGGAAAGATTCTAAGCTTCTAACTGCAATATATATATACATTTTTTTAAATGTATGAAGTACAAGAAGCTTACCATTTTCAGAAATAAAAAAACCCAAAAGGGTGTAGCGTTGGCTAAACTCGTCCTGAGAAGTCTCTAGAAATTTTGTTAAATCAAACTCTGAAACATTTTCTCATGACTCCATTGCCTCCTCATCAGGTTTCTGAATAATTTTCTTCTGAGATAAATAATACAAACTTGAAAAAACAATTTGTGTCTATTTTAGCAATTTAAAAAACTTCCTTCCTTGCCCTGAAGAGGACAGGTACAAAAAGAAGCACATATGAGTTTATCTTGTTGGACAGACTGGATGGACCGTGCAGGTCTTTTTCTGCCGTCATCTACTATGTTACAATGTTACTATTTCTGAAGCAATAGCTCACATGATAATCTAGTGACAGGAAAATTTAAAAACTTCAAATTCCTAGACCTGTGATAATTCTATAACTGCTCACAATTACAATAAAGAAATAAACTACCCCTAATAGCTGTTATGCTTGTGACTTGCAGTGTATTAACTTTAGGCTCCAAGGATCCCAGCCATTTATCACAATCAACAGTTCTAAGATCAAGGTTTTGCAAGGACTGTGAAACTTGCTCTGGGTAATCACACAATTGAGAAACAGGTTTTTTTTTTTTAGCACAGACTCTACTCTAGAGACTGGCTTCCAAATGTCAGCCAAAGATAAATCAGAGGGAACTTGTCCAACACTGACCAATTCAACCACTGGATGTGGGACTGGTACAGGTATTTTGCATCTAGCTCCAGAAATTAGAGGAGTCCCCATTTCCCAAAACCCCAACAGAAACAAGAACCATCTCGGATGTCCCGTCCTTGGGAGTCTAGAAAAGAAGATATAGGTACGGGTGGGGTAAGGGACTCCCAGTGCATAAAGACGCTCCTGAGATCGAAGTAGGAGTTGCCACACAAAACGTGGAGCTCCTTGTTGTAATAACAGGCTGAACGTGTCTAGCCATTGGGTCAACAGTAACTTTAGAGACTGAGGATACAGAGCCTTCCTTATTTTTCTTCCCCATAATTCAAAAAGCACAGTACTCACAAAAGTCTGACGACAAGAGGAACATCAAGGAGTTTTCCGGTCTCCTAAGGGTTCTGGAGGGGAGTGGTCACACCCCTTTGGGCCACACTTCTGCGGCTGTGTGCCGAAGGCACAGTGCTCTGATATGATGATCCAGCATGGACTCCCACTGATATTGGGAGGTTCTGTCTCAGGTTGGTCCCACTGTCCCTGTCTCCGAATTCACAAACACCTGGCTCTCATTGCTGTTGTACTTCAATTTGTGTGAGAATATTCTTAGGGGAAGAAGCTGTAAACTGGGAGACCCTGCAGAGGCTGCACAAGAAGTGGAGCCTCTTTGAACTGCACTACACTCTCCGCAGCTGAGGAGCAACTTCTGGGCTGTGGTGGCACTGAACTTAAAGCTGGGGTTAGAGAAGCCCCATTTTCACTGGCGCTGGAAGCAATTTCCTCTGGCAAGGCTGAAGGGCACACCAATTCCAAGCAAGGGGCAGTCTAAAAACCATCCAACATGGTTTGCTTCACTGGGGCTAGAGGGACCCACCAAGTTACACCCTCTCTCTTCCCTACCGGTTTGAAGGGAAAAACAAACAGAAAGCAAAACAAGATAAGGGAGACAAGATAGGGAGCTCTCTCTTTTATAACTGCTCACAACACTATCTTGATCCACCGAGCATGAAAAAAAGTTTCTTGGGATTTAGAGTAATGACATGACTGGCGCTGAGAGATCTGCACTTAACGACCTCCTTGGAACTATGCACTTTGGAGAATCACCATTTAGACTGGTACGCCAGTGCTGAGGAATCATGTGCTTTTGGTTTGGAAACTTCAGCTGAGACCTCTGTCTACTTTGAAGAGGTTTGGCACGCCTCTTTTTTCATGATGGGACTCTCTCAGCCAAGGTCTGAGGGAACAGAGGCACTTTCCAAGGAAGATGATCTGCCAGACTGCATGGAGCAAGCTGGCTTCTACACAAAATAAACTCTTCATCTTAGGGACGTGTCCTTCAGCCTCATAATATTTGCAGAGCTCAAAGAGATGTTTCCTGGCCCTGGGGAACATTTTTCCATACGCATAATTTTCGTGCTAGAGAGTGAGACTCAGTCAAATGACTTTACGATTGTCATCACTGACCACTCTCCTATTGCAGGTGGAGCAGGCCTATTTTAGCCTGTGCCATGGACCCACAGTGAAAAATAAAAATAAATTAAAGAAAGAAAAAAATTAATAGTAAGAATAAAAGAACATAAATGAAAAAGAAAGCGAGACAAAAGATGGACAATTCTCTCAATGGAGGAGAGTGAATAGTGGAGGGCCACAGGGATCTGTACTGGGGCTTTTTAACATATTTATAAATGATCTAGAAATGCGAATGATAGGTGAGTTGATCAAATATGAAGATGACACAAAATTATTCAAAGTTCTTTAATCACATGAGGACTGTGAGAAATTTCAGGAGTACCATAAGAGTACTACTACTACTATTTATTCTATAGTGCTACTAGACGTACGCAGCGCTGTACAGTTGAACATGAAGAGACAGTCCCTGCTCAACACAGCTTACAATCTAATTAGGACAGACAAAAAGGACAAATAAGAGATAAGGGAATTACTAAGGTGGGAATGATAAAACAGACATGGGTACTGAACAAGTGAATAGGAGTTAGGAATTAAAAGCAGCCTCAAAAAGGTTGGCTTTTAGCCTAGATTTGAAGACGGCCAGAGATGGAGCTTGACATACTAGCTCGGGAAGTCTATTCCAGGCGTATGGTGCAGGAATGGAGTCTGGAGCTGGTAGTGGAGGAGAAGGGTACAGATAAGAGAGATTTATCCAATGAATGGAGTTCCAGGGGAGTGTAGGGAGAGATAAGAGTGGAGAGGTACTGAGGAGCTGCAGAGTGAATGCACTTGTAAGTCAATAAGAGGCATTTGAACTGTATGCGGAAATGGATAGGGAGCCAAAGAAGTGACTTGAGAAGAGGACTAATACGAGCACAGTGACACTGGCGGAATATAAGTCGTGCAGCAGAATTTTGAACAGATTGAAGGGGAGAGAGATGGCTTAGTGGGAGACCTGTGAGAAGAAAGTATTCTAAGCAAGAGGTGATAAGAGTGTGAATAAGGGTTTTGTTTGTGCTCTCAGAGAGGGACAAATTTTAGTGATATTATACAGAAAGCAATGACAGGTTTTAGCAGCCTGTTGGATATGTGCAAAGAAAGAGAGTCAAAGATGACACCAAGGTTACGAGCTGATGAGACAAGGAGGATGAGAGTGTTATCCACAGAGACAGAGAATGGGGGAAGAGGAGAGATGGGTTTAGAGGGGGAAGTGGCTGGAAGACTGGGTATCCAAGTGGCAAATAACTTTTAATGTGGACAAGTGCAAGTGATGCACACTGGGAAGAATAACTGAAAAATTACGACTACACAGTTTGGTTCTACATAGGAGTTATCGCACAGGAAAAAGATCTAGGTGTTATCATGGACAATACATTGAAACTTTCTGGTCAGTATGTGGTGGCGGCCAAAAAAAGCAAACAGAATGTTAGGAATTATTATGAATGGAATAGAGAAAAAAAAACAAAACGAGTATTATAATGTCTCTGTATCGTTCCATGGTGTGACTGTACTTTTGAGTATTATGTGCAATTCTGGTTGCCACATCTCCAAAAAACATATTGTGTTAATAAATAATGTACAGAAAAGGGTGTTCAAAATGATTAAGGGGATGGAACTCCTCTCCACTGAGGAAAGGCTAAAGAGATTAGGGCGCTTCAGCTTGCAGAAGAAATGGATGAGAGGAGATATGATTGAGGTCTACAAAATCCTGAGTGATGTGGAACAGATAAAACCTAACTGCTTGTTATTTCAAAAAGTACAAAGAGTAGAGGACACATCATGAAATTACATTAAAACAAATAGGAGAAAATATTTTTTTTTTTTACTCAACTCAATTAAAATTCTGGAACTTGTTGCCAGAGGATATGGTAAAAGCAGTTAGTGTAACTGGGTTTGAAAACGGTTTGGACAAATTCATTAAGATAATGTTAATAAACATTTAAGTTAGACCTGGGTGAAGCTACTGCTTATCCCTGGAGGTAAGTGCCATGGCAGAGCTGCCAAGTTACTCGTTCCAGGAGGGAGACTTTTTGGCCAGTCCTGAATTTCTGCCACTCATTCTGGTGCATTATGGGACATGCTACACTGCTTTGGGATGTAAGTTTAAAACCAGGACCGGCCAAAAGGTCTCCCTCCTGGAATGGGTAACTTGGCAGCTGAACCTTGGTGGAGGGGTAGCTGGAAACCAGACCTGAGGGAGAGGTTCAGTAGGCAGCCTGAGGCGGAAGCTGTGGCTGCTGGGAGTTGTACTGGAGAAACCTGTTGCTTCCCAGGTGGGAAAGGCACTATGCTAATCAGCACAGCAGTCTGGGTATCCTGATAGTGAGATTGGAAAAGAGACCGTAGTAGATCAAGTGTGCTTAAATAAAAATAAAAATCAGACAAAAGATTGCCTAAGAAATAAGATGGGAGAGTTAGAATATATTGCACTAAATGAAAAATTAGATATAATAGGCATCTCTGAGACCTGGTGGAAGGAGGATAACCAGTGGGACACTGTCATACCAGGGTACAAATTATATCGTAGTGATAAGGTGGATCGAATTGGTGGAGGGGTAGCATTGTATATTAACGAGAGCCTTGAATCAAATAGATTGAAAATTCTGCAGGAACAAAACACTTCTTGGAATCACTGTGGATTGAAATTCCATGCGTAAAGGGGAAAAGGATAGTGATAGGAGTGTACTACCGTCCGACTGGCCAGGATGAACAGACGGATGCAGAAATGTTAAAGGAAATTAGGGACGCAAACAAACTGGGCAACACAATAATAATGGGTGATTTCAATTACCCCATATTGACTGGGTAAATTTAATATTGGGGCACGCTAGGGAAGTAAAATTCCTTGTTGAAATCAAGGACAGCATTATGGAGCAGCTGGTACAGGAGCCGACGAGAGAAGGAAAAATTCTAGACTTAGTCCTTAGTGGAGCGCATGATCTGGTGTGGGAGGTAATGGTGCTGGGGCCGCTTGATAACAGTGAACATACTATGATTGGATTTGATATTAGCCTTGAAGTAAGTATACATAGGAAATCAAATACATTAGTGTTTAACTTTAAAAAAGGAGACTATGATAAAATGAGAAGAACGGTGAAAAAAAAAACTTAGAGGAGCGACTGCGAGGGTCAAAATTTTACATCAGGCATGGATGCTGTTCAAAAACATCATCCTGGAAGCCCAGGCCAAATATATTCCGTGTATTAAAAATGGAGGACGGAAGACCCCAAACGACAGCCGGCATGGTTAAAAAGTGAGGTGAAGGAAGCTATTAGAGTTAAAAGAAAATCCTTCAGAAAATGGAAGAAGGAACTGACTGAAAATAATAAGAAACAGCATAAGGAATGTCAAGTCAAATGCAATGCGCTGATAAGAAAGGCTAAGAGGGACTTCGAAAAAAAGATTGTGTTGAATGCAAAAACACATAGTAAAATTTTTTTTAGGTATATTAAAAGCAGGAAGCCGGCAAAAGAATCGGTTGGACTGCTAGATGACCGAGGAGTAAAAGGGGCGGATCAGGGAAGACAAAGCCGTAGCAGAGAGATTAAATGAATTCTTTGCTTCAGTCTTCACCGAGGAAGATTTGGGTGGGATACTGGTGCCAGAAATGGTATTCGAAGCTGACGAGTCGGAGAAACTTAATGAATTCTCTGTAAACCTGGAGGATGTAATGGGGCAGTTCTACAAGAGTAGCAAATCTCCTGGACCGGATGGTATTCATCCCAGGTACTGATAGAACTGAAAAATAAGCTTGCAGAGCTAGGAGTAGCCTAGTGGTTAGTGCAGTGGACTTTGATCTTGGAGAACTGAGTTCGATTCCCATCGTACCGGAAGATTGGAGGGTGGCCAATGTAACGCCGATTTTTTAAAAAGGTTCCAGAGGAGATCCGGGCAAAGTGGTAGAGACTATTATTAAGAACAAAATTACAGAGCATATTCAAAAGTATGGATTAATGAGACAAAGTCAACATGGATTTAGTAAAGGGAAATCTTGTCTATTACATTTCTTTGAAGGGGTGAACAAACATGTGGATCAAGGTGAGCCGGTTGATATTGTGTATCTGGATTTTCAGAAGGCGTTTGATAAAGTACCTCATGAAAGACTCCAGAGGAAACTGGAGAGTCATGGGATAGGAGGCAGTGTTCTATTGTGGATTAAAAACTGGTTAAAGATAGAAAACAGAGAGTAGGGTTAAATGGTCAGTATTCTCAATGGAGAAGGGTAGTTAGTGGGGTTCCCCAAGGGTCTGTGCTGGGACCGCTGCTTTTTAACATATTTATAAATGACCTAGAGATGGAAGTAACTAGTGAGGTAATTAAATTTGCTGAGGACACAAAGTTATTCAAAGTCGTTAAATCGCGGGAGGATTGTGAAAATTACAAGAGGACCTTACGAGACTGGGAGACTGGGCGTCTAAAATGGCAGATGATATTAATGTGAGCAAGTGCAAAGTGATGCATGTGGGAAAGAGAACCCGAATTATAGGTTCGTCATGCAAGGTTCCACATTAGGAGTCACGGACCAAGAAAGGGATCTATGGTATTGTCGTTGATGATACGTTGAAACCTTCTGCTCAGTGTGCTGCTGCAGCTAAGAAAGCAAATAGAATGTTAAGTATTATTAGGAAAGGAATGGAAAACAAAAATGAGGATGTTATAATGCCTTTGTATCGCTCCATGGTGTGACCGCACCTCGAATATTGTGTTTATTCTGGTTCATCTCAAAAAAGATATAGTGGAATTAGAAAAGGTGCAGAGAAGGGCGACGAAAATGATAAAGAGATGGATGACTAAAGCGGCTAGGGCTCTTCAGCTTAGAGAAAAGGCGGCTGAGGGGAGATATCATAGAGGTCTATAAAATAATGAGTGGTGTTGACGGGTAGATGTGAAGCGTCTGTTTACGCTTTCCAAAAATACTAGGACTAGGGGGCATGCAATGAAGCTACAATGTAGTAAATTTAAATGAACTGTAGAAAATATTTTCTTCACTCAACGTGTAATTAAACTCTGGCATTCGTTGCCAGAGAATGTGGTAAAGGCGGTTAGCTTAGCGGAGTTTAAAAAAGGTTTGGACGGCTTCCTAAAGGAAAAGTCCATAGACCATTATTAAATGGACATGGGGAAAATCCACTATTTCTGGGATAAGCAGTATAAAATGTTTTGTACTTTTTGGGATCTTGCCAGGTATTGCGACCTGGATTGGCCACTGTTGGAAACAGGATGCTGGGCTTGATGGACCTTTGGTTTTTCTCAGTATGGCAACACTTACGTACTCAGGAAAAGGGTGTGGCTGGAAACACTCTAGCTATAGCTACTATAAGAAGAGAGTGCCAAGGATTCTCAACAGGAGGAAGACAGGATGGGCTGACAATCCCTGGTTAAGAATGTCCCAGAAGGAGAAGACGGGTTGAGAACCCCTGGGTTACAGACATAACTATATGGAGTCGTATGGACTGAGGCTCCAGACTAGGGAAACCATCTGGAAGGAAGGGCATAAGAAGGTTGTATCTGGTGGCCTGGGTAAGGGTTGAATTCCCGTGGTGTGTGAAAGACGGGCTGGCAATCCCCAGGTTAAGGTTAGTCCCAGGAGTGAAACGGGGGTTGGGTTACCCTGGTGTGTGAAAGCGGGCTGGTAATCCCTGGATTAAGGTTAGTCCCAGAAGGAGTGGGAAGGGGGGTTTGAGCTACCCTAGTTGTATCAAGAAGGGTTAGGGTTACACTGAGTTTGTAAAGAGGACCCTGAGACCTACCCTTTGTTGGGAAAAGAAGGAATGTGCTTAAAGGGAAACTGATGTGTAATGTATAAATTTGCTGGACCACATGTTACAAAGAGAAAAGGTTTAATTGTCATTGATGTAATTGTGCTGGAAGCCAAGTTACACCCCTGCTCTCTGAAAGGGACAGCAGAATTATTTAGTGGAATGAGATTTGTGTTGTCCAGAATAAAGAATATTTTGTTTATTTTAAAACCTTATGAAGCCTTGGTTATTGGTTAGGCAGTTGCCTAGGCCCGGGAAAGTGACTGATAACTGAGGGGTTAAAGGAGTGGGCAGGGTAGCTCAGCCTTAGTAGAAAGGGGGAGTCCCTCAGATCCAGTTCTCTCCACTAAAGCAAGCAGGCTCCACTCAAGCCGTCCCTAGCACCACTGTAAAGGTTTGGACTAGGACAAACACCCACTAGGTGTTTGTCCTAGTCCTCCAAATATGGGACCTCCACTGGCCAAACATGCAACCCACCCATAACAAAGGACACACACTAGATATTATCACCCACAAAATTCTCATCAGAACCTAACCTCACACTTACAGATACAAAATGGACAGCCATGCCATGGTCTGATCACTACAAAGCAAACCTTACCCTCCGCTGGAGAACAAAAAAGGAACAACAAAAACAAGAACAAAAAAACATATACTACGAGAGGCAAAATAGACCCCACTAACATTCTGGCAACAATTCTATACCGACGAATGGATAACACCTAAAGACTCGCCCCCAATTTCTCCAAGAATGGGACAACAGATGCAGAACAGTACTAGACAACCATTTCAACACCAGAACCTCTCATAGAAAAAATCAATACCATGGTTTAATGAAGAACTGAAAGAACTAAAACACAGGTCAGAAGATTAGAAGAGCATGGAGCAAGAAAAAGACGAACACACACTCAAAGGACTGGAAACAGCTACAAAGAAAATACAAATACAAAGTAGACAAACTAAAAGAACGTACTACAAACCATAATAGGACCAAACTACAAGGATACAACAAACTCTTCTCAACTCGTAAACAAACTCACAAATACTACACCTGTCACCTCTAATAATACAGACACCCCATCCGCAACCAACCTTGTGAACTACTTCAAAGAAAAAATTATAAAGCTCTCGACTCATGATACCTACCACAATCACTGAATACACAAATATCCTGAATGTCTAGGACCCAAAACCTGGGGAATGCCCAGCAGATCGATCATGGACCAACTTTGACACGATATCGTCAGATGAAATCTCCCAATGGCTTGAAAAAATACGCCAAGTCACAATGCAAATTAGGACATTTGCCCTACTAGCCTAATAAGATCCGCCCCCAAACAATTCAAAAAAGACCTCATGAATCATGTAACCACAGGCTTCAAAATGGTCTCTTTCCCACGGATAAAGGAAATATCCTACTTACTCCGCTGCCAAAAGATGCTAAGAAAAGTACAATGGACCTAACCAATTATCGCCCAGTAGCATCTATTCCGCTCATAACCAAACTCATGGAGGGCATAATGACAAAACAACTCACTGAATACCTTAATAAACACTCAATTCTGCATGAGTCTCAATCAGGATTTCAGTCAAATCACAGCACCAAAACTGTACTAGTGTCCGCAATGAACTCATTCAAACAAGCAATAGCAAACTGGTACAACATACTCCTCCTACAATTCGACATGTCCAGCGCCTTCGACATGGTAATCATGGAATACTATTATATTATACTAGACTACTTCGGAGTAGGAGGTACAGTTCTCAAATGGTTCAAAGGATTCCTGACCACAAGATCATACCAAGTAACAACGAACATGGAAATATCACCCCATGGATACCTGAATGTGGAGCTCCCCAAGGATCCCCCTCTCACCACTCTCTTCAACCTAATGATGATACCTTTATCCAAACTTCTAGCCAATCAAAACCTCAACCCCTACGTATACGCAGACAATGTCATGATTTACATCCCATTCAAACATGATCTAAACGAAATCACCAACGAAATCAACCAAAGCCTCCAAATCATGCACTCCTGGGCGGATGCATTCCAGCTAAAACTCAACGCAGAAAAAACACAATGCCTGGTACTCACTTCCCAACACAACACAAACAATTACTCCACCATAACCACACCATATTGTTATCTTCCTGTCTCACAAAATCTGAAAATTCTTGGAGTTACCATTGATCGAAACTCACACTCGATGCCCACGTGAAGAATACCACAATAAAGATGTTCCACTCCATGTGGAAACTCAAAAGAGTAAAACCTTTCTTCCTGAGATACATCTTCCGTACCCTGGTACAGTCAATGGTAATAAGTCATCTGGACTACTGCAACGCACTGTACGCTGGCTGCAAAGAACAGACTATCAAAACAAACAGCCCAGAATACGCAGCCAGACTCATATTTGGAAAAAACAAATATGAAAGTGCAAAACCCCTAAGAGAGAACTTCACTGGCTCCCAACTCAAGGAACGCATTGCGTTCAAGATATGCACGACTGTACACAAAATCATTCACGCAGACGCCCCAATCTACATGCTAAACCTCGTGGACCTGCCTCCCAGAAACGCCATAAGATCAGCCCACAAATTTCTCAATCTGCACTTCCCAGCTGTAAAGTACTAAAATAGAAGCTGACACACGCCACCACCTTCTCTTACATGAGCACGCAGTTGTGGAATGCACTACCTACAGCCCTGAAAACCAATGACGAAATAACTAACTTTCGCAAATCTCTGAAGACACATCTCTTCAACAAGGCCTACATAGAGAACCCATAACCTTACAAAACTACCTCACCAATCTACCGTTATCAAAGCCCACCTTCTATACTATCCTGCCTAACACCTTCCTTCTCTCTTCCCTTACTTAATCGTTGTACATTACTAATTGTATCTGATATCCTGGAATGACTATGTCATAACAAACTCTGTAAGCCACATTGAGCCTGCAAATAGGTGGGAAATGTGGGATAATAAATAATATTTGTTAACTTTGTGGATGATGTGAAGTATCTGTGACCTGGCTTGACCACTGTTAGAAACAGATATTAGGTTACATGGACCTCTGGTCTGATCCAATATGGGAATTTTTATGTTTTTATCTAATACCCCCCACCCCCAAATCAATCCTGACAAGCATTTCAGCAAATTAGTATATGTCCACATCCCTCCTCTCCCCTCAAAAAGAGAATACAACAAAAAAAGCTATCATTCTGTATTCAGAACTGAAAATACACCTGCTATACTCTATAAAACATCACATGGCTACAGAGAACAGATCTGATATTGGTACCGAATTGCCTGCAGTTGCCTCATATCCATTTGACCAGACCTCCTCTTGCACATGTCATAGTGTGTCAGCAGGATCAGCACTTTCTCACATGAATAATGCCGAGGCCAGTCCAGCATTTCCAGGCAAACTTCTGCAAAAAAACAACAACAAACAAAACAAAGGAATAATCTGTGAACTTTAAGGGATTTTGAACTTTAGAGTTCTTAAACAACTATGGTAATGGGAATTCCCCTTCTTCTCCAAAAGAAAGCCACAGCATGATAGCTGAAATGTGGTTTCACTCACCTGGACGAAGCACAATCCAGACAGCAGCAACGATTATTATTACCACGTAAGTCTACCTGGATTTGTAGAACTAAGGACCACCACAAAGTTGTGTGTGATACCTTTTTATTGGACTAATTTGGTGGCTCTCAATCTAGTCCTTTACCCAGCCAGTATGGTTTTCAGGATATCCAGAAGAATATGCATGAGACAGATATGCATCCAGTGAAGCAGTGCATGCAAATGTATTACAAGCATATTCACTGTGGATATCCTGAATAACTGGCTGTGTTCTGAGGACTCAGCTGAAAATCACTGGACTAAATTAATATATATCAGTGACTAGCTTTCTAGAGTTACCCTCTCATTATCAGAACACTAAAACCCCCCAGCATAGTTACATTAGTTTTAAATAGCAGTGTCCTCAGAAATGAAACAGGTCAATTTTCAATTAGGGAATCTATGTCTGTATTGAAGACGTGGAGGGGCATAATCGAACGGGGGAGCCAGTGAAGTTTCTCTCTTAAGGGTTTTGCACTTTCATATTTAGTTTTTCCAAAAGATTCACCCAAGGAGGTGTACAGCAGGTATGGTTTAACATAAAAGGTAAAATTATGTATAATCATACCTGATAATTTTCTTTCCATTAATCATAGCTGATCAATCCATAGACTGGTGGGTTGTGTCCATCTACCAGCAGGTGGAGATAGAGAGCAAACTTTTGCCTCCCTATATGTGGTCATGTGCTGCCGGAAACTCCTCAGTATGTCGATATCAAAGCTCCATCCGCAGGACTCAGCACTTAGAGAATTACACCCACGAAGGGACACTCTGCCCAGCTCACCACCGCCGAAACGGGGGAGGGGAATTACCCGCTCATCCCCACACAAGTGGGGAGGGAATCCGTCAGATCATCCCCGCGGAGCGGGGGGAGGGCCACCACACCCGCCGATGCGGGGGATCTGGCTTATCCTGCAAACCGCAACCGCGGGAGAGCTGACTGACCCTAACAACCGCCGCAGCGGGAGGGGTACAAAGCTGCCCTACAGCCGCCACGAAGCGGGAGGGAGTGCCGGCAGAATTTATGTCTCAATCCAGCCCCGTAAAACGGAGGGGAGAAGGACATGCAGCAGCTCACTGTAACACAAACTCGTCTCAACTCTGAAGGAATCAAGTGAAAGAAGAACTTGAACACGAAGTCCTCCTGAAGTAACTGAAGGCTAAACTTGAACCTAAAATTCAACCAGAATATAAACAGTACAGATATCTGGGAGGGGCTATGGATTGATCAGCTATGATTAATGGAAAGAAAATTATCAGGTATGATTATACATAATTTTACCTTCCATATCATCAAGCTGATCAATCCATAGACTGGTGGGATGTACCGAAGCAGTACTCACCCAGGGCGGGACATAGAAATCCCTGACCTCAACACTGAAGCTCCAAACCGGGCCTCCGCCCGTGCAGCCACAGTCAACCGGTAATGCTTGGAGAATGTATGAGCCGAAGCCCAAGTTGCCGCCTTGCATATCTCTTCCAAGGAGACGGATCCGGCCTCTGCCATCGAGGCCGCCTGAGCTCTCGTGGAGTGAGCCTTCAGCTGGATAGGCGGCACCTTCCCCGCGGCCACATAAGCCGCTGCAATGGCTTCCTTGACCCATCTTGCCACTGTAGGCTTAGCAGCCTGCAGACCCTTACGAGGACCTGCAAACAGGACAAACAGATGATTTCCGGAAATCATTGGTCACTTCCAAGTATCTGATGATGACTCGTCTCACATCCAGATATTCAAGAGCGGAGTACTCCTCTGGGTAGTCCTCCCTACGAAAGGAAGGGAGACAGAGCTGCTGATTCACATGGAAGCGAGAACCAATCTTGGGCAGGAAGGCAGGCACTGTGCGAATAGTCACTCCTGCCTCAGTGAACTGCAGAAAAGGCTCTCGACATGAGAGCGCCTGGAGCTCGGAAACTCTTCTGGCTGAAGTGATAGCCACCAAAAAGACTGCTTTCAACGTCAGGTCTTTCAGAGATGCCCTCGACAAGGGTTCCAAAGGCGGCTTCTGCAATGCTCTTAGCACCAGGTTGAGATTCCACGCAGGCACCACTGAGTGCAGAGGAGGGCGCAGGTGATTAACTCCCTTGAGAAAGCGCACCACATCTGGCTGCGAAGCCAGGGAAGCACCCTTCAGGCGGCCCCTGAAGCAAGCCAGAGCCGCTACCTGGACTTTAAGGGAACTGAGCGACAGGCCTTTCTCCAGACCTTCTTGCAGGAACGCCAACACTGAAGAAATTGGAGCAGTGAAGGGAGAAAGTGAGCCTGCTTCACACCATGCTGCAAAGATACGCCAAACCCTGGCGTAAGCAGTAGAAGTAGAGCGCTTCCTCGCTCTCAGCATAGTGGCGATGACCTTGTCTGAGAAGCCCTTCTTCCTCAGACGCTGCCGCTCAATAGCCAGGCCGTAAGACCAAAGGGAGAGGGATACTCCATCACCACGGGACCCTGATGTAACAGGCCCTGCTCCACTGACAGCCGCAGAGGATCGTCGACTGAGAGCCTGAACAAGTCCGCATACCAGGGACGTCTGGGCCAATCCGGACCCACCAGGATTACCCTGCCGGGATGCTTTGCCACCCGGTCTAGCACCCTGCCCAACATGGGCCAGGGCGGGAACACATAGAGGAGCTCTTGTGTCGGCCACTGTTGGAGAAGAGCATCTACTCCCAGGGATCGAGGGTCCCGTCCTCTGCTGAAAAAGCGCGGCACTTGGCCATTGGCCGATGACGCCATCAGATCTAGGCTCGGCTGGCCCCAGCGCTTCGTGATGTCCAAGAACGCCTGAGCAGATAGTTGCCACTCTCCGGGCTCCAAGGTATGGCGACTGAGAAAGTCCGCCTTGACATTCATGACTCCGGCAATGTGGGCCGCTGAAAGCTGCTCCAGGTTCGCTTCCGCCCACTGGCAAAGACTCATAGCCTCCTGGCTAGAGGGGCGCTCTTGGTACCTCCCTGGCGGTTGATATAGGCCACAGCCGTGGCATTGTCCGACAGGACCCGTACAGGCTTCAACACCAGTACCGGGATGAACTCCAATAACACCAACCGAATGGCTCTGAGTTCCAGGAGGTTGATAGACCACTTGCCTCTGCAGGCGACTAGAGCCCCTGCGCTGTCCTTCCCAAGCAGTGGGCTCCCCAGCCCATCAAAGAGGCTCTGTCGTGACGACAATACACTCCGGGGTCACAGAGGCAATCTGCAGACAACCTTGTCTGTCTGCGTCACCAGCTCAGCGCCTTGCGCACTGCTGGGTCCCCGGAAGGCGCACAGCATAATCCTCCGACATCGGAGTCCAGAGCCGCAGCAGAGATAGCTGTAGTGGTCTCATATGAGCCCTGGCCCAGGGCACTCTTCCATCGTGGCCGTCATAGAGGCCCAACAGCTGCACGTAGTCCCAAGCCCGAACAGGAGAGGCTACTAGGAACTAGTCCACCTGAGCCTGAAGCTTGACAATCCGATTGTCTGGCAGGAACACTCTGCCCACTTGGGTGTCGAATCGAACTCCCAGATACACCAGGGACTGAGTCGGCGCAGCTGGCTCTTCTTCCAGTTGATGATCCATCCCAGGGAGCTCAAAAGAGCAACTACCCGGTCCATAGCTTTGCCGCACTCTGCATAAGAGGGGGCTCGGATCAACAGTCGTCCAGCATAAGGATGGACTTGTACTCCTTCCTTTAGCAGGAAGGCCGCTATGACCCCCATTACTTTGGAAAAAGGTCCGCGGAGCAGTAGCCAACCCGAAAGGGAGGGCTCTGAACTGGAAGTGTCGTCTCAGGACTGTAAAACGCAGAAAGCGTTGGAGAGGAGGCCAGATGGGAATATGCAGTACGCTTCCTTGATGTCCAAGGAAGCCAAGAACTCTCCTGCCTTCACTGCCGCTATAACAGAGCGGAGAGTCTCCAGCGAAAGTGCCTTACTTTCCAGGCCCGATTGACCCCTTTGAGGTCGAGGATAGGCCGGACAGAACCTCCTTTCTTGGAACCACAAAGTAAATGGAGTAACGTCCCTTGCCATCTGATTTTTTGGCACACGGAACGACCGCACCCAGGCGATCAGGTTGTCCAAGGTCTGCTGCACTACCACAGCTGACCGGAGACTTGCAGGGAGAGAGTACAAACCCGTCTCTTAGGGTTGGCAGAACTCTAGCTTGTAGCCGTCTCTGATGACTTCCAGCACCCACGCGTCTGAAGTTATAGTGGTCCACTCGCCCAGAAACGAGGACCAGCCGCCTCCAATCTGCACTGGGGCGTGGACCAGGCCCCGTCCTTGGTCCGAGACCCTGGGGTGAGGACCAGGAGGAAGCACCTCCGGGAACGGCGGTCCTCTGCGAAAGGATGCTAGCTTGGGGGAGAAAATTCCTCTTGAAGGAAGAGGGGGCAGAGGAACCCATTGCCCGGGCGTACCGATGGGCTTCCTGCAACCGTCCTCTGGAGGGTACGGACGAGTACTAACCCAGCCCTGACCTCTGGTAATTTCTTGCCCTTAGAACGTGCCGAGATCGGTCACGATTTTGTCCAGCTCGACCCCAAAGGAGCACTTGCCTTTAAAAGGCAATCTAGCCAGGCGGGATTTAGAGGCGTGGTCACAGACCATGTTTCAGCCAAAGCCACCGCCGCGCAGAGACTGTCTGAGCCATCCTTAGCTGAGGCTCTCCAGACATCATACAGCAAGTCTGGCCAAATAGGGCTAAGCCCGATTCCAGGGCCGGCCATCAGCCCTCAAGGATGATCCGAGGGAGCCCGCTGCACCATAGTCCGGCACGCCCTGGCCACATAGGAGCCGCAAACTGAGGCCTGCAAACTTAAAGCAGCTGCCTCAAGGACGACCTTAAGGGCGCCTCCAATCTTCTGTCTTGGGCGTCCTTTAGGGCCGTGCCACCTTCCCACCGGCAACTGCCGTATTTCGTAGTCACCGCAGTGATTAAAGAATCCACGGTAGGCCACAGATAGGCCTCACGTTCACTCACAGCCAAAGGATAGAGGCGGGACATAGCCCTAGCCACTTAAGGCTCGTTTCCGGGACATCCCATTGAGCCGCAATTAAGGTGTGCATGGCATCATGCACGTGGAAGGTTCTAGGCGGGCGCTTCGTCCCCAGCATAATGGCAGAGCCAACAGGGGCTGAGGAGAGACGTCCTCCGAGAGGAAATCTTCAAAGTGTCCATGGCCTGTAACAACAGGTTGGGCAAATCCTCTGGGCTAAAAAGCCGCGCTGCAGAGGGTCATCCGCTCCATCCGAGCGGGGATCTATCTCCTCCAAAGGAATCCGCAAAGGAATCGTTGGAGACCTCAGACACGCTGCCCTCATCTACATCGGAGGATACAAAAGTCCTCCAAGGCCTGGATCAACCCGAGGGCGTTTACCTCTGGACCCTCAACCTCTTTATCCGAAGGAGGGAGCAGGGGCAGCGTTTTTGCATGAGGAAAGCCTGATGCAGCAGCAAAAACAACCTCGGGGAGAAACCCCCCAGACTGTGCACTTCCGCAGCCTGGCACAGCCCTAGGACCACTCATCAAAACCGAGCGCTCGCAATAGCGGGGGGAGAGACATGCTGCGCATCCAAAAATGGCGTCCGGCGCGAAACTCCGTGAAGGATCCGCGCGGAAGAACGCGCTTAACTTTAGCCGCTTTTGTGCCGTCGCCCAAATTAAGGGCGTTCATGGCATTATGTCTCCAACCTCAAAGGGCGGCCCGAAGTAAAGCCGTCCGAGCCGCGTGGCCGGCCAAGATGGCGGAGGCGAGGAGCGTGTGGATGGGCGTTTATGGCGGGAAAAACACCGCCACGCCGGAGGAAACGACCGGGACATTCCATCGGTCACTAAACTATCACCCATCAGGGCGAATCAGGTTGTAAAACCCCCGCATCCCCTCTATGAAGCGCTCCAGCGATCCGGGGAGCGACCCTTTGCGCCCCTCGCCCTCCGACGCCATTGCCACGAGGAGAAGACTCGGGGAACCCCCTGCCCGCTATAAAAAGGGTAAAATTACCTGCTTGCCGCTCCGAGCTGTTAAACGAACTGGTGTCCCAGTGAGTAGCTGCAATGAAACGTTTAAAGAAACGTCGAATTAAACGCCTTTAAAGACGTTTAAAAATTTTTTTTTTTTTTTAAACGGAGCCAGCGGGAGGGGGAGAAAAGGAGGGACCTGGCACCACCAGTTTGCACTTGCTCAAAAGAGCCCTCAACCCCAGGCCTCAACAAAACCTAAGGATTAGGCTTGGAGGCCTAGCCAGAGCTGCTGCTGTGTGTGACACCACCTGCTGAGATAGAGAACATACTGAGGAGTTTCCGGCAGCACATGACCACATATAGGGAGGCAAAAGTTTGCTCTCTATCTCCACCTGCTGGTAGATGGACACAACCCACCGGTCTATGGATTGATCAGCTTGATGATATGGAAACTTACAATTTGTTAACAGCATAACAATAGTAAAATAACCAAAATAACCAAATACAATAAATGAGGTAACTTGAAAAACAGTAAATTGAAACCTAATACAGAACTACCGTGAAACAGTATCAAAATGTACACATTTAACAGCACTGGAATTCAAATACAAGAGATGTAATATAATGCTAGCATAATACTAATGATACACCTAATAAGCATGCATTAGAACATTCAACTAACACAGATAAGATGCTAAAGATTTCTACATGCTAGATTTAAGCTTTATAAACAGGAAAGTGGTATAAGCTGAGAAACCAATACTACAAAGACCAAATTGTGAATGGAAAGAATGGAACTAAGGAAGTTTTCTGATTTCTAATCAATTCCTAAAGGCAGACACTATTAAGAAAGAATAATGCCTATTCAGCACGTTATCCAGCTTATTTTCGAAGAGAAAGACACCCATATTTCGACCCAAATCGGGAGATGGGCATCTTTCTCCCTTGGGGCGCCCAAATCGGTACAATCGAAAGCCGATTTTGGGCGTCTTCAACTGCATTCCATCGCGGACGAACAGCCAAAGTTGACGGGGGCATGTCGTAGGCATGGTGAAGGCGGAGACTGGGGCTAGTTTATCGGCCGAACAGAAATGGGTGACTTCGCCGATAATGGAACAAAATAGCCGTTTTTAGCGAGAATTTAGGTCACTTTTTTGGACCCTTTTTTTCAACGAACAAGTCCCAAAAAGTGCCCTAAATGACCAATGACCACCGGAGGGAATCGGGGATGACCTCTCCTGACCCCCCCAGTGGTCACTAACCCCCTCCCACCAAAACAAAACACTTTAAAAACTTTTTTTTTCCCAGCCTGTAGTGCCAGCCTCAAATGTCATACCCAGCTCCATCACAGCAGTATGCAGGTCCCTGGAGCAGTTGTTAGTGGATGCAGTGGGCTTCAGGCAGGCGGACCCAGGCCCATCCCCCCCTACCTATTACACTTGTGCTGGTTAATGCTGAGCCCTCCAAAACCCCCCGAAACCCACTGTACCCACATGTAGGTGCCCCCCTTCACACCCCTTAGGGCTATGGTAATGGTGTAGACTTGTGGGCAGTGGGTTTTGGGGGATTTGGGGGGCTCAGCACACAAGGGAAAGGCTGCTATGCACCTGGGAGCTCTTTTACTGTTTTTTTTTAATTGTTACAAGTGCCCCCTAGGGTGCCCGGTTGGTGGCCTGGCATGTGAGGGGGACCAGTGCACTACGAATCCTGGCCCCTCCCACGACCCAATGCCTTGGAGTTGTTTGTTTTTGAGCTGGGCGCCTTCGTTTTCCATTATCGCTGAAAAACGAAACTGCCCAGCTCAAATCCGCACAAATCCGATGCATTTGGCTGGCACAACCGTATTATCGGAAAAAAGATGGACGCCCATTTTTTTTTCGAAAATACGTTTTGTCCCGCCCCTTCACGTACCTGTTCTCGGAGACAGATGCCCATGGAGATGGGCGTTCGCGTTCGATTATGCCCCTATATGCATACCAACTGGCACTAAAATCAAAATTCTTAGCCTCATCTTAGGAAAAAAGAAATACTCTAGAAAAATAAGGTAGGTGATGAGACTTAGATTTAACAACAGTACTTTGATGCACTATATAGGCTACTATTTATTATGCAAGACCTTTGTTGTATTTGATATTTCTTTATGCTTTATATTTTAATTATTTTGATTTTGTATATTGTAGCACTCTGTAGACTGCATTGAACTGGGCAAACAGCTAAGTGCTACAAAAATGCCATATTAATTAAAACTAAAACCAAGCAAAATGCTAACTCCGATTTGAATTTTAACCATAAAAAATATAACTCAGGAGCTCTTAACCACATACCAAGTTCAAACTTTTCTTCCCTTATTATCCAACCCACATAAAAGAGACAGGGTTTTTCCCCCCCCCCCTTTCTTCAGACTGTGATCTTTGACACTTGTTAGTAACAAGAATATGTAGTGTAATGTGACAACATTGTAGGATGTACTTTCACCTCTCAGCCTAGAGTTCCAGGAGGTGAGGATCAGCAAGGAGTGAGAGTTTCCAGATGTGTATAGCACTGCCATGCAAACTCTGGCAAGATGCAGCACTGCTCATTAGTATCTTCTCAACTTTCTGAATACACCTAAACTTTTCATACTCAATTTCAGGAAAATGTTATTTGTATGGTATCTGTACATGTTTTTTCACAGTAATAATTAAAAATGGTTAAAAAAAAAGGACCAAAATTATAGCTATTTAGAATGTGTGTGTGGCTCTGGTGCTGGTCTGTTTTGCCCTAGTCATATTACATTTCTATTGGTGGGGGTAAAGTACAACTATTTTGATGCCATGTCCCTCCACCCCCCCCCCCCCCCCCCCCCATGATTAAACAAAAGATTTTTCTGCTTATTTATCTGTTTTTTTTTTTAAAACATGCATCTCTGATCTCTTTGTATTTTGCACACTAGCAAGTCTAAATCTAAAAAAAAATCAAAGTTAATGAATAAAACATACATTTTAGTTTCTATTACTCCAGTGTTGCTTTACATGCAGAGTCTGGCTTCTTTGGGTTTACAATTTTCATTTGCATCTTTCTATTTCTAGTCTGTGGTCACTTATCCAGTGATTGGTGAGAGTCTTTCTGGGTTTGCATGGATGACATAGGAGGTATACTGCTAGTGTGTAGTTTCTGTGCAGGTCAGCTTAATCTGTTTTCTAACCTCTTCCACAGGAAGTGGTAGGGTCAAAAACAGTGATGAAATTGTAAAAGGCATGGGATAAAACAGAGGTTCCCTGTATTGAATGAAGATGCAATAATAATATAGAACATTTCCACTCACAGTAAAATTTAAATAACCCTTTAAAAAAAAAATTAAGATATAAAAACACAGAGGCTGGACATCAGTTACAACCTTAAAGACAAATTGGAAGGGGGTGGGGGTAAACCTGTAAGGAGTTGCAAGTACAAACCTGGCTGCTTTTCTGGGCAGACTGGATGGGCCATGCTGGCCTTTATCCGTCCTCCTTTACTATTTGACTGTGCTACTAATCTGCTTCTCCTAACAGGATAGGGATGCTAGTTCAGTCTTGGAGGACTACAAATAGGTCAGGTGTTCAGGATCTTCCTAATAAATACGCATGAGAGAGTTCAGCATGTGTACTGCCTTCATTGAATGTAAATCTCTCTCATGCATACACATTTGAGGCAGTGCTCACCGATGTTTCTGTGGCCACAAACCCAAATTGCAAAACTGCAGAAAGCGAGCAACCTCCAGGTGGTGCAGGACAACGACATCCTATGAGGCACCTGACCAGATCATGACTTCAAACACAAGTTTCGTGACCCCATTTGGGGTCCTGACCCCCCCAGTTATGGAAGTTTAAAATTAGGATAGAAGCTGTGCACCCCTACAATAGGATGTATACTAGTGTAACTTATTTATTTATTAGGATTTATTTTCCGCCTTTTGAAGGATTCACTCAAGGCGGTGTACAGTAAGAATAGATTCAACCATGAGCAGGAGGCATTAGAGCAGTAAAATAGTTGAACAACAACACAAAGTACGGCATGGTATACTACTTGCAATGACAACACAATTGTACTACGACATTATATTGGTAGTGAAGGGTAACGGCAAAGTTGTAACATATAGGAGTGATAAGAAAGTAGGAAAATTAGAAAGTAAGGTGATTGATTTGAAGAAAGTTGCACATGAGTCAGACGAGATGGTTAAATATTATCTCAGCTAGGTAGGAGTTGGATAAACATGTCCTGCTGCCAGTATGTACTACTACTACTACTATTTAACATTTCTAAAGCGCTACTAGGGTTACGCAGCGCTGTACATTTAAACATAGAAAGACAGTCCCTGCTCAAAGAGCTTACAATCTAAAGACAAATGTACAGTCAGACAAGTAGGGGGTCGTCAAACTGGGCAGTCTAGATTTCCTGAAAGGTAAAAGGTTTAGGTGCCGAAAGCAACATTGAAGAGGTGTGCTTTGAGTAAGGATTTGAAGATGGGTAGGGAGGGGGATTGGCGTATGGGCTCAGGAAGTTTATTCCAGCGATAGGTGAGCGAGGCAGAATGGGCAGGATGCCTGAATTGGCAGTGGTGGAGAAGGGTACTGAGAGGAGGGATTTGTCCTGTGAGCGGAGGTTTCGGGCGGGAACGTAAGGGGAGATGAGGTAGAGAGGTAGTGAGGGGCTGCAGACTGAGTGCATTTGTAGGTAAGAAGGAGAAAGCTTGAAACTGTATGCGTATCTGATCGGAAGCCAGTGAAGTGACCTGAGGAGAGGGTGATATGATATAGTCGTTTCAGGCGGAATATAAGACGTGCAGCAGAGTTCTGAACGGATTGAAGGGGGATAGATGGTTAAAATGGGAGGCCAGTGAGGAGTAGGTTGCGTAGTCACGGCGAGAGGTAAGAGAGCGTGGATGA
The DNA here is from genome assembly GCF_901765095.1 of Microcaecilia unicolor. Taxonomy (NCBI): domain Eukaryota; kingdom Metazoa; phylum Chordata; class Amphibia; order Gymnophiona; family Siphonopidae; genus Microcaecilia; species Microcaecilia unicolor. Next base: position 422,608,506 of record NC_044033.1, read on the forward strand.
GAGTTCGGGTGGTGTGCTTAGAGAGGAAAGGGCGATTAAAGAGGAAGAAGCGACAGTTCTTGCTGTCTGCTGGATATGCGCAGAGAAGGAGAGGGAGGAGTCGAAGATGACTCCAGGTTGCGGCGGATTGAGACGGGAAGGATGAGGGGATGAGACGGGAAGGATGAGGTGTTATCTACTGAGATCGAGAGCGGAAGAGGAGAAGTGGGTTTTGGTGGAAAGACCATAAGCTCGGTCTTGGCCATGTTCAGTATGTGCAGCCTGATCATCCTTGTGTGTGTGAGTGCAGACTAACAGTTTAGTTACTTCTTCCATTAAGGCTTGTTGAGAGCCAAGCTTTCAGCTGCTTCCTGAAGTAAAGGTAGTCGTGTGTTAAGACGGAGCCTTTCAGGCAATGCATTCCAGAGTGTGGGGGGCTACTCCGGAGAAGGCTCGCTTGCGGGTATTACATCGTGTAATGTCTTTGGAGAGGGTGATAGTTAGTGAAAGTCCCTTGGGAGGACCTTAGTGTCCTTGGTGGTGTGTGGAGGATCATCCGATTCTTCAGATACTCGGGGCCAATTTCCTTTCAGGGCCTTGAAGATCAGACATAGAGTTTTAAATTTAGCCCTGTAGTGTACTGGTAGCCAATGAAGTTTTTTGCAAAAATGGTGTGATGTGGTCACGTCGCTTGTAACCTTCTGATCGACATTAGGACACGCAGTATTTAGCGCACAACTAAGTTTTAGTAAAAGGGCCCCTTAGTAAAACTTAGTTTAGTATGGAAGGGGGAAGAGAATTATGACAATTGATTATTTGTAATTCAGTTTATATTTCATATATTTCAATTTTTTTCTGTTCCGTACATGAATGGCCTAGATGGCTTTCCAAACATATATAAGCTGTTTTAGGTTAGTTATTTGAACTTGATAGACTGCCTTAGTGGTGCAACCGATCAATTGAAAAACAGGAAGCAAAGAGCATTTCAGATAGGGAGAGCACATACATCACACAAGACATAGAAAAACTGGCAAGTACAGGGGCACATAAAAGGAAAACATGTGACTAACACTGTGGCCCCAACACCTGGTACTCAAAAGCCAAACAGAACAAAGGGTCTTAGTAGTTTTAGATCCAAAGGAGCAGCGAGAATTTGAAAAATGCTGAACTGCTATAATTTACTAGCATGATTCACCTTCCTTTTCTCCCAACATACGCAAACCAAGTGGCCGGGTGAGGTGGGGATGGAAATGAGATCACTTCAGACACCCTTCAGATTGCAAATGAGACACAGCACTATGGGAGACAAGAAGGCAATGCAAACCTCTTTTTTCTGGTAAACTGTAACTGCCTTCCTGCTATTCTTTAGAATAGAAGAGTTAGCTCTTTTTGTCAGACCACCAATGGTCACCAAGGACCACCTGGTACTGGACACACTGGTGTTAGATCTCTATTAAGTTGGTTCCCAAGGGAGGGGGGAGAAATCAGCCCTAAAAGACTTACCCGAAGCAGTGGCATAGCCAAGGGGAAGCCTGGGCCCCCAAAGCCTGCTGATTTGGGTTGCAAGGACTCCCCAAGCCCTGCCAGCAGAAGCTTTCCTCCAGCAATGTTTGCTGCTGTGCTGTCTGCCCTACTTCCTCCCCCCCTCCTGTGCACATTCTCAGTTTTAGTGAAATTGAGCATGTGTGAAGCCTTGCACATGATTAAGTTCATTAAAACCGAGCATGTGTGCAAGGGGGGAGCAGGGCAGGTAGTGCAGCGGAGAGCATCGACAGGAGGAAGGATTCTGCTAGCGAGCTTGGGGACCCTGCTAGCCAAAACCAGCAGACTTGGAGGCCTGAATCCAAATTGGGGGCCCAGGTTTCCAACAGCCCCCGTGGCTATGCCACTGCTTCTGGGCAAAACCTTTTAGAGCTAAAGGAAAAGCTTCCTGCTGATAGGGCTTGGGGACCTCTGCCGATCCAGGGATATGGGGTTGCAGAGGAGTGGAGAGCAGGGGGAGGCAGGGCAAAATGTGCCCTCCCCTACTTTGGGCTCAGGCCTCTCCCCCCCTAAAAAATGAGGTCTGGCTACACGCCTGCCCCTGGAATTGGGTTACCCTCCACTGGGAATCTGGGCCTGTAGCTTTCCTTGGCGCAGCCTACTCCTAGTTGCTGTACACACGTCCAACATTTGATGAAGACAGAGAATGCTGAGGAGTTAAAGGCAGCACTAGTCCCCTATAAGGGAAGTGAAATCAACTGAGCACTTTTTCCCCTAGTCTCCAACTGCAGGTGGGGGGAGGGACATAACCCACTCATCTGGACTGGTCTGGTATGGATAAGGAAGTAGAATTTGTGTGTGGTTTATATATTTGGCAGTAATACCATAACCTAAAGCTTGCTAAAACAAAGAAAGTTTTGATCTGCTATAAGACTAATGCACTGTAGACACTGCTGCTCTTTGACAAAAACATGTACGATACCTCATGAAAAGTCAGCAGACTAGGTCTATTGCCATTTGTTTAGTTTCTCCACTTTGTCTTTGGTGATGACAAATTCTTGGATAACCTTGCAATAAAGCAAAAGATCTAAAATAAATCTTTATCTGATAGCATGACCAAACAGCACAACAGAGTTCGATTCCCACTTCAGGCACAGCTCCTTGTGACTCTGGGCAAGTCACTTAACCCTCCATTGCCCCATGTAAGCCACATTGAGCCTGCCATGAGTGGGAAAGCGCGGGGTACAAATGTAACTAAAACAAAAAACCAGTTATATCAGGAACCTGCGAAAACTTGAACAGTCAAATTCAAATCCTACCTCTACACCTTACTCTGTGCCATTCAGCAAGCTGCTTAAAAACTTACTATATTCTGTAAAGTAGAGGCCTGGCACAAGGATCTACAAAAGTTTATCCAAACAAGCATATTATATTTTACATCAGAAAACAAAAGTACTGTTCTTTGTGACAAAGAAACATAGGAAAATTTTAAAAATTGGCATGACAGCAGGTTCCAGCTTGCATTATTCCGTCTTATATATACTAGTAAAAAAGGCCCGTTTCTGAACACAATGAAACGGGCGCTAAGCAAGGTTTTCCTTGGATGTGTAGTTTAAGAGAGTGTGTGTGCGAGTGACTGTGTGAGAGGCATGGGGGACAATTTCCGTTGTTCCTTGTACTTCCCTTAAGCTAACCCTTCTGCATTGTGAATTCTGCCCACAGAGATAGATTGTGTGTGTGTGTTGGTGTGTGTGTCACAGGGAGAGTTCGTGTATGTGTGTGTGTGTGAGTGAGAGAGGGTGGGCGGGCTGGAGGTTGGGTGCGAGTGTTTTGTTATTGTGTGTCTCACAATGACAGGGGGAAAGGGGGGTGGTGAACTGAGAGTTTGTTGCAGGGGGCTTGGAGGGGGGGGGTCAGGTTTGTTGGGGTGGGGGGGTTGGCCATGTTGTTGCTGGCTGGTATAGTAGGTGCTTTATTGAGTGTATGTGTTTTTTGCTGTTGATTTTTGAGGGGGTGTGGCAGTGTTTTTGTGTGTGAGATTGAAAGGTCATGTGTGTCACAGAGATAGATTGTGTGTGGTGGAATGATGGAGAGTGTGGTGAAAGTTGGTGTGTGGGGTTGAGTAAGTGTGTGTGTGTGGAGTTTATTGTATAATCAGTGATATCTGTATGAGGGAGAATGTCTGAGTTGCATGAGCAGTTAGTGTTGCATTGTTTTGGGGGGAAGGGGTGCTTGTGGGGTAGGGTAGGTTGTTTTGTTGAGTGTTTGTGGTTTGGGGCGGGGTTTCTTTGGGGCGGGGTTAATGACGCAGGAGGCGGGTTAGGTGACGCAGGGGGTGGGGTTAGGCTTCGGGCGGTTTTGGGTTGTGGGGAGTTGGTGTGGTTTTTTTTTTTTTGTTTTGCCCGGTAGGGTTGATTCTCTGCATGTGAGTCTGAGACAGTAATGAGAAATCAGCAGGGCAAGTCTGTAGTGCTATTTGTAAGCACTTGTATTTTTTGTTGTAACCGGAGGGATCCGTTCCAGGCAGGTAGGATGAGGAGTATTATGGCTTGGTTTGAGTGTTAAATGTGGGTGGTTTTCTGTAGTGGGGGCGGGGCTGAAGGCGCATGTGTCATCTGATGGAGGTTTCCGTTGTAGTCACTGATTGTTTGGCTTTTTTTTTTTTTTTGGGGGGGGGGGGTTGTGCGTCAGAGGTTTGTTTTTGTCTGCTTTTTGTTTTGGGGGGGGCGGGTGGATGTTGCGTTTCCGTGGCAGTCGTTCGGAAGTACTCAGTGGGCTCTTTGTATGTATTTTTATGAAACCGGAGGGATCCGTTGTGGTGTTGTTTGTTTGGTGTGGGGGAGGGGGTTTGGGCGCCAGAGGGTTTCTGTTTGGGTGGGTTTTGTTTGTGTGGGGGGGGTTGCGTCGGAGGGATCCTTTTGTCTGTTTTTTTTGTGGGGGGTTCAGTGCGGTTAGTGTAGGCGTGTGCTTCGTGCGATTCCTTGGCAGCCGGTCCGGGAGGACAGGGAGGGTGTTTGTTGTGGTTGACGATGCGTACCCGGCGTGATTGGCAGTTTTTATCTGGTTTTCCATTTGCAAGGGGGAGGGAGCGGGGTTGTTGCTCGGAGGAGTGTAGTTATGGCGTTCCGTTTCTGTTTGCTGGGAGGGCTTTTTTTTATTGGGATAGCACATACCGGCAACAGGATCAGGGGCATCAGAATGGGAATCCCTTCAGTGATGTTCCTTCGCTCCCTGCTGCTGTGGAAGTGTGAATTGTTCGTTTGTTGTGGTGCTCTTTCTCCTCCCTTGTTCTGATGTTGTTCTTTGTGATTGTTTTTTTTTTCGATGCAATTTTGTCGCGTGGCAACGGGTTGGCGATGCTTCAGTGTCAGTGCTCCGCCCTCGACGTCATCGCGTTTGACGCGTGGGCGGGGCAGACACTCTTGGATCAAAGTGGTCTCTGCCGTCTCACTTTTAGAACGTTGGGAAAGTGAAGGCTTCATATAGAACGTTGGAGGTGCGTTTTATATAGAGAGATTGGTACTTGACTGACCTATGCCCCAAAAATTGATTTCTCTATGAACAGGTGCATTATAGAGATAAGGGGTAATTGTGTAATTGGGCACATCGTAAGAGACGATTCTACCCTGTGTTTAAAAACAAATAAAAAAGGCTATACAAAGCTTGTTTTCTGCATAATTCTATCAATACTTGACCAATTTCAATAAAATTTGGGCTATCATCCTGAATAAATTTGCATTAAGCCTACAACAAATGTTCAAAATTGCCCCGTTGGCATACTCACATGCTTGGAATCATTTTCTTTACTGATCAACCACAGAATCAGTGAAATCCTGAAGAAAGCTGGTCCACACCTCAGCCAGATGCTGCTTAAGTTTGTCAGTGTCATGAATCAATAGGGTTCAGATCTGGACTGTTAAGGGGTTACAAGTCCACTGAAATGAAATCCCGAGTCATTCTCTGCAGCAGCTGGATGGTTTCACAAGCACGATGAGCAGGTGCACTGTCTTGCAGAAACATGTAAATATTGCCAGAAATATGATGAATGGCCAGTAGCACCTGGGTTGAAGAACAAAAACTCCATGCATCCCATTTTGGTCATTCTGACGGAGACCATGACCGATTTGCTTAATGTCAAGCAAGTACACAAAATACGATCGGAAGCAATATCACGCTTCTCCTCTGCAGTCTGTGTGTAAAAGTTCGGTCATTTTGGGTACTGGTAGGTACCTCAACCATAAAAACTTTCTCATCTGTAAACCAAATGAAATCAAAAGCACATGGGTGGAACTTGTAAAGGAATTGCTTGGATCATGTCATACGAGCAATGCAGTTTTTCTCGGTTAGCTGTTGCACTTCCCTCTACTTAAGACACTGTAGGTCAAGATCACTGATAATTAAAAAACACCATTGACTGAGAAATATGCCAGTTGCTCAACTAATTTGATGAATGTTCTGGTGAGTTCTAGCTGCATCCGCTTGACTCAGCACAAGTTTTCAACTGTTGCAGTTGTTTTCTTCAGTGTGAACTGATCAGGCGCAGCCATTTCCTGACTTGCAATTTCTTCCAAATATAGTCTATGCTTACCCTCTTCCACCTCTTTTCTGGAAACTCTTACACCAGTCTATGAGAACCACAACCTTTCTCTAGATACAAATTTTTAATAAGGATCAGATCCTCCTGACTGAAAACCATGACAATGGATTATGTTTAAAGCAAACCTGCATCTGCATGTATGTCAGGCTTTCAAGGCAGAAACTAGGTTCGTGAGCCCTTGGCTGGAACGGGAACTTGAGTAGACTCAGCATCTTGGCTAAAACTGGAATCAGAGAAGACTCAGCATCTAGGCTGGACTGCAACTCGATCTGGACTCAGCAGCTTGGCTGGAGCTGGACCTCGGCTTGGACTCAGCAGCTTGGCTGGAGCTGGAACTCGACTGATCTCAGCAATCTTGGCTGGAACTGGAACTCAACTTGGACTCAGCAGCAATTCGGCTGACAGCATCCCTCAGGATGGACTGCTGGTAAGCCTGGACCTTGGGATTTGCAAGACACTTTCTTTCAACGGCAGCTTCCCAAGTATCCCGCAGGGCTGGGTCGGAGATAAGTAGGCGGCGGTATGTCCCAGAGTGGTGTTTAGGCATCAATGGCAGAAACTGGGTTTACAATGAGCCCAAGCTGCCGGACACGCTTCTCTCTGCCGAAGCTTCAGGCTACTTCTTCAAGCTTGGATCAGACAAATGTTTTCTTACGATAATTCCTCAAGTGTCATGAAAAGCTCAGAACAATAATAAAGCCAGAACCGAACTTCACAAGGGAACAGGAGCAAACCCGGGTGGAGACCCGGATTGCCAACAGGGCAAAAGTCCTAGGCTGGAAGCCCAGCGGGTGAGGGTGATCTGTCGACGCTCATGGCATTGCATTCTGTCAGGCTTTCAAGGCAAGAAACTAGGTTCGTGAGCTCTTGGGCCACTGCGTGGAGCAGCAGTGGCAGGCAAAACCACCCCACACCAGAGACAAGGAGCACTCTGACAGAAACAGCTAGACTTCACCTGCGCTTGACCGCCCTTCCCCAGGAGTTGAGCCCCCGGGTGCAGGCAGCCAGCAGGACTTACCAGACAGGGCAGGCACTGGATACCAACTAGGCTGAACAGGGACTGAGGGTCAGAGGGGAAAGGAATATACATGGGCAGCAAGGCAGGAAACTGGGCTAGGACTCACAGACACACAATACTACACACAGCAAGAAATGGACAAGCTAAAGGACAGGAACTGAAAGCTGCCACGCAGCCACTGAAACAGGGTACAAATACTGACAGACAAGAGACAGGACTGAAGCTGCAGAGCAGCCCACCCTAAACCGGGTACAATACTGACAGAACAAGAGACAGGACTGAAGCTGCAGAGCAGCCACTAAGCAAGAGACGTAGACAAACAGAAACTAGACAAGGAATACAGCCAGAAACAAGACTAGGGAAATAAGCAAATAACCTAAACTACACACAGACTAACTAGAATCAGACAAGGAACAATACAAGAAACCAGACTAGGCAGAAGTTGCAACAAAGCACCAACAACCAGGGACCTTAGACGATGCAAAGGCAAACTCAGAAGGGTTCCAGGTGGTAATAAACCCATCAGCAGCTGAACTCACTGCAGGAATCATGAGGCAGCTACGGGCGAGGCTATCTGACAAACTTCAAACCAAAATCCGGAGAGCTGGAATATCTGGACCGGACCGCACCAGAAAGAAAGTCTGGAAAGTCTAATGGCAGCCACCGGTTCTGGCCACCAGAGGGCGAGAGGAACACAAACCAAGACACAGGCAGAAAGCATACTGAAGCACAGAGAGGCTTAACACCCACAGGTGCAGTATAGTGGAGTAATCAGAGCCATGCTGGAAGCAGCCAGCCACAGAGACAGAGGCAGAAGACACAGACAGAAGACAGCTCAGAAGCTGACCGCCGGAATAAGGTGAGTCTGAGAGACACAATCGTGACAATGTATGACTATAATCGCTAGGTTGTGGTGACATCATTTAGGAGAGGTGGCCAGCGTAAGTGTAGGCTTTTTGTAAATTTATTCAGGATGATATATCCCACATTTTATTGGTGAAGGTTTGACAGACTTATGCAGAAAAGAAGTTTTGTATAATTTTTTTGAAACTTGGTGCAAAAATGAGCATAGATGCCTACTTCAATTACAGAATAACAACAAACCTCAAATATATATGACTATAAGTTAGTTTGTGAAACACTTATGCCTGTCATAGAACTGGTAGAAATGTGCACGCCTAAGTGACAGAGATGTGTATGTAACTCACAGTATTCTGTAAGTCACAATAATTAAGGGCCAGATTCTATATAAGTTGCCTAAAAAATTAATGAGGAAAACATTCCGCCTAAGCATATTCTATAACCGGTACCTACATTTACGTGCGGTATATAGAATACACTTAGTGATATCCCAGCACCTAAAACTACAAGCATCCATTTACATCAATGAAATATGGCATAAATCCCAGGGCATAGATTTGCCTGCATTGGGCCATGAGATGCCCATTTCCCCGCCCATAGCCATGCCCCTTTTGAACTGCGTGCATTTAGGTCCTCTAGCGATTTAAGAACTTTGAATAAATTAAAAAGCAGCGGTCCAAGCACAGGCTCCTGCGGAACCCCAATATCTACCCTTCTCCATTGAGAATACTGACCATTTAACCCTACTCTCTGTTTTCTATCTTTTAACCAGTTTTTTAATCCACAATACAACACTACTTCCTATCCCATGACTCTCCAATTTCCTCTGGAGTCTTTCATGAGGTACATCGTCAAACGCCTTTTGAAAATCCAGTTACACCATATCAATCAGCTCACCTTTATCCACACCTTTGTTCACCCCTCAAAGAAATGTAATAGATTGGTGAGGCAAAATTTCCCTTCATTAAATCCATGTTGGCTTTTAGGCTTATTTCAAAAGGGATCACTGGCAATCTTCCAACACAAATCGGGAGATCGCTGGCGATGTCCTGATCCCGGCCAAATCGTATTATCGAAAGCCGATTTTGGCCGGCTTCAACTACTGTTTCATCGCGGCGCTGGCCAACCTTCAAGGGGGCGTGTTAGTAGGGTAGCGAAGGCGGGGCGGGGGCATGGGTACGAGATGGCCGGCTTCGCCTTATAATGGAAAAAAAGAGGCCGGCTCAAACGAGCATTTCGCCGGCCGGGACTTGGTCCATTTATTTTAGGACCAAGTTTGGCAAAAGTGCCCCCAACTACCAGATGACCACCGGAGGGAAGTGGGGATCACCTCCCCTTACTCACCCCAGTGGTCACCAACCCCCTCCAAACCCCCCCCCCCCCCCCAAAAAAAAAAGCACACTTTTTTTTGCCAGCCTGTATGCCAGCCTGAGGATTCATACCCAGCTCCTTGACAGCAGTATGCAGGTCCATGGAGCAATTTTTAGTGGGTGCAGTGCACTTCAGCAGATGGACCAGGCCCATCCCCCCCCTACCTGTTCACTTGTGGTGGTTAATGTAGAGCCCTCCCAAACCCCACTGTACCCACATGTAGGTGCCTCCCTTCACCCCTTAGGGCTATGGTAATGGTGTAGAGTTGTGGCGAGTGGGTTTTGAGGGGAGGGAGGAGTGGCCTAGTGGTTAGGGTGGTGGACTTTCGTCCTGGGAACTGAGGAACTGAGTTTGATTCCCAGCACAGGCAGCTCCTTGTGCTCTGGGCAAGTCACTTAACCCTCCATTGCCCCATGTAAGCCGCATTGAGGCCTGCCATGAGTGGGAAAGCGCGGGGTACAAACGTAACAAAAATAAAAATAAAAATTTGGGGGGGCTCAGCACACAAAGTAAGGGTGCTATGCACCTGGAAGTTATTTTTTTTTTAAAGTGCCCCCTAGGGTGCCCTGTTGGTGTCCTAGCATGTGAGGGGGACCAAGTGCCTTGCCATTTCGCCAGGTTTGAGATGGCAGGCCCGGTTTCCATTATGGCTGAAAAAACGAAGCTGGCCATCTCATATAACCGGCGATCTTCTCTAAACCCGGCAAGCGATTTGGCCGGTGCCAAGCGTATTTCGAAAATATGCTTGGTTCCGCCTGCTTACGGTCCCGGCCCCGAAGATGGCCGGCGCCGTTCAATTATGCCCCTCTTTGTCTCATTAATCCATGCTTTTGACTATGCTCTGTAATTTTGTTCTTTAAAATAGTTTCTACCATTTTGCCCGGCACCGACGTCAGGCTCACCAGTCTACAATTTCCTGATCACCTCTTGAACCTTTTTAAAAAAACAGCATTACATTGGCCACCCTCCAATTTTCCGGTACCGTGCTTGATTTCAAAGATAAATTACATATTACTAACAACAGTCTGCCAAGTTCATTTTTCAATCCTGTTTGTACTCTGGGATGAATTTGCCAAATTGCACATTAACAGCCTCCAGGTTTATAGAGATTTCATTCAGTTTTTCTCACTCATCAGCACTGAATACCATTTCTGGCACCGGTATCTCTCCCAAACCCTTCCTCGGTGAAGACTGAAGCAAAGAATTCATTTTATCTCTCTACTATGGTTCTGTCTTCCTGATTGCCCCTTTACTCCTCGGTCATCTAGTGGTCCAACCGATTCTTTTGCCGGATTCATGCTTTTAATATACCTAAAATAATTTTTACTATGTGTTTTTGCCTCAAACACAATCTTTTTTTCAAAGTCTATCTTAGCCTTCCTTATCAGCGCTTTGTATTTGACTTGACATTCCTTATGCTGTTTCTTATTATTTTCAGTCAGGTCCTTCTTCCATTTTCTGAAGGATTTTCTTTTAGCTCTAATAGCTTCCTTCACCTCACTTTTTAATCATACCGGCTGTTTGGTCTTCTTTCTCCTTTTTTAATACATGGAATACATTTGGCATGAGCTTCCAGGATGGTATTTTTGAACAGAATCCAGGCATGATGTAAATTTTTGAACTTCACAGCTGCTCCTCTAAGTTTTTTTTTTCACTGTTTTTCTCATTTTATCATAGTCTCCTTTTTGAAAGTTAAATGCTAATGTATTGGATTTCCTGTGTGTATTTACTCCAAAGCCAATATAAAATCTGCTCATATTATGATCACTGTTATGAAGAGGCCCCCGCACTATTACTTCTGCACCAGATCATGCGCTCCACTAAGGACTAGGTCTAGAATTTTTCCTCCTCTTTTGGTTCCTGTACCAGCTGCTCCGTAAAGCAGTCTTTGGTTTCGTCAAGGAATTTTACCTCCCTAGCATGCCCTGATGTTACATTTACAATATTGGGGTAATTGAAATCACCCATTATTATTGTGTTCCCCAGTTTGTTAGCCTCCCTAATTTCTGATAGCATTTCTACATCTGTCTGTTCATCCTGGCCAGGTGGATGGTAGTACACTTCTTTCACTATCCTTCTCCCCTTTACACATGGAATTTCAATCCATAAGGATTCCAAGATGTGTTTTGTTTCCTGCAGAATTTTCAATCTAGTTGATTCAAAGCCCTTCTTAACATAAACATCTGATCCACCCTATCACAATATAATTTGTACCCTGGTATGACAGTGTCCTACGGTTATCCTCCTTCCACCAGGTCTCAGAGATGCCTATATCTAATTTTTCATTTAGTGCAATATATTCTAACTGTTCCATCTTATTCTTAGGCTTCTGGCATTCGCATATAGACATTCTGTTCAACAGCATATCATTACCTTGGGCACTGAACTGTGGGGTGCCACAGGGATCCATAATGCCTCTCAATTTATTTAATATCTACCTCAAGCCTCTGATAAGCTGCTTCAGTCGTGGACACAAAATTATATATCTACGACGATGATGGCATACCAGCGCTAATATTCAGCGGAACTATTTGTGAAGTGCTTCTTTGATATAGTGGTTAGGCTGGCCAATGTGATTTAACCAGGCAGGAGCCTCTCCTGCTCGATTAAATCCATGTTCAGTATCAACCCTCATTCCAACTGGAGCCTGGGGAATGACAGGGTGCAAGGTGCATAGTAAAATAAACAACCCCCCCCCCCCAGGTGCCTCTTAGCTGCTGGGAGCATGCCGTGCGCCTGCCGGCTCTGCTGGTTCCCTGCTCCCTTTGCCCAGAACAGGTTATTTTCTGTTCTGGGGCAGAGGAAGCAGGGAGCCAGCAGAGCGAGAGCCGCGCGGCTGCTCCCAGCAGCTAAGAAGGCACCTGGGGGGGGGGGTTGTTTATGTTTACTATGCACCTTGCACCCTGTCATTCCCAGGCTCCAGTTGGAAACAATAGGGTTGATACTGAACATGGATTTAATCGAGCAGGAGAGGCTCCTGCCTGGTTAAATCACATTGGCCAGCCTGACCACTAATATCAAAGAAGCACTTAACAAATAGTGCCGCTGAATATTAGTGCTGACTGCCATGACACCCAGGGCGTACCCGAAAGTTATCCGAGCACTGCAGATATTCAAGCCAGTGTACCAGATAGCTAAACAGGCAAGTTGATCAACATATAATAAAGTCCTAATTATGTCCAATTAACTATCTGGATATGAAACAGAATAACGACTGCACCCAGATAACTTCCAGGTACTGCCTCTGCCAAACATATAGCTATTCATCGCCTGTACCCAGAAAGGTGTTGGCACTGAAAATCTGGTCCTAATTCAGCTGGTGGCCAGCGTTTAAGGCTGAACATTGACCAGAAAGTTTTTAGCTTCATCTGGCTTTCTCATTCCACAGGTTTAAAGAAATAGACCTAAGCAGGGTAATGTTAAAGCCATTTTTGTATAAATGGGCTTTAATAAAATGGCCTTCCCTTTGTGCTAGTGTGGTTACATGATACAGCCTGGATATATGTATTTTTACCTGTAGCCAGCAGAGGCAATGCCAAGAGTGGGCTTTGCACCTATGTGCCTACTTTTGGATATTCCAGAAGTACACATATGTTACCTCAGAAATATTACGTGCATCAAACAGGTGTAATTAGAGAGGTCAAAATGGGACTGGACTTGCATGCACTGTACCTCATGGAAAGGAAAACATCACAGGCTCCAGCCTTCCTGCAAACCGAAGAAAAGAAGACACAGTTACAAAACTGAAACATGGGCAGCACCATTAACTCAGAGCACGCTGCTTTGAAATAACTTCCATGAAAAAAAACTCAGACTTTTTGATATTGTTTTCTGCTGCATTGGCTTGTTTCTCGCGTTCCATGTGGTGCCACTCACAGGGGCACTGGTAAGTATAGTCATGGGGTTCACAGTAGCGAGCACTCTCACATAGTTTACAGCCCTTGCATTCATGGTCTCTGGCAGAACCTGCAGCAGAGAAAGAGAAAGAGCAAGTGGTTACTATCAGCAAAACAGCAAGGGAAGAAACATAGACTGGTGAAACTGGTTAACGCCACCTTATTAGGCACATCGTGTGTGTAAACAATGATGTAGGCAACCAGTATATCACAGAAATAACTTACATGCTGTATTTCATGCAAGGCCACTCTCAACCACTTTAGCCTCTACAACTTGGAGGTATGTGCAGTGCCGTGTGCTGTTCCCTAGGCAGTTTCTAATGCAGTCTCTGAGTAATTTATTATTTTATTAAAATTACTATGCCGCCTCTGACGAGCACTAAATCATCTTCTCTGATGATTTCTTTCTACAGGTGTCCATGTGATTGGTTCCAGGTCAAATTGTTAGTCCACTTTAAATTAATAAACTGGTTGGATCTGAACTATAACCCCTAGAAAACTCCTTTCTTTAACAGCCAAGCAATACTTATTTTCCTCTCACCAGGATCCAAATCTGATGGTTCACTCTATCATTTATTGTATTTTATTCTTTCAAGAACACAAACTAACCCTTAATAAAAGGGTATATAGAAGTAAGATTATTAGGATTTACCAGGGTAGTGTACAGCAAGTATTACGCAAACATAGGCAATGAACAATTACAAGTGTACATTATTAAAATGACTATATATATTACAGCATAGTATTCTACTTTCAAAGTTAATACAATGCACATTAAGACATCTGAATAGAGAGCAAAGGGGATGTGCAGCAGTGGATAGAAAAAAGAGAATAACAGGAATTTAGAGGGGAGAGATTAGTAAGCTCGACTCAGGAGAGAGACCTTAGAGTGTTGGTGTCGGAGGATCTGAAGGTGAAGAAATCAATGCGACAAGGCGACGGCCATGGCCAGAAGGATGCTAGGCTGCGTAGAGAGGGGCATAACCAGCAGAAGGAGGTGTTGATGCCCCTCTACAAGTCGTTGGTGAGGCCCCACTTGGAGTATCGTGTTCAGTTTTGGAGGCCATGTCTTGCTAAAGATGTAAAAAGACTGGAAGCGGTGCAAAGAAAAGCTACGAAAATGGTATGGGATTTGCGTTGCAAACCGTATGAGGAGAGGCTTGCTGACCTGAACATGTATACCTTGGAGGAAAGGAGAAACAGGGTGATATGATACAGACGTTCAAATATTTGAAAGGCATTAATCCGCAAACGAACCTTTTCCGGAGATGGGAAGCCGGAAGAACTAGAGGACATAAATTGAGGTTGAAGGGGGAAGACTCAGGACTAATGTCAGGAGGTATTTTTCCCGAAGAGGGTGGTGGATATGTGGAATGCCCTCCCGCGGGAGGTGGTGAAGATGAAAACGGTAATGGAATTCAAACATGCGTGGGATAAACACAAAGGAATCCTATTTAGAAGGAACGGTTCTTTGGAATCTTAGCAGAGATTGGGTGGCGACGCCGGTAATTGGAAACAAAACGGGAGCTGGTCAGACTTCTACGGTCTACGCCCTGATAGTGACTGAATAGGGCTGGAGTGTAAATTTTAAGGGGCTTAGATGTTAGCTTCAGAACTTAGTACAAGAACAGTAATGGGCAGACTTCTACGGTCTGTGCCCTGAGAAAGGCAAGGCCAAATCAAACTCGGGTATATATATAAAGTATCACATACCATGTAAAATGAGTTTATCTTGCTGGGCAGACTGGATGGACCATACACGTCTTTATCTGCTGTCATTTATTATGTTACTATCCAGCTTATTTTCGAAAGAGAAGGGTGCCCATCTTCTGACACAAATTGGGAGATGGGCGTCCTTCTCCTAAGGGCACCCAAATTGGCATAATCGAAAGCCGATTTTTTGACACCCTCGATGGCTTTCCGTTGCGGGGACGACCAAAGTTCACGGGAGCGTGTTGGCAGGGTAGAGAAGGCGGGACTGGGGCGTGATTAGGAGATGGGCGTCCTCGGCCGATAATGGAAAAAAGAAGGGTGTCCCTGACGAGCACTTGTCCGACTTTACTTGGTCCATTTTTTCTTGCAACCAAGCCTCAAAAAGGTGCCCAAACTGACCAGATGACCACCAGAGGGAATCAGGGATGACCTCCCCTTACTCCCCCAGTGGTCACTAACCCTCTCCCACCAAAAAAAACAGGTTAAAAATCATTTTTTGCCAGCCTCTATGCCAGCCTCAAATGCCATACTCAGGTCCATCGCAGCTGTATACAGGTCCCTGGAGCAGTTGTAGTTGGTGCAGTGTACTTCAGGCAGGTGGACCTGGGGTGGGGGTTGGAGGGGCTCAGCACCCAAGGTAAGGGAGCTATGCACCTGGGAGCAATTTGTGAAGTCCGCTGCAGTGCCCCCTAGGGTGCCCGGTTGGTGTCCTGGCATGTGAGGGGGGCCAGTGCACTACAAATGTTGGCTCCTCCCACGACCAATGGCTTGGATTTGGCCATTTCTGAGATGGACGTCTTTGGTTTCCATTATCGGCGAAAACCAAGGTCGGCCATCTCTAAGGGTGGCCATCTCTAAGGTCGACCTAAATGTCAAGATTTGGGCATCCCCGACCGTATTAACGAAAGATGGACGCCCATCTTGTTTCGATAATACGAGTTTCCCCACCCCTTCGTGGCGCCGTCCTTAGAAATGGGCGCCCCCGTTCGATTATGCCCCTCAATGTAACCAACTTGAGAAAATATTGCACATGCAGTCAAGAAAGGTGTATGCAACTGATCTCAGCTACAGAACATGTGGTAAGCACCCTTCTCCTCCACTGCTAACTCCAGAATCCATTCCTTTTATCTTGCTGCACCATATGCCTGGAATAGACACCTTGAGCCAGTATGTCAAGCTCCATCTCTGGCCGTCTTCAAATCCAGGCTAAAAGCCCACCTTTTTGATGCTGCTTTTAACTCCTAACCCTTACTCACTTGTTCAGTACCCGTATTTTATCATTCCCACCTTAGTAATCCCCTTATCTCTTATTTGTCCTTTTTGTCTGTCCTAATTAGATTGTAAGCTCTGTCAAGCAGGGACTGTCTCTTCATGTTCAAGTGTACAGCGCTGCGTACGTCTTGTAGTGCTATAGAAATGATAAGTAGTAGTACTAGTAAGCAAATCCTTCTGCAGTATGTGCAGTTGTTAGTCCTTATGTGTGCGACTAGCTAGTTAGCTGTTTCTTCCATTAAAGGCTTGGGATAAGAGGGTTCTCACCTGCTTCCTGAAGTAGAGATAGCCTTGTGTTAGGTGAAAACCTTTCTGGAAGTGCATGTGGGGGCTACTCCTGAGAAGGCTCGCTGGCAAGTGCCACATCATGGAGGAGGAGAAGGAACCTAAAGGTTAGAGCAGCAGGCTGAGAACCAGGGGAGCACGGTTCAAATTCTATTGTAGCTCTTTGCCATCTTGGACAAGTCATTTAACCCTCCAATACCACAGGTACAAACTAGGGACAGGGAAAATGCTTGTTCTACCTGTATGTACATTGCTTTATACCTCTCAGGCTTGTAGGCGGTACATAAGAAATGAAATACAATAAAACGACACACATTGCCGTTGAGGAGGGTGTGGTTAGGGATGCTCCTTGGGAAGACCTTAGGGGCCTTGGAGGTGTAGCAAGGGAGATCCTGTTCTTCAAGTACTCTGGCCCATTTCCTTTAAGGCCTTGAAGATCAAAGACAGAGTTTTAAATTTAGTCCTGTATTGTACTGGTAGCCAGTGAAGGTTTTGCAGGAATGGTGTGGAGTGATCATATCATTATGACTTTCCATTAATCACACTGCAGCATTATTCTGACTCAAATAGGGTTGGTAGAAACCTGTTGTAGTGTTTACAGTAATCCAGTTTCGATGTTATCATGGCCTGAACCACTGTGACAAGAACTCATCTTCTCAATGTATGGACAGAGTCTGTACAATTGGCGCAGGTGATGTGGAGGGGCATAATCGAACAGGGGCACCCAACTATAAGGGCGGTCATCCTCTAATGACGGCCCTGTTAAGCGGCGTACCCGACTGTATTATCGAAACAAGATAGCCGGCCATCTTTCGTTTCGATAATACGGTCGGGCACGGCCAAATCTCAACATCTGGGCCGCCCTTAGAGATCGCCGATGTTAGAGATGGCCGCAATGGAAACTAATGGTGGCCATCTCAAACCCGGCCAAATCCAAGCCATTTGGTCGTGGGAGGAGCCAGCATCTGTAGTGCACTGGTCCCCCTCACATGTCAGGACACCAACCGGGCACCCTAGGGGGCACTGCAGTGGACTTCACAAATTGATCCCAGGTGCATAGCTCCTTACCTTGGGTGCTGAGCCCCCCCCCCCCCAAAAAAAAAAAAAAACCCCCAAACCCACTACCCACAACTGTACAACACTACCATAGCCCTTAAAGGGTAACGGAGGGCACCTAGATGTGGGTACAGTGGGTTTCGGGGTGGGTTTTGGAGGGCTCCCATTTACCACCACAAGTGTAACAGGTAGGGGGGATGGGCCTGGGTCCGCCTGCCTGAAGTGCACTGCAGTACCCACTAAAAACTGCTCCAGGGAGCTGCATAGTGCTGTGATGGAGCTGGGTATGACATTTGAGGCTGGCAAAGAAATGTGTTTAATTTTTTTTTTGGTTGGGAAGGGATTGGCGACCACTGGGGAAGTAAGGGGAGGTGATCCCCGATTCCCTCCGGTGGTCATCTGGTCAATTCAGGCACCTTTTCAAGGCTTGGTCGTGAACAAAAAGGGACCTAGTAAGTCAGCCAAATGCTCGTCAGGCCGGCCTTCTTTTTTCCATTATCGGCCGAGGACGGCCATCTCTTAACCACGCCCCCGTCCGGCCTTCGGTACACTGCCGACACGCCCCCTTGAACTTTGGCCGGCCCTGCGATGGAAAGCAGTTGAAGCCAGCCAAAATCGGCTTTCGATTATATCGATTTGGCCGGCCTTAGTAGAAGGCTGGCCATCTCCGATTTGTGTTGGAAGATGGCCGCCCTTCTCCTTAGAAAATAAGCAGGAAAGGTGCTTCCAGAAGATTGTCTGTAATTGGGAATCTGTGTTAATTTTTGTTCAAACTGTACCCCAAGGTTCCTAACCTCTGATATAAAGGAAAGTTTTTAGCTCCTAAAAGGAATTTTGATGTCAAGTATGTGATCCCTTGCATCAGGAACCCACTGGAGCCTTGTTTTACTTTGGTTCAGACAAAGTCTGCTGTTTTTTCAGCCCATTCTTGAATTACTGTTAGACAGACAGTCAATTTATTCAAGGCTGTACATAAGTCTGGTATCAGGATGGAGCACTAAGTATTCACCGACTGAATCAGCAAGGCCTGTGATTCTCAACCCGATCCTCAGGCCACACCTAGCCAACCAAGTTTTCAGGATAGGCACAGTGAATATGCATGAGATACATTTGTATGCACTACCTCCACTGTATGCAAATATATCTTATACATATTCACTAAGGCTATCCTAAAAACCTGATTGGCTGAATGTGTCCTAAGGACTGGATTAAGAAACCCAGAGCTAGGCTTGTGGCTTCAGGTAGATATTAACAGAAAAGGTAATAGTATGGATCCCTGTGTTATCCCTAGTGTCAGAGCCAAGATTACGATGAGATGCTGCTGAGCAGTATGGATTGTTGCCTATCTGATAGATAGGATCTCAACCAGGCAAGTAATGTGCCACTGATTTCTGTTTCTGCAATTTGTGCTAGCATGTTATTGTGGTCCACAGTGTCAAAAGCTGCTAAGAAATCTAGCAGAGGATCGCCTGTTCCAATGTCTGTGGAGATCATCTAGCAGGGATACAAAGATTGTCTCCGTTCTGTAACTGAGCCTGAATCCAGATTGACATGAATCCAGCATGTTTTTCTCTTCTAGCCAATCAGAGACTTGAATGAAGGCTGTTTGTTATGTAAGTTTTCCTAGAAATGGGTTGTTATATACTGGGTGATAACATAAGAACATAAGAGTAGCCATACTGGGTCAGACTAATGGTCCATCTAGCCCAGTATCCTGTTTTCCAAACAGCGGCCAAGCCAAGTCACAAGTACCTGGCAGAAATCCAACCATACTACAACTTTTCCGCTTGTCCTGATTAAGGCTATTTTTTTTTTAGCAAAAGGCAACAAGTTCCAACAAAACCACAAGTCTGTTAATCCTCACCTTCAGCTGTGAATTGCAATCTTGCTATAAAAGGGCCAGGTGAACAAGTTGCCTGCCTGCCAGCCACCACCCACGTAGCATTTGTTTTTTCCAGAGCTAAATCCACCCCGCAGAAAAGTACATCCAAACTATGTTATCAGAGAGCAATCCCAAACCTTGAACAGGTTGTTCCAGTCTGCTCCGCAAGCATCCTTCCCTCCAATCGCCAGGAAGAGACCGACTGTTCTTTCAGCTCTAACAAAACAGTGAACGCCTCCTCTTCCTGATTTTACTCTCTCAGTTTGTCACAGGAACCAGCCACAGTTGATTCCCAATACCTTAGGGCAAAATTTGTTGGTTATAGCGGCTTCCTGTCTGGTTTTCCCTTGCTTATTTTGCTGTTTTAACTCTTGGCTTATTGGTCCCTCCCTTGACTTTTCTCTTATGGAGAAATTAGGTCTTACCAGATCATTTTCTTTCCATTAGTCCTTCCCACTATTCCAGAACCTGTGGGAAAGTTGTGTCCATCAATCAGCAGGTAGAGATAGAGAACTGAAAACTGAGCTGAGACATATCTCTCTCAGCATCCTGTCCAGCTCCTCCGTATTTATGTAGACAAGCAGTAAGGATAATACTCAGAATAAACAACAACCTTAAACTAACTGGCTAACCTAACACTAAACCAAACAAGTAAACACATGTGCACCTGCTCATCTCTGGACAAACGTGTAGAGAGCAAGAGATACAGTGGTGGAAATAAGTATTTGATCCCTTGCTGATTTTGTAAGTTTGCCCACTGACAAAGACATGAGCAGCCCATAATTGAAGGGTAGGTTATTGGTAACAGTGAGAGATAGCACATCACAAATTAAAATCCGGAAATCACATTGTGGAAAGTATATGAAATTATTGCATTCTGCAGAGGGAAATAAGTATTTAATCCCTCTGGCAAAACAAGACCTAATACTTGGTGGCAAAACCCTTGTTGGCAAGCACAGCGGTCAGACGGTCTTCTGTAGTTGATGATGAGGTTTGCACACATGTCAGGAGGAATTTTGGTCCACTCCTCTTTGCAGATCATCTCTAAATCATTAAGAGTTCTGGGCTGTCGCTTGGCAACTCGCAGCTTCAGCTCCCTCCATAAGTTTTCAATGGGATTAAGGTCTGGTGACTGGCTAGGCCACTCCATGACCCTAATGTGCTTCTCCTGAGCCACTCCTTGTTGCCTTGGCTGTTATGTTTTGGGTCATTGTCGTGCTGGAAGACCCCAACCACGACCCATTTTTAAGGCCCTGGCGGAGGGAAGGAGGTTGTCACTCAGAATTGTACGGTACATGGCCCCATCCATTCTCCCATTGATGCGGTGAAGTAGTCCTGTGGCCCTTAGCAGAGAAACACCCCCAAAACATAACATTTCCACCTCCATGCTTGACAGTGGGGACGGTGTTCTTTGGGTCATAGGCAGCATTTATCTTCCTCCAAACACGGCGAGTTGAGTTCTGCCAAAGAGCTCAATTTTTGTCTCATCTGACCACAGCAACTTCTCCCAATCACTCTCGGCATCATCCAGGTGTTCACTGGCAACTTCAGACGGGCCATCACATGTGCCTTCCGGAGCAGGGGGACCTTGCGGGCACTGCAGGATTGCAATCCGTTATGTAGTAATGTGTTACCATGGTTTTCGTGGTGACAGTGGTCCCAGCTGCCTTGAGATCATTGACAAGTTCCCCCCTTGTAGTTGTAGGCTGATTTCTCAACTTCCTCATGATCAAGGATACCCCACGAGGTGAGATTTTGCGTGGAGCCCCAGATCTTTGTCGATTGACAGTCATGTTGTACTTCTTCCATTTCTCTACTATGGCACCAACAGTTGTCTCCTTCTCGCCCAGGTCTTACTGATGGTTTTGTAGCCCATTTCCAGCCTTGTGCAGGTGTATGATCTTGTCCCTGGTACATCCTTAGACAGCTCCTTGCTCTTGGCCATTTTGTAGAGGTTAGAGTCTGACTGATTCACTGAGTCTGTGGACAGGTGTCTTTCATACAGGTGACCATTGCCGACAGCTGTCTGTCATGCAGGTAACGAGTTGATTTGGAGCATCTACCTGGTCTGTAGGGGCCAGATCTCTTACTGGTTGGTGGGGGATCAAATACTTATTTCCCTCTGCAGAATGCAAATAAATTCATATACTTTCCCACAATGTGATTTTCCGGATTTAATTTGTGATGTGCTATCTCTCACTGTTACCAATAACCTACCCTTCAATTATGGGCTGCTCATGTCTTTGTCAGTGGGCAAAACTTACAAAATCAGCAAGGGATCAAATACTTATTTCCACCACTGTATGTAGGAAGCACCATACAAGGTGACAGTCATTATTTGGCCATTAGTTTGCATCTACATACATCTCAGAAACCTCAGGCAGGCCTCTGAAATAATGGGAAGGACTACAAGAAAGAAAATGATCAGGGAAGACCTAATTTCTCCTTCAATTATGTAGCTTTCTACTATTCCAGAACCGTGGTATGTATAAAAGCAATCCCTAGAATGGGTGGGATCCTGGAACTGCTGCCTGGAGGACCAAAGTTCCCATAACTGGATTATGAGTACAACCGTAATGTACACCCTATAGTACTTGGCAAAGGTATGCAGCGTCAACGGTTGCCACCTTACAATATCCACCGGAGACAGTAAGGTAGTCTCCATCCAGTATATCGCTGTACACCTCGTAGAAAGAGCCTGCAGGCAAATAAGCTGATGTGACAGTTTCCTTTAGCCATCAAACAATTGTGGGCTTGGAAGCAATAAGGCCAAGTCTTTGTTTACCAAAAAGCACAAACAGTCTGTCTGATTTACAAAACTCATTTGTGACATCCAGATATCTAACAATGATTCTATGCATACAGAGAAACTTCATGGAAGAATACCAAGTCTCTTTGTCCTCTCTGCAAAAGAACAGAAGCTCCACAGATGGCTGAGATAAAATGCCAATACTACTTTCGGAAGAAAGGGAAGGAACCGTGCACAGGGAGAACCCTGCCTCTGAAAACGTAGAAAGGATCTCAACAAAAGAGAGACTGAAGCCCCAAAACCCTACATGCCAACACAACAGCCACCAAGAACACTGTTTTAGCGTAAGATATTTCAAAGAGGCATTCCACAACTGCTCAAAAGGAGGCTTCTGAACAGCCAGAAGGACAACATTAAGGTTTCTCTCTAGACACGGCCATACAAAAGGATTTCCATAAGTGACCCACTCCCACAAGAAGGTGAACGATGTCCAGGCGAGAAGCAAGAGACAACATCTTCTGTAGTCCAGCTCCTGATATAGGTCAAAGTGGCAAACTAAACTTTAGAGAACCTAATGCCAATCCTTTCTGAAGGCTACCTGGAGAATTGTTAGGATGTATGCGATCTGAGCAGAGAAGGGAGAAAGTTCGAGCTCAGAACACCAGCTCTCAATCGTCCTCCACACGCTTGCATATGCCATGGATGTAGAGCGTTTCCGAGCCTGAAGCAAGGTAGCAATGACTAAAACAGAATAACCTTTTGGTTTCAACCAAGCCCTTTCAATAGGTCAAGCCATAAGACAAAGGGGCACGGATCCTCCATGAGCACCGGGCCTTGCCTCAGTAGGCCATGTACTATGGAAGACAGAGAAGACCTCAGTCCAAAGTCTGCGTACCACAGGACTCCGCCGCCAATCTGGGCTACAATAATTATTCGACTCCGGTGCCATGTGATACTTTTCAACCCATGGTGTACCATGGGCCAACGAGGGAAGATATATAGCAGATGTGTTTCCAGCCATGGCTGCAGTAAGGTATCGATCCTCATTCTTTCTAATGGCTGAAGAACTTGCGCACTTTGGCATTCCGTTTCGTTGCCATCAAGTCCAGAAGCAGAGAACCCCATCAGTCCACTATCAGCTGAAACCCCTGGTTAGATAGTTCCCATTCTCCTGGGTCCAAGAAGTGCCTGCTGAGAAAGTCTGCCTCCACATTTAAGGACCCAGTGGATGTGAGTTGCCGACAAGCAGAAATTTTTTCTCCACCCAACTCCTGAGGGAGGCTGCCTCCACTGAAATTGGATGACTGTAGGTCCCACCTTGCTTGTTGATATGGAGCTCTTTGAGCAGGGACTGTCTTTCTTCTATGTTTGTGCAGCGCTGCGTATGCCTTTGTAGCGCTATAGAAATGCTAAATAGTAGTAGTAGTAGTAGTAGATATAAGCCACCGCTG
Source organism: Microcaecilia unicolor (assembly GCF_901765095.1). Lineage (NCBI taxonomy): Eukaryota > Metazoa > Chordata > Amphibia > Gymnophiona > Siphonopidae > Microcaecilia > Microcaecilia unicolor. The sequence continues at coordinate 422,632,118 of NC_044033.1, forward strand.
TTGCATTGTTGGAGAAAACTTAGATTGGGGCCCCTGCCAGAAAGGGAGTGAAGTCACGTAAGGCATTATGCATTGCCCTGAGATCCAAGTGATTTATTGACCACTAAGACTCCCCATGGTTAGTAGGATCGCAGTCAGCGAACGAGGGAAGCAGGCCATCTGGCGTTCCTGTGCTCGCTTGCGGAGCAGATGTCCTCTTGGGTACATAGCAAGATCAGATCATCAAGGGTAGGTGGGAGATCACAACCCTGCCAATTCATCCTTAATCTGGGGAGAGATACCTTGCCAGAGCACAGTGACTAGACGTTCATTATTCCATTCTAATTCGTTCGCTAGGGTCCAGAATCGAATGGCATAGTTACCTGAGGTCGATGATCCCTGACATAGGTTCACAGAGGTGGCTTCCATGGTTCTTTGAAAATCCTGTGGAATTGAACCAAAACTCAGAGAGATTGTTTAACATTGGATCATTCCTCTCCCAGATAGCAGAGAGGCCCAGGCGAGTGCAGGACCAGTAAGCAAGGAGATAACATAAGCTACCTTGGCTCTGTTGGAACAAAAGTCTCTAGCTTGCAGTTCAAATACGATTTAGCACTGGTTCAAGAAACCCCAGTAGGCCTTAGGCTTGCCATCAAATTGAGGAGGTGGGGTGAAATGAATTCCCGTGCAGCTGGGGGTGACTGCCGGGGCTGGGACCCCAATGAATGGTGCTGGTGCTCCTTGAGGAGCTTCTGGATTCTGGATACTGTTCATGCGTCGGGTCAAGGTCTGCACTGCCCCAGACAGCTGTTGGAGTTGGAGGGCGAGTTGCTGCAGCAACTGCAAGGCAGGTGATGCCATCAAGCTCATGGCCTTTGCAAGCTGTCAGATTCTAGGTGTCTGTCCAAATAGTGAGCCTTGGGTCATTGTTGGTTCTGAACCAAGGAGGGGGAGAACTCCATGGACGCAGACTGAAATACCACCAGACCGAACTGGATACTAGACCTCCAGATGAAGAACCATGGTCAGGAGGCAGGAACCGTGGAGCGATGGACCGGGTCACAAAACTAGCGGCAGGAGACTGGAAACTCTGAAGCAACTGGGAGACTGGAACTCTGAAGCAGTGGAAGATTGGAACTCAGAAATCGGGCTGCGGACCAGACTCAGGAGGCAGCTGAAGGTTGAAACTCAGTGTCACATTTTCAAACAGGAAACTGGGTCGTGATCCCTTGGGCCACTGCTGAGGAGCGGCAGGCAAAACCACCCTCAAACCAGGGACAGGGCAGAACAGGACTGGAACCCCGGACTGGGGTTGCAGCAGAGGCAAACAAGCTGGACCAGGCAAAGCAGGAACCCTAGACTTCACCTGCGCTTAGCCGCTTTTCCCCAGGAGTTGAGCCCCTGGGTGCAGGCGGGCCCTCAGGGCTTGCAGGACAGGGAAGGGGCAGGATACCAACAGGCAACAAACAACAGAGTAGGACTAAAAGCTGCCAGCGCAGCCACTAAACAAGAAACACAAACAGATAAGAAATAGGACTGAAAGCTGCCAGGCAGCCACTAAACAACACAGAGAACCCAGAACTAGACACAGAAATACAAACAAGAGTCAAGACTAGGACAGTACAAGCTAAGCTACACAAAGGCTAAACTAGAATCAGGCAGGGAACTAGAACAAGAAACTAAACTAGGCAGAAATGCCACAAGCACCAACATACCAGGGCCTTAAGCGATGCAAAGGCAAAGCAGAAAGATTTCAGAATGGCTAATAAGCCCAGCAGCAGCTGAGGCTCAAGCTGCAGCAATCACCAGGCAACTATGGGAGCTGTGCAGGTTCAAACAAAAAGAGCAAGTCTGGCAGGCTGGAAGATCCGGACCGGACTAGGCTGAAATCTGGAACGGGTGACAATAACCAGACAGTTCATTGCAGCCATCAGGTCTGGCCACCAGGTGGCAAGAAGAAGGAGAGCACGAAACATGGGCACAACCGTGACACTCAGGAACAGAGCTGCAGACTGGAACTCAGAAGCAGCTGAAGGCTGAAACTCAGGAACAGAGCTGCAGACCGGAACTCAGAGGCAGCTGAAGGCTGAAACTCAGGAACAGAGCTGCAGACTGGAACTCAGAAGCAGCTGAAGACTGGAACTCAGGAACAGGGCAGCACGGCTGAACGGTTGCAAAGGCGAGGACTGAGGGGTGGGGAGCTCTGGGAAATACCACCCAATCTGGAAGTGGAGTTACTCCAGGGCCCAGCAGGCCTTCCTGTCACAGTCCTCAAAGCCATGTCTTTGGCATGTGCCTGTGCCCTAGGGAACCCCGCCCCCGACGGGGCTGATGCAGCCCGGATATTTTCTATGCGGTGCCCCAAACGCTGCCAAGCAGCCTTCGCCAGTCAGTGAGGGACGCCATCAGACGGTGACCCCCGCTGGTATGAAGAGTCTGCAGATCATGGCCAGGGGCATGACACGGAGAGCTCAAAGTTACCAACATATTCGGATACTGCGCCAAATCTGAAGACGCGCTGCTGCTGACCGTTTCCTCCACGTCCTGTGGGATTCACGGTTTGAACGCACTGCAACGCACGGATGCCGGCTGGTGGGTCCCACAGCAGGAATACCGATTAGCTGCCTCCGCAGGAGTCGCCATTCATCCCGAACACAAGCACTGTACCACACGGTGAGTCAGGATCCCTCCCCTGCACCAAGTAGAACTTTCAGCCTCCAAGTGGTTCTGAGTCAAACCCCAAGCTCACAATCGCCACGAGTCTTATCCCAAATGAAACACAATCTGGACTGATACTTTGCCCCATGCTCTCCAGCAAACTTCTTTTTTTTAAAGATTCTTGGGCTAAAAAGGAGAGCTCCACAGAAAAGGAGAGAAGGGAGGGAAGAAGTAAATTCACAGGGCACCAGAGATGGGGATCTGAAGACCTCCAGATATGATTCTGCAGATTCAAGCAACCCACAAAGCTCAACTGGGGACCAGTCGACCAACTGGACCAGAATCAAATCACTCAGAACCAGAGGCTGAAAAGTGTGCCCATTCACCTGCTGAGATAGAAAATACTGAGGAGCAGGACTGGATGCCAAGAGAGATATGTCTCGGCTCAGTTTCAGTTCTCTATCTCCATCTGCTGGTTGATGGACACAACTATCCCACATGTTCTAGAATAGTGAGAAGCAACATAATGGAAACAGTTTTATTTGACAGGGTACAGAAGCCTTCTCTCGCCTTCCTGGATGCCAGTGATGGATGTACACCCTGTCACAGTGTGATAATTTGCTATAAAACACAGCTAAATATCTTCCAGTCATGCCTCAAACTTTTTTTTGCAGTCTGAAATAAAATGCTGCAAGTTAAACATCTCCAAATATTCATCCACTTAGACGATCCAGCAATTTTGAAGAACCAAAGGCTTTTGATCAGAGAAGATTTCTGAATTTTTTGTATTAGTGTATATACATGGCTGAGTTAGAATGATCCAGTTGTATCTAATTTTCATCAGATTTCTTTTCACATGCCATTTTATTTACCTCTTTTCTACTGTCACTGAAATGCCCTGTACTTTTTCAGATTTGGATTTTAGTTCACACCGTCTTAGTAGCAGTTCAAAGAGGGTTATGTTCAGGTACAACATTTCCCTGTTCTTGGAAGACTTGCACTCTAAGAGGCTTGTTTTACTAAGCTGTGTTAGGTACTAATGCAGCCTAAAATAGCACACGCTCAGGCTTCTTGCGGTAACTGCTAAATTAGCACACGCTAATCCAGGCTAAGGAATATTTGTATTTTGGGGGGAGGAGCATGTCAGGAGGACAGACGGTGGGTGCTCCTGTGCTAAAGTTAGAGCAGGATTACCATGTGAGCCTTTACTGCCTACAAAATGGGTGGCAGTAAGTGGTTACATGGTTATTTGTTTTAATGGCCGCATACTAAATAACAACATTAGCATATGGCCATTAATAGAAAAAAATTGGTCATTTTACGGCTGCGGTAAAAATGGCCTTATGCATGGGAAAAACCCATGCAAATGTGTGCTAAGTCCTTTATTTATTTATTTAGTTTTACCGCAGCTTATTAAAAGTTCCCCTAAATATGTACCTGAGGCAATGGAGGGCTAAGTGACTTGCACAAGATCACATAGAGTGGTCAGTCAGATTTGAACTTTGTCTTCCATGGTTTTCAGCTCATTGCTCTAACCATAAGGCTACTCCCTCAGCTCAAAATCTTGCCTAAGGTAAAAAAATGCTTGAAGTTTTGTAAAGTGTCGCCATTCTACCTTCTCACTAAAGTCTGAAAGTCCAGTTAGATGGACATCCTCCAGGGATTATGTGGCTCAGTTTGTTACTATTCTGTTGTGCTCAATAACACAATAATTCTTTCCTGTTCTAAAGGTTTTCCATCCATTTTTTTTTTTTTTTTAAACGGAGCCAGCGGGAGGGGGGAGAAAAGGAGGGACCTGGCACCACCAGGTTTGCACTTGCTCAAAAGAGCCCTCAACCCCAGGCCTCAACAAAACCTAAGGATTAGGCTTGGAGGCCTAGCCAGAGCTGCTGCTGTGTGTGACCACCACCTGCTGAGATAGAGAACATACTGAGGAGTTTCCGGCAGCACATGACCACATATAGGGAGGCAAAAGTTTGCTCTCTATCTCCACCTGCTGGTAGATGGACACAACCCACCAGTCTATGGATTGATCAGCTTGATGATATGGAATATAATACACTTAAAACTTGTACCTAACTTATGCTGGAGTACTTATTTATATATCATACTGAAAATCATATTTTATGGCAAGAGAGTAAAAGGTTCACAATTTAATATACAGCCACACTCCATAGACATTTGAGAACATAAAAAATAAATGAAATACAGGATGCTGTCTCATTACCTGGATGGCAACATACAGAACAATGAATTCTTTTCTTAATGGCTACAGGTTGAGCTTCACCGTTTTGAAACTGCTTTTCCCATATACGAAACCTGAAACATAAAATTTGAAAACTCCCTTTTAAATTAACAAGCAGGAAATTAAAGGTATGGGCCTCAATGCGAAACAGCTTCTGTGCTGATTTTCAGTGCCACAAGCCTTGATATGCAACTCTCCTGCGTTTTTGCTACTAGTCTATATCCCCTTCCACTTATTTTAGACAGCAGTCATGCACTTTTGTTCCATCAGGACCACAAACAGTGGGCCTGGTATATGACCTATAGGTGACACTGTAGAACAATAGTTGAGACATCCACTTTCCAGAGGTTGTAACTCTGATTATAGCATCCCAACTCCCAGCCAGTCCAAGAAGCAGACTCCTTTTTTCAGGAATCAAACCCAGGTTCTCTGAAAGCGAATCACCAGGTTAGCTGTATAAATATATTTCACATGCTTCATAAAATAAGAATTTGCTTATATTTTGTTTTGTTTGCCTGCTTGCAAGCAACACCAATGTCAAAGGCTGGACTAGCTAGCAGAGAGACAAAACTGAAAATAAATGGAGGAAGAGAGAAAGAAGCAAAGCTGGAGGGAACTCCAGGACTTGCCAGACTAAGACCTAGAGGAACTGGTACGAAAAAGTGGCAAAGAAAAAGTGACTGGCAGAGATTTCCAATCAGAGCAGTAGTCTAGGCATTTCAGCATCCAGGCCAGGTCAGAACATTCACGCTCCCCTATTCCCACTTAAATCCTCTCTCCTTTATCCTTCCACTCTAACCCTGTTTTTTTTTGTTCTTCTCACACAACCTGGTTAGTAGGAAAGTTGAATTCCTCATAGCTTTCCATATGCTGCTGGCTCTGATGATAACTAACCTTTCTGCTATTGCTGCTTTCCCAATGCCTCTTTTTTCATCTGCATGCTATCAGTTACTCTAGTACTGATGTAAAGTAATGCTGGTCACACGTTACCAGCATTGCTGTTGAAGAAATGCTAGACAGCCTGGAAGATGAAAATCTGTGTCCTCCTAGGTAGACTTAGAATTTATTTGTTTATTTATTTATTTTGGGGTGGGGGTGGGGGGGGTGGGGAGGATGAAAGCTCTTTCCACCCCTAGGCTAATTTCAGCTTTGGGTAGCTGGAAGTATCTGCACTACATGTGACTCTGGATTTAGTCGGGGTGGGGTAGTGGCCCCCTCCTGTACTTTTTACAAGTGGCAGCCTGGCAGCTACTCCTAGCAAATCAATTCTAATTCAAGAGAGGGCAGGGGGGTGACAGGAAGCTCTCATTACCCCCCAGAATAACTTCTAAATGCAATGGGGAGTGAAGGACAGTAACCAGAACAGAGATAACAGTATAGGCACCAAATTTCAGCTACCTAGATTCAAAATGCTCATCCTAAAATCTCAAGAGAGGCACCAAATTTCAGCTACCTAGATTCAAAATGCTCATCCTAAAATCTCAAGAGAATCCATGTACGTGGAGAACTCAATAGATCCCACGGCACGTAAAGTGTAAACAAAAAGGTGAGAATATGAGCCAGACTATCCAATAATTGGACCTGAAGTTAAGTTTAAAATAAACAAAATTTAATAATATTCAAACAAATAATAATAACAAAATTCCACATTAAAAACATTGTGTTTCGGCTGGATGGCCTACATCAGGAGTCTATAAACAAAAACAGTAAATAAATACATGAATAAAATATACATAGATATGATATGCAAAAAGAGGAACAACTATGAGATATAAGATATCATAAAACATTGATCATTCGGGCCTCGCAACGGGGAGGACTTAACATAGGTTAACCTGAAACTATATACAGCTAGCTGAGAGTGCATCCTGGAACAGAATAAAATGGGCCTAGGGGGGTGGAGTTGGATTCTAAACAGATTCTGCAGCACTGACTGCCCAAACCGACTGTCACGTCAGGTATTTTTTCAAGACAGTAATGTGAGGTGAATGTGTGGACTGAAGACCACGTTGCAGCTTTGCAAATCTCTTCAATGGAGGTTGACTTTAAGTGAGCCACTGACACAGCCATGGCTCTAGCATTATGAGCCGTGACATGGCCCTCCAGAGTCAGCCCAGCTTGCGCATAAGTGAAGGAAATGCAATCTGCCAGCCAATTGGAGATTGTGTGTTTTCTGATGGCGACTCCCCTCCTGTTGGGATCAAGAGCAACAAACTGGGCGGACTGTCTGAAAGGCTTCGTCCGCTCCACGTAAACGACCAGTGCTCTCTTGCAGTCCAAGGTGTGCAAACTGGTTTCGCCAGGGTGGGCATGAGGGCGGGGAAAAAATGTTGGCAAGACAATCGACTTGTTCAGATACGGAACTCCAATACACCTTCGGCAGGAACTTAGGATGCGTGCGGAGGACTACTCTGTTGTGATGAAATTTAGTATAAGGTGCATCCACTACTAGGGCCTGAAGATCACTGACCCTACGAGCTGAAGTAACAGCCACCAAGAAAATGACCTTCCAGGTCAATTACTTCAGATAGCAGGAATTCAGTGGCTCAAAAGGAGCTTTCATCAGCTGGGTGAGAACGACGTTGAGATCCCACGACACTGGTGGAGGTTTGACAGGGAGCTTTGACAAAAGCAAACCTCTCATGAAGCGAATAAATAAAGGCTGTCCAGAGATAGGCTTACCCTCTACACGTCGATGATAAGCGCTAATTGCACTGACGTGAACCCTTACAGAGTTGGTCTTGAGACCAGACTCTGACAAGTGTAGAAGGTATTCAAGCAGGATCTGTGAAGGACAAGATAGAGTATCTAGGGCCTTGCTTTCACACCAGATGGCAAACCTCCTCAATTTGAAAGAATAACACCTCTTTGTGGAATCTTTCCTGGAAGCAAGCAAGACTCGGGAGACACCCTCTGAAAGACCCAAAGAGGCAAATTCTAAGTTCTCAGCATCCAGGCCGTGAGAGCCAGAGACTGGAGGTTGGGATGTAGAAGCGACCCCTCATCCTGAGTGATGAGGGTTGGCAAACACTCTAATCTCCACGGTTCTTCGGAGGATAACTCCAGAAGAAGAGGGAACCAAATCTGACGCGGCCAGTAGGGTGTAATCAGGATCATGGTTCTGCAGTCTTGCTTGAGTTTCAGCAAAGACTTCCCTACTAGAGGTATGGGAGAATAATGTAGGAGAAAGGCATCTGACGCTAGTCTGTCATGGGCCTGAAGCCTGGAACAGAACTGAGGGACCTTGTGATTGATTTGAATTGCAAAAGGATCCACCGAGGGGGTGTCCCACCCTCGGTTCAGTGACCACTTGTGAGATTGCATTACCCTGCTCAGCCTGTTGGCCAAACTGTTGTTTACACCTGCCAGATAAATGGCTTGGAGAAACATGCCGTGATGGTGTGCCCAAAGCCACATCCAGACAGCTTCCTGACACAGAGGGCGAGATCCAGTGCCCCCCTGCTTGTTGGTGTAGTATATCGCAACCTGATTGTCTGTTTGAATCAAGATGATTTGGTTGGACAGCCGATCTCTGAAAGCCTTTAGAGCGTTTCAGATCGCTCGTAATTCCAGGAGGTTGATCTGAAGACCTGTTTCCTGGAAAGACCTGGCTCCCTGAGTGTGAAGCCCATCTACATGAGCTCCCCACCCCTGGAGGGATACATCCATCGTCAGCACTTTTTGTGGCTGAGGAATTTCGAATGATTGTCCCATGGCCAAATTGGATTGGATTGTCCACCACTGAAGAGAATTCCGAAAGTCGGTGGACAGTTGGATCACATCCTCTAGATTCCTTTCAGCTTGATACCACTGGGAAGCTAGGGTCCATTGAGCTGATATCATATGTAGACATACCATGGATGTTACATGAACTGTGGAGGTCATGTGCCCCAAAAGTCTCAACATCTGCCGAGCTGTGACCTGCTGAAACACTCAAACTGTGGACATCAGGGACATCCCCTTGTCTCGGGGAGATAAGCTCAAGCTGTCTTCGTGTCCAGTAGTGCTCCAATGAGCTCCAATTTCTAAACAGGAGTGAGATGGGACTTGGAGTAATTTATTATGAATCCCAGTAGCTCTAGCACTTGAATGGTCATCCGCATGGTCTCCAGAGCACCGTCCTCCAAGGTGCTCTTTACCAGCCAATCGTCGAGATAAGGAAATACATGCACTCCCAGTCTGCGTAGCAATGCTGCAACTACTGCTTCAAACTTAGTAAACACTCTGGGCACACACATCAGTCCAAAGAGCAGTACACGGTACTGAAAGTGCTGTGTTCCCAGCCGAAACCGAAGATACTTCCTGTGAGTTGGAAGTATCGAGATGTATGTGTAAGCATCCTTTAAGTCCAGAGAGTATAGCCAATCGTTCTCTTGAATCATGGGAAGAAGGGTGCCCAGAGAAACCATCCTGAACTTTTCTGGGACTAGGAATTTGTTCAGGGCCCTTAGGTCTAGGATGGGATGCATCCCCCCTGTTTTCTTTTGCACAAGGAAGTACCTGGAATAGAATCCCAGCTCTTCTTCCCCTGGTGGAACGGATTCGACTGCATGGACCTTTAGAAAGGCAGAGTTCCTCTGCAAGTACCTGCCTGTGCTGGGAGCTGTAAGGATGAGCTCCCGGTGGGCAATTTGGAGGTTTGCATTCCAGATTGAGGGTGTATCCTAACCGGACTATTTGAAGAACCCACCGGTCGGAGGTTACGAGAGGCCACCTTTGGTAAAAAACATTAACCTCCCTCCAACCAGCAAGTGGTCCGGTATGGACACTTTTACTGTGCCTATGCTTCGCTGGAGCCAGTCAAAATCCTGTCCCTTGCTTTTGCTGGAGAGCAGCAGGGGCCTTAGGCACATGCTGTTGACAAGAACAAGCGCACTGGGGATGAGCCTGACCAGGCTGTTGGGATGCCAGAGTGTACCTACGCCTAGCATAGGAATAGGGACCACTCCGTGCCCCCCCCCCCAAATCCTCCTAGTTGAGGAGGCTGTAGCAGAAGGTGCCTGGCGGGAGAGAGAAGCCATAGCATCATTGTGCTTCATGATCTGGTCAACCAGATCTTACACCTTCTCTCTGAAAAGGTTATTCCCCCCGGCAAGGTACATCCGCTATCCTCTGCTGGACTGAATGAACCAGGTCAGAGACACGTAGCCATGAGAGTCTGCGCATCGCTATACCCTGAGCAGTGATTCTGGACGCCACATCAAAAGTATCATAAGTGCCCCTGGCCAGGAATTTACAACAAGCCTTCTGCTGCCTGACCACCTGGCGAAAAGGCTCGGCCTGCTCTGGAGGGAGGGCACTGACCAAGGAAGACAGCTGCCTCACCGAGTACCGCAAGTGAACGCTCATGTAGAGCTGGTAAGATTGGATATGGGCAGTGAGCATAGCGGCCTGATACATCTTCCTCCCAAAAGAGCCCAAGGTCCTAGCTTCTCTACCCGGGGGTGCCGAGGCATAGTCCCTAGTACTCTGGCTCTTTTGAGGGCAGAGTCCACCACTATGGAATTGTGTGGTAACTGAGACCTCATCAACCCAGGTTCACCATGGATCTGATATTGGGAATCAGTCTTCTTTGGGATCACGGGAGCAGACAGAGGGAACGATCAGTTTCGCATAAGGACTTCCTTGAGTACCTTATGCAAAGGAGCAGTCACAGCCTCCTTAGGTGGAGAGGGATAATCCAGGACCTCGAGCATCTCAGCCCTGGGCTCATCCTCCAGCTCCATAGGGAATGGAATAGCAATAGCCATTTTCCAGACAAAAGATGTAAAAGAGAGACTCTCAGGAGAAGACAGTCTCCTTTCAGGTGGAGGGGAAGGTTCAGAGGGAATCCCAAAAGACTCATCGGAGGAAAAGTATCTGGGATCTTCCTCTGACTCCCACGAACGCTCCTCTTCAGTATCGGAAAGCACTTCCCTAAGGGAACTCCAAGACTGAGCCTGCCTCAACGCTGAGGATCGATGTCCTTGATGGCGATGTCGAGAAGCCGACACCCGCATGGAATGTGGTGAAGCTTCCTCCACCGACGTCGAAGGAGAGTTGATCTGGGTGGCAGCCGACACCGATGCCGCAAGCAGCACTGAGGACGGGGAGCTCACCGCAGGAGAAGGGCCAGATGCCGCTGCAGCAGGTGGCGTGAAACGCGCAAGCACCCCCGACACCAAAGCAGACTGGCACAGCAGTCCTTCCAGAAGCTCTGGAAGCAGGGCCCGGATGCGCTCGTTGAGAGCCACCATCGGAGAAGGCTGCGGGGCCAGTGGAGCAACTGGAGGCAGAATCTGCTGAGGTTAAGGAGCAGGTACTGGGCTGCCAAGAGTCTGACGCATCAGCACCTCCTGTATGGAGGGGGAGCAATCCTCTCAGCGCCGATGCTTCTTGGGTGCCGAATCCTTCTACGCCCCGGAGCTCCCAGCATGATGTGTCGAAGGAGATCGGTGACGGTACTTCTTCGCCTTCGCTTGATGCCCGTCACCGAGGCTCCTTGGTGCCGACGAGGACGATGTGGAATTCTCAAGTCTCCTCGGGGTCGGGACCGACCAGGGCCTGCATAGCAGGAGGCCTCAAGACAGGTGGAGACCCACTTGACATCTCATTTCTCCCAGTGCAACTTGGTCTCTCAGCAGCCTTTATCTTTGCTCGATGCTGACGTCGGAGGACCGAACCGAGCCCCAAAATGTTTCTCGCTTTGGGCTTCTTGAGCTACTTAGGTCCGCTTCTTCATACGAAGACACAGAGCATAAGCAGCTGGGCTGTGGTTGGGCCCAAGGCACTGGATACACCAGGAATGGGTATCGGTACCTGAGATGGTCCAATTGCACCGAGTACAACGTTTGAAGCTGCGGTTCTTTATTTTTTATTTTTTTAAGAAAACAAAGTAGAATAATAATAATAATTTAAAAAAAAAGCGAAAAAAAAATCGCTCTTCAGAAGAAACTCTGTCCTGGGCCAGAATGAGAACCACAGGAGGAACCTGCCGCACCTTGTCGCGGAAAAAAAGTAACTGAGGTACGCACTAGCGTGGTGGGTGGAAAGTCAGTCTGCGCATGTGCGGTGCACGCACGCCAGAAGACTCTAGCGAAGTTTTTTTGTTCTTTGCTATGGCAAAATGCTGATTCCTGGGCTGATGCATACATCGACCCACGTGTGAGAATAATGCAGCCTGCTTGTTCACGGAGAATACTGCTGTTAGGGTTCTTAGTTATGTGAAAAAATATGATCATGTTACTCCCTTCTCAAACTTAATCACTGGCTTCCCATACAATTTAGAATACAATTTAAAATCTATGTTCTAACTCAAAGTTCTGCAAATTGGTATCCCTGCTTTTCTTTCCTCACTGATTATTCCTTATGCCCCATGTGACACTGCGAGCGAGGGTTGAGGGTGGGACTCTGAAATAACACAGCTGGACAAAGGGATATAAATGAAAACAAGTTTATTTAATTGAATCCTGAGGCCTGTTTGTCACAGGACTAGGAACAAAAGATAGACCGCCTCTGTAATTCAATAAGCAGTCTTAAGCAGGCCTCAGACTAGAAAAGACTGAACACAGTCTATGGTTGGTAGGGCGGCCCTGCCCAAACACAGCCTGTGAGTCTTTCTCGGTTCTTCTCCAAGTACTAGGGTCTGGCTCCAGCCAGACCTCAGAGCAAGGCTTATCAGTCTCAAACAAGATGCAAAAGCGGCTTACCTCAGCCAGATCACAATTCTCAAACACAGGTGGTGGTAGCATACACTGGGGCTTTGATTCCTTCTTCTCTCTGGGCCTCCTTAATCTCAGTCAGGCCCTGCCTTATATACTTCCTGGTTTAGGCTTCACCACTTCCCTCATGGGCAGGACTAGTGTTCTTAAAGTGGCTCAGGCTGTCTAAGGGACTGTTCTTAAGAGTGAGGAGCAGAGTTCTATAAACCCCCTCACACCCCACCAAAAGATCTTCACTCTCTTAATGATTGTCAATTACACATTCCCCTGGTGTCTTGTGCCCATTTGGATTCTATTTCCTCCTCTGCCTTCTACTGAACAGCTCACTTTTTGTGGGATTCACTTCCAGCACAAAAAAGGCTGGAATCCTCAAACATAAAGATTAAAAAATGCCCTGAAAACACGTCTATTTAGTAAAGCTTTTGATGCTTAGACAGGATTTTGGATGGACAACTAGATTCCTCTGTCTGATGCCTTTAACTTCTGGATTATACTGTGCCTGAGTGTTAGACTGAACTGTGTGACGGTCTTACCTTTGCTCTTAGAGCAATTCTAGAGCAACGTTTATTTGATCTAATAATCAATCCTATTCTATCTTCTTCTCTGTCTGTCCTTTTATATTTGTCTTATTATCTCTGTTTACTATCCTATCACATTAATGGAATTCTTTTCTACCTCTCTTTTATTTATTGTAAACTGCTCTTCTGCTGACTATTTTGCTTTGAAGAGTAATATATTAAAACTAAATAAACCTTAAACCATTTGGAGTTCAATCTTGACTGAAAATCAGTCTATAACTAATTATTGTGCAGATTTACACATTTTGTGCTATTCAAACCAGATCTGATTAATGGTAAGCAAAAGCCTAACCACAGTTAACAAATTTAAGAGATCCAAAGCAACCAAACAAGATTATTATTCCAGAAAAGCAAAAATCAAGATTTATTGTATACCTTTCCAGCAAGCTCTGTCCTTTCAGACACTCTATCAGCTTTATAGCTTGTTCTTTTCCAACTCCTGGAACTCCCTTTCAGAGGCAAAAAATAAGAACATAAAACATTTAAGATGATATTTTAAACATTACCATTAAAAATAAAATGAAAAGCTAGTTAAGCAATTAAGTACCTTCTATAATATTCCAGTATTCCAAGTACAATATTCTAAGTAAGAATACATGCTAATTAACACACCTGCAAAAGTTCCATTCATTGCTGTAAGGCAGGGGGTGCTCAATGTTGGTCCTCAACCCAGTCGGGTTTTCAGGATTTCCCCAATGAATATGCATGAGTTCTATTGCATTCACTGCCTCCACTGTATGCAAAATAGAACTCATGCATATTCACTGTGGAAATCATGAAAACTCGACTGGGTTGGGGATCTCAAGGACCAATATTGAGCATCCTTGCTCTAGCAATAGTGTCACTTGCATTATAATTAGGGCTCCAGCGCAGGCAAAACAGCCAATTGCGATTAATAATTTTAATCTTGTGATTTAAGGGGGGGGGGGGGGGGCACATTTCCTCTACCTTCCCCCGCATTAAGTACTATACATTTGCTGGTGGGGATGCCAAAGCCCCGCCAGTTGAAGAAATCCACTGCCAAAGCCCCTTCCTCCTCATACTGTCTCAGGAGTGACAAAGCTGCCACTCTCCAAACATGCTCAGTTCATGCTTGGGGAGTGCAAGAGTCAGAGGCTGGAAGCATGGTGCTGACTTCCTCACTGCTGAGGCTGTTTGAGGAGGAAAAGGGTGACACAGGAAGTGGATTTCTTTGGCTAGCAGGGCTTCTGCTACCTCATCAGCCATTGAACAGGAACTGCAGATTTGGAGGTGACCTGAGCCCAATGTGGAGGACCTAGGTCCCCAAGACCCCCCCCCCCCCCCCTTTGTGGCTATGCCACTGATTAAAAGCTCAGTATCCTCCTTTCTCCCGCCCCTAAGTCCAGCTCTATTTTCTTCCCTCCCTTCTACCCCTAGGCCCATTATTTTTCTCTCTTCCCTCCCCCCACCCCACCCCAGGCCTATTATCTCTCTCCTTCTCCCCTCCCCCAGTCCATCTTTCTTTTACTTCATTCCCTCCACTCTAGGTCCATTATTTCTCGCTCTCTTTCTTCCCTCCATCCCTCTGAGTCCAGCATCTCTCCCTCTCTGTTTTCCTCCCTCCCTCCATCCTTCTCTCCCTACCCTCCCAGATCTATCCACGGTTCTCTCTCCATTCCCTCCCTCTCCTCCCCACCAACGGTCTGGCGCAAGCATCTTTCCCTCCCATCCCGGACTTGCCCACAGTTCTCTCTCTCAAATCCCTCCTCCCCTAGCCTGGTTCCTGCATCTCTCTCTCCCCTACTGGACCTGCCTGCGGCTCTTTCTCAAGTGTCTGCCTGGTGTACCTTTTGAAAAGAAAGCAAGTCTTCGGCCCTGCCACACTCAAAGGCTGCCTGCAGCTGACATGGGCCTTTCCTTCTGATCCATCCCACCCCTTCTGATGCAACTTCCTGTTTTTGGAAGGGCAGGACAGGTTAGAAGGAAAGGCCCGTTGCAGGCAGCCTTTGAGTACAGCTGTTGCTGGTGCTGCAGGGCTGAAGACTTGCTTTCTTTTCAAAAGGTACACCAGGCCGGTGGATAGAGACAGCCGTGGGCAGGTCTGGGAGGGGAGGGAGAGAATGCCAGACCATGCACAGTGGGGCAGAAGGTGGGCATCAAGCGATTAATTACTAATCAAGTTTAAATTTTTAAATCATGATTACTACTTAAAGCACTAATCGCAATTAACACGCAGCCCTAATTATAATGCTCTTATGTTGTCAGATTAGTGATTTTTCAAACCTCTGCATTCAAGTGAGACTGCTCATTCCTGTCACTGTATACACAAAACTAACTCGTTTGGAAACATTGCCCTGGGACAATGAGATTTTGTATCATATTGGTCAGATACCAATTTGGTAACAATCCCACAGACAGATCTCTAAAGAGTTCAATGAGGGAGCTGGGAGAAAAGGATTCCTCAACGCAGCAGATTTATGTGACTTTTTTACTCATTCTACAACATGGCGCTTTAAGGTTAGACACCATTTTTGTGCGCCTGTTATAGAATGCTACCATATACATGTGTATAGGACTAACTTCTATAAATAGAGCCGAAAAAATTGCTCAGATGCAGTTTGTAGAATAGCGCTTAGTGTAAGGAACCATGTATACATTTAGGTGTGACTATTTACACCAGCAAAACCTTGGTGTAAATCCCTGTGCCTAAATTAAGCACGGATCCCCCTTATTCTATAATGGCCTCGACCCGTTTTATCCGCACATATATTTACACACATTGATTTTAATTAATGCAATTAGCACTAATAAAGGCCCAATTATCAGCTCTAATTGGCTAGTTATTCAATTAAATTGCATGTGTGTCCAAATTAGCACGCACAATTTAAAGTGCCATTTATAGAATTCAGGGGATAATGTGCAATTAGGTGTGTGTGTGTAAGCTGTGTGCTAAGCAATATTCTATAATATGAGTATGTGATTGCCTTAGCATGTAACTGCAAGGGAGTAGAACAGAACAGTGGTGGCAAGCAAAACACGGCAGACCACTATCTAGTAGAAAATGATTTTATTGATCAAAAGTGCCCGATGTGGTCATGTTTCACCTTCCTAAAGGCTGCATCAGGAGGATTACACTGTACAATCAAAACAAATATAATAAGTGAAAAACAAAAAAATATATATACTTGAAACCAACTAAATTCATTGAAAAATCATAAACAATTAGTCGTCATTCACAGCAATGTCACAGTAAAACCTGAAAGCAGAAAGAATAACATAGAGATGTAGCAGTGAGTTGATAAAACAGATGGACATGCTTTTATGTTTTAGTAGACTATCATTTTATCATATAATTCATGTTTCTAAGATGTCTGATTTTTTATATTTTATTGACTGTTCACTGTGGATTCTAAAGATTAATTACATATTTATTGATTATTTATTTATTTAGGGCCCTGTTTACAAAGGTGCTAGGTACATTAAAAGCAATAAGTTGTCAAAAGAATCAGTTGCACCGCTAGCTTATGTATTAAGGGACATGTTTACTAAGCTGCATTACAGGCGCTAGCATTTTTAATGCGCGTTAATCATATAAGCGCCTACAATATCCCTACACGTGCCTACATGATTAGTACATGCACTAATTGTAGACATGTTAAAAACAATAACGCGCCTTAGTAAACAGGGCCCTAAGTTTTTTTGAGGAGTATTTCACTTTTAACATACAGTTTTTAAAGTTTTTGCACTCCCCTGCACTTCCTTTAAAAGTTTTGTTTTATCTATAAAACAATTTTTATAAAGTTTGGATTAAAATTCCTCTTTTTTTTTTTCAAAGTTTTGCTATGTTTAACAATACTTCCATCCCCTCCTCCTCCCCCTCCCAAAAAAAAAATTAAAAATTGGTCATCCAACCATAGTCACAACTCAAAATGCTAACATGCTGCTGAGGAATGAGTGTGCCCTGCCAACACATCTTGTGTACTCCTTTTTCAGACCAGCTTCCAGGGTTCCCTGTCATGTCATCTCATGCATCTCACACCCCATGTATCTAGACCAGGGCTCACCAATGACCCCACCTTTTCCCATTCCTGCCTCATGCCAGCCAGCCAGCTCCTGCACTATGCAAGCCGATCTCAAGGACAATCCTTTTACATACACAGGTTGCCAGCAGCAGCAGAAGGAGGAGGCTGAGGCAGCACCAGTGGTGGAGGAGGCGGCAACAACAGAAGG
This sequence comes from Microcaecilia unicolor, assembly GCF_901765095.1. Lineage (NCBI taxonomy): Eukaryota > Metazoa > Chordata > Amphibia > Gymnophiona > Siphonopidae > Microcaecilia > Microcaecilia unicolor. Next base: position 422,649,469 of record NC_044033.1, read on the forward strand.
GCCAGAACCCTGGCATGACATGCCTCCTCTTGAGGGGGATGAAGGACCAACACCATCCGCCCTCTCCACAACATCCCCATCCCCAGCACTGCGCCTCCTGCAGCAACTGGTGAATAGCCAAAACCAGTTGCTGCAGGAGGTGTCAGCAATGAGGCTGGAGGTGTCGGTGATGCGGCAGGCTAACGAGCAGCACTTCAGGGCACAGAGGCTGCTCCTGGTGCTACTCGTTAGCCTGCTGCACAAGGCCATGTAGGAAGGAGGACGTGGCCTCCCTTGAAGGACTTTTGGTGGGGGGGGGGGGGGGGATTGTACATAGTTTTATTTTTTGGGTTCACTTAAATACAAATTTAATATTTTTCATATAACAGGGTGTGTGTGTGTGTGTGTGTCTCTACTTTGTGCACTACATATTATCAAATGCTGGGGTTGATGTGAGAAGAGGCAGCAATCTGGGTTGCATGACAGGTCAACTGTGACAGAAAAACTTTGGTACATATGTGTCATAAGTGTGGCCATACAGGTCACCTGTTCCTTCCAAACTGCATGGCTGTATGGTAAGGGTGGGGGGGGGGGGGGGGGGAGGCTGGGTGGGCATTTGTGTTGAGGAACAGAAATGCCCATCCAGCTTCTCCCCCCTTACCATAGAGCCCCACAGCACAGAGTTGTGTAAATAATAGGTATGTTGTCTAGCACTAGTGATCTGCCAAGTACAAAACTTGCAGATAACCATAGGTAGCCCTTGTTGTAGCCACTCTTTCTGTGATGGCTAGTACCAGACTCAAAGCCCAAGACTGAGATCCATCTAGATACCTTTCAGCAAAATACAACAGTGCTGGGAAGAAGATGCCCTTACCGTCCAGGCAACACAGGTGACCTCTCAAAACGTTTTTGTGATCCTGCTGGTATAGGTGACCTGGACAGGCCACTGTCTGAGAACGTATGACTATATATTGTGTTCCCAAAGACCTGGCTGGCACCGCCCAAATAAGCATCAACAAGCAATACATGAACCTAAATTATGAAGTTGATTTGTTCATTAAAAGTAGTTTATTTCATGTAACATGCTCTGCCATAACTTTAGCTACCGCCTCCTTCCCCAAAAATATTCTAGTTTGCTTACAGAGGGATTTGTAATCTTTATATAGCCAATAGCAAATAACTCACCTTTGGAAGATAATCACACCCAAGGAGCACACCCAGTCCAATCAGCTTATCTCTGTCAAAACCCAATCTTTCTTTAATAAATGACATTTTATAGCAGTCTACATGTGGATCCTGCAAGAAAAATATGAAACTGTAGATAAGGTGATTCAGAGCAAACATCAATAAACTAGTGTGAGGTTTACGCTGAGCTTCTATTCTGGTCCTAGCTGAACAGGTAGTGGATTGCTCTTTGGCAAGCTGCCTAAGTAGCTGCAAATTGTATTACTGTGGTAAATATTTATTTATTTTTATTTAAGAGTATTTGGTATACTGTCCTTCATTAACCATATTAAAGCAGTTCACATAATAATTGTAAAATGGTAGAAAGGTTTACATCAAAAACATGAGGGGATGCATAAGACAACATATAAACCTGAAAACTTAAGTAAACTGTGAAACATAGGGAATAAAAACAAAATTATGAATTACTAATTTCCACTAATTACATCAAATTTGCAAACTACTATTACTTTGAGAAGAAATTAGCGTTGGAAGCAAAAATACATAGTAAAAATTTTTTTAGATACATTAAAAGCAGGAAACCGGCCAAAGAGTCGGTTGGGCCGCTGGACGAAAATGGTGTTAAAGGGGCGATCAAGGAGGACAAAGCCGTAGCGGAGAAATTAAATGAATTCTTTGCTTCGGTCTTCACCGAGGAGGATTTGGGGGGGACACCGGTGCCGGAAAGAATATTTGAAGCGGGGGAGTCGGAGAAACTAAACAAATTCTCTGTAACCTTGGAGGATGTAATGGGTCAGTTCAGCAAGCTGAAGAGTAGTAAATCACCGGGACCTGATGGTATTCATCCCAGAGTATTAATAGAACTAAAAAATGAACTTGCGGAGCTACTGTTAGAAATATGCAATCTGTCCCTAAAATCGAGTGTAGTACCGGAAGACTGGAGGGTAGCCAATGTTACTCCGATTTTTAAGAAGGGTTCCAGAGGAGATCCGGGAAATTATAGACCGGTGAGTCTGACGTCGGTGCCGGGCAAGATGGTGGAGGCTATTATTAAGAATAAAATTGCAGAGCATATACAAAAACATGGACTGATGAGACAAAGTCAGCACGGATTTAGTGAAGGGAAGTCTTGCCTCACCAATCTAATGCATTTTTTTGAGGGGGTAAGCAAACATGTGGACAATGGGGAGCCGGTTGATATTGTATATCTGGATTTTCAGAAGGCGTTTGACAAAGTGCCGCACGAAAGACTCCTGAAGAAATTGCAGAGTCATGGAATCGGAGGTAGGGTATTATTATGGATTAAGAACTGGTTGAAAGATAGGAAGCAGAGAGTAGGATTGCGTGGCCAGTATTCTCAGTGGAGGAGGGTAGTTAGTGGGGTCCCGCAGGGGTCTGTGCTGGGTCCGTTGCTTTTTAATGTATTTATAAATGACCTAGAGATGGGAATAACTAGTGAGGTAATTAAATTCGCCGATGACACAAAATTATTCAGGGTCGTCAAGTCGCAGGAGGAATGTGAACGATTACAGGAGGACCTTGCGAGACTGGGAGAATGGGCGTGCAAGTGGCAGATGAAGTTCAATGTTGACAAGTGCAAAGTGATGCATGTGGGTAAGAGGAACCCGAATTATAGCTACGTCTTGCAAGGTTCCGCGTTAGGAGTTACGGATCAAGAAAGGGATCTGGGTGTCGTCGTCGATGATACGCTGAAACCTTCTGCTCAGTGTGCTGCTGCGGCTAGGAAAGCGAATAGAATGTTGGGTGTTATTAGGAAGGGTATGGAGTCCAGGTGTGCGGATGTTATAATGCCGTTGTATCGCTCCATGGTGCGACCGCACCTGGAGTATTGTGTTCAGTACTGGTCTCCGTATCTCAAAAAAGATATAGTAGAATTGGAAAAGGTACAGCGAAGGGCGACGAAAATGATAGTGGGGATGGGACAACTTTCCTATGAAGAGAGGCTGAGAAGGCTAGGGCTTTTCAGCTTGGAGAAGAGACGGCTGAGGGGAGATATGATAGAAGTGTATAAAATAATGAGTGGAATGGATCGGGTGGATGTGAAGCGACTGTTCACGCTATCCAAAAATACTAGGACTAGAGGGCATGAGTTGAAGCTACAGTGTGGTAAATTTAAAACGAATCGGAGAAAATTTTTCTTCACCCAACGTGTAATTAGACTCTGGAATTCGTTGCCGGAGAACGTGGTACGGGCGGTTAGCTTGACGGAGTTTAAAAAGGGGTTAGATAGATTCCTAAAGGACAAGTCCATAGACCGCTATTAAATGGACTTGGAAAAATTCCGCATTTTTAGGTATAACTTGTCTGGAATGTTTTTACGTTTGAGGAGCGTGCCAGGTGCCCTTGACCTGGATTGGCCACTGTCGGTGACAGGATGCTGGGCTAGATGGACCTTTGGTCTTTCCCAGTATGGCACTACTTATGTACTTATGTACTTATATCAAAATCCTAACTAGGCTCATGAGATTCTCCAAATCATATCAGAATTCCAAATAAACATCAGAAGCTTAAATATACTCTATAAATCCTGACTAGGCTCATCAAATTCTCCAGATCATATCAGAGTGTGCGCCCTTGCATGCATGAAAAAATACTTGGATGTTTAAGTACAGTAAAACTATTTTACTTATTTGGTTCATTGCCATAAAACAATGAATTAAATATTCAAGTTTCCTGCACTCAGCTTCAAGATCACTCCCTTTATCTCAATTGCAAGAAATGTGGGGCTATTTATTTTCCAAACCCTATCTCCCTGACCCCTTCTCATCCTGTTCGTCATTAACATATACTACCGTGTCAAGACATCGTTAAGATCCCTGGGGTATTTTTTTTGATTTGCCACCTCACTTTCAAACCACAAATCAACACTGTAGTGAAAGCTTCCTTTTTCTCACTCCACCACATTCAGTCTGTTTGTTCTATCTTTTCTTTCTCTTCCATACAAGAGCTTCTCCTTTCACAGGTGATCACTCATCTGGATTACTGTAATTCTCTATATGCAGGACTCCTGCTCTACTCTTTAAAGCATCTTCAACTAGTGCAATCTACAGTTGTTCGCCTTCTATATTGTGCCCAGCCTTTTGACCATATTACACCTTTACTGTATCAAGAACACTGGTTACGAATTCAGTACAAATTCCTGATTTTGATCTTTAAGTCTCGCTCTCCAACTGCCCCAGATTACATCTCTCTAATTGTCATTCCATACACACCTTCACGCTCCCTCTGCTCAAATGATGCTAGCCTACTCCAATTGCCTCCTCTCTCTGTTATCAAATTGGAAACCACAGCTTTCAGTTACATTGATCCTCAGCTATAGAAGAGTTTACCCTCACGCCTCAATTCAGAATCCTCATATGCTAAATTCAAGGCTTCTTTAAAAACTCACCTTGCAAGATATCTAGCGTGGGAATAGCCTTTATCAGTTTAGGAAAGTCTACCCCCTCCATACCATACCATGGCCCTCAAGAATGGAGCAGAGACCTCGGGTATGGTGCTAGGCCCTTTCACTGGGAATATATCATCTTCCAAGTTAGGACGTCAATATCCCTGGCAGAAAATGAACTGCACCCTTGGAGATTTAGTTACCTTTCTGGCATTGATGTACAGTACAAGAGTTAACACAAGCTGTGTTTTTTTTACATATTAATAAGCTACTCTGCATGCATTTGTGCCTGATAGTTTTCAGCAACAGGGTTTAATATGCATTAATATATTCAATACCAATTTGGGTGTCACACCATTATACTGATAAAACTCATACTCACTGTGTTTCTTGCATTAATTGTCATGCTATATTTTCTTCCTTTAAGATAACTGAGTTTCAATTTATTTTTATTTTAAAGGCTTTTAATACTTTTTGATTTACAGATAGGGTTCACAGTTGTTTTACTGATGATTTTCAAGGTGGTAATATTTTAGAATTTTATTTGTAACTGTTTGCTTTATTTTCACTGGTATAACTGAATTATGGTTATGCTTGTTGTTTATATTTTATTGTATTTCATTTTATTTTTTTGCTGCAAGATGCCTTGACCATTATACTTATATTTATTAGATTTGCTAGACCACTCTAGCTGCCTGAGCAGAGCAGAGCTGTGTAAACATAAAGAAAAAGGAAAGGAACTCAAATTATTGACAGAAAAGATATATAATCATACAGAAGAAAACATTATTGAAAAGACAAGGTAAAAATAAAAATAAACTTAAGAAACAGGCTTCCTGTTTGTCCTTCCCCTTTTCATGATCATAGCACTACTGCATCGTACAAAATAATAAAAGGGAAGAGAAAGGAGGGATGGAAATAATAAAGTGGAAAGAGGACAGAGAGAAAAGAAAGATGAAAGAAAGGGAGGCATAGAACAAAGTGAAGATAGAGGCAGAAGAAACACAGATGAGAAGGAAGAGAGAGAGAGAGAGAGAGAGAAAGAAAAATAAAGGGGTGTTGGGCCGAGGAGCAGCCAGGTCACAAAATATCATGGGAAGAAAACTGTGGCTTCAGCAGACTTGAGGCAGATAAGAGAGATTACCAAGGGGAAGGAGATGGTATTTGGGAGGGAAATAATTAAGGGGCCCTTTTACAAAGGCACACTGTAAAAATGGCCTGCGGTAGTGTAGACGTGTGTTTTAGGCACGCACAGAATCATTTTTTAGCGCACCTGTAAAGAAATGCCTTTTTAAAATTTTTTCGGAAAACAGATGTATGGCAAAATGAAAATTGCCGCATGTCCATTTTTGGGTCTGAGAACTTACCGCCAGCCATTGACCTAGCGGTAAAGTCTCACAGGGTAACCGGGATGCAATGACCTACGCGCGTCAAATGCCACTTGGCGCACAGACACGCGTATTGGATGCTCGCCAAAAATGAAATTATCACAAGAGCCACGCAGTAACCGGACTGTAACTCCATTTTGCCATGCGTTGGGTGCGCATAGATGCTTACGTAGCTTAGTAAAAGGGCCCTAAAAAAGGGGGAAATGTTTAGGAGAAAGCACTTAACATTGCTAAAACATTTAGGACAAAGCTGGATGCCACAAAAAAAGAGCCTCTTTTGGCCTTTGTTTTTTTTGTGTGGCTTGTTTAAGCATGGTACAACTTCATTACATTGATAAAACTGTTAACTTCAGTCAACATATTCTAAAATAAAGAGAGGAAAATAACACAACCCAGCTCTCAAAAAAAAATGTAAATGTTTGTATTGCTGATGCCATCACTAACTGAATACATGACAGCTCTGTTTAAGAAAAATAAAATTAGTGTCCTTGGCTATATTCCATTTTTCCCTACTGTGGAAGTATCAATTTTATTTTAAATTCATGCTCACTCCAGATACCCCAAAGTGCAGCTGGAAGATAAGCTAGCGATGAGCTGTGGCTTGGTGGCAGAGATGTCATATGGGAGAAGCCAACTCCAAGGCTTACCCCCCATAGGTCATGCACTGAATACACCTCTCACAAGAGGAACGGAAAGTCAGATCTATTGCTTCTTACCTGGTCAGCTATAAAAGGACTTGGTAGATAGCATGAAAATGGGGGCAAGTAATATGAGGCTGGAGGTGACAGAGGGATGAGTGGATTCCAAAAACAGATGTGGGTTTGAAGAAAGCAGCAGTACCTTTGCATTCATGGTAAAATTCCTGTAAACGGTTTGAGCCCCATATAGAAAAACATCTCCATCGTTGGTGATGCATCCATCCACATAGCCATTGGCATCCAGATAGGCACACATGGCTTCTGCCTCACCAGCAGCTTGAACCCAGGGAACTCCCAAGCACTCCAGCATTTGCAGGCACTAGAAAAAGTCATGAAAATAAAACAAAACAAAAGCTGACAAGCCATATAAAACAAGTACTAAATTCCTTTTGTTTTCTATTCATTGACCATTAAAGTGATTACTGACCTGGTGCAGTAGTCACCTGAACTGTGCACTACAAGTTTTTTTTTAGGTGTATTTTTCTTACAACCACTTAAATCCATCTCTTCAGATATCTAATGTGAATGGCTTGCTTAAGCCCACTCTTAAAAAATGTTGTTTTTTCGAAAAGCACAAACCCTCCCCAAACGTACTCACACAAAGAACATCCAAAATAGTACCAGTACTGCACTCCAGAGCAGCTCCAGAACTGCATGCTACTATAAAAGATATCAAATGAATTGTAATTGTCACAGACACACTTGGGCTGAAAGGGGAGGGGGGGAGCTTTAAAAAAAGGAAGGCTTGGAGAAAGACTTCTTAAGTAACTGCAAATAATAGTTCCTAGTGTTTAGCCCCTATAACAATTGATTTCAATACAGCCGAAAGCCATTAAGTAGCAGGAATAAACTGTTATGCCTCCCCTCTTTGATGGAGGGCTGAGACAGGACTTGCTAACTACTGCTGGGAAGAATCTGAGCTTGTGAGTGTTTACCTGCTGGGAAATTGTCTTAAAGCTTAAGGAATAGGGAGATTTGCGTTAAACTGATAAATTATTTGTTTGTATTTTGTCCATTAGTAAAAAGAGAAAGCAGAGTAGGGTAAATTTCCTTTGTACATACAGAGATAAGTTGTTTACTGGAGAAACTGCCCTATAATGAGAACATTTTTGCAAGGAGTCTTTCCTGCTAGGAAGTGACAGAACAGTAATGTTTGAACGTGTGTTAATAAAAGCATGGAGACAGATTAAAGAAAAAACACACAAAAGAGACAAATTGAAAAGGTCCCTCTGCCAATCAAATTCCAGTATGAATAGGCAAAAGATTTTTTAAAAGACACTGACTTAGAAGCACAGAGCTTGGGGCCGATGCAGAAACCACATGTTAGAGCCATGTGCCAATGGCTGAGAACATGACTTCTAATGCAACCTAATATGGAAGTTTTTCTTTTCCAACGCAGTAAACAAATGGTATGCAAATTATCACCATGTTAAAAAGGGTATAATGTCAGAAGGCTAGCAGGGGATCATTTTCAAAGCACTTAAACTTACAAAGTTCTATAAGTTACTATGGAACTTTGTAAGCCTAAGTGCTTTGAAAATACGCCTCCACCTGACAGAAAGGAAAACATCCTCCTATATAATAATTCTCACCTTCAACGTTCTATGCGTCTGGCTGCCTGTGTCCGTGGCTTTCTTCAGAGTTGGTCTGCTAGGCTCCGAAGCCCAGGCTGACGTCGCACGCAGCACTGACCAACTGCACGATAGCAGCACGAGGCCCCGCCCCTGCCGCCACGCGCCTCCCCCAAGGCCGCCACCGCTCACCCCTCCACGCCCCAAGGTCGCCATCACTCCCCCCTCCACCCACCCCCCGAGGTCGCCACCACTCCCCCCTCCACCCCCCCAGGGTCGCCACCATTCCCCCCCCTCCACCCCACCTCCCATGGTCGCCGCAGCCACTGCTCCCCCCACTCCACCACCACCCCCGAGGTCGCCTCTCTCCCCTGCCCCCCTCCAACCCAATTGGCTCAAAACTATTTTCCCAATATTGATGCTTTCCAAACAGAAGGGAAGCTAAGAGTTCCAGTCATGCAAGAGTGGTATGTAAAAAGTCCATAAATCAAGGGCATGTCAGTTAGCTTACACAGAACAATAAATTTATTCCAAGCAGCATTTCAGATCCTCTGCAGCAATGATCCAATTAATTAATAACAAATTTACATTTCACACAATCTGCAGTCGTTGGCAGATAACAAATAGAAACATATATAATAATATATCATACATATAACACATGAACAAAACATTTACTTGTTTTCATCATCTGATTAATATGTCTGTTTCTAAATCAATTACTAAGTTCCCTGTTTACTAAGCCGTACTATAGGCGCGCTAGCATTTTTAGTGAACGCTAACACTAGAGACACCCATACCGAACCTTAATAAACCGGGCCTTAAATCTCAAAGCCCCACAGAAATAATACTGTTTTCAAAGCCTTCTTAAACTGTTCTAGAAGGCGGCAATGTATTCCACATTTTAGGGCTCACAACGTAAAAAACAGAATTTCGATACTCATCTTATCTTAGGCTTTTATAGACTGCTTTATCCCAAAAAGGTTCAGAGCAGTGTAACATATTTAAGAAGCTAATTAATAAAGAAAAACAAAATCAGGAGCATATAAAATCAGACATAACATTACACAAATCATGGGCTCCTTTTACAAAGCGGCGCTACCGATTAATGGCGCGCTGAATGCGAAGAAGTCCATTCAATTCCCATGGACTTCTTCGCAGTAAATGCATGCTAATTGGTACACCGCTTTGTAAAAGGAGCCCCATAATTTTTACAAAAGGTATTTGCAAAATAAGTAAATGTTCAATTGTTTTCTAAAACTAATATAAGAAGGAATTAAACGTACTATTTGAGGCACAGAGTTTCAAATTTTTACAGATTGGAAGAAAAAAAAAACAACTCTCTAAACACCGTTTGAACTTCAGACCTTTTTACTGTAGGGGAGCACAAAAAGACGATAATCCAAGATATTTTGAGTGTGACTCAAAGAGCTAATCAAAGACTGGGGCAGTGCCCATGGGGCCTGGTGTTCAAGTTTGGGCACAAGATACTGGAACTGGACTGCAACATATATCTGCTACGCTGGAAGACTCTTTGACAAGGGACATTGATTGTTTCATTTGTTTTTTTAACAAGATCTCAATGCAGTTATGAGACTGTATTTTAGGAACTTTTGTGGTCATAGAATTTGGACATATCCAGATGTAACGAAGGTTACACAAGAAAGTTGTTTCTGGCTCTTAGAGAAGAGATGAGGGCTCTCTGGGGGTCTTTTCTATTATGAAGAAAATTTACAATGGATCAGAAGGAACAACTAGTTAAGGCTATGAAGAATTAGTATGGTTAAATCAGGCTATGCTTTTTCTTTATACGTATAATTTTCATTATAAATGATCTTCTCATCAATGTACACTCTCCCCCCCCCTTGTTTTTGAGGTATAAGGAGGAGAGATATTGTTGACTTATTTGATTGGTGCTTTTTTTTCCTTTCTCTGTATTTCTTTATGCAAGTGTTGACCCTAAAGATATCTTACATTCCACAAATAAATAATAATAATAATACAAGAGTAAGTTGTCGAAGAACAACCTTCTAGGATTGTATAAACGAGACACAAGTTTTAAAAGCAATATGGGTTTCTCCTTCTGGCCAGTGAAGTTGAACAAACAAAGGAGTTACATGATCATACCTCTACGTTTTAAATATAAAACAAACTGTATTCTGAATTAGAGGGTTTTTTTTCTAAGTTTAGATGAAATTCCTAAATAAAGACAGATGCAGTAACCTAGTTGTGAAAGAATCAATAAATGGACTACCACTGTGAAATGAGCATCATCGAATAAGTCAGTTATATGAGTTTAAAGAAAGGTTTTCTTATTATATTATTGATTTGAGGTTCCATAGTTAGGGAAGGAGTGTGGTAGCCGTGTTAGTCCACTCTTAAGGTTATCAATAGAAATCAAACAAAATAAAACATGGAAAAGAAAATAAGATGATACCTTTTTTATTGGACATAACTTAATACATTTCTTGACTAGCTTTCGAAGGTTGCCCTTTTGCTTATTTCCGATCTGAGGAAGAAGGGCAACCTTCGAAAGCTAATCAAGAAATGTATTAAGTTATGTCCAATAAAAAAGGTATCATCTTATTTTCTTTTCCATGTTTTATTTTGTTTGATTTCTATTGATAACCATAGTTAGGGAAGAATCTAGCAAAAGTCACTAAACCCTAGATCAATGGTTTCCAAACTTTTTCAGTTCACGGCACCCTTAGTGTCCGATCAATTTTTAATGGCACTGCCCCCCCCCCCCCCATCCACATAGGTCTTCACCCCCCCAGACACACAGTTCTCTACTGCCCCCTCCACCACACATTTTTACACTGCTCACCTTCACCTGAAGCAGCCTTGGGGTGGGGGGGAGGGGCTCTGAAGTATCCAGCTCCACTTCAGGCTCCCTGGAACTACTGCTTTTGCTTCTTCTCTAGATGAGAGGCAGAGGCAAAACAAGCTGCAGCCATGTGGGATCAGACTCTCCATACACGCCTTGCTGGCTGTGCCCCGGAACAGGAAGTGATGTTCAAGGGGGCAGGATCAGTGCATATTTGAAGTCTGGGTCTGTGTGGTAACAGCTAGTTTTGAAGCCACTGCTGCTGCTAATCTAGAGAACCAGCAATGGCAGGGATGGGTTTGAATAGTGGTGGTGGGAGGGAGGTCAGGATTTTTTGTGGCACCCCTGACAGTTCGCTGTGGCGCACCAGGGTGCCAAGGTGCATAGTTTGGAAACCGCTGCCCTACATACTTTTTCCATCAAGCTGTATTGTATGAAATGAAGGAACATCCAATAAATTTGCTGAAGCAGGTCATAAAGGCCTTGATAGTTGATGCAACCGTAAAATGTGAGGCCACCAGTAACTTTTTATTAAACAGAGCTTTAAAGCGAGGAAAAATGTGATCAAATTTGGGCAGTCTACACATAACATGGGCAGGCAGCACGCACTCTCGTCCCCCTCCCTCATCATTATCCCGTCGCCCCACAGACGATGCATGAGATAGGTTTTATCTTTGGGAAAATTTGGCCACAGCTTTATTGCAAACACATTAACAACAACACCTCTAGGAAGCACCCGAGCCATAGGTATGATGCTGTAGATGCTCCGGCCCTCCGCCATGCTCTCCATCTAGAGGGCCCATGTCTCCATTCAGCATTGCGGCCAGCCATGTCTCCGCCTCCAGCGTGGCCGCACCTTCATCGGATTTTGGCACGTTGCTCCAGACCAGTGTTCCACCTGCCATGTAAACCAGCGAGGTGAATAGTCTGCCAGCGGTGAGTGCCCCAGTCTCTTGCTAGAAGGTCCGATCTTCCTTCTGTCCGTTGTTCATGCACCTCCCAGTATTCCCAGGCTCGGGTGCCTCCGCTGCTGTGACAGCATTCATAATTGGCAAAGCCATGCATAACAGGTAGCAGAGGTAAGTATATTAAGGCATATCATTGACAAATCATCTTCACAATAGACACTCAAACTTAACATGGTAAACTTGTCAACAATCCATATCCTATTGCTATAACATAACAAACTAACCGTTCCCACCCCGCATTGTTTAGTACCACCTAACTGGTCGGGACAGTCATAATGGGTAACATGGGTACATGTATTAATGCATATAAGTGACAAATCATGTATTAATGCATATAAGTGACAAATCATATTCACAATAAAACCCAAACCTAACATGGTACAACTCGCTAACAATCGGTACCCTATTGGTATAACATAACACACTACTATTCCCACCTCACATTGCTTATTCTAACATAACAGTAAAATTCTCCTAGTGGCCCCCCTCTGCCCGTCTTGACTACAAAACATGCTTGGGGAGGGTGTGGAGGGAAACTCATGTACCGCCCGCTTCAAAAAGACCGCTCAGACCCGCTCGGCAGCCTTTTCTCTTGTGTCTGCAGCCCACCCGCTGTGACCCCGCCCCCTTCCGGCCCCTCCGCCAATGACGCAGCGGGTCACCTGCTACGTCACCTGGGATGGCAGGGAAGCCGGAAGCAGGGGGCAATTCGGACCAGGGAGCGAGCATGCGGCAGCCGCCATGTTATGTCCGGCTGCTCTGCATTCGCTTCGCTTGCCTCTTTATACATGAGCTGTAGCAGTTTGTGCAATTTGTAATAACTTCAATGAATTTCTGAGCAGTCCTAAAAGAAGACTATTACAGTAATCAAAACTCAACAATTGTCCTAAAATTCTCTTGGTTCAAGAACTTAATTAATCGCCTAATTTTTCTAAGTTTTGAGAAAATTATTCCAATCATCATTTGAATATGATATTTCATATTCAAGCCAGTGTCAAAGATTACACCTAATGAGCAAATTCTATCAACTAACAATTTCATGATCATCAAGGAAAAAAAACCCCAAAAAACAAAACCTGAAGATTGAAGGGTGGCAATGTAATGCCGATTTTTAAAAGGGTTCTAGGGGTGATCCGGGAAATTACAGACCGGTAAGCCTGACTTCAGTGCTTGGGAAAATAATGGAAACTATTATAAAGAATAATTATAAAGAATAAAATTACAGAATACATAGACAAACATTGTTGAACGGACACAGAGTTTGCGTGGATTCAGCCTTACTAATTTGCTTCATTTCTTTGAAGCTGTAAATAAACTTGTGGACAAAGGTGAGCAAGTTGAAATAGTGGATCTAGATTTTCAGAAACCTTTTGACAAAGTTCCTCATGAGAGACTCCTGAGAAAATTAAAAAGTCATGGGATAGGACAATGCCCTTCTGTGGATTAGGAACTGGTTACTGGACAGAAAACAGAGGGTAGTGTTAAATGGCCATTTTTCTCAATGGAGGAGGGTGAATAGTGGAGTGATGCAGCGATCTGTACTGGGACCAGAACGATGAGTGAGGTGATTAAATTTACAGATGACACAAAACTATTCAAAGTTGTCAAAACACATGCGGATTGTGAAAAATTGCAGGAAGGCCTTAGGAAACTAGAAGACTGGACATCCAAATGGCAGAAGAAATTTAATGTGGACAAATACAAAGTGATGCACATTGGGAAGAATAGTCTAAATCATAGTTACCTGATGCTAGGGTCTTACTTAGGAGTCAGCATTCAAGAAAAGATCTAGGTGTCACTGTAGACAATATGCTGAAATTTTCTGTCCAGTGTACGGCAGCAGCCAAAAAAGCAAACAGGATGCTAGGAATTATTAGGAAAAGGATGCAAAATAAGACCAAGAATATTATGATGCCTCTGAATAGCTCCATTGAGCGACCTCACCTCGAGTATTGCGTTCAATTCTGGTCACCGTATCTCAAAAAAAGAAATAGCAGAATTAGAAAACGTTCAAAAAGAAGAGCAATCAAAATGATAAAGGGATTGGAACTCCTCCTATATGAGGAAAGGCTAAAGAAGTTAGGGCTCTTCAGAATGGAATAGAGATGGCTGAGGGGGGGATATGACTGAGTTCTATAAAATACTGAGTGCTGTAGAATGGGTAAAAGTGAATCGATTTTTCACTCTTTCAAAAAGTACAAAGACCAGGGGACATTAAATGAAATTACACGAAAATACTTTTAAAACAAATAGGAGGAAATATTTCTTCACTCAAAGAATAGTTAAGATCTGGAACTCACTGCCAGAGGATGTGGTAACAGCGGATAGTGTATCTGGGTTTAAAAAAGGTTTGGACAAATTCTGGAGGAAAAGTCCATTGTCTGTTATTGAGATGAACATGGGGAAAACCACTGCTTGCCCTGGGACTGGCAGCATGGAATGTTGCTACTAATTGGGTATCTGCCAGGTACTTTTGACCTGAATTGGCCACGGTTGGAATCAGGATACCGGGCTAGATGGACCATTTGTCTGACCCAGTATGGCTATTCTTATGTTCTTATGTTGGAGAATCATTAATAGAATAGCTTGAAAGCAACATTACCAGTATGTTCAACATGTTTAAATTTCAGATGATGTTTTAGTGGGGGAAATACTTTGATAACTGACTTGCTAAAGATTAGCTATGAGTACCTTCTCAGACAAAACAGCTTGTGAACCAAGGCCCTTGTGAACTATTACCTGGAAAAGAACTGACCTCTTGAGTTTATGATATATGCATAGAAATTTCCCAAAGTACTAACCTCCTTCAATACAGATATAAAGTGAGATCTTCCTTTTCGAGTAGGTCCATTTTTCTTGGAGACACCATACCTCATCTCTGTCCTCTTGTTCATTGTGGCTGCTTTCAGCTTTGGAGCATCCCCTTCCATAATAAAAACCAGCTTGACGCCCATCAAAATTAAAGAGGAGACTCGAAAAAACAAATTCCTAGAATAAAGCAAAATGTGTGGCCAAGTTTACTTTAAAGGTAAGTTAAACAAAGCAAACATGGTGGATATGTGTTAGAAAGAGAAAATCTTTGGCAATTTTCTTTACATAAAACTTTGGCCTGATTTACTTAGCTTTTTTTTTCTCCTCCAATGAATACAAAATGGGAAAAAAGCATAAGTGAATCAAGCTCTTTGAATAACAGTCAAAACTAAATGAGTGCAGTCCTCCTGGTCTTTCATGATTCTTTGGCTGCTGAATTGCCAATTCCCCATGGAACTCATGTAGAAGAGCTACATTCTTTTATATCCACAGTGCTTGCTGGTACCAAATTTTCACAGGGTAACACTGCCCACAGACTTTCAAATTTGCACCTTTATTATATAATATACAAATATTTAAAAATAAGAAACCTAGGGCTCTGTTTACTAAGGTGTGCTAGCGTTTTTAGCACGTGCTAACACTAGAGACAAGAGAGTGCTTAAAACACTAGCGAGCCTACAGAACGGCTTAGTAAACAGGGCCCTTAGCGCACGCTAATGGAATCAACATAAGCTAAATGCTAAGAAACCCATTTTATACCTATGGGCTTCTCAGCATTTAGCACGCACTAATTCTTTTAGTGCACACTCAGTTTTAATAAAAGGGACCATAAACACAACTAAAATCCTTAACTGACTCTTTCAAATAAAGGGCCCTGTTTACTAAGGTGTGCTAGCATTTTTAGCATATGCTAAAATTAGCATGCGCTAAATGCTAGCCACCTATATATTCCCATGGGCGTCTCTAGAATTAGTGCGTGCTAAAAACGTTAGCGTGCCTATAGCGCGGCTTAGTAAACAGGGTCCAAAGATATTAGTTATATATCCTGATACAGAGAATGCTCCAGTATTGACAGAAAACTGGAGCGTTTGTGTTTTGCCAGTAGGTGGCAATACAGAACACAATGGAAGAAAGTTTTGTAAGCCTTCCCGTTAGAGAAATTAGTGCCACAATTTCCCTGAAGTATAGGGGCCAACTTTTGAAAACAATTGGGTATGCTAGACTGATTACAAACTACCCCTCCTTGGATATAATAGAGTTTACTTGAAAACCTACAGAGCTGGCACCTATGCCCTGAGACGCGAGATCCTCAAAAATGGGAGAGGTTTTTTAAACATTCCACGTGAGAAAAATATCTCTGTGAGAATCATGTTACAAAATTATATTATGGAAGTGCTTGTTATATCTGAAGATCTGATTCTATCTGTTCACGCATATTGTTTACCAGGAAAGAGACATGGAACTAGTATCCCAGGAGATATGACCATTGATTCTTTGGAATTTTGTAAGGACTCCTCTGGGTTGCAAGGATCTTCAGGTACAACTCTAGTGGTTACTTTGGCTACTAGAATGGATAGAGATCGGTTGTTAAAGTTATATTTTAAGAATAAAGAGAAACAGTTTACGAGACAAAAATTGTTAGCATAATTTACTATTGGTCTATAAAATGATTACTTTCTTGGTTAACTACCTGTCTCAGGCCCTTGCAGTGGGACTTCTTGCTAGACGGAGGTTTTTTTTTTCTATTTAAGAGATCTGCCTTATAATTAACACATATTCTGTTTATTTCCAATGAGCTCCCCAACCAGACAGTGACGCATCCATTCCGGGGTTTGCAGAGGAATGCCTGACACCAGATTCTTTTGAATGAACCACC